>NW_027225567.1:8092500-9292500 GCF_038994185.2 Dermacentor albipictus | reverse complement strand
AAGCAGAGGCGGGTGAAGGAAATACTTCACGAGGACTTCCGGTCAAATCTGCCGATTTCGGCGGAGCAAATATTTTTGCTCCACGGAGCAATCCGGGATCAGCGGCTGGTCCCAATCAGCCATTGGAACACACAGCTAACGCTCCGATTCTGCCATTGGAATAGGATTGCTCCATACAGAGCAGAAAAACTTGATCTGGATCTACCATTGGAATTCAATATTAGTTTGATTTCTTGGCGTATTCCCCCCCCCCTTTCTTCCTTTCATTTCCTTTCTTTTTTTTTTGTTAGCCGGCGTGTCAGACGCCCTTGACACGTCGGCTAACGCGCGTGCGTTGACAGACCGGGGGGGGGGGGGGGTTGTGCCCCGGCTTTGATCTTGTACACAGCGTTCCTTTACTCTCAATTCGACACGCTAACACATTTTCCCTCGTTTCCGCATCCTCCCACCTCACACCCTCTCCCCTTTAGAAGAACCCCACCTATATATACTGTGGCGAGGAAAGCATACGTCGCCTTGAAGAAGACAAGTTCACTTGTCGAAACGTTGGCTCCTGCATTCACCTTGTTCACGTTTTGCACATCGTCTTGTTTTTACTAGGTGATTTTAACTTTCCGAATATTTCTTGGGTTACCCAGCCTCCCACCCCATCTCAATTTTCACTCGACGCCAGGGAGTTTCTTGATTTAGGCTCTGTTTTTTCACTTACCCAATTAGTAACTAACGCTACCAGAATCTCTGTCAACACAGCCAACACTTTAGATTTGATCCTTACCAATCGAGCCGACTTTGCTTCAGCCATCACCTATTTGACTAACCTAAGTGATCACTTTTTGCTCATTTTCAACATTTAACACTGCCTGTCCTAAACCTGCATGGAAGAAAAAGACCCTACTAGATTATATTAGAGCAGACTTCGATGCCATTAACACTGAATTATCAGTTTTTACTCAAAACTTCTCCAGAAACTTTGACGAACGCTCTGTGCAATCTAACTGGGATATGTTCCCGGCCAAAGTTCACGAACTAACACAAAAATATGTTCCAATACGCACCATCAATTCTAATCCTCAAGCCCCATGGTACATTACCCATATAAGACGCCTATCTAACAGAAAAAAGCGCCGATATCGTACAGCCAGGCTATCGCAATGTAACGCACACTGGGACGCATACAAGACTGCCGCTGATTCCTATATAACTTCGCTTAAGCAAGCAAAAGATAACATCCTTTCCAACACTTTACCATCGATGCTATCTACCAACATCAAAAAATTTTGGCGCGTTATCAACCCGCATACCGAAGCTCTATTAACTTAACTGACGCGTCAGGTGACCCTATTCCGGCTTATGTATGCGCATCAGAACTTAACGAAACCTTTGTTCTGAACTTCTCACGCACATAAAACACCAAACATCCCGTTCCATTCCGGTATAATTTCCCAACTATGCCTGAAATTTTTATCGATTCATCTGGCGTTACTAAACTTATTGATGCCCTAAAATTTCATTCATCGTCCGGTTTTGACTGCATTCATGCTAATTTTTTAAAAAATACAATTGTCTACAGTTCCTTAATACTAACAAAGATATTTCAGCAGACTCTCGATAGTTCCATTCTGCCAACAGAATGGAAAGTCGGGAAGGAGGTTTCATTATTCAAATCAGGAAATAGAACATCCCCTACAAAATATCACCCCATTTCGCTCACTAGTACTTGTTGCAAACTATTAGAACATGTCACCTTCACTAACCTTGTGAACTTTCTCAAGTCTAATTCATTTCTTACACCCGCACAGCATGGCTTTCGTAGGTCATTTTCTTGCGAAACACAACTTGCCAGCTTCACTATCAAACTTCACCATATTTTAAATCACGCATCAGAAGCTGACTGCATTTTCCTAGGTTACTCGAAAGAATTCGACAAGGTATGTCACCGCTTATTATTTTTAAAGCTAACCCAACTGAATATCGACTGCAATGTTCTGAAATGGATGGAATACTTTCTTCTTAACCGATCACAGTTTGTTTACGCTAATAATTTTAACTCACCTTTCAGCGAAGTTTACTCGGGCGTGCCACAAGGGTCAGTGCTTGGACCCCTTTTATTTCTTATTTACATCAATGATCTCTCTTCCATTGTATCATCTAACATTCTTTTGTTTGCTGACGACTGTGTTATTTACCGCGAATTAAAATCCCCCGATGACGCTAACATTCTTCAGCGTGACCTCTCGAACGTTTCTCTTTGGAGTAATGAATGGCTCATGGAACTTAATACTAATAAGTGCAAAATTACGCAGAAGGGTTGAAATCTGGGCCAGTTGGTACATACTTGAACAAAAAAAAAACAGTCAAAAACACAAAGGACAAGAGGAGAGGCAGTCGTTGTGGTGTGAACCTCTCCTCTTGTCCTTTGTTTTTTTGACTGTTTTTTTCGTTCAAAATTATGCGAATATCAAGAAGGGCCAGCTCTCCGCCTGTGTACTACCTAAATAACGTTGCGTTAGAAGTGGTTACTTCATATAAATACCTGGGTGTTTATATTTCTGCTGAACTAAGCTGGACGCGCCATATTAAGTACATTACTAACAAAGCTAACCGCCTGTTGGGCTACGTGCGCCGTAACTTTTCCAAAACTCCCTCTTTGAAATTATTGCTTTATAAAACACTAATACGTTCTAATCTAGAATATGCCGCCGCGATATGGGATACGCATCATGAAAAAGTGATAACTTTACTTGAGCTAGTTCAAAATAACGCTGCTCGTTTTATCCTGTCCAACTTTAGTAACCATACCGCAAGTGTAACAAGCATGAAAGATAATCTTGCTTTACCTCTTTTAGCATCCCGCCGGCAGACAATTCGTTTGAGCCTTTTTCATAAACTATACTATCACCCCATGCAACGTGATTCCCTTATTTCGTCCCCCAGATACGTCTCAAATCACATTGATCATTGTCACAACGTTGGCATCGAAACATGTAACACTAAAGCTGCATTTCAGTCTTTCTTGCCTCGTACATCACGTGAATGGAACCGCCTTCCCGCAGATATCGTCGACATAATTAATAACCAGCATTATCGTTCTGCACTAGCTAACATTGTATAACAGGAGGTAAATAATACTTGTCTGTACTATGCATTGTATCTATTTATGTATTTTTGTTTTGTAACCACTCCGCTATTTAATGCTCTTGGCCCTGAGGGTTCAATAAATGAAAAAAAAAATGAAATGGAAGTTAGACCCTTAATGCTTCATGCCCATGTACACGTTCCTAGGCTGTAGTCACTGAAGCTCACGTGCTTTACTGCGTAGCTAGTGGCCGTTCACGCAAGGTTTGCTGGCACATGCAAACCATCTAGTCGAGCGTGACCGTGCCCGTGAAAATGAGTTAAGAGAACACTGTTGCCACCTAAAATGCTTCCAAGGTCTACTAAATCATAGTCGGCGACGATTGCACAGATGCGCGACGTCGGCGACGATGCGCACTTCCATCGCGCATTATTGTACTGGTGTACCCTATCTTCGAGCATGGAACCACAATGGAAGTCTCCGAGAAGAATAACATTTCTTTCACACGCGAGGTGTGACTCAACACAGTCAAAAAAGCTTTCCTATTAGCAATTTTGTTAGGAGTGTAGATACAGATAATTCGCCAATCCACATCATTCAAAGAGAAATCACGTAGGACCTATCGCCCATCATTGGCCGTCGTTACACTTTGCGCAACAATAACAATTGAATTACGTAAAAATAAAAGAAAGCCACCGGCTTTATCGACGGTATGACAAACACAAATGTTGTAACGCGATTTAAAACCTCAGCCATCTTCTCGGTTTGCTCTTCGCATTCAATTTTAGTTTCTTGAACAGCAAGTATGTTGATGTCGTTTTCCAGCATCAGGCGACATAATTGTGCTTGTCGCTGTGTAGCCGTTCACCCGCATACGTTAAGCGTGCCGATACCTATTGCTATCCTATGATTATTTTCCACAAAAAGAGACGAGCGAGCGAAAACTACAATCCATTTCAGAAATCAAAGACAGCGAAAGTTACAGAAAATTTCTGCACTATCATAAGCTCCGTCGCACACGGAGAAGGCACGACGTCTGCCTTTGCGCTACACATCACTCGCCTATAGAAGGTTCCGCAAAACCTAGTTCCTACTGAGCCTTCTACTGAACAGTACCCCGCTACCAAGGGGTAACTGCCGGCGTCGTCCGCTTATCTGGTGGAACAGTCGGCGTCTGTCAACCGTCTGCGGGGACGGTATCCGTCTGGAGACAATCTGGTGGAATGGTCAGCGCCTGCCGACAGTCTGGTGGAACGGTCGGTGTCTGCCGCCCATCTGTGGAAGTGCTGGCGTCGGCCTCCTGTTAAGCGGAACGTTCGGCTTGGGGCTGAGCATAGACGGCCGGAGAAAGGAAGCCTTTCTGGGCGGCCCTTCGCTACTACCACCGTCGTCTTCCTCAAGCCTGCCATCTTCGTCGGGGATTTCGCGAAGCCTCTTTGAAACCACAATGGCCTGGTCGCTTTTCTCGCACGATTCGTTTATGACAAATGCGCCAGGCTTGCTTTGTGGTAGAACGCCCCCTGTAGCCACCGCATTGCCAAACTTTCACACATGGTAGAATTTTTCGCAGACTGTTGACCTGGCACTTCATTCCTAACCTCCGCCTCGCTACTGCCCTTGCCAGGTTGGTACTTGCCGCCCGCCATGACCACTTGCTTCTCTTGCGTGCCTCGTGGATCTCCGCCCACTCCGGCACTCTCTTCCGTGTTGACCTTGCACTTCATTCCTTACTCGGCCTCGCTACTGCCCTTGCTAGGTTCGTACTTGTCGCCGGCCATGACCACTTGCTTCTCTTGCGTGTCTCGTGGGTCTCCGCCCACTCCGACAGTCTCTTCCGTGTCCGCTTGGTCCGTCAGGTGCTCCTCTATAACGTCGCTCCAGCCTGACCCGGTCACGTTAGCATAGCTTCTCAATAATTGGATCTCGTCGTGGCCAAAACGACGACAGAGCCCACAACGTGGCACATGGCACTCGGGCTGTATATGGCCGGTGCCGCAGTATCGGAGGCAGAGCGGGATGTCTTCCACGGCCATACCAGCCTTCATGCGTAACGATACCAGCCGCGTGTGAGAACATTTGTCACCGCAACCGGGTACTCGCCACCGCTCCCTGGAAATTTCGGTCACCGTACCTAATGGCGCCAAGGCTGCTCTGATCTCCTCGTCGGGGGTCGCCTGAAGCAGCCAGTACAGCTTCATTCTGATATCCTGGTTGCAGAGGTCAATCGCGACGCAGCGGTGTTCCTTCACGCTAAAGGCCTTTGCGGACAGCAGCTTCCTTATTCCGACTTCGTCCTTCAATGCTTTAACCCACACATGGTTCATCTGGTAGGCCGCGAGGGCCACAACCTCCGGAACAGCTTATGATGGTCAAGCGCATCGCGAAAATGTTCAACTCGATAGGGCCTGGCCTTCACATCACCGTGCAAAAACACGGTATTACACACGGTCATACCTGATGGCAGATGTGGCAAAACAAGCTGATAATCCTGTGAGGACGTTTCCGTAAGCCTGATACCACTGCCCGGCTGAGCCGCAGGAACCGCCCCTTCGGAGTACAAAATTCCACGACCGCCCACTGCGGTGGCTGGAAGTGGAATCACTACAGCAGCGGCGCATCCCTTTATCTCACATAATAAGGATTCTGTAGATAATAAAGGAGAACAAAGAGCGAGAAAATGGCATGGTGAAAAAAAGCAAAAAAATTGCACCGCCCAGAAATCGAACCCGGGATGCAAGAATGGGAATCTGACATGATATACTACACCAGTGGAGCATCCGTGCATCTCTCCTAATAAGGATAATGTCGATAATAAAGGAGAACAAAGCGCTAGAAAATGGCATCGCGAAAAAAAAAGGAAAAATTGTGTCGTCCGGCAATCGTACCCGGGACACAAGAGTGGGAATGTTGCATGCTACGACTACACCAGCGGCGCTTTCTTTATCGCCTCGCTCGACGCAGAGTTTACGAGCTCAGACGAACAGAATATCAAGATCATAGTACCGAGAACCGTGAAATGCAGAAGGTGCAGACGTATGTACCGCAGTGGATTCTAAGATTGGAAATGTTGTTGCACATGCCGAAATACTGATGACTTGTAGTCAGCGAACAGCTTACGGTTCTCACTACATCAGCGGCGCATCTCTCGTAAAATAAGGATTATGCAAATAATAAAGGAGAACAAAGAGCGAGAAAATGGCATCACGAAAAAAAAAGAGGAAACATGGCGCCGCCCGGAAATCGAACCCACGACGTCAGAGCTGGAATGTTGCATGCTACCACTACACCAGGGACGCTTTTTTTTTCTTTATTACCGGCTTGGCAAGTACATACAAATATAGTAAAAAAAAAACGAGTGTAGTACCTCTGTCACACGGGCACATTTGGAAGGCCTTCCAGTCGACGGCCTTCGAAACGCCACAACTCTATCGACTCAAAGGAGTTGTCGCGCTGCTACAGGGCACTTTTCAAAGTCCATTGAGTGGTTCTAGTGTGTCTCGCAAAATTGTGTGGCGCTGCGGATCTTTATTTTCGTTTTCATGTTACGAAAAGTTAAACTACATTAAAACCACTTAAATGCACTTTAATTTCTCTTACGTTTATTTATACATTAAAAAGAAGGCTCATGGAGTAGAGGGAGAGTGTACTAGGCAACGTGGAGGAAGGAACGAACACAAGCCCGTCGCTGTTGTCGAGATTATGTGCAGTTTGCACATATGAAGTGGCAAACATACATTATTGAATAATTAATAACACTCATATATGGTATTTTTAGAGCATTTTGGCTGGATTTGTTCTTTCTTACCGTGAATACGAGCGCACTGTGAACGAGAGTACATGTTCGCGCTGTTTCCGCTTCCGTCGCTCAAAGGCCATCGAGATTTCGATAGAGTTGTAGGGTGCTCCGTTGACTCGATAGACTATTGACTCGGCGGCCTTCGAAAGCGCCCGTGTAGCAGCTTGAACTTGACCTTTGAGTCAACTGACTATCGGTTGGAAGGCCTTCCAAACGCCCGTGTGACGCGGGTATAAAACGTCTAGTCGTTAGTGGGACTGATGTGTCATGTTAAAATGGCTTCATCAAAGCCAACCTGTCCGACACTGAAAGGCAATTTGGTGGATCACTTAGCAGTTTCAACGCTTCGCTTGTATAAATAACACTCAACAAAACAATACATTGTTGATCTCACATAAACATCAGCATTGCGTACAGCCATTCGAGTTCGCCACACTCTTTGCTTACACAATAGCATTACCATGTCCACCGGCACACCGTCAGGTTCAGCACATGGCAAAAACCTTATTCCGAACGCAGTGATCGGGAGCTCCTTTTTTAATGTTCTTATATCTCCGCTCCTTTTCAACTTAGTCATGCTGGGTCTCCCCAGCAAACTATGCGAAATCGAAGGAATCCACCACGCTATATACGCAGACGATATAACGATATGGGCAGACCGCGGCAGTGATGGGCAAATTGAACACGCACTACAAACGGCCATTCACAAAGTGGAAGAGTACCTCCAAGGAACGGGCCTCAAATGCTCCCCGAGCAAGTCCGAACTACTCCTTTACCGGCCCACGCGCAGAGGCATGCCACCAAAGAGCCACACAGGACCCCGGGAGTACGAGGAAATCGGCCTGTACACCCAAGACGGAAACGCAGTCCCCAAAGTAAACAAGATCAAAATCCTCGGAATGATCATTGAGGCCAACGGAGCTAACGGTGAAACCGTGAGGAAGATCGAAGGCAAAGTCATCAGCGCCACGAGACTCATAAAGAGAATAACCAATAGACACGCGGGCATGAAGGAAGACAACGTCATTCGACTGATCCACTCATTCGTTGTCAGCCACATCGTATATGTAGCCGCCTACCACAACTGGTACGTCGCGGAAAAGAACAAGATTAACACGCTCACAAGGAAAGCGTACAAGATAGCCCTGGGCCTACCGGAATCGACGAGCACCGAGCTCCTGACTCAGCTGGGCATATACAACCCCATAGAAGAAATAGCCGAAGCACAACGCATCTCGCAGCTCGAACGCCTGTCGACCACCACGACGGAAGACACATTATGAACACGCTCGGCATAACGTACCACAACCAGCACGGCCAGAAAATGCAAATCCCCAACAAAATCAGAGAGACCATTACGGTGGCAACCATCCAAAGAAACGTGCACCCCGATTACAACCGAGGTAGACGAAAGGCAAGAGCCGAGGCTCTGCTCCGTTCATTCGGCAGGGACAGAAACGTGCGCTTTGTCGACGCAGCCGAATATGCGAACGGCCAAACATACGCCGCCGTAGTCATAGACGCAGAATCAAAAATCAGAACCACGTGCAGTGTATACACCAAACACTCGGAAATAGCGGAGGAAGTAGCGATTGCGCTGGCCCTCACAGAACAGGAATGCGAAGTCGTACTAAGTGACTCGCAAACGGCAGTAAAGAATTATGCCAAAGGTCGAATTTTCAAGGAAGCCATGTCCATTCTGACCAAAGCGGGCAGATCCAAAACCGCGAGCTCGAGGATCATATGGTTCCCCGCGCACGTCACCACGGAAGGCGACGCGCTCCCGAACCTAAACGAGACGGCGCACCGGACGGCGCGAGACATGACCCGCCGCGCCGAACAGGGCAACGCCTCTCGCACGATAGCGAACGCTCCTCGAGCAGAACGGGACAGGCTCACAAGATACAACGACATCACCAGTGCATATTTGAACGCCAGAAGGATATACCCAGCGCCGAGTCCCAAATTGAACAGGAGGCAGGCCGTCGCCTGGCGACACCTCCAGACAAACACGTTCCCTAATCCATTCCGTCTCAAACGTATCTTCCCAGATAAGCATCAAGACGACACGTGCAAATTGTGCCAGGAAGGACCAGTAACACTCAAACACATGCTGTGGGAGTGCAATGTAGTTATAGAAGGGATGGCAGTTACTCCGGAGACCCTGTCGTCGAGGTGGGCCGCCGCTCTGCGCAGCTCAGACCTCGGAATCCAGACGTGGGCAGTCCAGCAAGCCCATGAGGCGGCGTTGAGGCAGGGCCTTGACGTTCCTCCGTGGGAGACCTGAGCCCGGGTCGCGTTAAACCTTGCCGGACGTACAAGAAAGTTGTATCCATCCATCCATCCATTTGCAGGATATCCCAATGAAATCGGGCATCATGGCAGTCAAGAAAAATATGTTCAACAGTTTCATCCTTGTTACATATAAAATAGTTGTCTGATCATGGGACAAACAAACGCTTACTTCTTAGCCATAGCTTAACAGGCAGTGTGCCGGTATGCAGTTTGAAAAAGAATTATTTTGCAATAGCTCGTACAGGCATATTCTTCACTCGTTTGAAAACATCTCGTTCAGGCCCCAAGTAATACATTGAATGATACACTGGTGTAGGTACAAAAACTTCAACAAGATCCTTATACATTTTTTTCATTACATTGCAACTAAGTAGTCTCTCGAAAACCGAGCGTTTAGAATACGTATCGCCATGAAAAGTTTGCGCAAATAGCCCTTTAGTGCCATCGGTTTGATTGCGTGTGGCGATATAACAAAATTGGGCAAAGCGTCGCGCAATCTCACTTGGATCACCGTGCGCAAACACCTATCACTTTTGTCACGAAAGAAAACAAATCTCGACACAAGTTGCTTGAAAAACAAATGCGTTAAACCAAGTCCACTGTTGCACAGTGAGTGAAACAAATTACTTCTGCTCGCGCGTTACCACACCGAACCCGAAATAAATTCTGCAAACACTCTGTGTATTTCTTGAATTCAAGATTGGCTCATGCAAAGCGCCTGCAGTACCTAGAGCACTTTAGCCACTAGAAAGGTATTACAGGCTTTGGCCCTAGCAAACTGCGAAAAGTTGCGGCCTCCCCATTACTTAGTTTTCTTTTTCAGTCTATCTCTCTCGCTCGTCCAGTATTCAACTGGCTCACGGTAGTTACTTAACAGAACCCCAAGATAAGTGCCGGGTAATACACTCTACTGCATCTTGACAAACACATCTGGTGCAGCTGGCCAATTCCTGTGCCAGAACCCTAAACATATTGGCCAACTTATGGCACTACCGGAAGCAGTGCAAAAAGGTGGGGCTTCTCTCACTGCTTCTGCAATGCTCTGTCTATCGCGACAAAGCACTGCTATGTCGTCCGCATAAGATAAACTTATTTCTCTACCAAAGGGGAAGAAGAACAAGAGCCGAGCGGCGTAGACGTGCTTCGCATGGGCTCTGTCGACTTTTAGTATTCTTTTAAGGAATTCACATCGGAGGGCCGAAGTCTTTGCCGGAAGACCTTCGTGAAGTCATCCGGAACCCCCTTGAGAAGTTTGAAGACCGTGAGTGCATATTATTTTGCGCTCTTGGACTTTGAAGTTCTCCGGGGTGGCGCAGCCGTGTTAAGCCTGACGCCGCCGTACGTAGCAGCGCGGAGGTAGGCGAGGCGCTCCGCCGCGTTTGCCGCCACTCGCTTGCTACGATTACTCGACACTCACTATGGCGCACATTGCTGGATCCCAGACGGCCGCTTCTACTTCTACCGGAGGGAGTGGAGGTGGAGTTGTTGCTACAGCCCCACCCGTCTCCGGTGCTATTGTTCCAGCTGCCGCCGGGCCTTCGTCGCAAGAAACTACAGCCGTGGACTTCCAAGACATCTCGGAAGATCGCCATGACGACCCTGCCATTATGGGAGAGGAACTCTCGCAAGGGACGCCATCGGAATGTCCTTATTCCAATTGGTCTTTACACCTCAAGCGAAGAGCGAAGAAGCTCGCCAGAGGCGAGCAAGTGTGCGTGGCAGGCAGGGTGATCTCTCCGCTATCACCCTCCTCTGCCACCGCGTTATCATCATGATCTTACGCAGCTGCAGGCGCTGGGGCATCAAAGAAGCCTTCTTTTAAGAAGAGGCGACAACACCCCCCACTGCCAGGTAGCGACTTCAAAATCATCATTCGACCCAAGAAAGGCCTTCAGGTGAAGAGTTTCAGCAACCACCAAATATCGAAAGCCGTCTCGGCCGCCTGCGGAGGGAAAGTTGACGATTCGCATTTCATCGTGTGCTTGAGGCCCGGTTCCAACATAATTATTGTAGCACGCCAGATTAGGAGGCCGCTGATATGGCGCTCAAGATCACGCGGATTGTGCTGGGCGGCAACCTTTACGAAGTCAACTCTTACGTTGCGGCACCGGACGGAGTTGCCCGGGGCGTCATTCATGGAATCGACCCGGATACCCCGTCCGAGGAGCTTATAACTCACCTAAGGGTGAGGACCCAAGGGCGTGGAAATTGTGCAGGCCCGCATGCTGGGAAAGACCAAGACGGCCGTGATCACGTTAAGCTCTCACGTAGTTCCACGATACGTCTATTACTATGGAGGGGAGACCGAGTGCCACCCCTACAAGCCCAAAAAACAAATCTGCTATGTGTGCTAGCACATGGGACACCGATCGGACGTTTGTCCTACCCCGAACACCAAACTCTGTCTCGCTTGCGGGACGCACGACCCGACGGACGACCACGGGGTCTCGCTCAAGTGCGCCGTCTGCGGCGAAGCCCATGCCACGGGGTCTCGCAAGTGCAAGCAAAAGCTAAAGAACAGCACTACCACCAAAAAGCATCCTCCGCCCGGAAGGAGGAAGGAAGACGACGACAATGATGGAGGAAGGCCAAGGCGAAGCCGCCTGCGGTGGTTCAGCTCGGAATCCTCGGCGAGCCGCTCAAGGTCCCGGGCCCAGTCCAGGTCAAGGTCCCGGTCAAGGTCCCGATCCCGGTCCCAGTCCAGGTCCAGGTCCCGATTCCGCTCCGTGTGGCCAAAGCTAGGAGAGAAGCAAGGGCAGCGGCAGCCTTCTACCTCGACATCCACGTCGAAGCAGAAGAACAAATCAGTCAAGAAGAACCAAGCAAACAACAACAAGGTGAGCCGGAATCAGTCTAGTACCTCCTCCGCTCAAAATACCAGTGAAAATAGTAAATGCTCCCTAGGATGTATGCGCATCAGGGAAGAAAATATAAAACTCAAGGCTCAGGTTAACGACCTAAACCAGCGCATGCAACGCTTAGAAGCGTTGCTAAGCAAAACAAGCAACAACACGCAGGCAGGGCCGCAAAGCGGAACGATAGGCCACTAGCCCGCCATATCCATTCCTGCCCCCTCAAGAACCACCATGCCCTCATCGCTCCCCGGTGCGGCCTCGGCAGCGGCAGGCCAGTCAAGTGTAGTCACCCTCGAAGGTATTTATGCTACGATACAACAGATGCTTTACCAGATGGGCGAATTAAACAATAAAGCCAAGGAAAACACACTAAGCCATGAAGACCTTGAAAGAAGAATACGCAAGGTTGAGTTTGGCTCGTGCAAGCGGGTCGACGACGAGAGCAGCAACCCACGCATCAAGGCGTACAGGCGCATAAACAACACGGGTGACGTCAGCGACGCCGACAGCTGCGACGGCGGTGCCATGAACGTCAGCAATGGCTAACACCACACGCAGCGCGCCCGAACACCTCGAGATCTGGCAGTGGAATTGTCGCTCTTTCAACGAGAAGGCAAGTTCACTCCAACTTTTCATCCAAAATCACCTATACCCCCCCGACGTCATCTGCCTTCAGGAGGTCGGGAACCAGTCGATCAGGCTACGGGTTACTACGTAATTAAACACGCGGGATCACAGAAGGTCGCGGTTTTAGTTCACAAAACGGTGACGGCCGTGGGACAACATTATCAACATCATGACATTAATCATGTGCTAGTGGAAGTCCTCCCGCAGAAGAGGGGTAGACGTAGCACTTTCATCCTGAATTTGTACAGTCCACCGAGGGCTCAGAAAGACGACTTCCGCAACATCATTTACGAGATCGTGAGAGCAGCTGGCTGTAACCAGCTGGTAGTGGTGGGGGACATGAACGCTAGACACACGACTTAGGGCTACCAGCAAGACACGCAAAAGGGGAGGTCGCTCCTCGATGCGGTTGACCAAATGGGCCTCGAATCGATAACCAACCTCGTCCAACCAACCCGAGTAGGCAACAGTGTAAGCCGAGATACGTTTCCGGACCTGTCATTTGTCAAAAACGTAAGGGAATACTCATGGGCGCACCTGGGCGAAACATTGGGCAGCGATCACTACATCCTCAGCATCTCGATATCCACGCCGAAACTCAAAAGAACAATTGGCGAAATTAGGCTTACGGACTGGGAGGTATTCAGGCAGTACCCCCCGCTCGAAAACAGTATAACGGACATAGCGGAATGTATGCAGCACCTCCGGGACGCCCACATCCAAACCACTAAAACCATCCCGCGCACGGTCGAGACGCCCGAAGTCGACCGTCGGCTCTTACACCTGTGGGAAGCCCGTGAGGGCCTCCTCAAACGGTGGAAGCGACAGCGGGTAAACCGGAAGCTACGTCTATGAATCGAGAAAATAACAGACGAAGCCAGAAATAACGCAAACGTGCTGACGCAGCAAAATTGGGTACAGTTTTGCACCTCGCTCAAGGGTACCCTGAGTACGGAGCAGACGTGGGCCATCCTACGTTGCCTGATAGTGCCCGACAAGACGAAATCGACAACCAGTCGGACGCTCCTAGAAATCGCTCACAAGTTCCCCGGAAACGACCAGGATCAGATTGACACCCTAAAAACCAGATACCTGGGTAGCGACCCCATACAACCCTGCCTCCTAAAATATGAAGGAGAACCAAGACCAGAACTGGACGCTCCCATCACGGAGGAAGAGGTGTATGCCGCGGCACGAGCCTCACAGCGCAACACTGCTCCCGGAGTTGACAAAATCACCAATGAAACCTGAGCCCGATGCACATGCAGGACTTGACCGAATACCTAAACGAGGAACTCTGGAGCAAGGGCCACGTGCCGAACGAGTGGAAACACGCGGAAATCGTGACCATTCCCAAACCCGGCAAGAAGCCCGCGATCAACGCCCTGCGTCCCATCTCGCTGACTTCGTGCCTCGGCAAGCTGTACGAGAGGGTCATCGAAACCCGCCTCCAACATTACATAGAGGACGGTGACCTCTTCCCGCACACCATGCTTGGCTTCAGGCCGGGGCTTTCTGCGCAAGATGCATTCCTAATCCTAAGGGAAGAAGTTATCAAGGGCATCCCGAAGGGAAAAGAAGACCTCCTGCTCGCACTCGACTTAAAAGGGGCCTTCGATAACATCTCTCACGAGGCCATTCTCAAGGGACTGAACGACATCAGCTGCGGGAAGCGCATCTTTAATTACGTTAAATCATTCTTGACGGGCCGGACGGCAACCATCGGAATAGGCCAGACTCGATCGGATACGATCAATGTGCCGAACAAAGGAACACCGCAAGGGGCGATAATCTCCCCGATTCTATTCAACGTCGCGATGCTAGCGCTGACCAAAGAGCTGCGGAAGATACCCGACCTAGGTTACGCCCTGTACGCAGACGACATCACGCTCTGGGCCACCAAGGGCTCCCTAGCGCGAAAAGAGGCGACCCTTCAAGAAGCCGCGACGGCCGTGGAGAGATTTGCGGCAGCGAGCGGGATGCGTTGTGCGCCCGAAAAGTCCGAGGTTATCCGGGTGCACGGAGGAGGAATCTACAAGTCCCCTGGCCCTATCGACCTCTATCTTGGGGGCCAGAAGACCACGGAAGGCAATAAGACTAGGATTCGGGGTTTTTGGATCCAGAGCAACCTGAAAGCCTTCCACACCATCCAAACCATAAGGTCTGCCACCAACCAGATCTCGCGGATTATAAAACGAATTACAAGAAGCCGCAAGGGCATGCGAGAAGAGGACACGCTTCGCCTCGTCCAGGCTCTGGTGATCAGCAGAATAACGTATAGCATGCCGTATCACTATCACTCGCTGAACAAACGCGACAAAGAACAAGTCGATGCCATCATCAGAGGCGCGTACAAAACGGCCCTGGGTCTCCCTGTCACCACCTCAAACGAGAAGTTAGCAGCCCTCGGGATCCACAACACCATCGCTGAGCTGTCGGACGCGGTTATGGCTTCGCAGAAGACCAGACTACACAAGAAGGCGGCGGGCAGAGCCATCCTCCAGCGGACCGGAACGGCAACGGAGCTCCGTGTCCTCGATGGGCAATGATCACTCCTGCCTGTGGTCAGAGGCAAGATCAAGGCGAACCCGATACCGAAGCACATGAGCCATGAACTCCATGAAGGACGACGCAAGGCTCGCGTCGGCAGACAGCACCGACAATTCAAGGGTGACCCGTACGTAACGTACGTGGACGTGGTGGCGTACCCTGTAGGGGCCCTCTTCGCGGTAGCCGCCGTGAACGGGAGAGACAACTCCTTGACCCTCGCGGCCTCCGTAAGGGCGGAGACCCCAGCTGCGGCTGAGACCATAGCCGCGGCGCTGGTAATAAAGCAAGAAGACAGGGTAGGCAGGGAAGTCCATGTCATTACCGACTCGCAACAGGCCTGCCATAACTTTACCAACGGATGAACACCGCTGCTGCCGGCTCAGATTCTAGGCCCGAGGCAGCAAGAATACCATCAAATCACGTGGACGCCGGGCCACGCGGGTCAGCAGGGGAACGAAAGGGCGAACGCTCTAGCTCGAGCGCTAATCAACCGAGCGGGGCAAGACGAATCGTCTCATCAATCCCCACCGTGTACCTTCATGCCCCTGCCGTCCAATTACTGCGACCGACTCGAGATCCAGCGACTCAACCGCAGGATTTAGCCTCCGCCTCAAAGAAAGCTCAGCACTGAAGATGACGTAGCTCTCCGACTTATTCAGACAAACACATTTCCAAACCTACACAGATACAGTAAAATGTTCCCACATACATATCGCGGCATCTGCCCCTGGTGCGGCGACACACGTCCTACACTCTTTCACATCTGGTGAGGGTGCGGGGGCAAACCTCAACACCTAAAGGCGCCTAGGACGTCATTTGAGTGGTGGGAGGTACAGCTGACCGGCGATACCTAGGCGGGACAAGAAGCTCTCGTCCAGCAAGTACGTCGAGCAGCCACGGCCAGTGGAGTCCTGGAATGAGGACACCACCCACTCGACCTGAAGAGCAACCACCTCGATGGTTCGAATAAATGTTTTTTTTCTCTTTTTCTCTCTACCAAAAATGTGTACCCACGAATATTATGGCTGTGAAGCAACATTAAACAAAAAGGCTCTAAATAAAGGGCAAAAAGCAAGGCCGAGGTCGGACAGCCTTGTTTTATGCTAGACGTTCCTACAATGCGCCTGCTCAGTTTGTTGTTAATAATGAAGTTTGTGGTACAACCATCATACATCATTTTCCCCCCGTCTAAAATGACTGATCCGACATTCACATATTAAAGAAGCATAAACAGGATTTCGTGTGACACCCTGTCAAAAGCTATGAACAAATCTAGCTGTAGCATAGCTACACGATCTCCCCTGGCATCGCAATATTTAAGTATGCTTCACGCTGTATGTATATTTGTGAATATAGTCCTACGTTTTAGACCGCATGTCTGATGCGTACCTTATAGGGATGTGTACCTGAAAGCGCTGGGCGAGCGCCTTCATAACTACTTTACAATCAATATTAGCTAAGCTTATGGCCGATAGGCCTCTACTGATTGAAGTCTTGATTTAGGTACCAGTACTACATGTGTCTGTCGGAAGGAAGGAAGCGTCCATTTTTGTTCGTAACACTTGGTTATGACGCGATGAAGAGCCTCTGCCACTTCAACCTCGAGAATTTTATATATCACTGCCCCAATGAAAATGCACTGGTCAGATGTACTTTATATCGTAAGCAGATCGACATCTTCTACGTTTTCGGACGGCTTGGCCATCGTGCCGACGTATGTCCGACACCCAGCGAAGCCGTATGCAGAGGATGTGGAGCCTCGAACCCAGACGAGCAGCATCAGTGCACGCCTAAATGCAAGTTGTGCGGTGAGGGCCATCTTATGGCAGGAAGGGAATGCAGGCAACGCTTTAATATCCCATACGTCGTTCGACGTCGCCGAAAAGAACGAGCCAGAGCCGAAAGGAGCCGGATGAGAAGCCCTACCCCGGATTACCGCGGTGCTGAGCTCCAGTTCCCGGAGCTCGACCAGCATCGGTCCCAGCATACAGCCCCCGAGGGAGGTTGCCGTCACTCCAGATCGCGGTCTAGGGGTCGTGGCCGTTCCTGGAGTTTATCCCGGAGCCATTCCCGTGGTCGCTCCATGGGACGAGCTGCTTCCATGGTTCGCTTCGAGCCCAGAAGCCGGTCCAGGTCAAGATCCAGAGCCCGGAGACATAATCATCACCATCAGGTGGCCCACAAGGAGGGCCTCCCCACTTGGGCAGATTGGGTCCGGGGAGGACCATCAGAGTTGATGTCGAGGTCGCTGCCAGAGCATGATGATAGTTTGGAAAAAATCACGAGATTAGAGCGCGAGAACGCGGCCATGAAAGAGAACATTAATAGGCTAATGGCTGAGATAGCAGAGATTAAGGGCGCTAGGAACTCGCAACCCACCGCTACCGTCAACGCGGAAATTCTGAAAGTCCCGATGGCCGAGGGTAGCGACGGGTCACGACCACCGAAGCTGAGGGCAATAGCTTGTGATCAGGAGAACGTGTCACATAAAGATAAATCAGAGGTGCGCGAGATGTTAACCGCTTTCAGCGAAAGTCTGAAACAGTTAGGTGATAGAATCACTGAGATGCAAAGCAATATGACGACCTTAGAAGCAAACACCAACCAACGGTTGGCCAAAATGGAATCCTTTCTCGAGTTTGTGGTGGGCCCGGTAATGCCACCGAACCCACCGATACGTCTTTCTGAACCAACAGCTAGCAACGTAGCCCCGATTCTAGCCCCACCTAGGGTCGGTGTTCAGCTCGTAAGAGATAGCTCCGCCCCTTGAGGCATTACGAATTTGGCAATGGAACTGTAGGGGCTTCTCTAGGAAGAAGGCTCCCCTATAGCAATATCTACGCAATTGTGAAAAGATGCCTCAGGTTATCTTACTACAGGAAACCCTCTCGCCTGGCATCTCGATGACTGGGTTTTGCTCGGTCGCGGCGCAGTCGGGGGGGGGGGGTATGTACTCTCCTTAGTGAGAAACTCACTCATGTGACACATGATCTCAAATTGGCTGGTAGTAATATTGAGTATATTATGGTAGAGATCATACCTGGTCGGGTCAACCGAGGCAGCATATATGTTCTCAACATATATAGTAGTCCCAACGAAAAAAGGCAACGATTTAAGACTCTGCTCCGCAAGGCCATAGACATGGCAGGCTCAAGCCCTCTTATTGTCGCAGGGAACTTTAATGCCCCGTTTCATGTCTGGGGTTATAAATATGATACCAATAAGGGTAAGCATCTCTGGCAGAATGCCATGGATCTGGACCTGACGCTGATCACTGACCCTAACCTTCCAACCCGAATCGGGACATCCACGTGTAGAGACTCTACCCCCGATCTCATCTTCGTCAAGAACGTGACTGAGGCCAAATGGAATAACTTGGCTGAGAACCTTGGTAGTGACCACTATATTTGTGAGGCCCAGCTTCCTATCGTGGGTAAAAAACAGCGCGAATTCTCGTACACGGACTGGGATAAATTCCGCAAGCTCCAGGAGGAGAGGCCTCCCTCAGATTCCCGACCTACTATAGAGCAATGGATGGTTCAAGTTCAAGATGACGTTCGGCGTGCAACCTCTAAGGTCTGCACCGACCTTCCTGTTGAGAAAATGGACAGCAGGCTAGCCCATCTGTTAGAGGCCAAACAGTCCATTTCAACATATGGAAGTGTCAAAGACTTAATCGTAGGCTACGCAAAAAGATATCTGAGTTAAACAAACACATTGAGGAGCATTGTGTATCCCTCTTTAAACAGCAGTGAGACGAGGTTTGAAATTCGATAGACGGCCAAATGCGCAATGGTAAAACTTGGAACTTGCTTAGGCATCTGCTTAACGAGACCAATACTAAGTCTAATCAGAGGCATGTCATAGGTAGAACCATACATGAGGCTGCACGAATGACCTCTGAGGACGAACTAATCCGCACGCTTGCCAACAAATATCTCCCAGTCGGCTCAGGGCGGTCTCCTGTACATCTCGATTACCAGGGCTAGGCCACTTCCTACCTGGATGCAGAGTTTGGTGTTGAGGAGATTCGTAGGGTTCTACATGGACTCAATGGTGGATCCGCACCAGGGCCGGATGGCATCTCCAACAAGGCGTTGCGAAATCTGGATGAAAAATCAATCGCATACCTCACAGAGGACATTAATGAAATTTGGAGGAGTGGAACCGTCCCATTACTTGAAAGACTGCTCTCGCAGTACTCATCCCCAAACCTGGCAAAACACCTAGCGTTGACAACTTGAGGCCCATCTCGCTTACATCCTGTGTGGGTAAGGTAGCGGAGCACGCGGTCCTGACTCAACTCTCCCGGTTCCTGGAGAATAACGACATTTACCGCCATAGTATGATAGGATTCAGACCAGGGCTATCCACACAAGATACCATGAAACTGATTAAGAATCAAATCATAGACAACGACTCTGGCGACACTCGAGCCATTTTGGGACTTGATCTTGAGAAGGCCTTCGACAGCGTTCTACATTCGCATATCCTAGCCTCGATATCTCGGCTCAATCTGGGTGAGAGATTTTATAACTATGTTAGATCGTTCCTCTCGGATAGGAAGGCTACCATCCGGGTGGCCGATCTCGAATCACAACTGCTGGAACTTGGTGAGAGGGGCACCCCACAGTGGTCGGTCATTTCTCCCTGTTTCTTCAATATAGCCATGGTTGACCTAAGCAGAAAGCTTCTCGAGATTGAAGGCATCAAACACACTATGTGTGCTGACGATATAACTATATGGTACACAGGAGGCAATGACGGTCAGGTTTAGGGAAGTCTTACAGGAGGCAATAGACACTATTGAAACCTATCTCGAACCCACAGGTCTCAGATGCTCCCCCTTGAAGTCGGAACGTTTGCTGTATAGTCCCAAGAAATGCGGTTCAAGGCCCAAGGGATGGACATCGTTAGAAGACAGAGACATTAACTTATGTACAAAAAACGGTTGTCGTATACCCAAAGTAGGTTCAATCAAGGTCTTGGCATGATCGTTGGGTCAGGGGGTGCAAATGACAAGACTATACGCAAGCTAATTGCTAAAACTGAAAGTGCTGTTCGTTTAGTTCGGAGAGTATCAAATCGGCATCATGGACTCAAGGAGGATAACCTCATTCGACTAATGCATGCCTTCGTCCTGTGCCACTGTAGATACGTGGCAGCCATGCATCGATGGAAACGGGCGGGATAAATTGAAAAAAAAATTAAATTATGGGGTTTTACGTGCCAAAACCACTTCCTGATTATGAGGCACGCCGTAGTGGAGGACTCCGGAAATTTCGACCACCTGGGGATCTTTAACGTGCACCTAAATCTAAGTACACGGGTGTTTTCGCATTTCGCCCCCATCGAAATGCGGCCGCCGTGGCCGGGATTCGATCCCGCGACCTCGTGCTCAGCAGCCCAACACCATAGCCACTGAGCAACCACGGCGGGTGGGATAAATTGAATGCATAGCTTAGGAAGATTACCAAACGGGTTCTCGGGTTACCCGTATACACTTGTACAGAGCACTTATAGCAGCTTGGCATTCATAGCACTCTTGAAGAGATTGCAGAGGCCCAGGAGCGCGCACAGCTAACTCGCCTCACAACAACGAAGGCAGGGAGATCCATCTTGCAGAAACTCGGATATCACCCCGATAGAGTAGCAGAGGAGTTCTCTGACGTTCCTCCGTCGATTCGTGAGAATATTACGGTCGCGCCAATACCTAGGAACATGCACCTCGATCATAATCGCGGTAGAAGGAGAGCAAGGGCGCTAACCTCCTTAGGCAAATACACAGTGATCAGCGACAGGTCAGCTTTGTGGATGCCGCTTCTTGTAAGGGACGTCAGGCGTTCACCATCGTCACTGTTGATGGTCGGCAAGGAATCACCAATGCTGCCTCGGTTCGGACGAGGGACTCCGAAATAGCTGAACAAATGGCTATTGCACTAGCCCTGCTGGATAGCTCACGGGATGCCATCTATAGTGATTCAAGATCTGCAGTCAGAGCATTTGAAGAAGGCACCATTTTCGAACAGGCCCTCAGACTTATTGGGGGCAAGGCAATCACGCACCACTTCATTTATTGGTTTCCGGCACATCAGGGTCAGATAAAGGGTGCTCCTCCCAACCTCAAGGAGTCGGCTCACGGGGCTGCGCGTGAACTTGCCCACCGCGCTACCCTCGACCAATCGAAAGCCGACTCACCAGAGAACAAGGACACGCCCTCCACCTACAACGAGATTACTAAACACTACTGTCTCAGCCGTAGAACCTACTTTGTTCATCATCAGCGCCTCAATAGAGCTCAAGCATTAACGCTCCGTCTACTACAAACGAATACCTATCCGAATCCATCGCTCTTAAATAAAATCTATCCGGATACTTACACCAACGCTACCTGCCACGATTGTGGAGATATAGCCACGTTAGACCATATGCTCTGGCGGTGTGCTCGGTCACGCTCTATTATCGCTAACAGCTCGGCCAGATGGGAGGCGGTTCTCCGCAGCCCTATTCTGGCTGACCAACTCTGGGCTGTCCAGCAGGCCCACTATGCGGCCGAGAGGCTCGGCCTTCCGGTTCCCACGTGGGAGCGGCCCGCTTCGTGATGACTCATGATCTGCAGGACTTTAATTATTGAAGTTTTACCATACCATACCATACTGGCCCGAGTGCATCCGGTCCAGGCGATTTCCTTGCGCTAAGATCATCTATAGCCTTTTCAGTTTCTGTTATAGAAATCGGCCTGTCAAGAGCTTCCTTATGTTCGCCATCAATTTTCGGCATCAGAGGTAAATATTCACTCTTAAACGCCGAGATATCGCTTGTCCTCTTGCTTAGCAGCCTGCTATAGTAGTCAATGAAGGCACGTTTTATCATTTCCCAGTCATTTGTAAGCTGCCCACGATAAAGGAGTCATTTTACTTCCTTGGTCATAGCGCCTCTATCTCTTCACTTAAAGCTCGTTTGGTGGGCGTTTCATCCAACCATACACGGCGTGCTCTCAAAACTGCGCCACGATATCTCTCGTCAATAATCACTTCCATTTTGCTTTAAGTTCTTTGATATCATTTTCAAATATACCAGCCGCGCCACTTTCCATGTTCAAAAGGCATGCTAACGTGCATCGCACTTGCTTTTCTTGTATTTTTTTAGAGCCGCAACACGCATGCTCTTTCTAAAGCAATTGGTTTCGCTTCCGTTTTGAACAGCTCCCAAGCTTCTGCAAATTTTTTTTTTGCATCCTCAAGGAGAACAGCGTCTAATTTATATTTTATTCTTTTAAGGAACACTTCATCCTGCAAAATGTTGGCATTAATTGTAACAGTGCCAATACATGCATTCACAAAGTAACAACAACGAGACACAGCGCTTGTGTCTCGTCCTTGTTATTTTGTGGATGCATGTGCTGGTGCTGTTACAATATTTACTACTAGTATGCACCAAGTCGCCCAGAAAGCAGTTTTAATGGTTGTCATTAAGATTCCATAAGTGCCAATTAAATTTCTGCTTTCTTTTTCATGCCTATTGTAACCATTACGAAACAGGGATCGCTGAAACTGATACATACTACACCGTACTCAGGAAGCAGCGGAACTAAGTGAAAAGGAACATAGATGGCAGTCTAACCTCGAGTGGCTGTCTCTTTCAAAATGCACATATTGCACATGACTGCAGGAACCGAGAACACTCCGAACATCATAAAGATCAACTGCGCACAAAATTTCGTGCAGAAATGCTGCGTTTTTATCTTGACTCAGTGGCCTTTTCGATCGATCTATCGGCCGGCACACACAATTAAAGTCGCCAAACATTACAACGTGTCTTTCACTCTGCAAGAAGGATCTGAGATAAGTGAAAAAATTGTTCACGTTTTCAAGCATTATTTGGAGCGTATACAGAAACCGCTCATCAAGCAGTCCAGAAAAAGAAAAATCACAAGTAGGCAAACGCCCCGCCCCCCTCACATGAAGTAACTTGTTGCTTTGTTATCCCAATACTGTTTCTAATGAACAAAAGGCCGCCACCAGAAGTACCACTCGCGTCGAAAACGCATACGCTGTACTTATTTTTCAAAATTTCAACCATTCGAGCCGGTCTTTCTTAAGATTCAGTTTTTGTTTCTTGGACAGTCATCAAATCAATGTCTTTCTCTAGTAACATGCCACTTATATGACACCCTGTTCGCCTCTGCGACAACCTTCTGACATTTGATGCCGCCAAACGAAACGGTCTGATGAGGTTATTAATGTTTGCCATTGTTTTAGTTATAATTAGGGTACACCCCTACACAATATTTTTTAGGAAACATACGGACTCTGTTATGCGGTGATGCTCGGTGAACATAGCCCTCCCTTTCGAAGCGACGACTGCCAAGCCACGTCCTCACAGGCTCATTCCCGAACAAAGATCGGGTGTTGGAAGTTCTTTGCTGGACACTACCTCCGCTAAGGTGGAGGTGGCGCGTGTGACGGCCGTCTGTCAGGCGGCAGGGTGGGTTTGACTATCAACGTCGACCGTCGACCTGTCTGGGTTTTCTGTGCCGGTCATCGGTATCCGCGCCGTCCGAGTCATGCTTAATGTCACCCTTCGCGTCGGAAGTCATGTCCCTGCTTTCGCAGGTGCTGACTGTCTCGTCAACCGTGGTGGGTGGAGGTGGATTGACAGCTGAAGACGCGCACGTCGCCTCAACACCACTTTCCTTAACTTGAACCTTGGCAGGTGGAGGCGCAGAGTCTGGCACGTTGCCCTTATAAATCCCATTCAAGTTCACCTTTTCAGTCTTCATTTCTAGAGATGCAGACCGAGCATCCGCCCCTTCAGCTGCTTCCTTAGCGGCATCCTCGGCATCCTCTTAATCCATAAGGAGCTCCGATGTGTCTTCGCTCCCGGCTGGACGAGCCACGTTGGCGTAGGTTCTCACGCACTGGTCCTCGTCGTGGCCGAAGCGACGACACAGCTCACAGTGGGGAACGCGGCATTCTCGCCTAATGTGTCCGGTGCCAAGGCACCGGAGGCAGAAGGGTGCTCTGTCCGGGACAATAACGAGAGCCAGGTCTTCCGCAACCCGAAGCTGATGTGGTACGTCGTCCGCTGTCATTCCGGGCTTGAGTTTCAGGACCACAGAGCGTGTCACGGTTCCTATGTCGCTGCAGCCCTGTACTTTCTACTTCTCCCTCGTCACTTCAGCCGCTCTCCGGAAAGGTGCGAGCGCTGGTCGGACGTCTTCGTCAGGAGCACTGTGCAGCAGCCATGAGAGATTGAGCCTGACACCCTGGTTGCACAGGTTAATGACCACGCGCCGTTGTTCATTTACAAGAAATGCTTCAGCGTCAAGTATCTTCTTTTTTGCCGTCTCGTTCGAAAAAGTTACGGCGCATACATGATTCATCTGATAAGCCCCGAGGGCAACCACTTCCGGCAGGAGCATCAGTCTTGAAAGCGCGTCTCTGAAGTACTCAACACGGTAAGGCCGCGCTTTAACTTTACTGTGGACAAAAATAGTGTTCAAAAGACAAGCACTTGACGGCAGTTGTGGTAGAACCATCTGGTAGTCCGGAGAATAGATTGGGGGAGGGGGGGGGGCGTTTCTCTTGACCGGGTACCGCGGCCAAGGCCGCTGTAACCGCTCCTGGGGAGCAAAACATTCTGCGACCGTTCACAGGGGTGGCCGGAAGTGGAATCATTGCCACTACATCAGCGGCGCATCCGTGCATATATCACAACAAGGTTAGGGTCGATAGTAAAGGGGCATGAAGTGCAAAAAAAATGGAATCACGCAAAAAAAAATGAAAGGAAACATATTGCGCCGCCCGGGAATCAAGCCAAGGATGAAAGATTGGGAATCTTGCATGATACCACTACACCAGCGGCTCATCGCTACATCCATCATAATAACGATAGGGTCGATAGTAGAGGAGAATGAAAAGCAAAAAGAATAGGCTCACTTAAAAAAAAATTGCGTCGTGCGGGAATCGAACCCCGGATGCAAAAATGGGAATCTCGCGTGATACCACTACACCAGCGGCGCTTTTTTTTCTATATTGCTGGGACTTTCACGTAGCCAACACAAAGGGTATCATTTTTTAAGAGTAAGTGATACATAAATATACACAAACACACTTTCAAGTTTGTGCGCATGGATATTGTGCGGTAAGCAACATTGTGGCTGGCCATGTCACGTTTAAAATTCCTTTAATGTAGCGAGGGGCTCAATCCTCGCCAGTCAATCCGGAGGACATTCTTGATCTTTAATCACATCAATGAACTTGGAAATACCTTCCCGGAAGAGCAGCCTTGCAGGCCGGCTGTCGGGCTCACAAAAAACACCGGCCATTCGAGCCCGCCATAAACAGATCCGAAGGCATCTCGTCCTCATTTTCTACCGACAAATATCTAATACCTAGTAGACTAATGTTCTTTGAAGAACGTCCGATAAGATAACCCCTGCCCAGCAATGCAAAAAAATATGGTCAATTGTTTCGAGTTGTTTACACATAAGGCAGTTTGCTCTCCAAGGTAAATAAAAACCCCTCTCTTGTAAAAAGGCCCGTACCGGCAAACTTCCAGTATGTAACTTCAAAAAAAAAAAAGATTTAGCGCTTGGCTGCACCTGCATTTTCTTAACACGTTCTAACACGTAGTTTCTCGGTGCTCCACTGTTTATGGCTATGTACATCGGAACCGGCATAATCATGTCAACTACATCCCGGTATAACTTTTTTCGTGGCACCGAAAAAAGATAATCATTACAAAAGCGTACGGACTGAAAACGGAAACTGTCAACGACTTCCCTTAGGTGCCATCGAAGAGCACCAGGCATGGTTAAATTGCACACCACGTACATCGGCTGATGCTTGCTCAGTCGTAACTGGCAAATTGTGCGCAAGAAGGGGTCACGCACGTCTCGAAAGAAAGTAAACCGGTTGACTAGCTGTTTCACAAAAAAGATGTGACAGGCCTAGACTCCCGTCCTCGACTTCGCTAAATAAGTTCGTGACGCTGCACCTCTCCCATTCTGATGCCCAAATGAAAACAGCAAAAATTCTGTCAATCCTTTGCACATTTAAACGCGAGCAACATAAAACTTGCATGACGTACCATATTTTGCTCTTTAAAAACAAGTTACATACAGTGGCTCCTGTAAACATCGAGAGATAAGCCCCTTTCCAATTTGTTGTTTTTTCTTTGAGTCTTCTGGCCTCTTCGAGCCAGTATAGTCCTCATTCCGTTGCTAATGTTCGAGCGGAATGCCCAAGTATTTAGCAGGCGATTTAATCGATCTAATGTTGGCGAACGTTTCTGGTATTGACTGCCATTCACCATGCCAAAAACCGAGACACTTACTCCAATTGGCAATGCTCCCTGTTGTGTTTCCAAAATGTTTAACAATGGTTGTTACTTCTGTAATGCTTTCTTTAGTTGTACAGCACACCGCTACATTGTCTGCATATGCTAGGACTTTCACTTCGGCTTTCATGAGTTTGAAGCCCTTTATGCTACTGTTTTGAATTATTGCCAAACAAAAGCTTTCTAGATAGATGGCAAACAAAAGCGGGCTGAGAGGACATCCCTTGCGCACGAAACGCTCTGTTTTATTGGGGGCCCCCAGTGTCTTATTAATAATCAACCTAATTGAGCAGTTTCGGTATGGCAGAGCTACCCCATCAGCGATGATTCATCTTTCAAGTAAATGATCTATCTCAAGGATGTGTTATAAGGTAATCACTGGGTGCACTATATGTTATCTGGATGTGCACTCGAGGGAGTACACAGCCAGGTAACATAGATTGCACACACAGGTAACATCCTGCCGTAAACACAGAGGGAGTACACAGCCAGGTAACATAGAGTGCACACATAGGTAACATCCTGCCATAAACACAAAGGACACTTGCTACAGGAAAGATAGTTCGTTTCCTCAAGTTCTAAGAAAGGATGAGTAAACATGCCGTGAACACAAGGTATGCTTCCTCAAGTTCACATAAAAGACAAGGAAACATAAAGGTCACACAAGGCACAAGAAGGAAACATACAGGAAACATAAAGGTCATGGCCATTTTCATAGGGGCCTCTCGCAATAGTTGTGTATTAAGTTTCCACAGTTCTCAATTTGGAGAAAACTTGTGAAACGTTTGGGGACCCCATGAGACAGCTACTAAACAGGAGTTTGTACCGTGGATGTACCATAATAAGGATAGGGTCGATAGTAAAGGAGAATGAAAAGCAAGAAAATGGAATGCCCCCCCCCCCCCCAAAAAAAAAGAAGCCTTGCGCCGCCCGGGAATCTAACCAGGCTCGCAAGAATAGGAATCTTGCATGATACCACTACACCAGCGGCACTTTTTTTTCTTTATTGTCTTTTCACAAACGCAAACAAAACAACCAAATACATCACGTGTACATATTCTAAGAACAGCGACAGCTCAGCCAGTGTATGGGATTCAAAAGGGCTTCACAGAAGCCCATTGTTCTAGTACTGGTAGCCATTCCGGGGTTCTCATACTGCTCGGAACAAGTCACGTGTGTATATGATACTTTCAACAAAATAGTGACTTGCTGCGTGGGCCTACATATGAGCATGCCTGGTCTCCGTTCTCGTCTTCCATACGAAATGCATGCAAAACAACATGAGCATATCACTCGGCACAAGGTGATACGACAAAATCAGATAGAGAATCCCGCAATCATGCTTGGATCACAGTTCTAAAGAAAAAAACACTTTGATGGCACACAAAGAAGAATCTGCTGATCAACTGCTGACCCTAGCCCACTATTTTTTACCTTATGAAACAAATTTCACCGGCTTGAGCGCTCCCATTGCGATCCCCAAATAAAGCTCGCAAACACTCAGTGCATTTTTTGAACAGAAGTTCTTGCCATGGCCATCATTTACAACAAGTAGAATACTTTGGCAAATGAAAACATATTGTAAGCGGAAGCTCTTGCAAACGTTCAAAAGTTATGGTGGCCCCATTTATCGGTAGTACTTTTGACGCGTTCTTTTTCCCTCGGACCAATATTCGCCAGCATTGCGGTAATAATTTAGCGGGACCCCGAGGCACTTCCCTGGGAAGGCTGTCCAATTCATATTACAACATAGACTTCGGGTGTGCTCTGCCAGTTGCCATGCCACAATCCAAGGCATTTCGGTCAACTGATCGCGCTACCAGTTGCTGCGCAGAACGCCGTAGCTACACTGACAACTTCCTGCACACTTTTTGCATCAGTAGAATGCACGAATATATCGTCCGCATACGCTAAAGCCATAATTTCACTGCTCAGAAATCTGTAGCCTCGAATACACGGTATTGCAAACAAACGTAAACAAAAAGGCTCCAAGTAAATCGCAGAAAGAAGAGGGGACAACACACATCCTTGTTTCAAGCTTGACAGCATAGGAATTCACACACTTAATTCTTTGTTAATCACTAATTTGGCTGTTAAATCATGATACACCATTTTCACACTTTCAGTAATTACAGATCCAATACTTACGTGGGCAAGCAAGAAAAACTGAACTTCATGTACCACTTTATGGAACGCTTTATGTAAAACTAGCTGAATCATAGCTACGCGATCATGCACTGAGTCATAACATTCCAGAATTCTTCTTGCTTTGTGTATGCTTGTAAAAATGTTGCTACTTTTAGGGCCACATGTTTGATGCGGGATAGCGTTTTGGAGCCTTCTAGATAAAACTTTCATATATGTTTTAAAATCTGTATTAGTCAAACTAATGAGACGGTATGACTCAGCTGAAAGTAACCTTGCGGGGTCATCAGTTTTGGGGATCATTACTACGTGCGCTGCCCTGAAAGAGAAAGGCGCTTGCTTTTTCACAGCATTCAGTAACCACTCGGTATAAAGCAACTGCCATTTCTGCCTTAAAAACTAGCATATGGTTGCACCCAGTCCATCTGGCCTAGCTGACCTGCCATTACTTAGGTCGTCTATTGTCGCTTCAATTTCTGCCACGGTAATTCCAGATTCAAACGAGTCTCATAAAGTGTCCTCTAATCTTGGCATAATTGCCAGAAAATGAGCTTTGAAGGACTCGGGGTCATAAAGTCTTCCTCCAAGAAGTTCGGTATCAAGTTCAACGAATGCAGGTTTTATCTCTTCGCATTGTAGTATAATTTTGTTGCGATACCGAATTTCATTTATCTCCATATTTGCTGCATGCTCCTTTTCTTTCCTAAGCATACGCATAGGGCGCGTTTCGCCCAGCCAAAACATGTCAGTGCGCGCCCTTATCGTTGCACCGTGGTACTTCGTCGATCAACACGAGTTTTGCTTTCACCTCTCTTATTTCTTTTTTAATCGCGCCAGGCACTTCATGTTCTACACCTAACATATACGCCAGCTCACTGTGTAAATGTTTCTCTTGTTGCATTTTCTTGTGACGCAATACACGCGGTCTATTGATGGCAGCTATTCTAAGCGAAGCTGTATACCTCTACCATCCAAGGAAATTTTCGTGTCGTTGTTGTTATGGTAAGCAAAAAACTCCCCAAACGTCGGTCGATCCCGAAGATAGTGCAATGCCGGGCTGACCCACGGCGGAGGTGAAGCAGACGTTAATCCCGAAGGTAGGGCAATACCGGCCCGACCCGAGGCAGAGGTGAAGCTGATGTTAAGCAATCCTCATACGTGGGCCGATCCCAAAGATATTGCAATGCCGGGCTGACCCGCTGAAGAGGTGAAGCAGGCGTTAAGCACTCACCATACGTAGGCCGATCCCGAACACAGTGCAATGCCGGGCCGACCCGCGGCGGAGATGCAGTTCGTCATTAAGGGGCCCACGTACACAGCTTCACTGGTCATCCTTCTCCACAGAAGGAAAGGGCGTTGAGGTTTTTATATGGCATTTAAACTGCTCCCACACTGACATGAAACTGTTTTTTTTATTCACAAATTCTCCAGTTTGCTTACGTAACAACCAGAAGGGTCAGGACTAAAGGCGCTAGGATGCACCTGACTGAGGCCCTGACCCCTGTACAATCTGCGCTCCAGCGAAGCAATCAGGACAGCGTAAGAATAACGAGAAAAGGAAAAAAGAAGTCGGGGGTGGGTGATGTGAAAAAGGAATTCATGAGGCAAGTTTGAGAAAAAATTTCATACACTGCAAGCTCAAAAAATAAGTATACAATGTGCAACCATAAAAACAGCATGAGCAGCACAGTCGGGGCATATAATAAAAAACGTAATTAACCATATCGTAGCACTAATATTTCAGTTCTTAAGGTCACGATTTGCAACAGTACACATTCGGGAACAAACATAGGAATCGGGAAACAAAAACACAAAGTTAGTTTCAGTACGCAGCGCATTTGAATGATTTTTCTCGGCTCTCGTGACAAACACTGCATCTTTCAGCAGTTTTTCATTAAACTTACACAGAAACCAATTAAACTTCACGTCTCTCGTTTTTCGCCAATCGTAATCGAGACGAAACTATGATCACTAAAACTAAGATGTGTTTCATAAGAGGAGCACATCATAAGAAGCCAACAAACACTGAAATCAAGGCAACATGGGGAAAATTACTTGTGCTTAATAAATGAAATAAAGAAACGATAAGCTAATGGAAATGAAACTTGAAATGAAAAATGAAAGCATTGTGGCCGAAGCGACGACAGACTCCACATCATGCAACGCGGCACTCTCGCCGGATGTGTCCGATGCAACGGTATCGGAGGCAGAGCGGCGTTGTGTCAGGAACGAAAACGAGCGCCATACCCTCAGTAACACGCAGTTGGTATGACAGGTCGTCCACAGTGAGGCCCACGTTTTATTTCAGCGTTACCAAGCAGGTGGTTGATCCTTTGTTGATGCACTCCTTGACCTTCCACTTGTCTCTGCTGATTTCCGTCACTTTTCCAAACGGCGCCAAAGCGACTCGCACATCTTCGTCCTGCACGCCTTGAAGCAGCCACTAAGTACAGCTTCAGTCGGACACCTTGGTCGCGGGGGTCAATGACCATGCATCGGTGGTCTTTAACGTTGAATGTTTCAGCTGCTAATGTCTTCCTCTTGTGCTTCTCGTACTTAAACGTCACTGCCCACAGCTGATACATTTGGTATGCCCTGAGGGCAACCACTTTCGGCAGCAACGAAAGACGCGCATGGCTATCTCGGGCATTCTCCACTCGATACGGACTGGCTTTCACATCGCAATGCAAAACGATCCGTGTTTAAAAGAGAAGCACCAGTGGGCAGATGAGGCAGAACAACCTGATAATCTTCAGCCGACACCTGATACCACGGCCCACACAGGCAGCTGAAACCGCCCCTACGAGGGAGCATATGATGACACGTCTGTACGCTGTGAAGGCCGGAAGTGGAATCACCACACCAGCGGCGCATCCGTGCATCTCTAGTAATAAGGACAAACACGTGACGCAAGAATGGGAACCCTGCAAGATAGCACTACACCAGCGGCGACTTTTTTTTCTTTATTGCATGCATGCATGCTACTCAGAATTCCATATGGAATTCTGAGTAGTGTCAAGCCAATATTGTTACATTACATTTTAACATACTCCGTGACTCTCTCGTAGTAAAGATAGGATCGATAGTAAAACAGAATGAAGAGCAAAAAAGTGGAATCGCGAAAAAAAAGGAAACATTGCGCCACCCGGGAGTCGAACCTGGGACGCAAAAATAGCAATCTTGCATAACACCAATGCACCAGCGGGGCTCTTTTTTCCTTATCACCGTTTTCATGGCACATACAAAATTTACCCACTTTACAAATGGTAAATGTGCCTACCAGTCATTGGTTTAGGAAGCTCGTTCGAGAAGCTCGTTTAATAATCCAATCCATTCTGACTTTTCATTTTGTGCATCGCAGACCTCTTTTATGTAACAGACACTTCCAATAAAATACGCACGAGTACTTCGAACATACACTTCCACGTGTCTAACGGCCATGCACGCACGCCACAGGCTGTGCAACACTAATAACATAAACTCGTCGTAAGTCATTCCTCCTTCATTTTCCGTTGGGAGAAAACGGATGCCATAGGGTGTTATCGGGAAGATTTTTCTGTAGTTCACTGCATGACATCCCGATAGAATAAGGCGTCCCGGCCGTCTATGAATATGTGTTAGATTGTTTCTTCCTGACGGCATAGTAAGCACTCTACAGACCAGGCAATAAACATACCTCTTTCCTGAAGCCACAGCTTTACTGGTAATGTATTTGAATGCCGGGCCGACCCACGGCGGAGGTGAAGCAGGCGTTAAGCGCTTCCCATACGTGGGCCGATCCCGAAAATAGTGCAATACCGGCCCGATCCACGGCGGAGGTGAAGCAGGCGTTAAGCACTCCCCATACGTGGGCCGATCCCGAAGATAGTGCAATGCCGGGCCAACCCGCGACGAAGGTGAAGCAGGCATTAAGCACTCCGAATATGTGGGCCGATCCCGAAGATTGTGCAATGCCGGGCCGACCCGCGGCGGAGGTGCACTTTGCCATTCAGGGGACCACATACACAGCTTCGCTGGTCATCCTTGTTCATGGAGTGGAAAGGCACTGATATTTTTTTTATTAGCGGTTTGGCCCTTACAAACACACAACTCATAAAGACACTGTTACAAGTACAATAAAAGACGCGTGAGCCTTTTCATGGCTCGAGCGTGAAGTTAAAATGGCTTGAGAGAAGCCAGCTTATCAAGAACAGGTATCCGGTCTGGTGGGTCACTCTCCCCTTTGGGAGCATCTCGTATGTACACACAGTTTGCCTGAAATTTTGAACGGCCGATCGTGCGTTGATATCCGCCTTTCTGACCGGCATTCTCGTTTTCCACGCACTATGCAAACGCAGCAACATGAGCATGTCGCATGACATTTCATCTGGATCTACACATGGCAAGAATCAGATACCAAAGGGTGATACTGGCAACTCTTTCTTAAGCATCCGCTGAATAATATCCCACAGGGAAACAGCTTCGTGAAAGTCCAAAAAGGTGTGTTCTATCGTTTCGGTCTTCTGACATATTATTGAGCACAATCCCCATGGAACAAAGATATCTTTACTTTGAAGCCACGGTTCTACAGCATGCGTGACTGTGTGCAGTTGAAAAAAATAAAGATTTTGATGACGCTCTTACTGGCATTTTTTGAACCCGTTTTAAAACGTCTGGTTCTTGTCCTAGTTGATAGATAGAGTGGTACAATGGTATTAGTAAAAAACATCACCTAAATGTTTGTAAAATCGTATGCGCGAAACTGTACTCAGGTATTCTAAGGAAAATCGCGGCTTCAGTACATGATATGCGGATACTATTTCGCGCCAAAGCAGCTCAGTGTTTCACGCGTATCTGCGTTTTCCGACACAATATATTCCCGGATATGATTACAAAGAATCACATATATAACAGCGCGCAAGAAAACATCGCTTTGGTCTCGCAGAAAGAAAACTTTGAAATAATTTGCCTTAGGAATAAGTGACACAGACCAGGTCCTCCGTTTCACACTGAAAGGAACAAGTTTGACCGACTGGTGCGTTCCCAGGTAGAATTCCTTATATAGGTGGCAAACACTCTGCGTAATTTCTGGACAAAAGTTCTGCTCATACTGAACACTTGAAGTACACAAGACACTTTTGCAACAAAAAATACGCTCAGACTGTGGCGCGTGAAAGCATGGAAAAGTTATGCCCTCCCCATTTTTCAGACTGATTCTTCAGCCTTTCTGTCTCTCCTGCCCAGTATTCTGCAGTATTTCGATAATACTGAAGAGGCACCCTAAAACGGCTGGCAGGAATACTTGTCCATCGCATGTTTTCATACGCCTCCGGCGCTTCCTCCGTATTTCCACGCCAAATGCCTAGAGATTTATTCCAGCAAATGGCACTTCCAGTAGCGCTGCAGAATGTTGTAGCTTCCTTAACAGCTTCTCTAATACTGTCCTTGTCTTTGCAGAATATGACTATTTCATCTGCATATGCCATTATCTTCACTTCAGTAGTCTAAAAAAAATAACCATGCACCTTTATATTTATGGGAAGTTTTAACATAAGTGTTCCAAATAAAGTGCAAAAAGAAGAGACGAGCACGCACGCTCTTGTTTTATACCTGACAGTACTGGAATGTTTTCACTTAAGCTGTTGATTATAAGGTTTACGGTATTCTCTTCATACGCTATCTTGATGCCCTTAGTGATAACGCTAGATACATTACAATGCTCTAATACTAACTGTAGTATGGCATGATTAACTCTGTCAAATGCTTTCTGAAGATCCAGTTGTATCATAGATACGTTATCGCGAGTCATGTCATAGCATTCTAGGATAGTTCTAGCGGTATGTATATTTGCGCAAATTGTCCTTCCTTTGATGCCAAAATGTCTGGTGAGGTAATACGAGGTGTGTGATAACGCTCCGCACTCTCTTGGCTAGCACATTCGTAGATATTTATAGTCTACATTCGTAACACTTATTGGTCGATAGGCCTCAACATTAAACGGTTTCCTGGGATCATCCGATATTGGAATGGGTACTACATGGCATTTTCTAAACGATAAAGGCTCCATTTTTTTTATCAAAGCACTCATTTACCGCGCGATGTAACGCTTGTACCAGTTCTTCCTTGAAGCATTTGTAAATGGCAGCCTCTAGTCCATCAGACCCTGGTGCTTTGCCGGCGCTTAGCTCATCAGTGGCCTGTTTTACTTCATGCACTCTAATTGTCCGTTCAAGCGTTTTCTCACTTCATTGCCTAACCTTGGCATGAGCTACAGAAATTCATTTCGAAAAGCTTCTGTATCTTTTATCTTTGGGTATAGCAGTCTTTGATAACACTCAACAAACGCTTTCTCTATCGGTTTGTTGTCACGCGTCACTTTGTTGTTATATCTAATTTCTTTTATATCTTTTTTTACTACTTGCCTTTTATCATCACTGAGTGCCCGCTTAGTAGGCGTTTCCCCGAACCATAGTTTTTCGGCCCGTGCCTGACGATCGCCTCTACGATATTTGTTTTTATCAATCGCTTCAAGCTTACTTTTCACGTCACGTATTTCCTTGCTGAAGTGTCCAGCGTTAGCGCTTTCAACAGCAGCCATGTAACCTAACGTGCTCTCGAGTTCTTTCTCTTGCTGTTTTTCACTGCTACGCTGCACGCAAACTCATTCAACCACCCTATATTTACGAGGGCTGTTTTTTTTTCAACCTCCGATCGCTCCGTGCAGACGATACGCGGGCAGCAGAAGGCGGACATGCGCTGTAGGCGACTGCGCAGCTCTCGCACTACACACTCCGCCATTGTTGACATTCAGGCGTCAGTCGGCATTGTGCTACAGCCACGTAAACATGGCTGCCATTATTGTTGCTCCCGCCAAGTGTGAATTGCGAAGTGTTATTCGTTTTCTACAGGCTGAAGGCCATGGTGCTGCAGAAATCCATCGGAGAATGAGTCGAGTGTATGGGGAAAACTTCATGAGTGATGGTGTTGTGCGTGAATGGTGTCGAAATTTTAAAGATGGACGTAATGATGTGCATGATGAAGGGGGCCAAGCACGCAAATCTGTCGTTTCAGATGACCTGGTTCAACGAGTTGACAGAATGGTTAAAGAAAACCGCAGATTCACCATTACTGCTTTATCTACGGAATTTCCAGAAGTTTCAAGGTCTGTTTTGTACTCTATTGTTACTGAACGGTTACGCTACAAAAAACTTTGTGCACGTTGGGTCCCAAAAATGTTGACGGACGGCCACAAAGCTCGACGAATGGCGTCAGCTTTGGAGTTCCTTGAGCGTTATCAGGATGAAGGAGACTACCTTTTGAAATCAATCGTTACTGGGGATGAAACCTGGATTCAATACGACACACCGGAAACAAAACGACAATCACAACAATGGATGCATTCAAATTCACCAAACAAACCAAAGAAATTCAAAAAACCTTCAACAACAGAAAGACCATGGCTACTGTGTTTTGGGATCAACAAGGTGTGTTGCTTGTGGAGTTTATTGAGCCCGGAACCACAATCACTGCAGCTGTTTATTGTGAAACATTACGACGTTTGCGTAGAGCCATTCAGAACAAACGAAGAGGAAAGCTGACCGCTGGAGTTGTTCTGATCCATGACAATGCCCGCCCACACACTGCTGGAGCAACTCAACGGCTTCTCGAACATTTTGGATGGGACATTTTTTATCATCCGCCATACAGTCCAGACTTAGCACCCTGTGACTTTCATCTTTTTCCTGGACTGAAGACGTGGCTTGGTGGGAAGCGCTTTCAAACCAATGGTGACCTTCAAACCAATGGTGACCTTCAGACCAACGTCAAGGGCTACTTGAATTCATTGGCGGCAACTTTTTTTGAAGAGGGTATTGCAAAGCTTGTCCACATATATGACAAATGCCTCAATCTCTTCGGTGACTATGTCGAAAAGTAAGCGTAACTGTACTAATCTTTTGGTAATAAAATTATTGTTTTAGATGAACTTGTCTTTTATTTATAGCCTATCGGAGGTTGAAAAAAAAACGGCCCTCGTACTTCATTTTAAAATTGTCGCCGAGGTGCTCTGAAATTAGAAGTTTACCGAACATATTTCGTCTGTCTGTTCCTTTACTATTTTAAGAAAAATTTCATCATCCAACAATTTATCGTTTAATTTCCACGGATTCCAACTGAACTTGGACACTTTTGTCTTGGTTCCTAGTGTCGCTATCACCAAGCAGTGATCACTAAATGAAACATTCTTTACTTTGTATGTAGTAATATGTGGTATGACAACTGCAAGGATATATTGCAATCAAGTCTACCGTGACTTACACCTTGGTAGAGCGTATACTGTACATGCTCGTCAACGTCAAAAATACAACTAACGTCGTCTAGTTCAACCTCGTTTACAAGCGCGTTCAACAGTGTCGCACATTTATCGCGGTACGCCAACCTGTTAGCTCTGTCTTGCGGTCTGCACACACAATTAAAGTCTACAAATAGCATTATGTGTCTTTCGTATGTCATGCAGGTTCTCAGGTTTTCTAACTATTCTTCGTGTTCGTTAATGTTATTCGGCGCATACACACATATTGCATGCCAAAGGAGGCCACAAAAGCTGTATAAGTCGATGACTAGTAGCCTACCGTTATCACTGGACTCGACAGGTGGCGCTGCAATATCGGTGCATTTCCGAACAAGTATCATGCAAGCCACTGAAGTGCCTCTGGCATAAGACACACATACATTATACAAATCCTTGAAAGGTCCGACCATTCTGTATGTTTGCTCTACGCTGTCTACTTTGGTTTCCTGCACTCCCATTACGTGGATGTGATTTATAACAAGAGACGGCTTAACTGGCACTGCCTCCAAACCCCTCACATTCGACGTCCCTACACGAAGTGGAACTGTCAGATTGACAGCCATTTTTGGATTAGCCAAACAGACGGAATGATACTCACATCTGGACAGGCAATAAGAGCAAGATACAGTGCACGTCCCAATCTAATTGTCCGCTAGGGCAGGTCTTCTACTGGGCGCAGGCTGGCTGAACACACATCGCTCCCCGCTAACGCGGGGACGATGTCGAAGTCGTTCACCTGTAAGGCGGTACTTTCAGCTTCGGTTTGATGCCAAGTCGCCTCGTTATAGATGTCTTCGGTTACGGCTCACCAATACTTGATGGCTCGGGTGAATCTTGAGATCGGTCCGTTGCCTCGCGAGGCCTCTTTCGACACCCTCATTTCGACACCCTCAATGCCTTCGGTCCCGTCTTTCGTAGTGGACTCCTACGTGCCCACTAAAAGCGCGTCCTTTGTCCCAGTGACATTTTCTTCGTTAGACGGTTTCCCAAACAGCACGCTCCTTGCATCACCAGAATGGCTGCTGCTGGGACCAGTGGATTTTTCCGGAATTGGAGACGCCTCAGATGGCGTGCAATCTGCCGCCTGTTCTTCAGTCGTTGCTCGGGACGTTGAATCGGCGTCAGCATGGTCCATTATGTGTTCAGTCATCTCGTTGCCTTTGACTGAGTTTATTACCACTGCATGGCTGCTGCTGGGACCAGTGGATTTTTCCGGAATTGGAGACGCCTCAGATGGCGTGCAATCTGCCGCCTGTTCTTCAGTCGTTGCTCGGGACGTTGAATCGGCGTCAGCATGGTCCATTATGTGTTCAGTCATCTCGTTGCCTTTGATTGAGTTTATTACCACTGCATGGGCACCCGCCGTGGTTGCTCAGTGGCTATGGTGTTAGGTCGCGGGATCGAATCCCGGCCACGGCGGCCGCAGTTAGATGGGGGCGAGAACACCCGTGTGCATAGATTTAGGTGGAAGGTTCAGAACCCCAGGTGGTCGAAATTTCTGGAGTCCTCCACTACGGCGTGCCTCATAATCAGAATGTAGTTCTGGCACGTAAAACCCCATAATTTAAGTTTTTTTAACCACTGCATGGGATCGCACACACTCTTGTTCTTCGTGGCCGAATCGGTGGAAGAGTTCACAACATGGTATGTGGCACTGGCGCTTTATATCTCCGGCTCAATTGCACCGGAAGCATAATGGGGTTCTTCCTGGCGCATGCATGAGCGCCAAGTTTTCCGTTACACGCACCTGATGAGTTAAGTCCTCAACTGTAATGCCAGGTTTTGGCAGGAGTTTCAATAAACGGGTGGTGGACCCTTTATCATCGTATCCCTGCATTCACCACTTTTCCTGGTCATATCCATTACCTTTCCGTAAGGGGCTAAGGCTGCTCGAACTTCGTCGCCGTGAACGAAATGCCACAGCCCATGAAGCTTCAGTCTGATGTCTTGGTTGCACGGATCATAAACGACGCAGGGTTGGTCTTTCACGTTGAAAGCTTCTGCCACTAGCATCTTTTTCTTCGAAGCTTCATCACGGAAGGTCACCGCCCACACATGGTTCATTTGGACGGCGCCGTAGCAGTAGCGCCGTAGCAGTAGCGCCGTAGTAGTAGCCTGCAGCTGCACAAGTCGCGCGAGTGCATCTCCAAAGTGCTCGACCCGATACGGCCTGCCTTTAACGTCAGCGGGCAAAAATACAGCGTACATTGCCGAAGTACCTGAAGGCAAATCCGGCAAAACAACTTTAAATTCCGGGTACGGCTTATCCGTACACCAGGTGCCACAGCCTAGGGCCGCTGTGACCACCCCTATGGATGAAGGCATCCTGCGTCCATTTACTGCGGTGGCTGGAAGTTGAATCCCACCACTACACAAGCGGTGTATTCGTGCATCGCTGATAATAAGAATTGGGTCTATAGTAAAGGCGAATGAAAAGCAAAAAAAATGGAAACGCGAAATAAAGAAGAAACATTGCGTTACCAGGGAACCGAACCCGGGACGCAAGAATGGGAACCACTACACCAGTGGCGCATCCCTGCGTCTCTCATAATAAGGATAGGGTTGATAGTAAAGGAGAATTAAGAGCAAAAGAAATGGCATCGCGAATAAAAGAGGAAACATTGTGCCGCCCGAGAATCGAACCTGGGACACAAGAACAAGAATCTTGCATGATACCACTACACCTGCAGCGTCCGTCAAGCTACCCGGTTTCCTAACGCTGGCTTCACTGAACGGGGATGGGGGGTCGCTACTCTGCTCAGCGTTCACAAGTTCACGTGCATTCAGTGAGACCTTGGTCACGCAGACAATGGGGTCGAGTACGTCATCGCCAAACTTCTTGTCGACACCCCTATGCGGCGCATAAGAAGAAACAGCATCTTCAGTAACAAGTTCACGCGCATTCAGCGAGACCTTGGTCACGCGGACAATGGGGCCGAGTACGTCATAGCCAAACTCCTTGTCGACTCCCCTATGCGGCGCATCAGAAGAAATAGCATCTTCATACTCAATGTTTACTGCAAACCCAGCGTTCACAGAGCCAGGGCTGGTGGTATTGTAAAGAAGGCCGTGCATTTTGCCAGCTGTCAACCCCTAATCGTTATGGGGGATTTCAATGCCCAGCATCAAACATGGGCCTATCGCACCAACACGAAGAAGGGTAGAGACATTACACACAGCAACGAAGGAAGCTCTTACACTGATAAGCGATAAGGACTTGCCGACAAGGAGAAGGAACTCGATGTGCCGAGATACGATTCCGGATCCTACCTTTGTCAAGAACCTCGAAAACATCAAGTGGACCAACAAAGCCATGGACCTCTGTAGCGTTCATTGCATCCTTGAAGCGGTCATCAAGGCTGCCCGTAATTAGACGTGGACCTTTAAGTTCACTGACTGGGACTTGTTCCGAGCCAACCGCTCCGAGCGTGTCCTCACCCAGGATACGGACTTAGGCTCTAAGTATAAGTGATAAAGTGACTCTAAGAGATAAAAGAGGATGTGGCTAGAGCCACCAAGGAAGTGACAACTGATCTGGATGTGGGCATGATGGACAGTAGACTCGTGCACCTGTTGGAAGCGAAGCAGGCATTGCTCGCGTGATGGAATACTCAGCGCCACAACAGAAGACTACACAGGAAAATTTCCGAAATCAGCAAGACGACAGAGGCTCATTACAAGGTGTTATGCAAGCAGCAATGGGACGAGCTGTGCGACTCGGTGGAGAGCCAGCTCAAAACCAGTAAAAGGTGGAGACTCCTCATGCACCTACTACACGATGGCAACACCAAGTCCACTCAGAAGAGAGCTCTGGCGAAAGCTGTCCATTTGGCAGCGGACTTGACTCCAGATGAGGCGTTCACGGAACAGCACAAAGACAAGTACCTGGCGGCCACGGACGATCCGGTGCCCCCCCCCCCCACATTTCTCGAGTACGATGGGCGCGACGCGCGATCGATGGATGGGGATTTTACTGTGGCGGAGGTCAACAGGGTTCTCACAGTCCTCAACGGCATATCTGCCCCTGGGCCCGATGGGGTCACCCACAATATGCTCAAGCATCTTGACGACGACTAATACACTTTCTTACACACAAGATGAACAAAATCTGAAGCAGTGGCCTCTTTCCCAAGAGCTGGAAAGCAGCCTACACAGTATTCATACCCAAGCCAGGTAAGGCACCGAGCATCGACAATCTAAGGCCCATCTCCCTGACGTCGTGTGCCGGGAAGATGGCCGAGCATGCCATGCTTAAACGCCTCGCTGACCACCCCGAGTCTAACGAATGCTATACTCACAACATGATTGGGTTTCGGTCGGGGCTCTCGACTGAGGACGCCATGAGGCTGATCAAGCACCCTATCATTGACTCCTCTTCCGCAGACACCAAGGAAATTCTCAGCTTGGATTTGGAAAAGGCTGTTGACAACATATCGCAGGCCTTTATTCTCAAGAGCCTCACAGAGATTCACGTCGGCAAGCGGGCGTACAATTTCGTGCGCTCTTTCCTTTCCTCGAGGTCCACTAGACTGAAGATCGACGAGGTTTTGACTCACGAAATTCAGCTTTGGCCAAAGGGAACACCTCAGGGGGCTGTGATCTCCCCGACGCTGTTCAACATTTCCATGATCAACCGGTCGAGGGAGGGCCTTAAACAAGATGCCGAACATTAAGCCCACGAGCTACGCGGACTTCACCATACGGTGCCCCAGCGGATGTGAGGGTCAGGTCGAGGGTGCTTTACAAGAGGCCATCGATGTGACGCAACGGTAGCTTATCTGCACTAAGCTAAGGGGCTCGCCCACTAAATCCGAGCACTTACTCTACAAGTAGAGGCCCAGAGGTGGTCCTCACCGGTCCTGGAAGCCAGCAGCGGAGAGCCAGTATAATTTATTTACCGGTAACGGCTCCCCAGTTCCGCGGGTGGACACTATCAGGGTCCTAGGAATGTTTGTCGACTCTAACGTGGCCAATAGAGTCGTCCCCGAACGCATTTGTTTCAAGACCGAAAGCACCCTCGGCCTGATCCGAAGAATCATCAATAGGTGCCGCGGAATCAGGATGGGCAATCTGATCCGGAGTATCCACGCATTCGTGCTATGCCACCTCGCTTATTCGGCGGCTATGCACAAGTGGCTCGTGTCGGAGCGCAACAAGATCAATGCCCTAACCAGAAGAGTCTTCAAACTTCCCTCGGCCTTCCCGTTTGAACGCACACTGAAGACCTCCTCAAGTTGGGAATCCACAACACGTTCGAAGAAATTGTTGAAGCCCAAGAGTTTTCTCAGTTTGTCAGATTCTCTGGTAACCCAGCGGGCCGAGCCAAACTTGGTATGCTCGGGCGTAACCCCACGGTCATCGGTCCCGACGCTGTGAAGCTGCCCAACGGCGTGAAATCCAAGATTTCCATACAGCGGATGTCACGCAATATGCATCCGACCTACAACGAAGGACGAAGACGAGCCAGGGGTAAAGCTCTGCTCGCAAGTGCCCGCTTGACAAGGATCGAACATGCTTCGTAGACGCTGCTTCGTACGCTCAAGAATAAGCCTTGACCTCAGTGGTCATCGACTGTGATTCCGAAGTCGTCACCTGCGCTACCATCTGCACTTCTAGTTCCGGCGTTACAAGCAGGTTCGAATTGCTCTTGCATCGACGGACAGTGTGCATGACACGATTTGTTCAGATTCCAAGGCCGCTATCAGAGCCTTTCAGATGAGAATGGTGACTCCCCAGGCACTACGTATAATCCAAAACGCTAAAGACCTCAAACATCACTCATTGACCTGGTTCCCTGCCCACCTTGGAACCATTGGAGCCCAACCTTGGAACCCCAACGAGGAGGCGCACTCGGTTGCACGAGGTTTGACTGACCATGGGTCGGGTAACGCGTCCTTTCTTCTGGGCGACCCGAGCCTGTCTGCTCGCGCAACGCGACCGGCAAGCATAATTATCTCTCAAGAAGACTCCTGCCTTTGCCGCACTCCTCGTTCTGCAGGGCCCAGGCAGTCACTCTCACACTTCTACAAACTAGCACTTACCCGAGCCCCGCGACACTGCACACAATACATACCGAACGGTTCCCAAGCCTGAAGTGCCCCTTGTGTGGTGGTTATGCGGACGTCGAGTATGTCCTGTGCGGCTGCGCCTCTGCCAGTCCCCCTTTCACCCAAGAGGAAATAATTAAGCTTATTAAGGCCCAGGATCAGACCTCTCAAATCCTGGCAGTCGAGAGGTGCCGTGAGAGGGCCGTCAGGTCTCACGGGATGGTCCCCGAGTGGGCCTAGCCAGTTGACGTTGAGTTTACTCGCGTTTACTGTGGATCGAATAGACTTGTTTCACTCACTAACTTTATTTCTAGTTTGGCTACAAGTTTCAAAGGAGTTTGTGATCACAAACTACACTTGTTTTAAATGTGTTAAAAGTATCCAACATTGACACTACATCTTCATCACAGTTAATCGTCGTGTACACGTCACGTGCTTTCGCAACCATTTCCACAAAATAGTTGTTATGGAAGGATCAATTAGAAAGGAAGAAGATCACGAAACACTGGCTGCTGCGTGTTGTTGCAGGTCAGGCATCTTAACCGCACTTATTCAGCTTGTATATATATTGTAAGTACAATCTGTCTTTACTCCCAAAATTTCCGTAACATATTGGTGGAGGTGTGGGGTACCACGGCTGTAAACGAGGCTCCGAAGTAGACGTCGCATCACCGTCTCCACCATGAATGAGGGTGAGCACGCGGGATCAACGTCGTTGCCACCTCCAACGTCACCGGGGCCAGCTACGTCACTGTCCACTTCGGCTATGGTTGTGCAACCCAAAGACCCTGCACCTATTTGCGGGACCGATGGCACCGATGTTGAAGAGTGGGTGGCTATGTACGAATGCATGAGTGGAATCAGCAGGTGGGACCCTACGTTTATGCTAGCTAACCTTCTGTTCTACCTAAGAGGCACGGCAAAGGTCTGGTACGAAAACCACGAAGAGGAGCCAACCAGCCGGGACCTATGTAAACATGAGTTGACAAAGTTGTTTGGCAAACCAGCCGGCCGTAAAAGTGCCGCCACTTCGACGTGTGAGCCCGCACAGCAGCATACGTCGCCATCAGAGGATGTGGCGCCAATCGTTCGACGTGAACTGGATGTGATGGCCCATCCTATTTTCGCTCCAGCCCGACGCTTGTCTCCGCGTTATCGCAACCTCACTGAGTCGATAACTGTGGACGACGAGCCAATATATTTCACCTCTCGCCGCATTGGTCATGTCACCCGATACTGTCGTAACTGGTGGCCTTCAACACCTCGCAAGCCGACCAACCTGAGCCGTTTTGATGGAAATGCCCGCAGTGTTTCGCCCACCGCCGTGTATAACAGCGCCGACAACTCTTCTACGAACGCGTGGTACAGTCACTTACCATCGCCGCGCGGACACCAGTCTCGTTCACTGCAAACACGTCGCCCATTTTCCCGTTCGCCTAAGCCTCGTCGCCTTTCGTCCCCTGTGACTTTTGGCCGCACCTTTTCTGAAAACTAAGAAATGCGGTGCTGCATTGGTGCAGCACCACCTAAAAAGGTGGTGCTGCATTGCCCACTACTGCAGCAAATCCTCTGTCTGTGCCCGCAATAAGTGTAATTGACGTTAAAATAGACGGCGTACCTATCCGTACCTATCCGTACATACCGTAAAGGCTACTCAACAATAGATCATATTCACACTATCAATCAGGTGATAGAGAAATGTGTGGAATATAACCAACCCTTATATATAGCTTGCATTGATTACGAGAAAGCATTTGATTCTGTCGAAACCTCAGCAGTCATGGAGGCATTACGGAATCAGGGTGTAGACGAGCCATATGTAAAAATACTGAAAAATATCTATAGCGGCTCCACAGCCACCGTAGTCCTCTAAAGCAAGCAACAAAATCACAATAAAGAAAGGCGTCAGGCAGGGAGATACAATCTCTCCAATGCTATTCACAGCGTGTTTACAGGAGGTATTAGAGACCTGGATTGGGAAGAAATGGGGATAAAAGTTAATGGAGAATACCTTAGTAACTTGCGATTCGCTGATGATATTGCCTTGCTTAGTAACTCAGGGGACCAACTGCAATGCATGCTCACTGACCTGGAGAGGCAAAGCAGAAGAGTGGGTCTAAAAATTAATCTGCAAAAAACTAAAGTAATGTTTAACAGTCTCGGAAGAGAACAGCAGTTTACAATAGGCAGCGAGGCACTGGAAGTCGTAAGGGAATACATCTACTTAGGGCAGGTAGTGACTGCGGATCCGGATCATGAGACAGAAATAATCAGAAGAATAAGAATGGGCTGGGGTGCCTTTGGCAGGCATTCTCAGATCATGAACAGCAGGTTGCCATTATCCCTCAAGAGAAAAGTGTATAATAGCTGTGTCTTACCAGTACTCACCTACGGGGCAGAAACCTGGAGGCTTACGAAAAGGGTTTTACTCAAATTGAGGACGACGCAACGAGCTATGGAAAGAAGAATGATAGGTGTAACGTTAAGGGATAAGAAAAGAGTAGATTGGGTCAGGGAACAAACGCGAGTTAATGACATCTTAGTTGAAATCAAGAAAAAGAAATGGGCATGGGCAGGACATGTAATGAGGAGGGAAGATAACCGATGGTCATTAAGGGTTACGGACTGGATTCCAAGGGAAGGGAAGCGTAGCAGGGGACGGCAGAAAGTTAGGTGGGCAGATGAGATTAAGAAATTTGCAGGGACGGCATGGCCACGATTAGTACATGACCGGGGTTGTTGGAGAAATATGGGAGAGGCCTTTGCCCTGCAGTGGGCTTAACCAGGCTGATGATGATGATGATGATGACCTATCCAAGCGCTCGTCGACACTATAGCTCACTTCTCTGTTATTAGTGCTAGCCTATGTAGACGTTTAACGAAGGTCCTCATCCAACAGCTGCCCGAGTGCTTCGTGTGGCCGACGGCAGCATGCTGGTTGTTCTTGGAATGCGTACTGCGCATTTAAGTACAGTCGGCCACCATACTTCTGTTCTCTTTGCTGTGAACAACTGCCCTCACGACGCTATCCTTGGATTGGACTTTTCATCCACTCATTCTGCTCTCACTCACGGCGCGACCAGTGTTCTTCATTTAGAACTGCCTCAACTCGCCGATGCTCCGAGCACTTCCCCACCACACTTGTGCTCGCTTCACGATGTGCGTCTTTCACCTGTGGCAGTCACTTACTGCATATCATATTGGCCGCAAATAAAGAGGGGACAGCGGAAGAGAACGCGAAAAGGACACGGCCGGTAACCTTCAACTGGTTATTCACGGCAGCCCGTGGGCATATGTAGACAAATAGAACATGCGTAGAACGCAGCAAACAAAAGCCCTCATTAGCCTAGCGGGATAACCAATAACAAAAAAACTAACCCCGCTTGAAACAACCTAATGAAAGTATCACTAACAGTCTTGGCCTTTCTTTTTCATGTGATATGCCTCCATCACTCCGCGTGCAGTCTAGTCCTGGCTTCTCCCTAGAATCTTCATCTCCTTAAAAGTGGGGCGCAGGGGCAGGCATTGCAGTGCGCAGGCAAGTGCCCCAATTGATCTTTCATTAACTTTTGTTTATCCTCCCGGCTCGATCATTCAAGCACCGTCATGTCTGCCCTATGTAGGACTTGCCACACGCCAGGGGGGATTTCATACACAACTCGTACATTGCATTTTGCATACGGCTTGGTATGGTTCTTGCCAAATCCTTGCCTTCCTTTAGGGTCACGGGAGGTGCGAGACCAGAGCAGCGCCAGCTTAAAAGGGGCTGAAACGGCAAGGGGGACTCCAAATCTGTTGCCACATGCTTTAGTTTGTGATTGATACTGTGAATATAAGGTACCACTTCAGGTCTTACAGCCATAGTAGTCGTCCTCACCCTTGCTTTGCTCCTAGATCCTTTTACCTTCTGCAGGAGGGTTTCCACCACTGGCGTTACCGTCTAGTCAGGGAACCCTGCCGTCTTAAGACGCTAAATCTGATTGTCAAACGCAAGATTCATCCTGTGCACACACGACTTGCGGAGAGCCGTTTCTAAGCAGATCATCCCTACTCCTCATTTTAAAATCTTTGACTGGGATGAGTCTCTTCCGCTGTCCCCGTCTTTATTTGCGGTCGATATGATATGTAGTAAACACCAACTAGGCCAAAGTGAAGTTATTTTGCAGTCACTTACGTCACTTGAACCGCACAGCCACAGGTTCCTGATGGCGAATATGTGCTTCGCCCAATCGTCGACGTGCTTTTGAACCAGGACGTTGCTCTTCCGTATACTCTTGTCACGGTTGCTAATAACGACGTCGTTCTATCGCTCCTGAATTCCAGCCCATGCCTTCAAGTGCTTCCGGCCGGCATGTTTTTGGCCAGCGTTTCTAGTACTTCCAAATTTAACACTTAGAGTCTGAATGCCTAGAGAGGTTTATTAGCACCAAATGCCGCTCACAGCTCTGGTTCCTTAACGGATAAATTCGTGGAGATAATTGCAGCTGACCCCGCCTCCGCACAGGCCACGGACATACGTCTATTGCTCGAGTCGTACAGTGACATCTTTGATTTCGGTGGCAGGCCTTTAGGCCAAACATCTGTTGTTCACCACCGTACAAACACTGGAGACATGAAATCCTATTCGTTGGCGTCCCTATCGTCTATCGCATCCTGAACGTAGAGTCATCCAATCAGAAGTGGACGAAATGCTCTGCAAAGGGGTCACGAACAACCAGCCAGCGCTTGAGCTTCGCCTAGCTGTCATCCTTGCGAAAAAAAAAAAGATGGTACCTGGTGTTTTTGCGTTGATTATCGCCACTTAAACATGATCACGCGAAAAGACGTCTACCCACTACCACGCATCAATGACGCTTTGGACTTCTTGCATGGAGCTGAATACTTCTCGTCCATTGATCTTCGCTTTGCTACTGGCAGATTTCAGTTGATGAAATGGACCGCGCGAAGACGGCCTTCATCACGCCTGACGGTTTATATCAGTTCGAAGTCACGCCCTTTGGCCAAACGCTCCGTTAGATTACCGTGACCCAACACGGTAATCTGACGGTGCCTGAATTAACATTTCGTGGAGTTCAGTTGGAGGCCGGCTTTTCCGAAGACCGCCAGTCGGGTTGGGTGGCTGCAAAACGTGGGAGAAATGCTCCTGCGACATTTCAACGTATGACGGACTCTCTTCTGCGAGGCAACACATGGACCACCTCTCTTTGTTATCTTGAAGACATTGTTATTTCTCCCACGTTTGGCAGCCACCCAACCCGACTGGCGGTCTTCGGAAAAGCCGGCCTCCAACTGAACTCCAAGAAATGTTAATTCAGGCGCCGTCAGATTACCGTGTTGGGACACCTCGTTGACGCATCCGATGTACAACCATATTCGGACAAAGTTCGCGCCGTCGCAGATTCCCAGTGCCACGTTCTTCTTCTGGCATGCGCTGATTCGTCAGCCTGTTTTCTTACTTTAGCCGTTTCGTCAAAAACTTCGCCGACGCTGCTCGGCCTTTGACCGATCATCTAAAGAAAAACACGCTATTCTCTTGAGGCCCGAAGCAGGCTCACGCGTTCGCTGCTCTCATCGGGTTTCTGACCAACGCTCCTATACTTGCCCACTTTGATCCATCTGCACCGACCGACCTCCACACTAACGCAAGCGGCCACGGCATCGGCGCTGTTCTCGCCCAACAGAAGAATGGTACCGAGTGCGTGGTAGCTTACGCCAGCCGGCTGCTGTCACCTCCCGAGAGAAATTACTCCATCACCGAGCGGGAGTGCTTGGCTTTCGTTTGGACTGTCGCCAGGTTCTGGTCATATTTGTACGGGTACACGTTTTCGGTCGTTACAGACAACCAAGCCCTCTGTTGGCTGCCCTCTCTCGGGGCCCGACAGGACGGCTTGGTCGCTGGGAATTGCGGCTCCAGGAATTCTCAGTTATTGTCGACTACAAGCTTGGTTGTCTGCAGAAGGACGCTGACTGCCTCTCTCGTCAGCCGCAGCATCCTTCCATCCTGTTGCGCATGATCCGGTGACTTGTGTAATGGCGTTTACTGACATGAGCGACATGCGCGATGAACAACAACGCGACGAGTCCTTACAGTTCCTCATTGCTAGCGTGCAATCTAGCAGCACCGACGGCACGCGCCGCATGTTCGGGCTGCACGACGACATCCTCTACCGCCGCAATATCAACCCTGACGGCCCTGAGTTGCTTCTCGTCCTTTCTCGACATCTGCGATACGTCGTTTTCGAACAACTTCATGGTGCACCGATTGCGGGACACTATGGAGTTTTGCATACAAACGACAGCGTACGACACCGGTTCTGGTTGGGTCGCTACCACTCTGTGCGCCCTTATGTCCCAACTTGCGAATAGTGTCAGCACCTCCCCTGCCACCTGTCGGACGACTCTATCTAATTGAAGTTGCCTGTGCACCTTTCTTTCACGTAGGCCTTGACCTGCTTGGCCCTTTTCCGACGACGACTACAGGGAATAAGTGGATCACCGTCGCTACTGATTACCCAAGACGCTACGCGACAAGAAGGGCTTTGCTGACTAGTTGCGCAACTGACGTCGCCAATTTTTTCCTCCACGACGTCATGCTCCACCACGGCGCACCTCAAAAGTTACAGACCGCGGCCGCTCGTTCGTGTCTCGAGTTGCCGACGACCTCCTCCGCTCTTGTGCTACTGAGCACAAGCTGCCCACCGCCTACCACCCGCAAACGAAAGGTCTTGTGGAACGCCTCAACCGAACACTCCCAGAGATGCTGTCGATGTACGTCTCCAACAATCACCGCAACTGGGACGCTACGTTGGCCTACGTGACATTCCCGTTTAACTCGTCCCTACATGACACCACAGGATATTCACCCTTTTATCCTTTGTATGGTCGCGACCCCACATTGCCGTTTGATACCATCCTCCCTTCTGTGCCGTGTGTTGCAAATGTGTACGCTATTGAAGTCATGGATCGCGCTCACATGGAGCGTCAATTCGCCCGATCTTGTTTATAAGTCCCGCAGCATATACAAAAAGCGCATTATGGCCGGTGCCATCGCGATGTTAAGTTCGCCCCAGGTGCTTGGGTGCACCTTTGATCAGTATGTCGTCGGGTCGGTCTCTCCCAGAAGCTTCTCTGTCGCTACAAAGGGCCTTACGAAATCTTACGTCAAGTTAACGACGCCAGTCACGAGATCTTGCCGTTAATGTTTGATCCTTGCTGAAGTCCGACGCCTGTTGACATCGTGCACGTTTCACGGCCAAAGCCATACTTCGCTTGCAATTCTTTACCTAGCATGCGCCGAGACGCCGCTTCAGCACACGGGGGTCCTTTTATGGAAGCACAAAAGAAGAGAAAGAAAGAATATTGCGCAACACTGGCTGCTGCGTGTTGTTGCGGGTCAGCCATCTTAACTACATTGATTCTGCTTTTATATATATAGTAAATACAGTATGTCTATACTCCTAACGTCCCGGTAACATACTCATACACAGATCGGCCTTGAACATCACAGTGTCGACATGCTAACAGACTACGCCTGAATGCGTGCAACGCAGTAAGAAGATAATGACAACCTGTTCAAAATCGCGTTCAAGTGCTAAAAAACGAATGCCATGTGGATTGAGGAGGAGGTCTATCTTTAAAGTTCACTGTAATACATCCCTAGAGAATACGACATTCTTACAATCAATGAAAACATGTTCGATCGTTTTAGCTCTGTTGCACAGGAAGCATATGCTTCCCCATGGCACATAAATCCCTCTTTCTTCTAACCACGTTCTTAACAGGCATGTTTCCCGTGTGAAGCTTGAAGAAAAATGCTTTAACGTTCTCCGGTATCCACATATTTTTAACCCTTTTAAGTACGTCTTTCGCAGGCCCTTCTTGAAACATTAACCGATACAATGGTACAGGGAACACACTCTCAATAAAATAATTCATAAGACGCTTTCTTTTTCCATTGCAGAGGTACTCAAACGAAAATCTTGCCCTAAGGAACCGATAGGACATCACAACTTCGCGGAAGAACCGTGAGAATGCGTAACGAGTCCCAATGGCTGAAGAAACAAAAAAAACCAGTCATATAAACTGCTAACATGATCTGAAAAAAAAACACAGAAAAGGGTCTCTTTCGTCTCTTATAAATATGAAACGTGATACAACTTGCTGAACAGACAAGTCACACAACGACACACCACCTTTCTTTACTCGATGAAACAAACTTGTCCTCGCTGTTCCCTCCCGTGTAGAGCACCAGATAACCATGGCAAAGATTCGGTGTAATTTTTTTAATCTGCTCACGTGGGCACTAAAGTGCCAGCAGAAGATACATAATTTTCTCAGCGAGAAAAACGTTCCCCTATTTGCTGCAGATAGAGAATATGTTAGCTCAATGTTAAAAATTGCTGAAAGGTTTTGCAAGAAAAACGGCAATCAAATTCATCAGCACAAGGGTATTGATCTCTGGCATGGCCACTGGACTGCCACGCCCGGTATTTTTGAAGGTATCCAGTGGCTCACGACACATAGCACCTACCTGGGGATGCCCTTGGATAGGTATCGTGCGAACGAGTCACTCTGGCTCGAAAAAAAAAAACGGATGAAATGAGTGCGATGGTAGATGCAAGGGGTGGGTCGTGAATTATCGATTTTTGCATGTGCCACAACACCAGCGGTGCATCCGTGCATCTCTCATAATAGGGATAGTGAAGATGATAAAGAATAATGAAGAGCGAAAAAAGGGCATCTCGAAAATAAAAATGGGGGAGGGCACATTGCACTGCCCGAGAATCAAACCCGAGACGCAAGAATTAGAATCTTGCATGATACCACTACACCATCGGCACATCCGTTTTTTTTAATAGCCGGTCATCGACATTACACAGAACATACAGTTTGCACACAATCGAGTATCACAAAGGCAAGCCATTCGAAGAAAAAAAATGCCGGAAATGAAAGAAAAGACGAACAGCACAACAAATCCGTCTGTCCATATTAGACTAGTGTTGTCAAACTAAAATTCCTCCATGGCTGCCATAGGTTCGAGCCTCGAAACCCATTACTGTATACACTTTTGCACTCTCTGTAATTCAATAAATCCTGACATACGTTCTGTGAAAGCTATAGGATTGGGCCGGGCGTCGGGATCACAACGGTACCCTGCCATACAAGCCCACCATAAACAGTGGAGGCCCTTCACTATAAAGTCATATGGAACCCCCTCGTCGTCCTTAATTGCCAGATACCTGATCCCATGGAGGTCCACCGACTACTTTCTTCAGTGTTCGCTTTAAGACATTCCAGAAGAAAAACCGTACCAGCAGCGCAAGAAAACGTGACCTGTAGTTTCGGTCTGCTTGCAGATCAAGCAATGCGATCCCCGCGGCACGAGACTAACCCGTTCTTCCATGAGCGTCTTCACACTGGGCGTTCCAGTGTGAAGCTTAAAAAAAGGTTTTTACCCCTGGTGGCACCTGCATGCGTTTTACCCGTTTAAGAACGTCATGTCCTGGCCCTCCACTGTATATGGCTCTGTATAATGGCACTGGGAAAACTATATCACACACATCATTCTGTAGTCTTTTCGTTTTCACTTCACAAAGGTAATCATTTGAAGAATGCACAGAAAGGAAACGCACACTGTCGATCACCTCTTTAATATAGCCACGAAGTGCTCCGGTCATGCTTGCCGTGCTAACAACATGAGCTGGCAATGCTCCGGTTAACTTGAGCTGACATACGGTGCGCAGAAATGGACGCGCACATCGCGGAACAAAAATCAGTTTACCTGTTGACGAACAACAACATGCGCCAAGCCGGCAGCCCCGTCCTTCACTCTTCTGAACAAATTTGTTCGCCTACACGTTTCGCATGTTGAACCCCAGATGAAGACCGCACTCTTTGCAGCCTTTGCACATTTGCTCTAGAACAATATAACACTTGCATAACGTAATATAACCTCGTGGTAAAAAACATACCAAATTGTCGCTTTGCAAAAACAGACAGGTTAGTACCTCTCCATCTGTCTACTTTTTTTTCGTTTCATTGGTTTGGTTCCTCCAGTATTCATCGCTGCTAATGTACTGGTCGATGGAACAGCCAGATACCTTGTAGGAGTTTTCACTTAGTTGACCTTCGCGAAGTTGTTCAGTGCAGAAGACCACTTCCCGTGCCACAGCTCTAAGGATCTGCCACAATTTATTCGGCTACCCGTGACAATCACAGAAATATTTTACTACAGTTATTGTTTCGGTTTCGCGTAATTTGTTTGTGCAGCACACTGCAATGTTATCGGCATATGCGAGCAGCTTCACTTCTGCCGCCGCCAATGTAAATCCACGTATTCTATAATTTTCACTAATTGCAACACACATTGCTTGTATCTAGATAGCTAATAACCGCGGACTGAGGGGGCAGCCTTCGTGCTCTGGACGCATGATGTTTATGCCTCCCGCCCCGAGATTTATTAACAATTAACCTTGTAATGCAGTTCTGGTACGCCAAGGCCACACCTTCAGTGATGATAGAACCGACGTTAACATGATCCAAGATGGCAAACAAAATAACGTGAGCGACAAAATGGAACGCTTTCTCGAGATCAAGCTGCGGAACTGCAACGCCGCCCAAGGTGACGTAGCAGCACTCGAACACACACCGCATCTTATGACTGCTCACACGCGTCATTGAATACCTATGCCACCAATGCGACCAGTTCTGTCTTAAATGCCTTATACAACCCAGCGCTGAGGCCACCGTCAGGGGGCGGCCTTGGCGCACTGAAGGTATGAGGTTAATGGGGGCCTCGAGAGAGTTATTAACGAATAATATTGTTGTGCAATTCTAGTAAGCCAAAGCCACGCCATCAGCGATGATGGAACCGACATTAAGATGACTCAAGATGGCAAACAAAATAACTTCAACACAATCGAACGCTTTCTCGACATCCAGCTGAAGAACTGCGAGGCCGCCAAAGGTGACGTGTGAGAGCGCTCGAGCGCACACGGAAACTATGGAACACCTCTTCCTGAACTGGAGGGACAGTGCTTTTGGGACGCCCTAGAAAGAACAATAAGGAAGGAATTGCCGATGGATGCATATGACATAAGGTTTTTTGCCAGTACCATGTGAAATACTGTGCCTTTGATGCTGTCATGCTAACTGCTCGGTATTTGGAGGAAGCGCTTGGCTGTCATTAATGCAAGGAGCTGACATTCTCCCAAGTCGTCTGTGTTTCCAAGAATATAGCGCAAGAGCGTTTTGAATTTTGTAGGCATCATTAACCTGCACTGGAGTGTCACAACCAATTGCAGCCACTTGTATACGCCTGAAAGAATTTGAAAGCTTCGTCATCGGCCAACGATTGGCTTGCAATTTTAAATATATCGTAAAGTTGTACGTATTACTGTATTATGTGTAAAAGCAAGCAAGAAAGAAATAATTGCTTGTGGCCTAATGGTTAGAGTATCGGGAATTTGTGCTGGAAGGCATAGGTTTGATCCGAGCATTCAGGGTCGTATTTTGTGTGCGTGTGCTTGTGCGTGTGTGTGTGTGTGTGTGTGTGTGTGTGTGTGTGAAAGAGAGAGAGAGCTATTCAGCAAGACAGCAGCAGTAGCTACCGCCAGTGAAGTCTGGGATGGTTCGCCGGGAACATTTTTTCTTTAAGAACAGCTGTTGGCTATCAATCCCAGCAGTGGCCCACACAACGCGAGCGCAGGCAGCATCGTGTATTCGTTGATGATTTTGACAGTCTGAAGCAAGCAGCCAAGGAATACCTTGTTTCCGTCAATCACTTTTAGCACATTTGCCACACCGCTTGGCTACCTGAAATAAATATAATAATTTAGTGTACAATCACCGAGAAACCAGGCAATGCAATTCTGCACCTGCAGGCACTAAACTCCGGTGGACGTATCTTCAAAGCTACCTGAAGAATGTACTAAGTGCCACCAACGAGTATTTAAGTTATAGTAATATAAATGCTGCATTTCAAAGTATTTGTGAAATACTCTGTGAAGAACCAAAATACTTTTACTTTTACTTTTTTTTATAGTGTTCATAATGGAGTATTCCGACTAGAGTGCACTCCTTTCTAATGCCATCGCAACTGCAAAAAGAAAACAGCAACATACTGCAAGACTCGAGATACAGATGGCCATGTAAATCGCAGCAAAGGCACTATAGATGTGCAAGCATAGACTCTATGGTTGCCGAAGCTAGAAGTAGCAAATATCTGTTCGTAACCGGGGAAGCATTCACCGTAAGCTGGGCACTAAGGACGGTTTGGCTGGATGTATTGTCTGCGAGTTCGGTGTCTTTCTTTTTCTTTTTCTTTTTGTTTGCAGCTGGGGCATCCTGTTCTCGCACCCATCGGACTTCACGCCGGTGTGCACTACCGAGCTGGGTGCGATGGCGAAGATCTACCCCGACTTCGAGAAGAACAATATCCGCGTCATCGCCCTATCCTGCAACTCACTCGAGTCGCACAAGCTCTGGGTCAAGGTGTGCCGCGTTAGCGGATCGTTTCCCTCATCTGCTGAATCTATTTATGTTTTTTTAGAATAGAATAGCTTTATTTCCATCTACTTGATGGAGGAGGCTGCAAGTAAAAGCTGCTCCAGTAGGCAGCTTGACGAGGCCCGCAGCCCCCTCTACAGAATATTCGGCAACAGCATACATGCAAGCACATATGCATAATACATACATATATACACATACACATATGTATACATACATATATATACACATACTCCTATATACTCTCATGAACCCGCATACTCGCATTTACACATGCACACCCATATCCATACAGAGCCACTGGTGACTAAACCAAGAATACTTAGGGTAGCTTGTGTGGTTCTCGTGGTGAAACAAATGAGACAAGAATACGCCGCTGAACAATATATACACACACATATATATATTGAAATACTACGGTTGAGACGACGCTTTATTCCAAGAAGGAAAAATGGCCCCGACGCAAAAACGAACACGAGCCGATGATTGATGATGACTTTGTACAGATGAAGATGAAGTCCGCATAAATGCTTACACTAATTTCCCCCGTGGACGGAAGCGGCCAGCCTGGCCGCACATTAGACAGTGGAACGGATATGAAAGGGCTTCAGGCGAGAAACGTGCACGATCTCTGTTCCGCGGCAGCGTCGGTCGGTTGGGGACTCAACAGGTGTAACGCGATAGTTCACCGGCGAGGTCTGCTCGATGACTTTGTAGGGGCCAAGATATCGAGACTCAAGCTTCTCACATAAACCGGGTGTGCGCGCAGGGGTCCATAGGAGCACATCGTCACCAGGGCGGTAGGAAACGGCGCGATGAGAGGCATCGTACCGATGTTTGCGATCGTCTTGGCTGGCTGCAGTGTTCATACGGGCGCGACGACGACATTGGGCAAGACGAGACACAAACTGGTCGCAAATGAATGGTGAAGCATTGACGGGGCCAGAGAAGAAAGAAACGTCGAGTGATGAGGTTGGGTGGCGGCCGTATACTAAGAAAAACGGAGAGTATCCAGTGGTCCGTGGAACAGACGTGTTGTACGCAAATGTTACAAATGGGAGAATCGCATCCCAGTTACGATGATCAGGTTGAATATACATGGATAGCATGTCACACAGCGTGCGATGAAATCGCTCTGTTAGGCCGTTGGTCTGAGGGTGGTAGCGAGACGTTGTCTTGTGCACGGTGTTGGACGCTTGCAGAACTTGATTAAGAGTGCTTGAAAGGAATGTCTTGCCTCGGTCGCTCAAAAGAACGTGAGGCGCCCCGTGACGTAAGTAGACAGCCTGCAAGAAGAAGGCCGCTACTTCTGAGGCAGCTCCTGAGCGTATTGAGGCTGTTTCAGCGTACCGGGTCAAATGGTCAACAGCAGTGACGATCCATCGGTTGCCGTCTGGAGTAGGTGGGAGTGGCCCGAAAAGGTCAATGCCGACGACAGAGAAGGGTTGTGCTGGACAAGGAAGTGGTTGTAGGGTCCCGACCGGAGCAGTAGTAGGTCGCTTACGGTGTTGGCAAAGCGTGCACGAGGCAACATATTTAGCTATGCTCGTGGAAAGGCCTGGCCAATAGAATCGGCTGCGTATGCGCTCGTGTGTTTTGTTGTAACCCAAGTGGTCTGACGTCGGGTCATCGTGCGAGGCCTGCAGAACTGCAGCGCGAAGAGAGCGCGGTAGAACGGGAACCCATCGATGGCCTTCTGGGTGAAAAATGTACCGGTAGAGCACGTCGTCTTCAAACTTGAACAGTTTGAGTTGTTTCCGTAGCCTGGCATTGGGAGGAGATGAAACACCGCTAAGGCGATTGATGATACTATGGCAATAGGAATCGGCGCGCTGGTGAGTGGAAAGCACTGAAAGGCGGTTTGGTGAAGTCAAGGAAGAAATCGGTGTAAGAGACGAAGCGTCCTCCGTGCGGCCAATTTGACAAGGTGATGTGATGTGCCCCGATGATGGTGGTAATGGGCATCGTGAAAGAGCATCGGCATCGGCAGGTTCTGGCATGGCACTGGCGGCCTCTTGGCGTAAGCGGCGTCCCGAACGTAGCTCCAGGAGAGATCTTGAAGTGGATTGAGGTCGAAGGGATCTTAAAGCGCCTCCACCACTTGAAATACTACGGTTGAGACGACGCTTTATTCCAAGAAGGAAAAATGGCGCCGACGCAAAAACGAACACGAGCCGATGATTGATGATGACTTTGTACAGATGAAGATGAAGTCCGCATAAATGCTTACAATATATACATACACATGCATTCATATACCCGTATATGCATACACACTCGTATGCATACCTACACACACACACATATACAGAAGCATATATACACACTTTATATACATACTAGCCGAGAGGATGTACACTCAACCAGTAATTTAAAAATCATGCATATACAAGTCTCTCAGTTGTTGGGCCGTTATTTGGGTGATATCAACGCGTAGATTATTATATTTATTTAGAAGCATTGGCATTGTGTGTGACAGCTTTTCCCTTAAATAATTTGTTCTGGGTGTGACCACCCGCCATATCTCTTTATGACGGGTAACATAAAATTTGTCATTAAGTTCAAGGTTAGAAAGTTCTCGTAGAAAGGAGCAGTTCAGTTTTACTTCCCGCCTAAATGCAGTTGTTAACTTGTACTGGTATAACTTTAACACAGAAATTATGTTGGCTTCCTGAAATAAGTTTATAGTATGGGAGTTGTAGGGGACATTAATGAGTAGCCGAACAAACTTCTTTTGCAAGACAAGTAGTTTATGCAAATTAACAAAGGTAGTTGTACCCCATACCAATAAGCAATAACAGAGGTACGAATAAAAAAGCGAGTTATAAATGAGAAGTTTAACTTTAAACGGCAACAGTGATTTACATTTCCACGTCATGCCAATGACCCTAGATAACTGGAATTTGACTGCGTCAATGTGTTCGTCCCAGAGCATATTACTCGGAAACGTTACGCCGAGAGTTCTCATACTAGTAACCATTTCTATCATTTTTTCCCCGTACATAATGCTAATATTTGAATTCACTGGCTTATTTTTGGGCCTAAAGAGCACAGCTTTGGTTTTGTTTGTATTTATTTCTAATTGGTTCATTATTGACCAGTCCCTCAGCTTAGAGAGCATGAGGTTCGTTTCATACTCTATATCTGTACAGTTTGTTCCTGAAACAAATATACTGGCGTCATCAGCATACAGGGCATATTTCGCGTTTAGGTAAATATTAGTTACATCATTGATATAGGCGTTAAAAAGAAGGGGCCCCTAGACACTTCTCTGCGGAACTTATGTGGCTGCATAACTGATTGATCGATTTATTTCGGAAACTACGGGCCGCTTCAAGTAGCCGTGAGCGGTGAAAGGTTATTGCAGGATTACCTCTGCTGAGTTTCGTTTTCTTATCCTGTGACTCTTGGCCAGAAGCGAGTGGCTGTCGTCTAGAAAGTTTAAAATTATACCGGGTGTTTTTTCTTTTCAAGCTATACTTAATTCTTAAAAGTTGGCTGGGTAGACCAGATAAATGTAATCCTTCAACCTGATTGCCCGAAAAGGTCCAGGTTACTTGCACAAAAAATTCAATGCATAGTTGACTAATTAACAAAACCTCACTAATCATGTTTCAGCAACTTACTTTACGCCTCATATCACAATATACGAATTGAAGCCGGTGAGTTAAGTAGGCTTAGCTACTTGGGTCTTTGCGTCTGACGAAATAGCGGGACTGCCTTTTCATTTGTGAGCTATTACGACTTTGAGGTAGACCCGTAGCGCTCGTCACCCGTTTCGTGACAGAGCGTTGCCAGCTCGTGTTGCGACTCTGAAGTGGTCCCGTAGCGCTCGTCACCCGTTTCGTGACAGAGCGTTGGTAGCGAGGACTCCAAGTCAGGCGTTGGTGAGAATAACGAAAGGGAGTTTATACACTATATACAGGTCATTATACAGGACAAGATCGGATCGGCACAGGGGCCGAGAGCTAACAGCAAACGCGACTGCTCCCGCACGGCGACGTCCGGCGAGACTCCAACGCGTGACACATCTCACTCCACTCGAGAGCGGCACTCGGCTCACGGTGGTTTGGTGGATCCGGTTCTCCAGGCGGCGGCGTCGGGGCTTATAAAGCCCCGAGAAACGATTGTTACTCAAACGGCCCAATACAAAGCCAGCACTCGATGGTCGTCCGAGAGGTCCAACCAGCGACCGCGCTGGCCACCCGCTTCAATATTGCCGTGCGTGGTGACCTCCAGGGAAAAGGAAATACGGCGCCGGGCTGTATAGAACTTTGTCGCACGTTCGGACATGTCGCTTGCCGATGCTTCTCTTCAGGATGCCGCTGCCTGACGGCTCAGCATCTTGACTTGTCAAGGGAGAGTTTAGGGCGCTATGGCTTTCGGCGCAGCCCCGGGTTTGTCCAAAGGGCGTTCGCACGATAAATTCTGCATCTTGTAGATTCGTATTCCGGGCTGGTGGTACGGGCACAACAGCGCTTTCGGCCGTCTCTGTTTCGATGCATGGATTGACGTTGAAATTCTATTAAGAGTATCTCAAATGATATGCCGTAATGAAGATTAAAAAAAATGTGAAATCGTTAAAATGCGACTGCCTTCAATAGACAAATACCGCAAGGTTCTAATACAAATAATTAACGAATTTTGCGAATATTATTCTTCTGACAGTGACGTTATTAGCGCCAGCTTATGTCCGCCTCACCTTACAACTCCTGCGCAAACAGACCATGTTTACTACGCTCATAGGTGTTTTAAAAAATTCTGTATAGACTAAAAAAATACCTTGTATATACTCAGCAGACACCCACAACATTACCGTATTTGACAGAATGTGTTATGCAACAGCTTCCTACACGTGAGCAGATATTTCCCGACTCATACACGTAAAGGCATCAGTTGCCCTTATGTTGTTTTTTTTTCTTTATTTACCAAGGGGCTAATACTACGTAGCACACAGCTTACGTTTGTCTCCACCGGCCATCATTATCACCATCAGCCTGGCTACGCCCACTGCAGGGCCAAGGTCTCTCCCATACTTCTGCAACTACCCCGGCCATGTGCTAATTGTGGCCATGTCATCCCTGCAAACTTCTTAATCTCATCCGCCTACCTAACTTTCTGCCGACCCCTGCTACGCTTCCCTTCCCTTGGAATCCAGTCCGTAACCCTTAATGACCACCGGTTCTATTCCCTCCTCATTACATGTCCTGCCCGTGCCCCATTCTTCTTGATTTCAACTAAGATGTCATTACCTCGCGCTTGTTCCCTCGGCCAGTCTGCTCTTTTCTTGTCCCTTAACGTCAGACCCATCATTCTTTCCACAGCTCGTTGCGTCGTCCTCAATTTGAGTAAAACCCTTTTCGTAAGCCTCGAGGTTTCTGCTCCGTAGGAGAGTACTGGTAAGACACAGGTGTTATACACTTTTCTCTTGAGGGATAATGGCAGCCTGCTGTTCATGATTTGAGAATGCCTGCAAAACACACCCTAGCCCATTCTTATCCTTCTGATTATTTGAGTCTCATGATCCGGATCCGCGGTCACTACATGCCCTAAGATGTATTTCCTTACCACTTCCAGTGCCTCATTACCTATCGTAAACTGCTGCTCTCTTCCGAGACTGTTAAACATTACTTTAGTTTTCTGTAGAATAATTTTTAGACCTACCCTTCTGCTTTGCCTCTCCAGGTCAAAGAGCACGCATTGCAGTTGGTCCCCTGAGTTACTAAGCAAGGCAATATCATCAGCGAATCGTAAGTTACTAAGGTATTCTCCATTAACGCTTATCCCCAATTCCTCCCAACCCGAGTCTCTGAATACCTCCTGTAAATACGCTGTGAATAGCATTCGAGAGATCGTGTCTCCCGGCCTGACGCCTTTCTTTCTTGGGATTTTGTTGCTTTCATTATCGAGGACAACGGTGGCTGTGGAGCCGCTTTTGATATCTTTCAGTATTTTTACATACGGCTTGTCTGCACCCTGATTCCGTAATGCCACCATGACTGCTGAGGTTTCGACTGAATTAAACGCTTTCTCGTAATCAATGAAAGCTATATATAAGGGTTGGTTATATTCCGCACATTTCTATATCACCTGATTGATAGTGTAAATGTGGTCTGTTGTTGAGTGGCCTTCACGAAATCCTGCCTGGTCCTTTGGTTGACGGAAGTCTAAGGTGTTCCTGATTCTATTTGCGATTACGTCAGTAAATACTTTGTAGGCAACGGACAGTAAGCTGAACGGTCTATAATTTTTCAAGTCTTTGGCATCCCCTTTCTTATGGAATAAGGTTATGTTGGCGTTCTTCCAAGTTTCCGGTACGCTCGAGGTCATGAGGCGTTGCGTATACAGGGTGGCCAGCTTGTCTAGAACAATCTTCCCGCCATCCTTCAACAAATCTGCTGTAACCTGATCCTCCCCAGCTGCCTTCCACCGTTGCATAGCTCCCAAGGCTTTCTTTACTTCGTCCGGCGTTATTTGTGGGATGTCAAATTCCTCTAGATAATTCTCTTTCATTATCGTCGTCGGTGCCACTGATACTATATAAATCTATACAGGACACCTCAGCCACTTGAACTATCTTACCCATATTAGTAATGATATTGCCGTCTTTGTCTCTTAACGCATACTTCTGATTCTTGCCTATTCCTAGTTTCTTCTTCACTGCTTTTATGCTTCCTCGATTCCTGAGAGCATGCTCAATTCTATCCATATTATACTTCCTTGTGTCAGATATCTTACGCTTGTTGATGAACTAGGAAAGTTCTGCCAGTTCTATTCTATCTGTAGAGTTAGAGGCGTTCATGCATTGGCGTTTCTTAATCAGATATTTCATCTCCTGCGATTGCTTACCGGTATCCTGTGTAACGAAGTTACCACAGACTTCTATCGCCACCGGTAAGTTATCCCAAATGCCCTTCGAGTGTGAAGGCCTCCTCGTCACTCGTGAGACAATAAGGGGAACGGTAGGTGAGAAGAGAACGACGGAAGCGAGGTACCGTGATTAGAGAGCAAGACAAGTTTCTTCTCACAGAATGCGCTCTCTATTCCCTGTCGCAGAACTTAACTAGCACAACAGTCTTCGATTTGTTTTCAAATTTAAAATCAAATGGTGAAGCCATCGAATCGTGACACTAACTAGGGATGTAAACTTTTCCCACGTTTCTGCTTACGTTTTGTCACCAATCGGGCACCGAGTTTTTGTCGTCGTATAGCGAGTGTGCCAAACTAATGACAAATTTTCCCCGCTATAAGAAAAGAAAAGAAAGGCGAGTCCAGCGCGGTTGACTACGAAGAAAGGCAGTATCCTTGGGCACATTATTGTATTATGTAATTTGTTGTTTAATCCAACGTTCTTAGACATACTTCACTTTAACAGCTCCCTATGCGCGCCCAATAGTCGGTGTGGCCACAGCGGCTGTCACTAGAACTACCGGCGGGGCAGTCGCGTCTTTCGTCACGCGCCGCACGTCGTCTTGTCCTGCTGTGATGCTTTGTTTGCACGAACTGGCCTCTGCTGCTTGTTTGTCGGTAAATCTAGCTTAGCTACGCAATCTGAACTTTGTGACAAACCTGCCACACACATGTACCAGAGACTTTATGCACGGTGCTCCGTCTGCCCTCTGATGGCTGAAATAAATCGTCCCCTCCCCCCAACCCTACCCTGTACCTGCACCACTTGCTCGTCAATGAATGTAGTTAAGCTGCCTCTCGAAATTTTGTGGCAAGGATTATACGAAAGAAAAATAGCAGTTTGGCCCGAAAGACAAAGCACTGATTGCGATAGCAAATTAGTAGACAGCTAAACAAAGTGAAGATAGTAGTTTTACCGGCTGTATAAACTTCGAAACATTCGCTTACTAACTGAATTAGCAAGCATGGTGTCAGCACGCAGAAGCAAGCATGAACACATCACACTCTATGAGCGTGGACACTCGCCGCAAAGCGCTGGACGCTGACGTGAGCAAGCGTGACAGCAGCAACGAGCGAAGTGACATTAGTGTGGTCTATCGCTTAAACACAAGAGTGGCGTCATCACAACGCTCACAAAGGTATGGACCGTCTACAGATCCCTTCCAAGATACAGCACACACGACAGCGCGCAGTCGTTTAAAGTACGCACTTGTTGGCGGAGTCGAAGCAGTCCCCCTCCCTCTCGTGCTGTCACTCGCTTTCCTCTATATATGGCGCGCGAGATTTAGCCATCATCGTCAGTTCCCCTTGTGCCCGGTCGCGAAATTCGCAGTTGTTGCCGGGGCCCAACACCGCCTAAGCAATCCGCAGTAGTGGGAGGCTGCTTTGTCCAGCACCGAGCCGGATATCCAACTCCGGCTGGTGAACTGGGCGGAGGACGTCGCGACTAGGCATGGCCTGGACGCCACAACCGGCAGCCTGAAGGCCGCCCACAATGCTGCTTTTTAATTTTTTTACTTTTGGCCTTCTCATCAAAAAAAGTTTTTCACCACCACCCAACACCACCTCCCCCTCCCTCCCCCCCTCTCACCATCCCGCAGGTTTTCACGCGACGGGAGACTGCGCGTTTACTCTCCGCGTCCTTCCTACGCGCGCGCCAAATTCAACTGCGACCGTCGGCTTACCTCCCGTGCTTTCACACACACATGCAGCATAGGACGCGCGGCGACGGTGTTATCGCCCTGGGACTTTATAGTTACCATCACGGTGACGGCAGAAATGCGCCTGGAGTGGCCATATAATTGTCATTGCAATAAAAAAATTCATGAGCCATTGCACTATGTGAAGGTGGTTGACCAGGGAAGCTGTTTAGCGCTCGACACAGAGGTGACACAAAATTTTGAACAAACGTACGAACATATGTATTGTCCTGATCAGCGTTAATCGTAACGATATTGGCACGCACACGCATTGGCGTATCACCTCTGTTAATAAATTGTCCGTCACGTGAGACAATGAATGGCTCATACTCCCTAAGCAATTAAGCAATGGTTCTTACCCCCGTAAACGCGGCCTCCCCGTTACGGCGGCAGAAGAGAAGTGAAATTCTACGCTAGTATGATGAGCGGCAGCAGAGCCAGCTGTGGAAGAAGACGGCGACGACGAACGCGTGAGCAGTGGCATGAGCACGTTCGCGCGGTTGAGCTGCTGGGCGCCGAGGGGCTTTAACGAGCCAGCTATGAACAACGACACTCTCGAGCCATTGCTGATGGTAATAGTTGTGGTCCTAGGTTTTACAAGGGTTGTTCAAGGGCACTTTACAGGTCCACGAGCCCACAAGGGTATGCGTCATTGAACTTGGACCCTTTCTGCGTTATCACCACGATCGACCCACATGATACTTTCTGCTACTGAAGTACTATAGCGCCAAACAGACGACGCAAGAAGGGTCACGGACGCCGTTTGACACTGTTTGGCGCTATAGACTTCAGTAACATGCACCAACTAGCCCAACGAAAGTTCTGCTGGATAGTTTCTGCACTCATACGCCACGAAACCCCGGGCCTTAGCCCTATACAGCTTCGCTGTAAAATATCTGTTGTTACCCTTGTGCTGGGACCTCTTTGGGTCTCAGTTGTGACAAGCGTAATTCAAGTGTGTATAACTGGTCACCGAGCACATGGGAGTATGTATCATTAACTTGGACCCCTTCTGCACTATCACCACCATCGGCCCACATGATGATAGTTTCTGCACACAGACGCCACGAACCCGGGTCTTAGCCATATACAGCTTCGCTGTAAAATATGTTGTTACCCTTGTGCCTAGGACCTCTTTGGGTCCCAGGTGTGAAAAGGGTTGTTTAAGGGCACTTTACAGGTCCTCGAATCCACAGGGGTATGTGGCATTGAACTTGGACCCTTTGCGCACTATCACCAGTATCGGCCCACATGATCATAGTTTTTCTATACAGACGCCATGAAACGCTGAATCTTAGACCTATACAGCTTCGCTGTTAAAAATTACTCTGTACTTACCACGCAAGACACATGCAGCTGGTGAGTCGAAGCTGAAGCTGTACTGCGCAAATGAGCTGCCGTGCGCGTTAATTCTGCTTTCCAACCAACTTTTCGAATTTAGAAGCGCCGTATTGCCCTACTCAATGTTCTTCTTACAGCGAAGCTGTAAAAGGGTTTCGTGCTAGAGTTTCGTGAATTTTTGTTCTCCGTGAACAAAAATTATCCTCATCAGTGGCTCATGCCTCCGTAAGCATTCATGCTCCCGTAAGAAAGCAAAAAAATGCAATGGTTCATAGCCTCCTAAGGCAGATGCTACAAACACTCAGTAAAGTGAACCGCGCAGTCCTTAACTCCTTTCTAATGACGCATACAACATATAGAATAGCCTGTCGAAAACTGTCATTATCAATGACTCATACCCCCATGAGCAATGGCTCAAACCTCGGTGAACAATGGCTCCTACCTCCGTAAGCAAGCAAATATGCATTGATTCATAGTTCCGTAAGGTTCATGGCTGCTGACTTTGCGTGAATTAGTTGCGATCACACTACCCCTGTTGTCGGTGAATTGAATGTGGATGAGTTGGTGCCGAAAAGGGAGTGGTATACGCGTTCCGTGTTGCAGACATATCACTTGCGATGCCACATGCATCCGGCTCAACCGACCACCCAGCGGCGTACGTGCATCGATTTGACATTATCAAAGAATGTGATCGTACTTGCGAGTGAACTAATAACGACCGATATAGACAATAAATGAGTTTCGTCATGATGACCACCCATCAAGACAATAAATGAGCTCGTACTTTTGTTCAAAATTACATGTCGCCTCCGTGTGGTGTGCTAAACAACTTCGCTGGTCAACCACCTTCACAGAGTGGAGGTGGTTGATGATATATTTCTCTCAGAGCAGACAGGACGAGCGCTCGTCCTGTCTGCTCCTTTCTGTGTCCGTGTTTCACTTCGCGCTAAAGCCAAAATCATGTTACCGTACCAACTCGCCCAACTGTCTATCCTTTTGCAGCATGTGTCTCCAAGTCTAAGTCTCTCTGTCGTCGTCGCGGTGCGAAAGAAATAGTGAACACCAGCATCACTAAGCATTTGGCCGTCCGAGCACCCGTAGGCAAAGCAGGACCGCACACGTAACTTCTTCCTGTTTGAGACGCTGGAACACTTCTGCTCACAACTTTACAACAGGCAAATCCCCCCACATCACACAACAACAACATGACGACAGTATACTGACAGACAATACAACACCACTGAAATGAATACAGAAGTGCAAGCAGAAGCAAAAACAGAAGTAGCAGAAGTGATCAAAGACGCAACCGCAGCGCCACTAGTTTGCGCCACCCACACGTTGGTTGAGATTTCACTACTTTCGGGATCGGCCCATATAGTTAAATGAGTAATGCCACAATTCTGGTTCCGGTTATAGGCGTCGAAGATTGAAGGAGAGCATTTGGGTTTCATTTAGGCCCTTTAGCTCTAATGACGGATTATTATTGCTCCATGCTAACTCGCTGCGTCTTTTATTGCGATAGCAATTACATAAATACTCCAAGCAAATTTCCATCCTCGGGCGTTGTATCAATCCCAAGTACGATAAAATCGCCTACGCGTGCCCTATACTGTAAGTGCGAGGGAAAGCATGCGAGGGTGAGCCGAGACGAATGGTGATTCGATGCGACGTGCTCGAAAATTCTAGTGCGCGCAAGGGAGGATACCGGAGAGTATGCGCGCCCTCTTCTCGCGCGCGCAAGGGCGGAAGCGGGGAGATGTACGCCGGCGCGCTAGGAAGGAGGGCAGGGAGGAGGGGGTGCAAGGGTGCAGGTTAGGGCACATCTTGCACATCTCTTCTGCTCCGGCCGCGGCATTTCATGGCGTGGCTAAGCGCGGCGGCTCGCTACCTATCTTGGAGGTAATCTCTTCGTGGTAATCGCTCCCTGTCTTGGGGTTTCGTGTGCACTGTGTTCTTGCGCGCCTTAGTTCACGTTCAAGCGAGAAGCCGCTCGGAGGGGAATTTTCTCGCCGCTGCTGCTGCTCTTGATCACGCCAGTGTGCTTGCAGCGAGTGTCCGAGGTCATCGAGTGAGATGTGTTCATGTGTTTCCCGAGCGTGAAAGAAGCCCGTAAATGCATGCAAAATTCCCGCGCGACTGGCCACTCCAGGCACTTTGCGTGTATTCGTGGGATTCCTTCACGCTCGGCAAAATACTTTTATGTAGCACATATTGAGCCACAGAAAGCTGTATCGGGAGTTTATTATGTCGCTCTACAATTTTCTCATTGACACTATTAATCTAAATATAATATTTGAGAAGTTGATTATTTAATTAGGACTAATTATGTAAGTGGGCGGAATAAAAAAAATAATTTGAGTATCTACAAGTGACGGCAAACAACATTACCTTGGTTGCGTTCAGCTACGTGGCATTCGCATATATTTAAACTCTGGCTAAAGTTAGCTGGCACACCCTCTATATGACATTTGCCGCAGATTATTGCGTTAGAAGAGATCGAAAAGTGAATCAGTGAGCCACACATAATGAACCACAACAGTCTAGTTGTGAGACTGGGGTTCTTATTCCATAACGATGTGCAGAGCTTGGCCGACAGACAAAGACGATAAAGGAACGAGGAAGACAAGAAGGGCTTTTCCTCGTCGTTCTTTTTTCGTCTTTTTCTGTCCGCCGAACCTGTGCACATTGTTATAGAATCCAATGTTGCCAAACTTTTTTGAAATGTGTCGTAGAAGTGAGACAAAAAGTGGCTAAAATAACCGCTAAAACTGCCAAGTTGACTTTGAATAACGTAAGCATTTTAGGACAGTGTACTATGGGCTAAGGGGAAATAAATAATTTACCTAGATGTTTAACATTTGTATAATGTTCGTTTCAAGTGACTGATAAACAGCGAATTCACCACTAAAGGGTAGATGGCGTTTATTTATTTATTTATTTATAGTACAATCTTCCCTTGGGATATTTGCAGATTTGCAGAGTGGCTTGTAAAAGAAAATTGATTACAATATCAGCGAGAATGAAACAAATAATAATGCAAACATGAATTACAGCATACAAAAACAAAAACACACAATTTCACTACACTAGTTTCGAAAACAGAAAATCCACACTTGGTTGAACAACTACATAATTATTTGTACTTGTTCTAATCTTTAACAACTGTCCGAAAGAAGGAGTACCTGAGGCAATTAACACATGTTCGAAAGGGATTTACTGTTAAACTGTTCCTTTCCCTGGTGGCAGATTACTTTCGATGTATCACTGTTGTAGTGCTAAGTATTTCGCTGGTAAATCAATTAAGACAGGAACTATGGATCCTCTGGAACAATTAAGGTAGGCAAATTAGGTTGTTGCCACGATACTCGCAAGAGATTCTGACACGGCCCAAGAGGTGGCAATAGCCCTGGCCATCTCCACGTGCACCGAAAATACCGTGTTACTGAGCGACTCGCAATCCGCGTTTGTTATTTCTAATGCGCAAGCTGGTGAAGCGGGCTAGTGAAGCAGCAAAGGCCAATGGCTACCTAGACTCAGGAGGCCACCCGCCTTGGGTGCAGAACGAAGAAATCTTTCTCACTGATTGAGATTATTCAACGTTTATTCTCTTTCCCTCTCTATTTCATCAATATTAGTTTTAGTAGGAGGGTCCCTGATTATGCAAGCATTGTATATTAGTCACAAGACAGCACTTTTATAGGCTAGCAACCGAGCAGCGGGTGTTGATAATTTTAAAGGTTTTCGGAGAAAGGACAACTCCCGGTTCGGGTTAGTTGTAACGAGGTCAATGTGCTTTGAGCAATGATGGGTGTTATGGATCCAATGTCCTAAATACTTAGAGTGCGCTGTTTCAACGAACAGCAGATTGTTTGCAGAGTGGCTATATTCTGTAGGTATCCATTTCAGAGTACTGGTCATAAAAAGCCTTTCGAAATTGATTTGCATTTGACAGAATCGACACCGTTCAATAGTCTTCTGGAAGTCCTGGTTCAGCTTGCGTTGGTCAGAAGCATTTTTGATCTCAGAGTGAATAACACAGTCATCGGCGTTCGATAAAGTTTTAATTCAAATATCTGTTGCTATGTCATATGTAATATAAAAATAAAAGCTCCGTATGCGCGGATCCCTGTGGAATGCTAGACTCTATCAAAGTCGTTCTCAAAGTGGTCTTTGCAAACAACGTATTTTGGCGTGTTTCTTAGGTAGGCCATTAGGCGCTCTCCGGTTTCTTAGGAGCTCTCGCACAACCCGCTGATCCGCAAATTTTAGGTAGTCCTAATTACTGGCTGTTAAGGAGAATGTTATCAGGAGATTCTTTGTGTACAAAAGAATGAACCATGCTTAAATACAATTCCAAAATTTAATCACAGCAATGATTTTTTGTGTGTGTCTGCTGCCTTCAATGCACAGTTCGACTTCCAAAGTCGAACTGTGCATTGACCCCTAAACTATGACCCCTCCAAACTTCGCCCAATCCCCCCTGAGCCCCCCCCCCCCCCTCTCACCGGTAGATAGGCCTAAACGTGATAATGATAAACATGTGGCGTTCTTTTTTTTTTGCGAGCAGCTGTCGGGCCCTACAGCATAATAATGAAAAACTCTGGTGCCTTTTTTTATTGCGTTTGATGCGTTGGTTTAACGCCTTCTTAAAAAAATAGGAAAAAAAGAAACGCTTTTACAACAAACTAGTAGGCGAGACCTTCAATCGCGGAGGCACCAATATCACGGAGGCCACAATGACCGCGCTACAGTAGCCGTGGTGTCTACACGACGAGCCCTCGGAGCCGGTATCTGTCGCCATGGTCGCTACACTGGGCCTCTTCAATTTTCGGAGTTCTGGCAGCCCACTGGCAGCCAGATGGCAGCCAGCTAGTTCCGGTCCTGATAGCAAGACACATGGGCTGGGATCCCAAGACAACCCGAACCTGCCCGAAGATTGCAAAATCGAACGCCGGGACAACTGGCCGAATGTAAACGTGCTACCAGCATGGCAGCGTCCGGCGATGCCGGCGCACGCGCGGCGTAGCCGGCCCATTTATGCGTTGCCAGCTTGAAAATATATGGTTGCATTCAGAGATACGATCACTCTCGCGCGATTTCGCGCGACTCGGCACAGGACGCTCACTGGGCCAACCTCGCCTTGCGCAGCGCAACAGATGGCCTCCGACGCGACCAGTGACAAGACGCGAAATCGTGCATAAGTGAGTGTATTCTACAAAGCGATAGCTCGAGCATTCCTGGTCGTAGCGATCACGTCGCCCACCGGCGACATTGATGAGTTAGCGGCCGTTGTGTCATCACTTCAAAAGACATGAACAAGCAGGATATTGGGTACGTCTTATACGCTTAAATTTCGTGCCAACCTGCTTGGGCTTCGATTTCAGAAAGTTTGTCGTGGCTGATGGTGCTTCTCATTTTGACCCTAAGGAGCTGGGGACGCGGCTGGCACATGAAAATGCACGCCGCCTGTGACCAGGGAAAAGTTTCGCACGCAAAACAACATTGGTCGCGATCATGTGAGCAATAAGCCAATGTACGGGTCACTAATGCACGTGTGCCTATTACTCAACCAGTGCATTCTTACATCAACGGCCTGCAGTTCGGACACATATTGGTTTCGAGCTGCCATCCAAGCATAACACGGGCTAGCTGCAACGTCTTCGCTAATTGCAGAAAAGGGAGATATCTCCGCATACATACGCGAGATATGCGAAAAGGAACACCACCAGAGAAAGTCGAACTAAAAATGTACCGCACTATGTGTGAATGAGTGTCTACAACTTGCGTGGAACGCGATGCAGGTAACATGCATGCATGAGAGCGCGGCGCGCTGATCACCGCCGCGAAGAAGCCTTGGGGACACACATTCATACGCACACAAAACCTTCCATTCACCACTGCTCGTATCACACCGCTTCGCAATGCGGAGCGGCGCGTTAGCACCGAATGAGAGAGAGAGAGAGAAGGGAACACAGAAAGGTTGGGAGGTTAATCAGACTGAGTCCAGTTTGCTAGCCTACACGTGGGGAGGGGAATGGGGAGTGAAAGCGAGAGAGAGAGAACTTAGGTGTAGGATGTCCATAGTCGGGCACTCAAGTCTGTTGCACTCAGGTAGCGAAAAAGCGCTCGAACTGCTTTCTGGGCTAATGAACTGTGAGGCCAGGCTCCCAAGATCTTCGCTTCCGTAAATGGCCTGTCATCCAGTCTATTTAAGGCACACTGGAGAGTAGCACCTAATGAAATAACAGTAGAAGTAAGGAAACCCGACGATGACCGTAGACAAATGGCTGCGCGAGGTATATTTAAGTCCTCAAGCGCCCGGAGTCGCAATCTGTGAAGTCTCCGCAAAGATGGCGGCGAGCGCCCATCGCCTCCTTTAATCGTCTGCTAGCCAGAGAACTTCCACAGAGCAGCCAAACCGAAATTGTTCTGGCAGGTTCTGGCAGCCCGCGGGTAGCAAGAACCGTCCATAACGAGCGAAACAAAGGCCCGGCGGAAGTGGGTGGCGCGTTGGGCGGAGCAACCCGAGAAAAACGAAGGCGCTCTGGCTGGCTCTGGCAGCCAACGGGTAGCCAGAAGGGGAAAATCAAAGTCCACTATTAAAACAAGATACGATTTCTTGTAGAATGGTGCCGCACGCGATTCCTCGAACACGTAAAAAAAAAACGCGTATATTGGTCGTGATAACACGCTTGGTTTTATGCATGTATAAGACCATCCGGTGTATAAAACACATCGACGAAAACTTTTGAAAAAACGCCGTGTGTTATATGCCGGAAAATGCAGTTATATTCGGTTTTTCAAGGAGCGCGTCGTCATTGTTCCTAAAAAAATTTGGACTCTTAACCCATGTGCAATGATTTGACGAAGACCAAGTGCAGGGAGGACTAGCAGTCGTGACTACGAAAAGAAACTGCGTACAACCCAAACCCTCCGTTTTGGACTTGTACGTGCTACACGTCGATAGCCAGCATTGTCAATATAAACAATACAGTGAGGCTGCAGAGCAGGATGAATCTTGCGTGTAAATGCCACCCTGACAGCCCTAGCTAAATGGCACTGGGTAAAATTGTACTGTGTAATTAGCATGTCTAATACAAGAACAAGGATAAATATGTGCGCATGTTGCCTAGAACGCATATAAATAAGCTGTCTTTCTAAGTACCTTGAGCAAATGGGATGGGGCCATCCACGTCGTTTTGAGGAAGAGAAGGCCTTGCGAATTCATTCCCTTTAAAACGCAGAACGAGCCCGGCTTCGATAAAGCACTGGAGCCGCTACATCATATACATAAACGGCTCAACTGAGTAAGAGTTAAAAAAGCGGCGCTAAATGTTTCGACACATTTAGGCAGCAATCCGCGCGCTAACCTTTACGCTTCTTTTTATTTTTCACGCGCTCGAAGCTCTCTCCACAGCAACGCGAATGGAAGGACGTGTTGCAGTCGAGGAATGCATGGCGCTGCGCGGCACGACAGCGGGGGTGGTGAGAAAGGGCCGCCATGGTCGCCTGCAACCGTGGGTTGCACAAGACGACGAGGGCGCATGAGTCACACGGCTTCGCGTCTGCCGCAAGGACGCGTCGATTATGCCGGTAAGGGCCTTCTCGGAGTTTGGCCCGCTTATATGTTCGCGTGGAATGCCGCCGTCACGCGCTTCAGGATCTCCCGCCACACCGGTATATGCTATACGTTTTTTGTTGTTTACGTGACAACAACATCGTGAATTCAAGAACGATGACGCGAGAATCGCGCTTAGCGTTGCACTCTAAACAAGAATAGCTGCGTTTTACAACTGTTAAAACACGAATGACGTGTAGGTTATCATAAAAACCGCGGGCGTACAGAGCAGCACTCAACTCGTTGCGTCTTTCTACGCCCGTGTTCAGTCCTACTACGCTCCAGAAGAAGGCTACCAGCAGTGATGGCGCAGCGGCTATAGTGTTGCACTGCTAAGCACGAGGTCGCGGGGACAACTCGCGGCCTCGTGCTTAGCAGTAGGGACGAATCGCTAAATTTCGATGGGGGCAAAATTCAACAATGCCCATGACCCATGCAGTAGTGGCACGTTAAAAATCCCCACGTGGTCAAAATTAATCCGGGATCCCCCATTACGTCGTGCCTCATAATCATATTGCCGTATCACTACTTGTGCCAACTACACCCTGACGGCGACAAGGATGACGACCGGCCCCGCTCGAGAGTATGAGCACGAAAAAAGAAAGACAAAGACGTTAATTTGTGCCGGCCTGCATCCTGCACGTCTTTTTCGAGTACAACGCGGTATTGTGACTAGCCGCAATAAAGTCCCTGTGCTTTGTGATCTGCGACAATGTTGGAGGTACGGGGTACCATCGCCTCATAATCGGTAGCCCTTCGCGCAGCCCTTCATCCAGCCCTACAAGACAACCACGCGTCGACACGCGTAGACCGAACAAGCCACCACTTGCAAGGTTTGAGCCCAGAATTTGGTCTCTTACGAGGATCAGCTCTGTCAACGGCCACCCCAACTCCAGAAATGGCACTTTCAAGCAGCCCAACACAGGTAACGGTCCAAAACCTTCAGATGCCCCACCCCTTTCATGGTGACGTGCACGAGGATGCGGAAGACTGACTTGAGCAGCATGAACGGGTAGCTATAGTCGGATACAACTTTAGAAAAAAGGGGGCGTTTACTCCTCCGAGGCGGACGCACACGAGCATCCACCAATGGGCGCGCACTCTGGGCCGACGTCATGCGCCGGACGGCCGGTGACTTCGCCGCTTCGGTCATCTGGGTGGGGCCTCCCCTTTTTTCTAAGGTTGTATCCGACTATAGGTCTAATCACTGGCGCTCCGACCAAAAGCTTTTCAACGACTATTTCGCCCTTGAAGCAGTGTAACGAGGTTGTTTCAAAACCACGAGGGAAGTTTGACGACGTGGGGCAAGTTTTCCCGTCGGTTACTCGATACTTTCGGGAACACAAATCGACGTGAAAACGCGCAACCCTGCTTGAGTCACGTATTCAACAATCAAACGAAGATGTCGCCGTGTTTGCCGAAGATATGGCGCGTTTCTTTCGCCGAGCTGATCCCAACATCTCCGAGGCAAAGGCGCTGAGCCATCTCATGCGAGGTGTCAAAGAACATCTATTCGCTCGCTTTGTGCGCAATCCGCCGACAATCATGGACGAGTTTATTAAGGAGGCCACGGCAGTCGAGCGGGCACTTCAGCACTGGCACGAACAGTACGATCGCTTAGTCACTGCGGCACCGACAAGAGCCGCAGCACTCGCCATGGCCGATGAGACCTGCATACGCTAACTGATCTGACAGATTGAGCGCGAAGAAATTGCAAAGGAGAACGCTAGGCACGCACCATCAGCACATGCACCGCCGCCGCAGGTGTTCACGGTTGCCTCCATCATTGAAATGTTGCGCCAGGAACTCCGTCAGATATTTGTCCTTTCCGTGCCATGTCCCGACATGTCATAGCAGCCTACCACCTACAGCTACACAGACGCGGTTCGTCGTCCATCGCCTTCCGAGGTGCCATACCAGCCGAATACATACAGTTATGCCGATGCTGTTTTTCGTCCCTTGTCCACCATACCGGCACCACAGCACTGTCGACGGACCCCGTCGCGGCCGCTACGTCATGCCGACATGCAACTACGCGCCGCTTGTTTGATGAAAACCGTGCCTCATTCGATGACAGCCATGCTGGCCGGCACGTGAGCCCATGTACGGTCCCGCTTACCGTCTCCATCGCGTTTCTCCTCTCCAAGCAGCCGAAGTTTTACTGACGTCGTCAGAAGTCAGTCTCCCTGCCTACGGCGGGGAAAATGAAAATAGTGACCTCTGGGGGGAAGATTGCAAGTCCTCAAGTTGCCGAAAAAGGACGACGCTGACAAAACTGTGACTGCCGACCTTGCTGTAACGACTGACGGGAACGATGTGACGGCCTTACACCGGCGTGGACTTTTCTATAATGAGCGAGCCGCTGGCACACAAACTCACGAAAATCAAAATGGAATGGACGAGCCCTTACATTCGAAGTGCTGTAGGCCAGATAGTGACACCTACAGGAAAGTGTACTGCAAGACTCATGATCGCTGATTTTGTCGCCACATTCGTAATTCTACCGGAGTTCTGCAAATCACTCATATTAGGAATGAACTTCTTAAGGGAATACAGTGTTACTGTCAACATACGCGATGGAATGGTAACAGTTTGCCCTGAAAAAGGCACAACCCATGGCACAGAATCCCAACGCCGAGCCTTACGTGTTATCGATGAGGACGTGTGCATACCGCCGCTATCATGCAGACTTGTTTCAGTCATTTGCGGCGCACAGTATAAAGAAGACTCAGTAGCGGAACATGTAACTGCCCTTCCATTCCGCCAAGGTGTTGCCATCGCCCGTGGCACCATCAGGCTTAGTCGACGGGCATGCGGAGGTGCTCTTGACAAATTTCACAAACTAACGTCGACACATCAGGAAAGACACCGCTGTCGCATACCTAGATGAAAGTGACCGCGCCCAAGACTGTTTTGCCACGCACGAAGGAGCCAAGGCTCGTACAACGCCATGTAACCCAGCTGTTGATGTTGGTCCGGGCTTAACGCCAACAGAACGACACCATCTTATGGATCTGCTCGAAGAGTTTAAGGACTGCTTCTTATCTACGTCGCGAGTAGATCAAATGCCACTGACATAGCACCACATCATGACGGAGGAGACAGCAAGATCCATTCGACAGAACCCATATCGTGTGGCTAAGAAAAAAGGCGATGCAATACAGGAGCAGGTCGAGAAGATGCTACAGGATGATGTAATCCCGCCATCAAAGACCCTAGGGCATCACCTATAGTACTTGTAAAAAAGAAAGATGGTACCTTGAGGTTCTGCATTGATTATCCCAAGTTGAATCACGTTACAAAGGAAGATGTTTATGCGTTGCCCCGGATTGATGACTCTTTGGACAGGCTACGGCATGCGCGTTGCTTCTCATCGATGGACCTTAAGAGTGGATACCGGCAAATAGAGGTGGATGAGCGCGATCGAGAGAAGACTGCTTTTGTGACGCCTGATGGGCTTTACGAATTTAAGGTTCTGCCTTCGACTTATGCTCGTCTGCAAACACGTTTCAAACGCTCATGGACATTGTCCTCTCTAGTCTAAAATCGAATACTTGCCTGGTGTACCTCGACGACGTAATTGTTTTTTCTGCCAGTTTTGAAGAACACCTAAAACGGCTGCTGTTAGTTCTTCAAGCCATACGGTGGGCGGGGCTTACATTGACACCAGAAAAATGTTACTTTGGGTTTGAAGAACTTCAGTTCCTACGTCATGTCGTCAGTCAAGACGGTGTTAGCCTGACTCGGATAAAATTATAGGCGTCGGAAAGTTCCCACGGCCAACTAATAAGAAGCCAGGCAGACGCTTCCTGGGTCTCTGCGCCTATTGCCAGTGATTTATCGCGTATTTTGCACACCTCACCTGTCCACTCACCCTTCACACTAGAAAAGACGTTGCGTTCATATGGGGAGAAGAGCAAGAAGCGGCATTCGATGATTTACGGCAACGTCTACAAACTCCGCCTGTGCTCGCTCACTTTGACGCGGATGCATCAACAGCGATCCACACAGATTCAAGCAACGTGGGCTTTGGCGCTATTCTCATTCAGTGGCAAGACGGTGCAGAGAGAGTAGTTGCGTATTCGAGCAGAACACTGTCACGTGCTGAATGCAACTACTCAACCACGAAGAAGGAATGCCTGGCTGTCGTATGGGCAGTCGCGAAGTTTCGCCCGTACTTATACGGCCTCGCTTTTCCAGTCGTTAGCGACCACCATTCTCTTTGTTAGTTGACCAATATGTAAGATCCTTATGGACGTTTGCCACGCTGGAGCTTACAGCTCCAAGAATACGACATGACAATAGTCTACTAGATGGCGACTGCCTCTCGAGATCACCGATTGCACCACCGAGCGCCGACGAGGATGAATACGCAGGCTCCTTAGAAGCTGTTGATGCGGCCGCCATCTCTCGGCAACAAGACGACCGGGAGCTCAACTCACTCAGAGAGTTCTTGAAAGGGCGAGCTACAAATGTGTCGAGATTATTTTCAAGAAGTCTACCTTCATTCTGTTAACGTAATGGAATTCTTTACAGGAAGAACGACCCTTCAACAGAGAAGAGCCATCTGCTGGTAGTTCCCGAAAATCTCCGCCACAAAATTTTGCAAGCCTGCCATGACGAAGCCACCTCGGGCCACTTTGGTTACACGCGAACATTGGCATGAATGAAAGAAAGATACTACTGGCCAAAGCTCGCAGCAGAGGTGAAACATTACGTTCGAACTTTCCGAGTGCCAGTGATGCAAAGTACCACCGACTAAACCCGCTGGGCTACTGGAGCCCGTTGCCGTACCGGAAACGACATTTGCTCAAACGGGATAGACCTTCTTGGCCCTTTTACAATATCTGACAGTGGCAACCGACGAGTAATCGTCGCGACGGACTATGTCACCTGATACGCGGAAAGCAAGGAGATTCCAAGCGGCAGTGCAGCTGAAGCGGCACGGTTCTTTATCGAGAACATTGTCCTGAGACACGGTGCTCCGGCGGTCGTCACAACCGACAAAGGAACCGCATTCACGGCTGAGATTTTGCGCATTGTGCTCACACTCAGTGGCACAGCGCATAGGAAGGCGACAGCCTATCACCCACAAGCGAATGAGCTTACAGAACGCCTCAACAAGACTATCGCAGACATGTTTTGCATGTACGTTGATGTGGAGCACAAGAATTGGCACAAAAGATTGCCGTACACCACATTCGCATAAAATACGGCACGCCAGGAAACATCTAAAATGACACCGTTTGCTTTCATCCATGGTCGAGAAATCACTACGATGCTCGATGCTATGCTGCCTCATGACTACAATGATTCACACGAAGATGCCGCAGAATTCACTGAGCACGCCGAGGAAGCACGACAGCTCGCGTGCGTAAGAATCACTACACAGCAAAAACGTGACGCCCAATGATAGAATTCGTCGCTCATACACACGGGGAAAGAGTTTGGGTGTGGTATCTGGTTCGACGCCAAGGCCTATCTGAGAAACTTCTACGCTTATACTTCGGACCATACAATGTTCTGCGCCGTGTTAGCGACGTGAATTACGAGGTCGTGGGGGACGGTTCGTGCAGCTCCAAACGCCGTCAATAGGTGCCTGATATAGTGCACGTCGTGCGCATGAAGCCGTATCTTTCTGAATGATGTGGACACCGACAAGCTGTTTATCGAGCCTAAACACTACCATTTCATGAGCATCGATATGATGCTCGCTCTGGAGGGAGTGTAATGCCGTGTCACTATTTGTGCCAACTACACCCTGAAGGCGACAAAGATGACGACCGGGTCCCGCTCGAGAGTATGAGCACGAAAAAGGAAAGACAAAGACGTTCTGTTGTGCTAGCCTGCATGCTGCAAGTCCTTTTCGAGTACAACGTGGTACTACAACTTGCCACAATAACGCCCCTGAGCTTTGTGACCTGCGACAATATCGCGGTTTGGACGCGTAAAACCCCAGCATTCAATTCAAGAAAGGTTGCCCTGGCCATGTGGTAGTTATCTTGTCTATAGGCGTATTTAGCGGGGTCAGACAAGTGGGGCGCTTGCCACCACCCCCACTTTCAATAGTGAGGAGGCAAAATATGCCACACACTCCTGAAAGCGGGCACTTTCGGCTGCATGCTGGAAGGTCCAACAAAGCTACAGCTGAAGCTAAACTGTATTCCATAAATGACGGCCACGTAAGTAATGCTTTCAACATCGGTTTTGACCCGTTGATCAGAGTGTATCCTTGGTTCGGTTACATCAATCGACGCTTAGCATCGAGATGATCATGGCGACACCAGGATTTCTACGGTGGGTTGACTATTCGCATCTTAAGAGACTTTTTGAGCCGCCATCATCGCCGCCGCGCTAGGCCAGGTGCTGCCTGAATGTGGCAACTGGAGGGGAGTCAGACATGCAAGTCATGATGGAAGGGGAGGAACTACCTGCCGACGAGTGCACCGAAGAGTACGGATGACAGGCAGCAGTTTCTAGACGAATTTCGACCAGATCCGCTGTTAGCGGCAATTCAGCCGGAGCTAGGCCTCATATGGCTACGTCGCCTAGAACATACGAGAACGGCAGTCGAGTCAAGAACAGGGTCGCCAGGGTGTCCTGAATGCCGTACTTGCCGAAAGATCACTTTAAAATCATACTCCGACCACGCCGGGGACTCAATATTAGCAAGATTGGCTCCACCAAGATAGGTAAAACCCTCGTTGAAGCAGCTGGTCTAAGCTCGGACCACACTGCGTCAGACATCATATGCCCGAACGTCAAGCAAAACATAATTGTGGCGAGTACGCCTCAACGAGAGAATACTGAGAAATATGTGAGAATAAGGTCCATTACCCTTGATGGATGCAGCTTCGAGATCAATGCATATGAGGCTGCACCTCGCAACACGTGCAAGGGAGTGATAAGGAACATTGACTTAGCAGATGGCCCGACGGAGCTGGAGAAGAACATAGTAAACTCAAGAAACCCTTTGCCTCTCGCTGTTAAAAGAATCAAGAATACCGGTACGGTGATCAGCGCCTTTGATGGACACAAGTTTCCGAATTTCGTCAGATACGGCCCGGTTCTTGTAAGGTGTTCACTATAGGGAACCCAAGCTCAAGTTTGGGCGCGCGACGACAGCGCTCACTGCTGCTCTAGCGAGCGAGCCGCGCAAAACTGGGGATAGACGGCGCCCGCGCAGCCAGGCGCAACCAGTTTGCAGGTGGCCGCTGCACGTGCGCGCCCGCGCTACTCAGTCGAGCCGGGGCATTGGGGCGTCGCGTCGCCAGCTGGGAAAGTTGTCAAAAGGCTTCTTGCGCGAAATTGAGTTACCACTATGGCAAAAGCAGCCCCGCCGAAGGGAAAAGCGCGGTCCGAAGTATTGCGGTGTCGTGGGCTGCTGTGTCGTAACGAGCCCCTAATTCTCGTACCTTCAGTACTAGTGCAGTTACTTCACTGAAGCAGTGCATTCTACAGCATGAATGTTTTTCTAACTCATTTGAGAAGAGGTCCGAGACATCTTGTTCTAAGCGTCTCTTTGGCATTCCGCTTGGCTTGCCCCATTTCTAGGGCTGGCTGGTGCATGAATTTACTTCTTTATTGTTGACGTAAATGCACACCGCAGCTGCGTGCTTGCACTGAGCCGTGATGCCAGCTTTGCAGGTGCATCTCCTTCTCGAAAGCAAGAATTCCTCTTTTCATGACACGACCACTGCAGCTATGAAAGAATGAAAATAAGGGCGAGACAGTGAAGCCATTTGCCACTACTTTTCAAATGCAGCTGCCTTCCAAACTTGCCTCTACAAATATTCAGCAACATGGCATGGTGCGCATTTCCAAAGCTAACTCCAAGTTTGCAGCTCTGCCACAATACTCCAGGCTGCCCTATAAAGCGAAAATAAAGGCAACATAATATGCTTACGTTTACTAATATAAACACTAGCACACTGTTTCGAGTGTGCGTTCACTAGCGTGCTAATTACGCGAGCGCATCACGCGCGCGATGCCATATCACGCCTTTAATTCTGCACCACTCACACTGAACCGCCTTCGCGCAGCAGGTTTTATGCACCTGTAAAGCCGGTACTTTCCCAAAACTCGAGTGCAGCCATGACGCGACCGCCGAAATCAACGAGGTGATCAGTTCAACCGGCTTCCCAGTGCTTAAATTTTAGCTGCCTCGCCGCCAAGTCAGTGGGTGATGCTCCAACGGGCGAAGCAAAAGTGAATTTTCGCAGGCTTTTCAGTGGGATGCCATGGCCGTAAAATTATTTTTTTTTTCGCACGCCGCAAACGTTCGTCCCCGACAGTAGACGACAACAACTGTAAGGCTGCCATATCAAAACAACTAAAACATATGCTTCATATTCGACAAGGAAGAACATCGAGAGTACGCGGCTTCATTTCGCAGTGTGTATAGACAATCAGTATTTTTAACATATCACAGAATGACACTCATCTCGAGGCACACGTCGTACACGATGTTGTCGCTCACTTGGGAAATACATTTTGCATTGAGCTGTGCATCGTTGCCGTTGATTGTCTGCTCCACAGAGTGTACGTGACTGACGAGCTTTTCTCCTTTTAACAAGTTGGCTTTCCTAAAATAGCTGGCCGATCTTTTTGAAGCCGCACTGAAGGCGATACATTGTGACGCGCCGCACGTGCAAAGCGAGGAGAGGGCCCTGCCCGTGCATAAAAAGCGAGCGGCTGCAGCGCGGTGCAGCAGAAATGCGCAGTAGATATTCCCAGTTTCGACTTTTTCTGCCACAGATGGCGCTATCCGTCAGGAGCAGTGGCGCCGCTCGCGGTGCTTGGGTAGCCTATACAGGAAACAAGTCGACGTATGCTACGCTTGCGGTTGGCTCGGTCACAGAGCTGATGTGTGCCCGTCTCCGCAAGAGAGAATAGCCGAGGCTGTGGTGCAGTGAATCCGGCTGACAAACATCAGTGCCAACCCAGGTGTGAACGGTGTGGTGGCCCACACCCAACGGCGCACAAAATGTGTAAGCAGCGCTATACAACTCCATACGGGGTCAGAAAACGGAAAAACGAAAGAGCACTAGCAACCAACGTCAACAAGGACAATGACGACCCGCAGCCAAGATCACGGTCCCGCGGCAGGTCCAGGTCCCACAGTCGCTCGCGCTCCAGGGGAAGAAGCGTGTCCAGATCCTTACCCAGATCCAGATCCCAATCCAGGGCGCCCTCGGAATCAAGAGATCGGAGTCAACAGGCTGCATCGAAACCCAAAGAAGGAAGCAACGGATCCACGTGGACCGACAAAGTCAAGGGAACGGCCGTAGCGGACAAGACGGCTCCTCACCGGGACACCAATAGAACAAGACTTATCTGGGCCGACGACGCGCGTACCGATCTGGCAAGTGCCATGCTTTGTGACCCACCCCCAGAACAAAGTAAGGATCGTGAAATAGAAAGGCTCAAGAAAGAGAATGCAGAACTAAAGGAAATAATTCAGAACACGATTAGAGAGATGACGGCAATAAGGAAACTCTTAAGCGAGGTAAAACACACAGAAAACAAAGATAGCACTAATACACGCAAAGAAGCCCCAGTCCCCGCGCCTGCTGGTGAAGGACCCATGTCAGCCAAGCGTAGGGCTGTTGAAAGTAAGCTCAAGAACACCGACACACAGATGAAGGAAGTCAAACAAACGCTGGCGTCTTTTAAAGACAACATGCAGGTGCTTATCGACAGTGTCTCACAGTTGACAATGAATGTAGGCCAAATACAGACGGCACTGAATGACCCTAATGAGGGACTGAAGGCTTTTGGCGAAAGAATCAAAACCCTGGAAATGATGCCTATGTCAGTGAACGTAAGGGAACAATGCGGGTCGTCATTCCTCAGAGCTACGCTAACTCCCCAGGCGGGGGAGATGAATATACAATATGGCTCAAAATAAGAGGGAATTTCGAACATGGCAGTGTAATTGCGGGGGGCACAATAACAAACGTAACATCGTCAAGCAATACCTTAGGTCACTTCAGTCTAAACCGCATACTATCGCACTTCAAGAGACAGGATATGGATATGTCACACTCACTGGATACAGAGCCATAAAGTGTCAAACCTTCGGTAGGGGCCTGTACGTGCTTGTAAATAAGCGACTTACACACATCCCGCATGACTTAGGCATCATAGACAAAAACCTAGAGTACCTCATGGTTGAGGTTGTACTACCAACTTCACACAAAAATCAAAGGAACAATAGCTTATTCGTACTAAACATCTACAGCAATCCGAAACACCAGAAACAACACTTCAAGGGATTATTCGAAAAAGCTACTAATCTAGCTGGAAGTAGACCTCTTATTATATTAGGAGACTTCAATGCAGCCCACGAGCTATGGGGCTACGTTGCGACGAATGCCAAGGGCAGGAATTTGTGGAACCACGCGGATGTGCTAGGCCTGGTCTTAATCACGGATAAGACACATCCTGCAAGGGTTGGCAATTCTGCCTGCAGAGACACCACCTGACCTTACGTTCATTAAGAACACTGAGTATGTTTTATGAACTAACACAAACATGAAGTTTGGCAGCGATTATTACCTAATAGAAGTCAAACTGGAAGTTGAGAAAGGCCGAACTCGAGAATTCGAGGTCGTAGATTGGGGCCTTTTTCCTAAGTTAAGAGCCCAAAGCGGAAAAGAAACCACCAAACTCAATCTCAGAGACTGGTGTGAGGGCATCAGAAGGGACATTAAAACAGCGTCCAAAAGAATTGTTACAGACACTAATGTAGAGGCAATGGACTCGAAACTTGCCCACTTAATAGAAGCCAAGGAAGCCATAACCCGAAGGTGGCGGGCCCAAAGGCTAAATCGTAGGCTGAGAAAAGGAATCGCAGAACTTAATAAATAAATCGAACAATACTGTAACACCCTTTGCCAGCATCAGTGGGACGAGTTTTGTGAGTCAATCGATGGGTAAATAAGGAACGGCAAGGCGTGGAAATTGATCAAGCATCTGCTGGATGAAAAAGGCACTAAATCCAACCAGAGACACAGCCTTGCCCGAGCTATACACATAGCCCTTAAGGATCAGCCCATCGAAACAGTTACCAAACAACTAATTGACAAATACCTACCAGTTAGAAATGAGCAGGACCAGCCACTTCTATCAAAATACAGGGGAGCCGCTCAACCTAAACTCGACCAACCCTTCACCACATCCGAAATCCGGAAGGTGTTAAGTGAACTAAATTGAAAGTCATCCCCCGGTCCTGATGGAGTAACAAACAGATCACTTAGCAAGCTCGATGAGCCGTCAATTGAATCGCTGACAGACTTCCTCAATGAAGCATGGCTCTAAGGCGAAGTCCCAGAAGAATGGAAAGCTTCACAAATTATACTAATACCGAAACCGGGTAAACCTCCAAGATTGGACAACTTAAGGCCAATATCACGTCATGCGTGGGGAAGGTCGCTGAACACGCAATCCTTAACAGACTAAAGGATCACTTAGAGTACAATAATATATACACTCACAACATGCTGGGTTTTAGGTCCGCACTTTCCACGCAGGATGCCATGAAGCAAATTAAACACCGCATACTCGACGGATATTCTAGAAATATTAAGGCCATACTGGGATTAGACTTGGAAAAAGCGTTCGACAGCATCAAGCATGAGTACATTCTCAAAACGATACAAGACATTGGACTCGGGTTGAGGATGTTTAAATACATCAAATACTTTCTCGAAGCACGCACGGCGAAGATAAAGGTCGGAGACACAAACTCTGAAGTGTTTCAGCTCGGAGATCGAGGAACCCCCCAAGGATCGGTGATCTCTCCCGTCCTTTTCAACCTGTGCATGATTGGTCTCTCCAGAAAGCTGGGCAACATTAAGGGCATTGACCATACCATTTATTCTGATGATCTCACTGTATGGTGTGCTGGTGGCAGTGAAGGACAGATACAGGACGCACTGACTGAAGCGATCAAGACGTTGGAAGAATTTCTGAGACCCACTGGACTCAGGTGCTCCCCACATAAATCGGAGTTGCTACTTTATAGACGTGAAAAAGGGGGCAGGCCTAAGGGCTGGAAACCTCTATCGGAAAGCAATATACACCTACATACAGAAAATGGTGCCAATATACCCAGAGTCAACGTGATCAGGGTACTAGGCTTTTTCATTGATGCAAACGGTGGAAACCATACCGAGGTCAAGAAAATCACCCTTGAAACGGATAACGCGTGCAGGATGATCAGACGCCTGGCAGGAAGACACAAGGGCATGAAAGAAGATCCATAGTTTTTACACGTACCGCGCATTTTCGTGCATCTTACCAGATTCATAGTTTCTTTATCTGGCATCATCGGTGAGCTAAACAAAGCATATTGTTAATACGCATATCTGGGGTAAATTAGGAGCATGCTATGGGTAATGTGTAGGCACTTTTCCAAATGGGTGGGTTCAATGCGACTTTTCCAGAAGAATATGTATGCAAGTGGTCCATAGCGCTACTCGTCTGTTTTACGAGCGGTGCAGAACTTAGACGGCTACGCTTGCATCATGAGAATACAAATGAGCTCAAAATACGTGAAAATAGCGGGAACAATACAAAAAGTTTATGTGCGGTGGTAAATGCGTATTGATCAAATACAGTTCGAAAAAAAATGTTAGCAAGTATTCAGTCCAGTTCAGTTCTTTATTTCAGGCGACAAAGTCTCGGATACAAAGGTAAAAGGCATTGAATGGGGACCACTGATTCGAAGGTATCACGCTGCTGTTATTAGCTAGGTTTTCCAATATACCAAAAGAACACGCCTTTTCGAATATTTTATACTTTAAAAGAATACGCAGCATTTCAGATGCAATGTGTCATGAGGTTTTAGCGTGTCTGACTTATTTAGAAGCGTTACGAATATATATATATATATCGAACCCTCATTTTATAATTTCTCAATTGATTCATGCGTGATATATTAGGTTCGCCTGGTGTCCTCAGTGAACTAAAGGAGGCAGCTTCTTCATGTTTGCAAACTCTAACGATCAGGTAATGGGTGATGTGGAGGTAAGTTCAAAATAGATGGGTTAATGGCACTTTCACACTACATTACGTATGCAAGCCCTCTAGATTGTTATGAGCGTGTCTAACAAGCGGGACCGAAATTCTCCCGTTGCCCTGGTAGAATTGTAATTGTCACCAACACTAAATTTAGCGAAAATTGGTTGCACATTGTGGAAACTCTCTCTGGAAGGTTAAATATGGCTGGATCAAACACAGCCTTTGCAAAAGATATCTTATTCAAGTATTAGAGCGGGTGACATGGTTGTTATGAGCTATGGTTCCCAATGTCCAGACGTAGATCTAGATTACAGCAGGTTTATATTTCGTAGAAAGGGGAGGGGGGTCATGGTGCACTGTGTGACAAAATGTTTGCATTTCTGATGCACTTAGTAACGTTGCAATCAATTGCTCAGCAGTCGTCGCCACTACCCCCCCCCCCTCCTATTTTCATGCGTCATGAGACGTTCCTAGTTGGTTTCAGCGATATCCTCGTTGAACTAAACAAGATACTTTCTTTATTTGGGGGGCAAAAAAGGCGCGTCATAGGCAATATGTGGGTAAACTTCAATGACAGGGGACTAATTATGATATTTGTAGTAAATTACGCATTCAGTCGATCCGGATCATTATAAATGTGTTTTACGAACAAAGCACAATTATTCCCAGTGCCCCATGGAGAACTGTGAACTCAACCAATATAATATATAGTAGAAATTGAGGGGAGGAGTTGAAGGGAGGACACCATCGTAAACGTAATGGCGAAATAAGTAACATGTGTTGACGAATTACCGGCTCTTTAAAAATTCCGAACAACAAATGCTCTAAAGCATTACATGAGAGCAATGTTTCAAACGGAACAGCCATGTAGAGGCAACTTTTTGATATTATCCCATATAATTACGGGAAACTAAAACATTTATTGCAAAATCTTCGACAAAAACAGCTTCGCTGGTAATTGGGTTACAATTCTCCAAGGTCGCACACATCTGCTCTCTTTTTTTTTGTGAATATTGCAAGTCCTTTATATTGACTGTACTGCGTTGATTTTAACCGCGACAATACTGTTACGCGAACGAATGATTAAAACTAGAGAGTATGTACAAAATATATTTCCAAGGGATAATGCAGCGCTGGCCACTTAAGCCCAAAATTCAAGAGCCAGAGATCGTTTTTCCGCTTTTCTCAAGTGATGGCGCCCACGCGCCTCGTTCAAACAATCAAGTACCACACGCGTGTAGCATAATCCCCCCCCCCCCGGCAGAAGTGACATCCCGGAGCGTCTAAATGTCATCACTGGGAGGGTTATACTGATTTAGTCGTGTAACGTGCACGATATCACTGGACTGGGAAGCAGATGGGGCGTCAGGGGCGACCTGTTAGGTGACGGGAGTCACGGCACGAAGCACTCGGTATGGGCCTGTGTAATGAGACAGCAATTTTTTTGACAGGCCGAGCTGACGCCACGGAGACCAGGGAAGCGCCAAAGAACCGGGCGGGAAGTGCACGTCCCGGTGTCGCCGGCCGTACATACGCCATTGAATCTCTTGAGATTTCAGAAGGCGGTCACGGGCAATTTCCCTTGCGTGGAACCAGCGGGCGATGGCGTCCAGTGCATATTCACTGGTCGGTGCCACGTGAACAGGGAGGGTTGTGTCGAGGGGCAGTGCTGGTTCTCGGCCGAACCGAAGGAAAAATGGGGAATAACCGGCTGTGTCGTGGCGCGAGGAATTATACGCAAATGTTACAAACGGTGCAGGAGTTCAGCGGGGGCGTAGAGGTAGAACACCCGCCTCGCGAGCAAGAGGTCCGTAGTTCGAATCCCGGTGCCGCGCAATTTTCCACGGGAATAAAAACAAAAGAAACGGGAACGAAAAATGCGCGTGCTCATAAATTGCATAAACAGGCCTGGAATGTGGCCTGATCCCGGTGACCAGAACCGGTAACGCACTCCCTCACCAGAGCAGGATTGGACACCCTGGTGCAGTACTTGGCCACAACCTCCTATATGAACGCAACAATCAAACCTGGACCTGAGCCTAGACCTGAGGAGGGAACGGAAGAAACTGGTACATAAGAAGCCGATCAATGAGTTAGCGGTAAAATGGAAAATATAGGAATTCCAGATCAAGCTACAGAACAGGTTTTCCGCTTTTACTCAGGAACAAGACTTTAGTGTTGAAGCAATGAACGACAATCTTGTGGGCATCATTAAGGAGTGTGCAACAGAAGTCGGTGGTAACTCCGCTAGACAGGATACCAGTAAGCTATTGCAGGATACGAAAGATCTGATCAAGAAACGCCAATCTATGAAAGCCTCTAACCCTACAGCTAGAATAGAACTGGCAGAACTATCGAAGTTAATCAACAAGCGTAAGACAGCTGACATAAGGAAGTATAGTATGGATAGAATTGAACATGCTATCAGGAACGGAGGAAGTATAAAAGCACTGAAGAAGAAACTACGATATGGCAAGAATCAGATGCATGCGTTAAGAGACAAAGCCGGCAATATCATTACTAATATGGATGAGATAGTTCAAGTGGCTGAGGAGTTCTTTTCAGATTTATAAAGTACCAGTGGCACCCGCGACGATAATGGAAGAGAGAATAGTCTAGAGGAAATTGAAATCCCACAAGTAACGCCGGAAGAAGTAAAGAAAGCCTTGGGAGCTATGAAAAGGGGGAAGGCAGCTGGAGGAGGATCAGGTAACAGCAGAATTGTTGAAGGGTGGTGGGCAGATTGTTCTAGAGAAACTGGCCACCCTGTATACGCAACGCCTCATGACTTCGAGCGTACCGGAATCTTGGAAAAACGCTAACATAGTCCGCCAAAGACCTGAAAATTTGTAGACCGATCAGCTTACTGTCCGTTGCCTACAAAGTATTTACTAAGGTAATTGCAAATAGAATCAGGAACCCCTTAGACTTCCGTCAACCAAAGGACCAGGCAGGATTCCGTAAAGGCTACTCAACAATAGACCACATTTACACTATCAACCAGGTGATATAGAAATGTGCGGAATATAACCAACCCTTATATATAGGTTTCATTGATTACGAGAAAGCGTTTGATTCAGTCGAAACATCAGCAGTCATGGAGGCATTGCGGAATCATGGTATAGACGAGCCGTATGTAAAAATACTGAAAGGTATCTATAGCGGCTCCACAGCCACCGTAGTCCTCCATAAAGGAAGCAACAAAATCCCAATAAAGAAAGGCGTCAGGCAGGGAGATACGATCTCTCCAATGCTATTCACAGCGTGTTTACAGGAGGTATTCAGAGGCCTGGATTGGGTTTAATTCGGTATAAGACTTAATGGAGAATACCTTAGTAACTTGCGATTCGCTGATGATATTGCCTTGCTTAGTAACTCAGGGAACCAACTGCAATGCATGCTCACTGACCTGGAGAGGCAAAGACGAAGGGTGGGTCTAAAAATTAATCTGCAGAAAACTAAAGTAAAGTTTAACAGTCTCGGAAGAGAACAGCAGTTTACGATAGGTAGTGAGGCACCGGAAGTTGTAAGGGAATACATCTGCTTAGGACAGGTATTGACTGCGGGTCCGGACCATGAGACTGAAATAATAAGAAGAGTAAGAATGGGCTGGGGTGCGTTGGGCAGGCATTCTCAGATCATGAACAGCAGGTTGCCATTATCCCTGAAGAGAAAAGTGTATAATAGCTGTGTCTTACCAGTACTCACCTACGGGGCAGAAACCTGGACGCTTACGAAAAGGGTTCAAGTTAAATTGAGGACGGCGCAACGAGCTATGGAAAGAAGAATGATGGGGGTAACGGTAAGGGATAAGAAAAGAGCAGATTGGGAGAGGGAACAAACGCGAGTTAATGACATCTTAGTTGAAATCAAGAAAAAAATCGGGCTTGGGCAGGACATGTAATGAGGAGGGAAGATAACCGACGGCCATTAAGGGTTACGGACTGGATTCCAAGGGAAGGGAAGCGCAGCAGGGGGCAGCAGAAAGTTAGGTGGGCGGAAGAGATTAAGAAGTTTGCAGGGACGACATGGCCACAATTAGTACATGACCAGGGTTGTTGGAGAAGTATGGGAGAGGCCTTTGCCCTGCAGTGGGCGTAACCAGGCTGATGATGATAATGATGATGATGTTACAAACGGATGAGCGAGGTCCCAGTCAGTGTGGTCTGAAGAGACATATTTCGAGAGCATGTCTGTGAGAGTGCGATTGAGACGCCCCGTGAGGCCATTTGTTTGTGGATGGTATGAGGTGGATAGCTTGTGCCTCGTTGCACAGGACTGCAGGATGTCCGCGATAACTTTTGACAGGAATGTCCTGCCACGGTCAGTGAGAAGTCTCGGAGCTCCATGTAATAAAATCACGTCGCATGGAAGAAAATCGGCGAAATCTGTGGCGCAGCTTGTAGGAAGCACTCGGGTGATGGCGTAGCGCGTGGCGTAATCCGTGGCCACAGCAATCCACTTGTTCCCAGAGGCAGAAAGAGGAAAAGGGTCAAGTAAATCCAAACGAACCCAAAAGAATGGATCCGCGGGGAATGTCGAGTGGTTGAAGGTACCCAGCAGGGAACGTCGATGGTGTCTTGCGTCGCTGTCATTTCTCGCAGGCAGCTACGTATCTTCGAACGGATCGAGCAAGCCTGGCCAAAAGAAGTGTCGGTGGATCCGGTCGTAGGTACGTGACACACCCAGGTGATCGTCAGTGGGGAGGTCGTGAAGTTCGTGGAGAACAGCCGAACGGAGGTGTTTATGAATTACAAGGTGTAATCTAGGGCCGTCGGGGTGACTGTTGTGGCGGTAGAGTACGCCATCTTGAAGTGTGAATAAGCGAAGGGAACTGTCGCCAACTGACGATTCCAGGCGCTCTATGATGATACGCAAGGACGAGTCACAGCAGTGGTCGTCGGCGACATGAAGCAGTGGAAAAACAGAGAGAACACAGGCGTCGGTGTCAGCATCAGACGTAGAGGTCGCGTCTTCGACAGGCCAGCGAGAGAGGCAATCTGTGTCCTGGTGTTGACATCCCGACTTGTATGTCAATGTTTAAGGGCATGCTTGTAGTGGGAAGGCACAACGACCGAGCCGGCCAGTAGGATCCTTGAGCGACCAAAGCAATTAAAGCACATGATGTTCTGTGATTACTGAGAAGGGCTTGCAATATAAATATGGGCGGAGCTTTGAAACAGCCCCGGCGAGAGCAAGACATTCGCGCTCGGTATTCGAATAGTTGCGCTCTGCAGTTGTCAGGAGCCGGCTAGCGTAGGCTATAACGCGTTCGTTTACGTGTTGGCGTTGCGATAAGACGGCGCCGATCCCATAACCACTGGCACGGGTTCGGACCCCTGTATGTGCGAACGGGTCAAAGTGGGTCAAGACCGGTGGATTGGTGACAATCGTGATAAGGCGTGAAAACGCGGTAGCCTGAGGGGAACCCCACGTAAAAGGTACGTCCCTCTTCAGAAGTTGAGTGAGGGGTCGAGCGCTTGCTGCGAAATCTTTTACGAACCGTCGGAAATAAGAACATAGCCCCACGGAACTTCGGACGTCTTTGACAGACTGAGGTACAGGAAAACCCGTTAGTGCTCGAACCTTCTCCGGGTCGGGTTGTACTCCGGAAGCATTGACGAGACGCCTTACAGTGCTAGGCGCCTGATTGGCGCCTAGCAGAGTAATCTGTCGGCGCTGTAATGGTTGGAGTCGGGCATGAAATAGATGGTAGCTTGCCCATGCCGTCGTCCAACTTATCCACGCTGAGGACGTTGTTGAAAGGAGAGACTTGTTCTTATCGAGGAGGAGGAATATGGGTTTATTTATAGTATTTACATGGGAACGTTACAATTCATCTGTGTAACGTGACTGCAAGAGGAATGCACCCTCCGCAGCCGCACAACAGCTGCTTATAAACACTCTGTCCTCCATAGATCCCTAGGTGAGAGAAAAACGGCCGTTCAGCCTGCTACAAACTCGGAGCGTTCAAAGTCATCGTAGCCGACCCTCCTTTTAGGGGAAGGGTTACACACACTTCCGCACAGGTTTCACTGACCACGCCGAGGTGAGTGGGTTCTCGCACACATGGTGCTTTTCCCCGAACAGGCGCCTCTCAATCCCAGTGTTGACTCTGCAGACAATGGCCGCTGCGTCTGTCCATGACTTCTAAGCTACGTGAGGTGGCCGCGCAAAATATCTTCTAGTAGCTCCCCGGATTTCCACCGCTTCTAACAACCCGTGGTGGCCACGGCGAATCCACGAACAAAACTTGGTCCGCCGACCGCGTTTAGTCATAGCGGCGGCGCTCACTTCGGGACACGGCGTATTGTTGTTTTCCCAGAACGAGTCATCGCAGCGGGCCGGGCGCGTTTCAAGGTCTGGTTCTCCGAATATCGCCACCCCTACCGCTGCAGCTGGCTGGAAATATTTTGTAAGTCGGTACCCTCGCAGGCCGTTCGTAACAGCGCCCGAAGTAGCACTTCGATTAATTTATTTGGAGCCCAGCCTTGCAGAAGACGTCAAGGATAGCTGCGACGCACTCAAGGTGCGCCTCAAATGTAGGAGGGAACACAAGGACGTCGTCGAGCTAACAAAGGCAAGTGGACCATTTGAAACGTTGAAGCAGAGAGTCAATCATCCTTTCGAACGTGGCGGGGGCTTGCATAAACCGAACGCCATAACCTTGAATTGGTAGAGGTGATCTAGAGTGTTGAAAGCGCTCTTTTCTTGGTCTTGCTCATCGACGGAAATCTGCCAATAACCAGATTGAAGGTCGATGGACGAAAAGTATTTGGCACCGTGAAGACTATCAAGAGCGTCGTCGATTCGTGGTAAAGGGCAAACGCCCTTTTTAGTAATTCGGTTTAGGTGGCAGTAATCAGCGCAGAAATGCCACGTGCGATCTTTCTTTTTGACGAGCACGACCGGCGACGCCCAAGGATTTGACGAGGGCTCAACAATGCCTCTGATGGGCATCTTGTTTACTTCCTGCTGAATAACTTGCCGCTCTGCCGTGGACACGCGATACGGTCTGCGGTGGATGGGAACAGCATCACCAGTGTTTATCCGATGCTTAACTAGTGACGTCTGACCAAGGTCGATAGTCTGTCTCAAATATGTCGCCGTAGGAAATCAAAAGGCAATATAGGGTGACTGCTTAGTCAGGTACGAGGTCCAGAGTGACCGTGGGACGTAATGGGCCGTCGGGGTACAAGGCGTCGGGTAATCAGGAGGATATGGAGACGCGTCGGCTGCAAAAGCAGTGAACTGGTCGTTTGTCACTGACCGGAGCATGGCCACCGCTATGCCTTAAGGTAACACTTGCTTCGTCAAGCCAAAATTGATAAAGGGGAAACACGTCCGATTAGCGGTAAGGGTTACGAGGGAGTGTGGCAAAGAGATGTCGCGCGCCAGGAGGACATCCTGAATAGGCGACGACATAGTCGTCATTAGGCACAGTTGCCGTTGAGGCGAATTCAACGAAGGTTAGGGCTTGTAGAGGTAAGCGAACAAACGCTGTAGTGCAGAGGGTCTTCAGTTGTTCGGGGCGAACGTCTGAAAGCAGAGGCAGCTCGTGGCACAGCGTACCGGTGGAGCAGTCGATAAGGGCAGAATGCGTCATCAGAGAGTCGAGCCCGAAGATTAGGTCATGAGGGCAACTGGTCAGCACGGTGAACAGGACTGGAACTTGGCGTCAAGCAATTCCTATGTGAGCAGTGCACATACCCCTGACGGCAACAGTGGCGCCATTGGCTACGCGTACGGCTCGAGTGATGGCAGGCGCAAGAACTTTTTTGAGGCGACGACATTTGTTAGCGCTCATTGTGGATACTTGGACTCCAGTATCTATAATTGCCGTCAACGGAACACCATCTACGTCTACTTCAATTAGGTTCGTGTTGGTGAGGAGCGTCAACGGAGGATTTGGGCAGGATGAACCTGATGCAGCACTACTCCCAAGAGCTGCATGGCCTAGTTTTCCTTCCGGGAGGGTCCATAATGGGTCGGCGGTGAATAGCGGCGTGGCTGGGGCGACGGGGACCGACGGCGCTGAGGTGACGGTGAGCGAGGAGGACGACAGAAATCGACGGATACATCAGAGGTAGGAGGCATACGGTGAGGCGAGTAACGGCGCCATTCGGCATAGGGGCGAGGAGACGGGGAAAAGGAGCTTTAATACGGCGACGTCCAGGAGGTGCAGCAGTGGCGAGCGGCGTGGCGAATGCGTTGTCAGCGGAAGCAGATGGGCTTGAACAGAGGGTTACGGTATTTGGGAGGAGAATACAGATTGCCGGTGAGGCGTAGCAGTCGGCACCGGTCGCGCATCTGGTCGGGAGATGGACCAGGCAGCAGGGAAGCCTAGATTTGCAAATTGTTGCCGCGCAACTGCCTGAATTAGAGAAGTCACTGGGGCTGGTTAGTCAATGGTGGGGTCAAGGAGGCGTTGATGGAATGGCACAGGACTTGTGGCCTCGAGCTCGCGGCAAAAAATACGTGTGTCGTGCTCGTTTAATAGTGGTGAAGCGGTAAGGTCGACGCAAGACGACGTCGCAGCCGTGTTAGGGAGCCGGGAGAACTGTAGAATGACGCGGCGGCTTTTCGAGAGCTCAAAGCGGCGGCATTTCTTGACAATGACATCGATGGCGGACACATTGTTGAAGACCAACAAGTTGAACGCGTCGTCCGCGATGCCTTTGAGTACATGGCCGACTTTGTGAACCTCGGTCATTTTCTCGTCAACTTTCCGGCAAAGACCGAGCGCGTCTTGTATGCACAGACATACGATTCAGTATAGCATTGAACTCGGGTAGCAAGCTCTTTCCTAGTAGCCAGCTGTCGAGCGGTGGGTTTTCCAAAGAGGTCACTGAGCTTCTCTTTGAAAGCATCCCCACTAAAAAATCTCGTCCTCGTCTCTCCGGAACCAGACACGAGGAGTTCCACCCAAATAGAATGGAACATTCGCTAGCATAATGGCAGGGTCCCAGCGGTTGGTTCGGCTAACACGCTCATACAGGCTGAGCCAGTCCTTAACGTCGACATTATCTTGGCCGAAGAATATGCCACGACCTCGGGGATTGGTAACCGTAACGTACGCTGTTGCTGGGATCGCAGGAGTGGAAAGAGACGAGGTGCCGTCACCGGGAGCCATGGCGCAAATCAGGATGGTGCAGCCGCTGCGGAGCTCCGTGGCGAGGACGGGGAACGGCACCCTCCACCAAAATGTTACATGAACGAAGGATTAAAACTCGAGACTATTTACAAAATATATTTACAAGAAATAATGCAGCGCTGGCCAGTTCAGCCGACAGCTCGAGAGCCAGAGACCGTTCTTCCTCCTCTTTCCTCGAGTTGTGGCGCCCACGCGCCTGGTTCAAACAATAAAATACCACACGCGTGTAGCAATTCTATTACCTCAGTTAGTGATACATTTGTGCTGTAGACGTAAGCACCAAATGCAATTCTTTGTTTTATTATAAAAGTTGCACTAGCAAATGTGCCCATCTTATGTGCGCTATACGGCGCCTACTGAGTGGCATCAGGGACGTCTGTCAAGCACGCAGTGCCTTTTGTCCCTGCTTCACCATGAGATTTTATATATATGAAATAAATAAATGGAAATACAAATAATTTTCGCGCCCCCCATGGTTCACCTTGTGTGATTGATAAATAGGTCTTTCTTTTAATTTTTTTTGTACCTGTCAGATCCATTATAGCTCAGTCTCTCTCTCTCTCTCTCTCTCTCTCTCTCTCTCTCTCTCTCTCTATATATATATATATATATATATATATATATATATATATATATATATATATATATATATATATATATATATTTGGTAGTGACTACAGTGACGGGGCCCGGCACTTTAACATCTGCACTACATTGACGGAGCCCGGTACTTTAACATCCACACTACGGTGACGGGGCCCGTCGCTTTAACAACAACACTACACCGACGGGGCCGTCACTATAACGATGTTGGTATTGGGGGCGAGGACGACTTACGGAGTCGGCATCTGTCGGAAGCGCCTCACATGCGTCGGCGTTAAACATACTACGCGGCAGCCCTCCTGAACAATTTTGCAAGTACTCTCGAAATGGCAGTATTTTACCTTTAAAATAATCATGTTGGATAAACAGAAAGCACAGAATGGTTTACAAACGCTATCTTTTTGCCTGCTACGTACAGTAAGCTGGGACACTGCGAGCGGTCGCCGCGATCGATTCCACCGAACCGGTTTGCGTGAAACGTAAGCAATCGCTGAGAAAACTATGTGAAATATGTTCTTATAGTGGGATGGCTGTCTGTGTAACTAAATGTAGCATAACAGAATGAAGCTGCAATGCAGCGATCGCACGGGTTCGCGGTGACCGACTTCGCGTCTGCATGCATGTCCTCGCGCAATGTTTCGCTTTCGCTCCGATCACGTTTTCGCACCGTGCCGTGAGCTTTATGCCGCAGCATATGACCATTTTACAGTACGTAAGCAACCATTGTTGCATGGACACTATCGGAGCTGTTAAAAAATAATTTTGTTATAGCTATGGTCTTCGACGCCTACAGCGACTTGTGATGTTCCGTCGCGATGATTCAGTCTTAATTTTTTTTCTTTCCTCTAAAGTCTTGGAAGCTTCAATATTATTATTTCTCAAATTTTATCGAACTGCATGTTTATCAATCTTCTAAGCGAGCAATTACCCGCTGCTTCTTTTTCTTAATTCAGTAGAATATTCACTGTCTGGTGCTTCACAAGCAGGAACATGTGCCGTGCCTTTTTTAATGTGTTTTTACCATTTCCCTTCCATTAGAGTGAACTTTCTTTCTTTATTATAATCATCATAGGTGTTACAGTGCATACGCAAAAGATTGTACATTCGTGGACAAGTACCCATTGCGGTCGTTCGATCCGTATGTGTGCAATCGATGTATTCCGTTACTGCACGGAAGTTGCTTGCATCGTGAAATTCACGTGGTGTTGTGGACAGTACTGGAATAAAATACCGCGGTCCGTGAAGTGCTCGGCATCCCCATAAGCGCCAGCACAGAGAAGCTCATGCAGCTGGGGGTCCACAACACCTTCGATGAGGTTGGGTCACAGAAGTTAGTCCAGGTTATCAGGCTCGCTTCCTCGCCTGCGGGGTGGCGGATCCTGGAGGTGCTGGACTTTAACCCTACAGGGAAAGGCGGTGCGTGCTCGACGCGTGGTCGCGGGAGGCCGTCACGGTCCCGCCGTTCCCGCGCAACGTGCACCCGCAACGCAATGTAGGCACACGCCGGGCCCGAGCTGCCGCACTTCTTGGATCCGTCGCCGACGATCCACGATCGGTCGCGCTCGTCGACGTCGCCCAATACGGTTCGTTCGACCGGTGCGCGGCGGCCGTGGTGGATCACAGGGGCAACCTAACGCCGCGTCCGCGCGGGGCAGGTGTCCGGATTGCGGAGATCCATTCTGCACTTAGAACACATGCTCTGGCGGTGTCCCTCGTTACGGGACCACGGTCATCTCACAACGGAAGAAGAGTGGGAGGAGGCGGTGAGGCACGGCCTCCCCGTCCCAACGTCGGAACGGCTCGCGGCGGCCCCCTCCCTCATAAAGGGGTTTCGGAGTCGCTCCTCAGGACCTTAATAAAGTTCACTGCCTGCCGTGAAGTGCTCGAAGTTGTTTGCATAGAATGTTTGAAAGAACTGCAGGGCAGAGGTTAAAGCGCCGAGCCCCGTCACTGTAGTGTATATGTTAAAGTACCGGGGCCCGTCACTGTAGCCACTACCTATATATTTATATATATAGATGACGAACAGGAGGAGCATACTTACGAAAATTGCATTCTTAATGTCTCAAAACATTAAGAATGTGCAATTTTCGTAAGTGTGCACCGTCATTTCTTCAACTACCTATGAACCGGACCTACAAAACTTTTCCTTGAATTTCGTGCATACATACATATATACATACATACATACATATATATATATATAAATATATATATATATATATATATATATATATGTGTGTGTGTGTGTGTGTGTGTGTGTGTGTGTGTGTGTGTGTGTGTGTGTGTGTATTACGGGGAGAAAAGACGCTTTAGAATACATTTGCAAGATATATACAACGGCCAGAAGGTAGGCATACATGATGGAGCCCGAGCACAGGCCAATCGGCGATCGTCGTCTTCCTGAGCCCACTCATCATCGTTCGCTCCTGCAACGCCTCGTAGCATGACTCACCCGCCGGCGAAGGCGCTGTCCGGGCGCTTGGTAGGTTTGTGTGATATCGCTTTAGTCGAGCGACGTGAATGACATCAGAGGAGGATCGCGGTGTGGAGGTATCTGGAGGTTGTAACTCATAAGTCACGTCTATCACATGACGCAAGAAATGGTATAGGCCTGAGGAGGGTAAAATCAGCTTCTCACAAAGACTAACTCGCCGTGCTGGTTTCCAAAGAATCAGATGTCACCAAGGTTAAAGTGGGCAGCGTGGTGACGAGAGTCGTATATGCGTCGTTGATTTTCTTGGAAGTGGTCAGACGCAGGCGTGCCATCTCACGTGCCTCGGCCGCTCTAGATATGGCTTCTCAGGCATATTCTGACGTTATATCGATAATGGCAAGGAGGGTCGTGTCAAACGGTAGTATAAGGTTTCGTCCATACAAGAGAAAAAATGGAGAGAAGGCAGCAGAATCATGGCGGGACGTTTCGTAGGCGACTGTGACGAACGGCAGAGCGGCATGCCAGTCAGGGTGGTTGGTGGAGACGTGCATAACGAGCATTTTTGTGATGGTTCTATGGATCCGGTCCGTGAGGCCTTTGGTCTGAAGGTGATACGCAGTCCTAAACTTGTGCTTTGTAGCGCAGGTGTGCAAGATGTCCTGGAAAACCTTTGAGAGAAAGCAGTAGCTCCGGTCGGTAAAGAGTTGTCGGGGAGTGCCGTGGTAAAGTATCACTTCGTCGAGAAGGAACTCAGCGACGTGGGTTGCACAACTGGTCAGGAGAGCCCGCGGGGTCACGTACCGGGTGGTGTAGTCCATAGCAACAGTTATCTACTTGTTCCCACTAAGCGATAGAGGAAAAGGGCCAAGGAGATGACCAACTCGAAAGAATGGCGAAGATGGTATTTCAGTGGGCTGAAGATGGCCAGCTGGTAAGGCTGCTGCTTTTTTTGCGCTGCTGACAAGATGTACAGGAGGTGACGTAACGGCAAACAGAACGGTAAATACTGGGCCAGAAGGAATGACGCCGAAGACGGTCATATGTCTTTGAGACTCCCAGATGACCAGCGGTTGGGACGTCACGCAACTGTGCGAGCACTATCTCACGCGTATGCTTGGGAACGACCAATAGCAGTTCAGGGCCATTAGTGTGCATGCTCTAACGATATAATATGCCATCTTGCAGCACAAACATACCCGAAGAAGGTGAAGTTGGCAGATCCGTCAGGCTGAGAATGATGTCTCTCAGGTAAGGGTCGCATCGTTGCTCATCGGCGATGTCACCAAACGCGGTAAGCGCGAGGACGCAAGGTGACACACCGGTCTCAGGCTGGTCTGGTGGATCTACTGGATGACGTGACAAGCAATCGGCATCCTCACAGAGTCCGCCTGTCTTATACACCACTCTGTAAGAGCACTCTTGAAGCCGTAGAGCCCACCGACCGAGACGCCCTGCTGGATCTTTTAAAGACGAAAGCCAGCATCGGGCGCGGTGATCGGTGATAACGGTGAAAGGCCGTCGGTAGAGGTACGGGTGAAATTTACCTATGGCCAAACGAGGGCGAGGCATTCACTTTCGGTGATCGAGTAATTGCGTTGGGCTGATGACAGAAGACAGCTAGCGTACGCAATGACCCGGTCACAACCGTGCTGTGCTTGCGCCAAAACAGCGCCGATACCGTGGACGCTGGCGTTGGTGCGAACCTCCGTTTGGACGGACACGTCGAAATGGCCGCAAATTAGTGGCGAAGTGAGTCGCCTCGTCAGCTCAGCGAAGGCACTAGCTTGGTCGGGACACCAGTCAAAAGTCGCGTCTTTCTTTAAAAGTTCCGTCAGAGGAAGTGCGATGTCAGCAAAATTTCGCGCGAATCTGCGGAAGTATGAGCAGAGGCCTACAAAGCTTCGAACGTCGGTTGCGCACGTGCGCACAGGCAAATACTTGACCGCGCAAACTTTCTCCGGATCAGGATGAACACCGGAATATTCGACGAGGTGTCCGAGCACAATAAGTCGCCTGCGACCGAAGTGACATTTCGTCGAATTGAGCTGAAGTCTCATCTTGCGCAACACTGAAAGAACAGTTGACAGACGCTCGAGGTGTGTGTCAAAAGACGGCGAAAAGACGATGACAACATCGAGGTAGCAAACGCAGATTGGCCACTTTAAGCCATGGAGGAGGGCGTCCATCATTCATTCGAATGTGGTGGGAGCATTGCCTAGCCCGAATGGCATCACCTTAATCTGTAATCTGATAGAGACCATCAGGTGCAATAAACGCCGTCTTTTTACGATCGATGTCGTCAACTGCAACCTACCAATACCCGGAACGAAGGTCTATCGACGAAAAATAGTTGGAACCACTTAGACAGTCAAGGGCGTCATCTATCTGAGGTAAGGGTTACACGTCTTTTTTTGTTACTTGGTTAAGACTCCGGTAGTCGATACAGAAACGCCAGCTGTTGTACTTCCTTCTAACGAGCCCGACAGGAGAAGCTTGAAGAATGGGCTTGAATAATGTTCGATTATGTCACGGGCAAACCTTTAGCCAACTTCCTTTTGTATAACTTGGCGCTCAGCAGACGAGACACGATAGGGACGTCATTGTATGGGTTTGGCATCGTCGGTGTGAATGCAGTGCTTAACTGTTGTTTGGACCAGTGGCCGGTCAGTGATATCAAAAATGTCCTGGTATGATATGAGCAGGCCTCAAAGCGCATGTACGTTTTCGGCGGGAAGGCCAGTGGCAATCATCTTCGTTATGTTGCCTAACATTATGGGGTTCGAATCAATAGTAAGAGGAGGCGATGCAGCAGGATCAGTTAAGACGGAAACATGATAGTCAGAGGCTGGTGCTGGAGCTAGGGTTGTAAGGGAAATACCCTGGGGTATCACTTGAGGGCATAGTCCAAAATTCACAATAGGGAGACATGCGGCATTGCACTTTATACTGATGACCGAGTGTGGAAACATGACATTCTGCGAACAGAGGACGCTAGCCTTGGACGACACGATGTAATCGCCGTCGTCCACAGGGGTATCAAGAGAGACGTCGATGTACGTCACGGCTAGATGTGGTAGACGAATGTAATGGGCGGGACACAGCCGAAGCGGCGCATGATCAGAAGGCTCAACGGCATGAGGTAAGGCAAGCTGGATAACCCCTACAGAGCAGTGAATAAGAGCTGAATGTGCCGAGAGAAAGTCAAGTCCTAAGATGACTGCATGTGGGCAGTGATCCAAGGCGTAAAATAAAATAGAAATCTGGCGTCCGGCAACAGTGACATGGGCGGTACACAACCTAACAACCGCCGGAGTCGCACTATCGGCTACGCGAAATACAGCGATCGGAGCAGAGGTAAGAACTTTCTTCAGACGAAAACGGAGGCTTGAGTTCATGACCGATATGTGGGCGCCGGTGTCAATGAGTGCCATGACAGGTACACCATCCACGTCTACGTTGATGAGGTTGTGATGTCCAGGTAGCATGAGCAGAAGAATTTCGGGTCGGGTCGTCGTGGTAGGCTCACCTCTCGGAGCTGCGCGCGTGAGTTTTTCGATGCGCGGCAGGAGTATGAGGGAGAAGGAGAGCGACGACACAGAGGTGAGCGGGGCAGGTGTCAGGATGGCGAAAGGGAGCGCTTTCATTGTGCTGACGGTGATGGCGGAGCGCTGTCGTCATCATTGCGTACCGACAATCGGGAACTACCACCTGGACGTCAGATGTTTCGATAGCTCGGCCAAGGTTGCTAGTTCCAAGCATTGCGACAATGGCGGGAAATATGTCCAACGCGTCCAGAACAGAAGGAAATGGGCTTGTCATCGGAAGTGCGCCATTCTGCGGAATTCTGATAACGAGGACGAACGATTGGACGTCTTTATAACTCAGGTGCGGCGGCTGCCGGTAGTCAGGTCCGTTGCCTGGGCAAAGCGTCTGTAATCCTGCGTTTGCTAATTCTTGACGCGCAATGGTTTGGATGAGGGAAACGTTTGCATGGGACTCGTCGGGGTTACGCACCTGAAGAGGAACTGGGGAGGCGCCGCTTCAATCTCGCGGCGCATGATGCGCACAATATTCTCGGATGCACCAGGAACAGGTGGAATGGGTGGGAGACGGAGGTCCTCGCAGGTAGAAGCCGCAGCCGTGTTCGGAAGACGTGTGAAGTTCGGAGCAACGCGGTGACTTTTTGCTTCTTCATAGTGTCGGCATTCATGATAACGTCTTGCAATGTGGAGGAGTTTTTAAAAACCAGAAGTATAAACGTGTCGTCCACGATACCTTTGAAGATATGCTCAACCTTTTCCGTTTCGGCATCGTGTCATCGACTTTGCGACAAAGCACGAGGACGTCTTGGATGTACATCACATAGGACTCGGCATAAGTCTGAGCTCGGCATGCAAGTTCTTTCTGCGCATCACGACGGCGTCCGATGGGCTTGTTGAACAGATGGTTGAGCTTTTGCTTACATACCTCCGAGCTCGTTAGTGCCTGTTCGTGGTTCAGAAACCACAGTTGTGCCGTGCCCACCAGGTAAAATATGATGTTCGCTAGCATCAGAGTCGGGTCCCAGTTGTTGCTAGTGCTCACCCGTTCGTACAGTTGAAGCCAATCTTCGATGTCAATGTTGTCAGAGCCGGAAAAGGTGCCTGGTTCACGCGGTTGTGTGAAGATGACGGGGCGGATGGCGGCGGATGGTTGATGCATGGTTGATGACCTTCTGGAAGCATTCTCGTCCCCGCCGTAAGCTGGCATTGTAGATACCGCCAAGGAGCGTCCGCTGCGTAGATACATCTACAAACGTGAAAAGCCCGCACTCTCCACCAAAATGTTACAGAGAGAAAAGACGCTTGACGATATATTTACAAGATATATACAACGCGCAGAAGGCAGGTATACAAGCTGGAGCCCGTGCGCGCGACTATTAGCGATCGTCGTCTTCGTCAGTGTTCATCGTTCGCTACTGCCGCGCCGCGCCTCATAGCAATATATATATATATATATATATATATATATATATATATATATATATATATATATATATATATATATATATATTGTTACGGGGATCTTGACAGTATAGAAAAATAGAAAAACTATATTTCCAATATGTATATATGTACAGGAAGAGTCAGAGTAGTTAAGATGGCTGACCACCAACAACACGCAGCAGCCAATGTCTGCGGTATTTCCTTCCTCTCTCTTCTTTCATCCTTCCGTAACAGGACCCCCGGGTGACAAACCGCCGTTCCGGCGCATGGCAGGCGAATAATTTCGAGCGAGGTATGGCTTCAGCCGCGAAACATGCACGACGTTAACAGGCATCTGACTTCAGGATGCATCGTAGTGTAGCGGCAAAATCTCGCAATTTACGTCGTTATCTTGGCGTAGAACTGCATAAAACCCGGTGTAGCGAGTGGGAAGCTTTTGGGAGAAGCCAACCCGACGACATGGTGACTAGAGCAGCACCCAAGCACCTGGCGCGAACTTAACATCGCGATGGCAGCGGTCGTAACGCTCTTTTTGTATATGCTGGGAGGCTAATAACCGAGATCGGGCGACTTGACATGCCATGTGAGTGCGATCGATGGCTTCACGAGCGTACTCAGTTGCAACACGTGGCACAGAAGAGAGGATGGTGTCAAACGGGAATGTGGGGCCCTGACCCTACAAAAGATAAAAGGGTGAATATCCTGCGGTGTCATGTCGGGACGAGTTATGCGCGAATGTCACGTAGGCGAGCGTGGCGTCCCAGTCGCGGTGATCGCTGGAAGCGTACATCGACAGCATCTCCATCGACAGCATCGACAGCAGAGTGTTCGGTTGAGATGTTCAAAAGACCGTTCGTTTGTGGGTGGTAGGCGGTGGACAGCTTGTGCTCAATGGCACAAGAGCGGAGGAGGTTGTCGACAACTCGAGATAAGAACGAGCGGCCGCAGTCTGTAAGTGACTGTTCGAGGTGCACCGTGGTGGAGAATGACGTCGTGGAGAAGAAAATCGGCGACGTCAGTTGCGCAACCAGTCTGCAACGCTTTGTTATCGGGTAGCGTGTCGCGTAATCAGTAGCGAAGGCGATGCACTTGTTCCCTTTAGTCGTTGTTGGAAAAGGGCCAAGCAGGTCAAGGCCTAAGCGAAAGAACGGTTTAGAGGGCACTTCAATGGGATGGAGTCGTCGGACAGATGCCAGGGGATATTTCTTCCGGTGCTGAAACAATTCGCAAGTTTCGACATAACGACGCACAGAGCGGTAGAGACCCGGCCAGAAGAACCGGCGTCGTACGCGGTCGTATGTGCGCAAAATCCAAGGTGTCCCGCCGTCGGTGCATCGTGAAATTGTTTGAGAACGACGGGTCGCAGATGACGAGGAAGGACAAAGAGCAACTCAGGGCCGTCAGGGTTGATATTGCGGCGGTAGAGAATGCCATCATGCAGCACGAACATGTCGCACGTGCCGTCGGTGCTGCCAGATTGCACTCCAGCGGTTATAGACTGTAAATATGCGTCGCGTTGTTGTTCAGCGCGCATGTTGGTCATGTCAGTCAAAGCCATCACGCAGCTAGCCTCGGCAGGTGACAAGAGACGGCTGGCGTAAGCTATCACGCACTCGGTACCGTTCTGGTGTTGGGCGAGAACAGAGCCGATGCCATGCGCGCTTGCGTCAGTGTGGACTTCGGTCGGTGCGGACGGATCGAAGTGGGCAAGTATGGTAGGGGTAGTCAGAAACCTCATAAAAGCGGCGAACGCGTGAGCCAGCTCCGGGCCCCGTCAGAATGGCGTGTTCTTCTTTAGAAGACCTGTGAAAGGCCGAGCAACGTCGGCGAAGTTTTTGACGAAACGGCATAAGCAAGAACACAGACCGACGAAGCAGCGCACGTTAGAAGCAGAAGGTGACACAGGGAAACTGCGTACGGTGCGAGGGAGGGAGGGAGGGAAAACGTTTATTGAGCTATAGAAAGTTTTATGAATTTCCCGGAGTCAGATGGTGCCTTCCATCTTCTTGGCAATGGCCGTCTGCCCCTAGTCCAGGGTTCCGCTGGATGCCGCTGCCAGCTGTGCCCGTCGGATCAGCCCTAGTTGGATGTCCTGACGGTGGCTGGAGAGCATTCCTTCCCATTGCTCCGCATTCGGGTTTGGTATCATTGGCACCGCATTTGTTTTCTGGCAGGCCCACGTTATATGGTAAGCGTGAGTGTTTCCTGGCACCATGGGCATTTGTCAGTGTACTGTGTGGGTTGTATTTTGCTGAGGGTGTTTAAGTTCGGATATGCACCCGTCTGTAGCAGCCTCCAAGCTACGGAGTCCTCTCTAGTGAAAGAGCTATGCGGCGAGGGGTACCGCTTCCTGCTGCCCTTATAGTGGTTTAGGATAGCCGAGTATTCTCTGGGGACTGGCTCGGTTTCCTCGAGGTCATTGGCGGAGGGTGCTCGGTATGCAGTGTATCCTCGAGCTACCCTGTCGACCTCACGGTTGCCTTCCACGTCCGTGTGACCCGGCGTCCACATTATCGTGTGTCTAATTGGTTGTTCTTTTTCTGGGTTTTGTGTGTGGGGATCTTCAGAGCGGAGTATGCGGAGCGCTCTGTGACCTATTCTACCGAACATGTAGTTTCGGCATGCTGTTTGGGAGTCGGTTAGGATTGTTAAGGACCGCCTAGTCCGATAGCCCTCCGCTGCCGCTAGAGCGACGGCCGCTTCTTCAGCCTCGACTACCGTGCAGTCCCGTAGAGATGCGCTGACGATTTCTCGCATATCCGAGTTTATCACCACCGCTACTGCGTTGGGGTTGGTCTGTCTCGCCCTTCTCGTGTATGTGGCTGCGTCCACGTATACCGTTGTTGCCTGGGAAGCTAGTGACTTTTGGATGAATTCGGCTCTCGCCTTCCTGCGTTCTTCGTGTAGGTTGGGGTCCATGTTCTTGGGAATGGGAGCCACCTTCATTGTGTTTCGTATTTTGTCCGGGATAGTCGCGGTTCTTTGGGTTTCTTGCATCTGTTCGCTGCATCCCAACTTCTGCAGAAGCTCCCTGCCAGGCGGAGTCTGTTGTAGTTTGCGCAGCTGAGCAACATGTTGTGCCTCTCTGAGTTCTTCGAAAGTGTTATGAAGTCCTAGTGCCAAGAGCTTCACCGTGGATGTGCATTGTGGTAGGTGGAGCGCGGTTTTGTATGCCTTGCGTATGATCGCGTCTATCTGCTGAACCTCGCTCTTGATTGGGTTTTAGTACGGGAGACTGTAGGTAACCCGGCTGATCACCAGACTCCTAACCAGCTTTAGCGTGTCTTCCTCTCGCATGCCTGAGCGTCTGTGGGAGATGCGCGTTATCATGCGAGCGACTTGTAGAGTTGATGTCTTGAGTAGAGCGAGAATGTGTGAGCAGCGTTGATTCGACTGTATCCACATGCCCAAAATTCTTATGAGCGTTTTCTCCGGTATTAGTTTTCCCTCGAGGTAGACGCCAAGCTTGAGCTCGTCGCTAGTCGGGACCGTGCGATTCTGTTTCCCTCTCCAGACTCTGAGCAGCTCAGATTTCTCGGTGGAGCAGGCTAGCCCTTTTGCCCTCACGTAGTTCTCTACGCAGGTCGCAGCCTCTTGTAGTCTTTCTTCTTTTTCTTTAAGTGACCCCGTGTTGGTCCAAATGGTTATGTCGTCGGCATACATGGCATGGTGTATGCCCTCGATCTCTTTGAGTTGTTTCGCAAGGCCGATCATTGCTATGTTAAATAGCGTTGGTGAAATGACCGATCCCTGGGGGGGGGGTTCCTTTGTTGGGGGTATGGAACGTCTCCGAGCGGAGTTCTCCTAGCCCTATCGTAGCTGTTCTGTTGGAGAGGAAAGCTTTGACGTAGCCGAAAACCCTCCTGCCGCAGTTTAGATCGTCCACGCCCGCTAGGATGGCTTCGTGGCTCACGTTGTCAACTGTTCCTTTAATGTCCAATGCCATTATCACGTTCTCTCCGTTCCTGGGAACGTTGCTTAAGACTTCTTCCTTGATCTGTAATAGTACGTCTTGGGTCGACAGCTTCGCCCTGAATCCGAACATACTGTGGGGGTATAATTAGTGATCCTCTATGTATTGTTGTAGCCTTATCGTGACCACTCTCTCGTACAACTTGCCAAGGCATGATGTGAGGGAGATGGGTCTTAGGTTTTCGATTTGTAGCTTTTTGCCCGGTTTTGGTATCATAACTACCTCTGCATGTTTCCAATCCTCGGGGACGGTCTCCGCTGCACAGTGCTTATTAAGGAAGTCTGTTAGTTCTGCGACTAGCTCGTCACTGAGATTGCGGATGAGTGCGTTTTTAATTTTGTCCGCACCCGTTGTCGTGTTTCTAGTTGTGCTTCTGATTGCAGCATAGACCTCTTCACGAGTGATGGGTCTGTCTAAGCTAGGATTTTCTCTTCCCCGGTAATCGCCGCTATATGCCACCGGGTTCGTGTCCCCGAAGCAATTTACACGCACTTTGTCCAAGAGTTCCTCGTCGGTTCCCTCGAATTGGTGGATTAGCCGGTATATTGATTTGTTATTCTCTGCCTTGGTTTTAGTCGGATCGATGAGCGCTTTCAGGATATGCCACGTCTTAGCTGTGCTCAGGGTTCCGTTCAGGGAGTCGCTGAAGTGTTGCCAGTTCGTTCTCGCCAATTGTGCTGCGTACTCCTCTGCTTTCGTTGTAATTTCTGCTATTTTAAGTCTGAGCTTCCTGTTGTGTTTCTGCCTTTTCCACCTTTTGGTTAAGCCGCGTCTGGCTTCCCATAGCCTGAGAAGCCTGGCATCCACCTCGGGTGTCTGCGTTGTTCTTTTGACCTCTTTGGTGTGCTCGCCTTCACTCTGCTTGAGTATGTTTCCCCATTCTTCAATCGATTGGACCCCTCCCTCGCTGATGTGTTCGTCACTTGCTTCTCTAAATGCGTTCCAATCAGTGATTTTGACTGTTCCTAGCTGCCGTTTAAGTCTGTCTGAAGTCACTTGAGTGTTGAGTACGTAGTGGTCGCTCCCCAGATTTTCCATCAGGTTCTCCCATTGCGCCTGCCATGGTCCTTTGATGAAGGTGAGGTCCGGACAAGTGTCGGCACTGACGCTGTTGCCCATTCTGGTCGGAGTTTCCGGGTCTGTGAGGAGAATGTAGCCTGCATTCTCTGCCGCTTCTGCTAGTGTCTTTCCTTTAACATCAAATTCTTGTATCCCCAGCTCTTGTCCCTGGCATTAAAATCGCCTAAGACGACTAGCGTGTTGCCCTTTGCCAATTTGCTGGCGCCTTGGAAGAGCTCTTGGAATTTGGCTTTCTTTTGTTTCGGCGGGCTGTAGGTATTTCCGATGAAGATGCCGCCCCCTTTCTTCTTTTTCTTTTGGATAATTTCTACGATCACGTGCTCTATGTCTGTTTCGGCTATACTATTGTGGTTTATGGCTATGATCGCTTTGTTGACTAAGATTGCCGTCCTTCCTTTTTCCTGGGTTTCATAGCACGTGTATCCTCCTAGGGTTGGTGTGATGCCCGTTTCCTGAAGGGCAATAATGTCGGGTGGCGTTTGTTGTGTATGAATATATTGTTGAAGTAGGCCCTGCTTCCTTCGGTAGCCTCTGCAGTTCCATTGCCATATGGCTACATTTTCTTGTTTGCTTAAGGTTTTTCTGGCCATGTTAAGCTTCTGTGTTAGTCGTGGTCGCGTTGGCGAGGGCTGTCAGTGCGGGATGGTGGTATGCCTTCTCTCTGATCTTTTCGGTGAATTTTTGTTTGCGGATCGAGCTGCGTAATTCCGTTATTTGCGCATGCGTTTGTTGTGTTGTTTGTTGAATCATCTGTTGCATCTGTTGCATCATCTGCTGCATTTCGGCTTTAAATTTGTTAAAGTTCTCGTGTCTTGCCTGCAACGAGTGCGGCGGTTGGGTTAGGTCGGGTTGCGGCTGCGGAGGGCTGCTCGGTCTCTGGTCCCTAACTGCCTTCGTAAGCTCGGCTACCTGGCGTTCTAGCTCGCTCTGTCTGACGCGGGCCAGTTCTAGTTCGCGTCTTAGGGCTGTGATAACTTTGTTCGCACCCTGCTGCTGTTTAGGAGCGTTGTTGTTATTTGTGTTTGTGTCCTGTTTAAGTTACCCTCCCGAGAGCGGAGCAAACCAAGGATTTCCTGCTCCCCAGCTCACCTTGACTCCGGTCTTCCGTGCGGGTGTCTTCTGCTTTTGCTGCTGCTGCTGCTGGCCAGCCAGGACTTTTTCCGGATCTGGTTGGACACCGGATGCGTCAACGACGTGTCCCAACAAGGTGATCTGACGGCGCCTCAATTGACACTTCGTGGAGTTCAGTTGAAGGCCAGCTTTTCGGAAGACCGCAAGAATTGCAGCGAGTGGGGTAAGGTCCTGAACGTGGCAGAAAACCAATAACGTCGTCAAGATAACAAAGACAGGTAGTCCATTTGTAGCCCCGCAGAAGAGGGTCCATCGTAAGTTTAAATGCCGCAGGAGCATTGCATAGGTCAAAGGGCGTGACCTTGAACTGATATAAGCAATCCGGCATGATGAAAGCCGTCTTCTCGCGGTCCATTTCATCAATTGAGATCTCTCAGTAGCCGGATCGGAGATCGATGGACGAGAAGTATTTAGTTGCGTGCAAGCACTCCAGGGCGTCATCGATGCATGGTAGTGGGTAGACGTCTTTTCGCGTGATTTTGTTTAAGTGGAGAAAATAGACGCAAGAACGCCCGGTACCATCTTTTTCACAAGGACGGCAGGTGAAGCCCAATGGCTGCCTGATGGCTCGATGACACCATTGCGGAGCATTTTGTCCACTTCTGATTGGAGGACACGATGTTCAGCATGCGATACACGATAGGGACGCCGACGAATAGGATTCGTATCTCCAGTTTCTCCTTCGGCTGCGCGTCAGCTGCTACAACACGGCGGCCAGAATGCGCAGACTGCACGGAAGAAACAGCCCCGCGAGCTTGGATTGCGGCGAGAAGGAGACGCTTGAGCACCTTCTGCTCCGCTGCCCGGCCTTCGATGTTGAGCGCACTGCGCTCTTTGCATCATACCGTCGTGTGGGACTGCACTGTGACTCGCAGGGAGCACTTCTCTTTCCGGCAGCCCACCCTTCCATTGTCAAGAAAGTGCTTCCTGTCCTACTTGACTTTTGTTGTGACACGCAGCTGAGAGCGCGGCTGTAAGCCCCGCATTGCTTCTTCAATCTTCTTGTTATTTTTTTCCGCCTTCTTTTCCTTCTCTCCCTGATCTTTTTCTCCCCACTCCCCTTTCCCTGTGCAGTGCTGTTGAAGTGTCCTCCTCTGAGAGACAGTTATGGCACTGCACTTCTCTCTTCCTCTCCTTCAAAAGTCACTACACACACACACACATCTCCAGTGTTTATACGGTGGTGAACAACAGATGTTTGGCCTAAAGGCCTGTCGCCGAAATCAAGGACGTCGCTGTACGGTTCACGCAGGAGTCGTATGTCTGTGGCCTGTGCAGAGGTGAGGTCAGGTGCAATCATTTTGGCGAAGTCATCGGTTAAGAAACCAGAGCTGTCAGCTGCAATTGGCGCTAATATGCCACTCTCGGCATTCAGACTCTCAATGTCAAATTCGCAACCACTATAAAAGCTGGCCAAGAACATGCCGGCCGGAAGCACTTAAGGGCACAGGCTGAAATTTAGAAGCGGTAGAACGATGTCGTTATTTGTAACCGTGACCAACGTATGCGGAAAGCAACGTTCCGGTTCAAAAGTACGTCGATGAAGCGATGAAGCGCATAATCACCGTCAGGAACTTGTGGCAAGGTGGTCAAAGTGACGTAAGCAACTGGATCAGGTTACAGACGCACATCTTGAAGTGAGCACAAGGGCGGTGGGGCGGTTCTCGGAGCATCGGCGAGTTCAGTCAGTTCTGACTGAAGAACGCCGGTCGTGCAGTCGATGAGAGCAGAATGAGTGGATAAAAAGTATAATCCAAGGATAACGTCGTGAGGGCAGTTGTCGATCACAGAGGAGAGAGCCAAAGTAGGGCGGCCGGCTATAATTAAACGCGCAGTACAGATTCCAACAACAACCATGGGCCCTATAACGTAAAACTACTCCAATATGTTTCTATTCCAATCTCCTGACGTCAAATTTGCGTAACCACCAACGCAAGCACCGGGCGGTCACCCACAGGGTTGTCTGAACAGACCAATCAAGCGCTCTCCTGGTTCATAGGCGGTTACTTTGGGTTGCTTGAAAAACGAATAACATTGCCTACACTGAGCGGCTTGTCGTATCTAATTGGCTGACAAGAGGCGAGGAGAACGCTCAAGTGGAGAGAGATTCGATAGGGCCGAGCCACTGCACTGAAAGTCGATAACCGGATGAAGAGGGTGGTGCCGGCGTCTACGATTGGTCGGCTTTCCGTTACTTAGCTTGCGGTGGCTGGTCGAAAATTGCGGCGGCATGCAACGGAAGCTCAAGAATGACGCTAAAACGGACTCTCAGCAAAGAAGAGTTGGCAGAATGAGGGGGTAAACGTGCCGAAAGTGCTCGAAAACGTTACACGGCAACGCAAGGAGTTTTATTATTACGCAAATACATCCATGCTCTCCGGCAGGTGCGAGTAGCCAGCGTCTGAGCGATCGGCGGCAGCCATCTTTTATTTCTTTCGGAACGGGGCAGCCTGCGGCTATTCCGAAGAAAATTCAGTTTTGTTCGGCATATTAATACATCTTTATCGCGTACACGTCACTTTGACGCGTTGAGTTCTTGCGGTTTTGTGACGTTACGTGACAGGCAGGTGAAGTGGGTGCAGCCCGAAAACTTTTTACCAATAGCCGAGGGCTAATGGCGAAAAGGGGTCGAATCAGAAATAAGGGTTTTCCTTTTTTCTGTCAAATCATGCATAATCAGTGTGTAGCCATCATATCAGATGGGGAGGTATCGTGGTTTTCGTGATATCGCGTGACAGACAGGTGAGGCGGGGTGGTCGAAAAAGGTTTCTGACCAATCGTGGAGGGCTGATAGCAGAATTGGAATAGAAAAGTTTGGAATAGTTTTACGTTATAGTGCCCCAGCACGCCGCCGTCGGCTACACGTAGCACTCGGGCAGCTGCTGGGGTGGGGACCTTCTTTAAACATCTACGTAGGCTAGCATTCATCAAAGAAACATGGGCGCCAGTGTCGACCAGTGCTTGGACAGGTACGTCGTCTCTTTTAACGTCAATTACACTTCTCCTTGTGGTCACAGACAGAGGCTCTGCTGCAGTAGTCGGCAATGCAGCACCACCTTCGAGGGCTGAGTTTCTTAGTTTTCCGAAAGGGTGCGGCCAAAAGGCGATGTGGCTGCGGCGAACGGAAAGATGGGCGACGTGTTTGCGGTGAACGAGACTGGTGTCAGCGCGGCGATGGTGAGCGGCTGTACCACGTGTTCCCAGCAGAGTTGTCCGCGCTGTTAGACTCGGCGGTGGGTGAAACATTGCGGATATTTCCATCGAAACGGCTGAGGTTGGTTGGCGTGCGAAGTGTTGAGGGCCACAAGTTGCGACAGTATCGGGCGATAGTGCAATATGACAATATGACCAATGATATGACCAATGACAATATGACCAACAATATGACCAATGCGGCGACAGGTGAAACATATGGGCCGGTCGTCCGCAGTTCTCCACTCAGTCGGCTTCCGATAACGTGGAGAGAAGCGTCGGGGTGGAGCGAAAATAGTAGAAGGGCGTTTGTTAGCTCTGGGATTGGTGACAGCACACATAGACTGTAAACCAATGTTTTCAACTTCCTGGCGAACGATGGCTTGTACGAGGGGAACTGAAAATGCGGTAGCATCAGTGTTACGCGAACAGAAAGCTGCGGGCGCCATTGCATCCTGTTCACGTCTAACGATTCGCACCACATCCTCTGATGGTGACGCATGCTGCTGTGCGGGTTCATCTTCATACGTCGGCGTTGGGGCAGTATTGGGAAGTCTGGCGTATACTGGCAAGACACTCCGGCTTTTGGCCTGCTCGAATTGTCGGCATTCTTTAATGGTTGGGACAATTGTACAGGAGCTCTTGCACATGAGCAGATTAAACGCGTCGTCAGCAATGCCCTTAAGCACGCGACTGACCTCCTCAGTTTCTGTCATGTCGTGATCGGCTGTACGACAAAGTGCCAGCACGCCCTGGATGTACGAGACATAGGACTCCATGGGGGATTGGGCACGGAGGATATTTCCTGCTTTGAAGCAATTTTACGGCCGGCTGGTTTGCCAAACAACTCTGTCAATTTCTCTTTGCATTGGCCCCAGCTGGGTAGCTCCTATTCGTCGTTTTCGTACCACACCTTTGCCGTGCCTCTTAGGTAGAAAAACAGGTTATCTAGCATAAGCATAGTGTTCCATCTGTTGATTCCACTCACGCGTTCGTACATGGCCACCCACTCCTTAACGTCCGCGCCATCGGTCCCGGAGAAAGTGCCAAGATCCCTGGCTTGCGCAACGACAACGGAAGGTGACAGCAACGTTGGAGGCAGCAACGACGTTGATCCGGCGTGCTCACCTTCATTCATGGTGCGAACGGTGATGCGACGTCCACTGCGGAGCTCCGTTTCCAGCCGTGGTGCCCCGCACCTCTCACCAATATGTTACGGGATGTTGCGAGCATGGAAAAACTATATTTAGAAGATATACACAGCATGCGTCAGAGTAGTTAAGATGGCTGACAACCGAGAACACGCAGCAGCCAGCGTCATCGATCTTCTGCTTCCTCTCTTTGCTTTCATCCTTTCGTAACAATATATATATATATATATATATATATATATATATATATATATATATATATATATATATATATATATATATATATATATATATATTGACGTGTGTTTGTGTGTGCGTGTCGAGAGAGAGAGAGCGTAAAATCGCTTGCGGTTTGACCTCCCCCCCCCCTCGAGAAACAGTTGGTACGCCACTGATCTTGTCCACCAGCAATAATCAGCATCTATCTACGCTGTTAGTACTTGATATACTGTTGCTACTGATATTGCGAGCGGTACGTGCGTCCCGGCGTGATAGCGTTCCTCACAGGGACATCGCCAGTGCACTGTTGTAAATAAAGGAAACTAATGATAGATTGATATTATTAAGTCGAAAGCCTTAAGTGGCTCATATCCCCGATGGCTTAGAAAAAAGTCACCGCCCAAGTACTCCGTACCAGCGAAACTGAACTGTGCGGCACCGCTGTTTCATCATCATCATCAGCCTGGTTACGCCCACTGCAGGGCAAAGGCCTCTCCCATACTTCTCCAACAACCCCGGTCATGTACTAATTGTGGCTATGTCGTCCCTGCAAACTTCTTAATATCATCCGCCCACCTAAGTTTCTGCCGCCCCCTGCTACGCTTCCCTTCCCTTCGAATCCACTCCGTAACCCTTAATGACCATCCGTTATTTTCCCTCCTCATTACATGTTTGAAGTATGAAGTTTGAAGTTTATTTCCTCTCTTCATTACAGAAAGAGCAAACAAGAGCTAAAGGCCATTTGGCCTGACAGGGGCTCTTGCTCCTAAGTGCGTTCGGCTGACATGATGATGATCCAATGTACGAAAAAAGCAAAATATAACAAGAAACAAGCAAGTACCATGTAGAAAATACAAATAAACAAGAGAATGTGTACATTATACAATGACTATGTGAAAAAGACATTTATGCTTCAAGTTTTGTTTCTGCAATCACATTACAGCGCAGAATAAGGAATACATATATAGTGCATAAAAAAATTAGTGTGAGAGCAATTTATGTGTAAATAATTTGATTGTGTATGAGATGGTTTTTTACACAATCCTTAAAGTTAGGCGCACAGAAATTAATTTTTTGCTGAACAATGTTTAGTAGCCTTGGTATTTGATAGTTTATATCCTGACGTCCGTAGTTAGTACGCGTGAATGGTATTTTCTTGATTTGATAACGTAATGGGAATCGAAGAGAAGTGGGTATGCTGACAACATGGAGACTTTATATGTAAGAGTAATCTATAAGAAAATACTTGATTTGCTCGGATCAGGAAATGTTTGCCGAAGAGATTGTGTGTGGTTAAGTCATGCGGCCTACCATGACAGTTTTCAAAACTTCGGGCTAGTCGTTTTTGCAAGCTTAATAACTTATCATAGTTTTTTGCTGTAGTTGTTCCCCAAATCGAGACACAATAAGTTAGCTTCGTGTAAAAAAGAGCGTAGTGTATTGCTTTCCTTAGCCATAAAGGTATTAGATCGCCTATTTTATGCATACAGCCTACTACTTTGCTAAGATCATTGCTAAGCTTATTGACATGATTGTCCCAGGAGAGGTTTTCTGCAGGGCAAACGTCTCTCCCATACTTCTCCAACAACCCCGATCATGTCCAACAAGCCCATGCCCATTTCTTTTATGCGAAGCATATTACGAGGGCTCAACCCAGCTCCTCAGGCGCGGCGGTGTCGCCTTGAATACCACGTGACACCGTGACGTCACGACAGAGGAGAAGTGGCTTTGGCTCAACTCTTGCAAGATGGGCTGGGTGGGAATCGAACCAGGGTCTCCGGAGTGTGAGACGGAGAAGCTACCACTGAGCCACGAGTACGATGCTTCAAAGCGGTACAAAAGCGCCTCTAGTGAATGCGGTGTTGCCTTAGAAACGAGCTGTTTCTATGGCTCAGGCGTGCGTCGCTTGCTCAGGCGCACATTTCGTTGCCGCCACGAACGCTGCGTTGCTCGACGCTCACCGCGTCCAATGCGGGGCGTCCAAGGCGAAGCAGAGTAACGCATGAGTTGTTTCTTCGTCTAGCCGAACCAAATATAGCCAAGCAACAGCAGTTCACCAAGCTAAACAGTGGTTCAACAACTAAAATAAAGGCTAGTATGCTTCGCATCCTGGGCTTAACCTTACCTAAGCCACAGCCATTTTTTCTTGATTTCAACTAAGATGTCATTAGCTCCCGTTTGTTCCCTCACTCAATCTGCTCTTTTCTTATCCCTTAATGTTACACCCAACATTCTTCTTTCCATAGCTCATTGCGTCGACCTCAATCTGAGTAGAACCCTTTTCGTAAGCCTCCAGGTTTCTGCCCCGTAGGTGAGTACTGGTAAGACACAGCTACTATACACTTTTCTCTTGAGGGATAATCGCAACCTGCTGTTCATGATCTGAGAATGCCTGCCAAACGCACCCCAGACCATTCTTATTCTTCTGATTATTTCCGTCTCATGATCCGGATCCGCCGTCGCTACCTGCCCTAAGTAGAAGTATTCCCTTACCACTTCCAGTGCCTCGCTACCTATTGTAAATTGCTGTTCTCTTCCGAGACTGTTAAGCATTACTTTAGTTTTCTGCAGATTAATTTTTAGACCGACTCTTCTGCTTTGCCTCTGCAGGTCAGTGAGCATGCATTGCAATTGGTCCCTTGAGTTACTAAGCAAGGCACTATCATCAGCGAATCGCAAGTTACTAAGGTATTCTCCATTAACATTTATTCCCATTTCTTCCCAATCCAGGTTTCTGAATACGTCCTGTAAACACGCTGTGAAGAGCATTGGAGCGATCGTATCTCACTGCCTGACGCCTTTCTTTATTGGGATTTTGTTGCTTTCTTTATGGAGGACTGCGGTGGCTGTGGAGCCGCTATAGATATCTTTCAGTATTTTTACATATGGCTCGTCTACACCTTGATTCTGTAATGTCTCCATGACTGCTGAGGTTTCGACAGAATCAAACGCTTTCTCGTAATCAATGAAAGCTATATATAAGGATTGGTTATATTCCGCACATTTCTCTATCACCTGGTTGATAGTGTAAATGCGGTCTATTGTTGAGTAGCCTTTACGGAATTCTGCCTGGTCCTTTGGTTGACAGAAGTCTAAGGTGTTCCTGATTCTATTTGCGATTAACCTAGTAAATACTTTGTAGGCAACTGACAGTAAGCTGATCGGTCTATAATTTTTCAAGTCTTTGGCGTCCCCTTTCTTATGGATTAGGATTATGTTAGCGTTCTTCCAAGATTCCGGTACGCTCGAGGTCATGAGGCGTTGCGTATACAGGGTGGCCAGTTTCTCTAAAACAATCTGCCCACCATTCTTCAACAAATCTGCTGTTACCTGATCCTCCCCAGCTGCCTTCCCCCTTTGCATAGCTCCCAAGGCTTTCTTTACTTCTTCCGGCGTTACCTGTGGCATTTCGAATTCCTGTAGACTATTCTCTCTTCCATTATAGTCGTGGGTGCCACTGATACTATATAAATTTCTATAGAACTCCTCAGCCACTTGAACTTTCTCATCCATGTTAGTAATGATATTTCCGACTTTGTCTCTTAACGCATACATCTGATTCTTGCCAATTCCTAGCTTTTCCTTCACTGCTTTTCGGCTTCCTCCATTCCTGAGAGCATGTTCAATTCTATCCATATTATACTTCCTTATGTCAGCTGTCTTACGCTTGTTGATTAACTTCGAAAGTTCTGCCAGTTCTATTCTAGCTGTAGGGTTAGAGGCTTTCATACATTGGCGTTTCTCGATCAGATCTTTCGTATCCTGCGATAGCTTACTGGAATCCTGTCTAACGGAGTTACCACCGACTTCTATTGCACGCTCCTTAATGATACCCACAAGATTGTCGTTCATTGCTTCAACACTAAGGTCCTCTTCCTGAGTTAAAGCCGAATACCTGTTCTGTAGCTTGATCTGGAGTTCATCTATTTTCCCTCTTACCGCTAACTGATTGATTGGGTTCTTATGTACCAGTTTCTTCCGTTCTCTCCTCAGGTCTAGGCTAATTCGAGTTTTTACCATCCTATGGTCACTGCAGCGCGCCTTGCTGAGCACGTCCACATCTTCCCCGCTGTTTATCGCTGGGTTAATCCCGATCGTTCATTAAACGACGGCGTGGTAGGCTGCCGAATCTACCGTACGCAGTTGCTGCTTGTGCTCGGCTGCACAAACGTGTTTTTTTGCCTGGGCTGCAGCATTGGCATGACATAGACGAGATTCTTCCCGGCTCTCCTCGCGGCGCTGCTGATCGAAAGCATCCTGCTACTCAGGAGTGCGTCTGACGCATCGCCTACCCATTTCGGAGCCGGAGAGAAACTGCTGCGCGCGCGCTCGGCTGCGATAAAGAGCAACGACGTCACTACTGCCGCAGCTAATTGCGCGCCTCCCTAGCGCTTTTTTTCGCTCATGCGCGCGGGATTGCGTCGGAGGAGTTTTCGGCATACAGGTGACAGGCGGACGGATGAATCGGCTAGCGATATACAGCTCCCATGTAAAACGTGTCGTCCTGTCCAGTAGTACAAAAAATTGCTTCATTTAGCAATGGCTCATACTCCCAAGGATGCAAAAGATCCATCGCATATTGCAAAGGCTACAAGCACCCAGCAAAGTCAAACGTAGAGTGCATACATTTATTGGAACCACGCACACGATTTACAGAAACACGGCGTCTAGTGGAGTAATAAAAAAAAAATTGTGCGCACACTGCAGTAGCTGTGCAAGGCTGGAGTCAACAGCGGAGCTTGTGATCCCCTAACTTGTACGTAACTTTCCTAAGTTGTTTGTAAGTTTTGTAAGGTTATGCTAGGTTTTGCTAAGTTGTTGGCAGGCTTGGCTAAGTCGTTTCTAGGTTTTTCGAGGTTATGGTAAGCTTCGCTCAATAGTTTCCAGGTTTTGCCAGGTTATGCTAGGTTTGGCTAAGTTGTTTCGGTGGGCTTGACGCTGAAAGTTTTCGAGCAGTCGCAGGCCAAAATCACTTTCTCGGTGACGTCGAGCATTCTGGTGCCTACTCTAGCGTTCCCTGGACTGAAACTCGGGATCCTCGATTCGGCGTCGCCTCTTCTCAGCCGCAGCTTCGGCGCAGTGTTCCGGATCAGCTCCACTGCGACGCATTCCTTCTCGCTTGGCAGTACCACACTCTTCCTGGTAAGCCGCTTCTTCTTCGGACGTCCGGACTTTCTTCGGTCTTCCCATGGCCGCAGCACCTACACACGGAACAGAGGAGGCGATAGGTGTGTCGCCGCGCCGACTGTTCCGAGCTTTTACTCGCCTATGAAGTCACGACTCCGCCCTACACACGTGGGATGCGAGGAGGCTACGTGGTTCGATGCTCTCGCAGGTGGTTGCTAGGAAACGCTGGCGGCACACAGGTGGGCTGAGTTTTCTGGTAACGCTCCACGGCGGAACTAAAAGCTGAAACAGCGCGTCTGTCACACATGCTCTGGGAGTGCGGGGCGACAAACCCCAAGTTCATCAAGGGGGAGTGGGACTCGCTTCTGCGTAGCCCCGCTCTAGACAAGCAAATCCTGGCTGTCCGGCACGCCCATGACCGGTCCAGTGGGCTAGACCTGCTCACCGCGACATGCGACTAGCCAGATGCGCGACGAGTTCGCGTCCTCGCCGGACCTGCAATAAAGTTTCTTCACTCACTTAAATCCACGTGACCTTCTTAATGGCTCATACCCCTGTAACCATTGGCTTATACCCCCGTAAGCAAGGAAAAATGCAATGCCTCATACCACTGTAAGGCTGAGGCTACAAAGGCTCAGCAATGTGCAGCGAACAGTGCATGCATTCATTGCAATCACCCATGCAACACGCAAACAGTCTATGTTTCAATCCCCTGCAGATAGAACGCAACGTAAAGTCGAAGAGAAAGGTCGTTTGCGCGAGTCTGACTCCGCTATACGAGCGCGCGAAGCCGCAGCTAAGCGTCGAAAACGAGCCTAAGAAGCCAAACTGCGAAAGCAAGGAGGGAACGATGCGAGACGGCGCATTTCCAAGTGTGCAGAAGGCTTTCGCCTTCACAGGGGTGTAACATGGCCGAACTTCTTATGTTGGACAAGCTAAGCCCCAAAGGGTGTAATATTTCTTACAGTATTCGAAGCCAGCATCGTCGGTTCCTATATAACAAAAGCAGCGGAATTCCTTCTGAAGTATGAATACTTATTGACCGCCATTGTCCCCTAAGGAAATGTGTATTATAGGCAGGCGTAGTACTGCGCATACGATTGATTGAGTGATTCATTCATTCATTCATTGGGTCTATAACCTCCCGACGCGATACAAGGGCTAAAACAAACGTCGCAGTTGGCACTTCTGGAATAATTTTGAGCCCCTGGGATTCTCTCACAAGCACGCAGTCAACGTTAATGGGGTCTTCACATTTTGACCCCAACAATGCCGCTCCCGCCGCCGGAGCTTAAACACACGACTTCGTGCTCATACTTAATATAAACGTCATCGCTAATGAGCCACAAGAACGGGTATAAGGCATAGAGTATATATATTCTGAGATTTTATGTGCCAAAACCACGATCTTTCTGTAAGGTAAGCCTGAGGATTCAATTAAACCCTATAAATTTATTAATTTATGACTAGTTTAAGCGCCAGTTGCCTTTCACTACGCAGAAGTTCCTCCAAATTTCAGCGGCTTCCACGATCTCCCATGCTTGAAGCTTTGCAGTCAATTTGGGGCGCGTTTTCCTTAAAAAAAGTACCGCTCATGTTGTATGCGAGTCTATAGGCCGTGGAGAGCATGTATATATGTATGTTCAGATAAGCAGAGAATAGCCCCTGTGCTAAGTTATTCTCGACAAATCCCTTCTTCCCTTATAAACCACGACTTTTCCAGCTCGCGGTTGCTAGGAGTACTGCTTGTTGACGTTCATAATTGCTGGTGATGCGCAACAAGCGGGACCCGGTACCACGAACACTCAAGACCCCACTATTCACCATTAACTTTAGCGGAAACAAACTGTAGAAGCGTTGTACTCCTATCGTACTACAGGCGTACACTCTGTATAGGGCGACTGAACAATGACACATTACGTTGGTGAATCCACTGGAGTTGTTTGGTGGTATGCCCGAAGCGAGGCAGATTACGATGTAGATTGCCAAGAACAATAGAATGTAATTAACGGAACTATGTGTCAATGGCTTCATAGTGTTACAATGAGGAGTTTTTTTTTTTGCTTTCTTTATGGGCAAACTAAGCACTGCGAAGACTATTTTTTCGGGATTCACTTGCTCAGATTATTTTAATTATTATTTTACGAACTCCCTGTCTATGAGTTGTGTCGCATCGTCAAGAGCAGAAGGAGTAAGCTTTATTTGTGGACAGCAGGTTTGAGACCTAGGCCTCTCTACCTAGACGACGGCCTCGAGCCCTTGGGTCCTGGTGGCATCTTCCAACCATCCTAAAGAGAGATAAAAGTTTCGTTATGCTTTCGCGAGGTGACGGTAAGATCCTTGAAACTAGCATGCCTGTGACGATCGTGGGAACTAACGCGACGGAATGGCGAGAAGTAGCAACATTCATTAATGGGTGCTAGAGATGTTCGCCTTCCCGTAATCCTAGTAGGCTACTCCAGTTGACAAGGGCGGTGCCCGAAGGGACCCACTCATACATCGCACACACGCGCATAACATACGCAATAAAACATGGTGCAGAAGCCATCGAAAATGATTGGGAATGCGCGCGAATAGCCCTAACGAACAAACGAAAGCTTGCGGGCAGCAGTAGTCCTCCCACTGCCTTTCTTCATTCTCGTCCCTCACCACAACTCGATTGAGCGGAGGATGTGCTCTGTCCGCCAGCGTCTTTTTATCGCAAGTCCAACCACCTACCATCAACCACCGACTGTCGCTAACCTCGAAAACAGGCGAAAGAGACAAAGAAAGCTATTCGTCTTAAAAGCACACGAACACACGGCAACAAGCAACTAAAGTATCTATTTCATGTCAGTAGACAACTTTAGTTTAGCGTGTTTAGCATAATAGCAGGCTTAGCGGAATAGCGGGACCGAAATGTGCATTCTAAGAACACTAAACGACCCATATACTGTTTAGCCTGCGCACGATATTTCTCACATTCAACGTTACCGTCTTTGCAAGGTTTATATAGTTTACGTAAAACAGGGCGGCGGTTCCGGCCGCCTGCTTCGAATTGAATTTGGCGTTGTTTTTAGAGAAGTCACTTCGTAGCAGATGGCTGTGTAAATGGTTGTCGCGTGGGTTGATGACACTAGGTTTCTGAAGCACGCAAAGAGTAAAAAAGAAAAAGAAATTGAAGAAGCTTACTACATTACCAAAGCAGGAGATAAATGCGTTAGCACAGCGTCGCTCAACCTGAAAAAATGTGGGATAATTTTTTTATATAAGCGCCTATACTTGTAGGCAGTACGCATGCGTTTCAACCTTTTGGTTATTGGTCTTATTTAGCATCTTATAAAAGCTATGTGACCTTTCAATAAACTTTCCGGTTGGCAGTACAGCGCTCGTCCTGTTGTGTGTCTTCAGTTCTTGCCTTCTTTTTCGCGCTGCTTCAAGTTTTACTGAAGATGAAACAATTCTCCCAAATCAAGTTTTCGCTTCTGAGACAATGTATAGGATGCGTAGCACTGAACAGCTACCATGTGTTCAACAAAACTCGTTTGCAGCAAAAGCTGCACTTTGCGGTAGACGAGGGAATGGAGGTTTCCTAGTGGCGGCTGTAGAGATTTTTGGGATATCGCTGGCTCTCTACCTACCATCAACCCTATAACGCTTTGACAATGTGCCAACTAGCACGTAGACTTACAGCTGTCAGTTTAGAGCGTCAGTAAGAGTTTCACATGTCACCGCTTCGCCATACAGAAGAGCGCTTGGAAAGCCGAGTCAGACTCGGCGACTGCCATGACCGATGGTGAAAGCTGAGCCCAAGTAAGTGTTTAAATCAGAGCTCGAGAGAGATGGCCATTGATACGTGCTATACTTGATAGACTATGGATTTAGACTAAGCCTCAGAACAGAATCATTACCATGAAACGAGCGTTTGGAGGGAAAAGTGTTTAAGGCAACGCGAGAGCGTCCGAAGCTAGACTCCAGTCATTGCTCCCCTTCAGTTTGCCCCACGCAGTCCGAAACATTGGCCCAGCCTTTCCATTCCGCCACATATATCATAGGATATCGTATAACCCAACTAGTTAATTATTAATGATTTTCGAACGTTCGTGCTTAGGTGTCCCCCCGCCCTGTTTGTACCTAAACCAGCTGTAAATGACGCAATGTTACCTATATGGAGCGTATTCATTGGCCGGCTTTCACAAAATGTCCTGCATATTTCGTTGAAAAACTACAAGAAAAAGAGGTTGCAGCATGTGTAAATATAAGTGTAAGTTGTGATTGTCCGGATATCGCAGCAATAAGTTTCCTTCGAAGCGTAATCAGTGATGCACTGCTGCCCAATCTAGCATAATGGGAGCAATTTCTGAGGAGGCACGGGAAGGAAAGCGAAATTAGGAGACGGGCTGTGGAGACAAACAAAAAATTTCTCAGAGAACAAAGCCACCCCGTACACGTGTAGTATTGGCAGTCAACTGCGCTTGGGAGGCTGTCGGGACGCGAGTTCCCACAGAACCTTTCTCTGGCAATCTTCGCGCCTAGAAGGATACGACTCCGGCGTGGGAGCCGCCGCGCATATGTAATCCTCGTACCTTTCCACCGGCAATATGCGGCACGGAAAGCAGCCTATGACGGCCATGGGGGACCTCTGTGAGCGGGCTCCGATGACTGGCATTCCGCCTGCAGACCAGCGCAATGAAGGTGGCAGGGGCAAGAGACATTTCCCACGCGGTGTCATGTGCGCATTGTGCTGAAAACACGGTCGTGTTTGTTTGTCTCGATGGCAGGAGAGGCGCAAGCACAACGCCATTAACCGCAGCGTGATGAGAGCCTGCGTGAGGTAAGGGAATACTGCGTCGATCCTCGGTAATTCAGTTCCCTGGCGCCGGTGCGCATCAGCGTTCGGCAAGGCTTCGTTCCAGACACTCGTCTGTCGTAATGCATAACCGTCTGTCTGCGCGCTAGCGTGAGAATAATGTGCCTGGCCTTCTGGTCTTCAATAGGAGTGACGCAAACAATAACAAACAAAAACAACAACAACAATGTCGACAGTGACTACCAACAACTACTGCTACTACTATTACTACACGATTACAATTACAACAACGCCGTCGACGTATATTGTCGTGGCGGAACTAGGCGCGAACGTCAATAAGCGACAATAAACGACAATAGTGGCGTAAAAGGGAGGTTGTAGGTGGTCGAAACCGAAAGTTAAGCGATTGCGGGCGAGTCACACCACTGTTTCCCACACTGGCGAATGCGAGAAGGCAAATTCGCCTTCTAGTTTGTTTTCCAGTATTCGAGTTTCAATCCGCGGCGTGGAAGTATATCGCCAGGGCGTTCCGGCAGACTACATAAGTAGCTAGGCCTTCGATAAATGACTGGCATGCAGTCACTGTGTACGCATCCACCCACACACAGTATCGAACACACGGCAAGTGCTGCGTTCCGTAACTAATTTGTGTCGTCGTCCATTGTCGGTGCAGGCTGTCACGATATACAATACTCTGCAAGCAGAGAAAGCGAAAGAGACAAAAAAAGGAAGAATAGATAAAGAAAGACGATAGAACATTAAAAAGGAAGCCTGCAAGCAGCTTCTTCCTTATATAAATGTGACTCAAACACCAGAGTGCCGGTGCGCGCATTCATACCGACTGCGAAGAAAGGAATACGCTGATGACGTGACGCTACCGCATTTTTACTATGAAATCGCGGGGCGCACAGCCTACCATGACGAAGTCCCTCAGGTCTGGTATGGGAGAAGACAGGGAATGAACATCGCCTTCGGAAGCTAGTTGAGACAAAGGCAGAGAGTCTCAACGTTGGGCAGTGAAATTGGCCTCCTCGCAGCATGGCTACACCACATTTCAATTCTTCCTATCTGCTCCAATAAGGAACCAATTTCAAATAATTCTTGTGGTAAAACGCGCATTGGACGACACTTTACAATTTAGAGTGTATAACCAAACTTTCCGGCGGGGCATGGTGAGAGGCCTCATAACCACGCTCATGACAAATACTGCAGAGAACAGCAACAATTTTAAAAACGTATAACTGAAATTTCCGTAAGCGTCACTAGATAATTTCGTCCCGCACAAAGTAGTTCTGAAAAATGAGTGCCCCAACTTTCAGTGGCAACTGAGTTGCTATTGTGAACGAGGGAGTTAGCGCTTGAAAATTACTATTGATTGACCCTCGAGGACGATCGATACTTCATATATGCCTGCCTCTGCTGTCCGGTACGTGTAATTGATAAAACAAAATAAATAATGCAATTTCATAATTTTTTGAATGATCCGCAAGTTAATGCGAACAGTGTTTCGTAATTAGCGTTCTTGCGAAAGTATTTTCGATATGCCCAATCAAAGAGTCAGTTTGATCAGAATATGAAAGCGATTGAGGCTCGCGACGAATGCAAAGTCGAACTGGTATGGATACTGTAGTGACTGCCTTTTCTGCGAGACTCTGCGTACTTTACCGCAACGCAGTAGCCAGACGGTGGCATTGGGCTACCCGACGGAATTTCGACAACAGCGCAGCCTGAAAAAAGGAAAGGAAAAAAAGAAGAAAAAGAAGCAGACAAAATCAACATGGTGCTTTGACAGAGGGTGCTTGGAGGAAAATGTGAGAATTAGTTATTAATATTTAATTCTGCGGCTTTACGTGCCAAACCCACAATATGATTACGAGGCATGACGTAGCGAGGAAACACTGGGTTCATTTTGACCACGTGGGATTCTATAGCGGGCACCTAAATCTAAGTACACGAGCGTTGTTGCATTTTGAACTCGGACACCATAATCAACAACCAAGTAATCAGCCATCTACTCCTACGTTTGTGCTTCACATACAGCAAGCTCTCTGTTTGGTGCACGGTATTTACTGCGCAGGACATCATCGCGTTCAACGACCTGCGCATGAACGACCTGCCGTTTCCAATCATATCCGACGAAAAGCGGGAGCTGGCCGTGCAGCTGGGAATGCTGGACCCCATTGACAAGGACAACGAGGGCATACCGCTCACCTGCCGGGCGGTGCGTATACACATGCCTGCCTTAAACGAGTGGGCGCACACTTAAAAATGGCCTCACTGCACCTGAAATACGCTCGCATTTATGCCCGCGTCGAAACGCATGCAGTCGGAAGACGAATACTTTAGTTGCTGCGTGTTTTTCGGCCGAATACGCAAACGAAAATATGAGGTTCCCCGTCGCATAGTGCTACTTCTGTAGGCCAATGACGCGACAAATCTATAGACTTGAAAGACCAATCGAGGCACTACTCTTTCTTGTTTGGTCTACTCGTTTGTCACGTCTCGGCGCCGGAAATATCACTACGTATCCGACCTTCTTATCTAACAATATGTTCTAGCAGGCAGAACACCGACAGAGGGATACACTTAGAAAAGGTGTCCCCCCCCCCCCTCCTTGCCGACTGCTTTACTATAATATATCCAATTAAACTCTGCAATACTATATGCCCCTTATGACCGGCAACAGATTTTCCGCCACTGCTGCCACTATGCGTCAGGGAGAGAGTCTTTGAAGGCGCCTGTGCACCTTCAACGGGTCTCGAGCCTGGAACTGAGGGAACATTCGCGGCCCCTGGCAAAGCACGACCCGTATTTTACGCGCCACTAAAGCGCTGCTGACGCTCATGCAGGCCACGAGCATTCACAAGTTCTAACGAACCTTTGTGATTGCCGCTATAGCGCATCTATATATATATATATATATATATATATATATATATATATATATATATATATATATATATATATATATATATATATATATATATATATATATATATATATATATATATATATATATATATATATATATATATATATATATATATATATATATATATATATATATTACACGTTAACATCTCTAGCATCCCATTAATGCTTGTTTCTCTGTCTCTCTATGTTGAGTAGCGAGCTGACCATGATTCGAGCCCACGTCTGCTTGTGTCCCGTATTTTTTATTGTTTTTTTTTCTTTTGCGTTACAAATATTTCAGTTCTGTTTCTTATAAAATGTTGTTTTCCACTACCAGTATGTTCAGTCCCGGCTCAAGTGTTAGTGCCGGACGTCTATTTACAACAGCATTCCGCCTGTTTCTTCGAAACAGCGTTGATGAAAATTAGTGGTTTTAGGAGTGCCTGATTCATTTACCGATTGCTTATGCCGGATATTTCAGGGAAGACTTTAAGCGTTCCTTGCAAACAGCACAGCTGTCATGAAGGTACGATTCTTTGAGGACAAATCATTCATAGCGACGGACAACAAGATATATGGCATTGTTACAAATATATGAAATAATGAAAATTCACTAAATAACGTGATCAAAATCATTAGAGGATCTGTTGTCTTCGTTAAATGGCTTATGATTAGGAGCGCTTTTAAGCAATGTCTTAAATGTGAGACGAAATACATCATGGAAGCAGTTAAAATATTAAACAACAAATTTTAAATAAACAGAAAAGGTGGTTAAAGAAGAAAAGATAACTGAGAAATACAATAAGTTCCCCCGCGCATTTTTAGGGCGCAGTCCTCGGCGCTGGTGCTAGGCACATGATTTCGCTGAAATCTGATTTATAGCATCCTGTTCGTCTCCAGTTTAATAGCTAAACATACCCCCTCAGCCACCCCCCCCCCAAATAAGAATAAAATAATTAATAATTAAGCAGATAAATGCTAACACTGAGCCACTGTACCACCAATTGATAAATATCATGCAGACACATACATCCGCCGCTTTTAGTGAAATGTTGAAAAAGAAAATGCTTCTTGATGTCATTTTCGTTCGAAATCAGTTTTATTGTGCTGTCTGAACTGCCCGTTACGTTTCCTGAATATATTCCAAAATTTATACAAGAGCGTGACAGTGTGTTGAGTCCATTGGGTACAGACATTGCATCTCTTCTTAAAGCACGCTGAGCTGTTTCACTGTACAGCATTGTCCCTGAGGTTTCGTGCAATGTTCTTAAAGAATATATAAATTATAGGGCTTAACATCCAGAAACTGCACAGTGCGCTATGAGGCACGCCGTAGTGAATGACCCCGGCTTAATTTTGTCCACCTGGGGTTCCTTCAACGCGCACTCAAAGCATGGTACACAAGCGTTTTTGCACTCCGCCACCTTCGGCAGGGAATCGAATCAGCGACGTTGGGCTCATTATTATTATTATTCGAAACGGTAACTGTGAAATGAAACGGTAACTGTGAAATGAAATCGAAATAGTGAAATAGAAAAAGAAACATTACAGAAGAATAGAATAGAGACTGAGAAATAGAACGAGAAGTGAAAGACAGGTAGCAAGGGAAACAAAGAAGAGATAATCAGCAAGTTGACAGGCCACAAAGGCTACAGTAAAGCAACGACAAATAATAGTGTGCGCAAGTCGGAACAGAACATGCTTGTGCATGAAGGTTCAGGAAAGTAGTACTAAAAATAAAATGATGTGAAAAATTTAAAGAAAATTTCAAAAAGGTTCGTCCTTCGCAAAGTGCCTCTCAAACGGGAAGCCAAGCTAGTTTCTTGTAGGAAAGTCAACCAGTAACGATGGAAGAGGTGTAGAGGGAGGGGGAGTGTATTCGTGGATTCATATTGAGCCAACCTGGTCGCGTCGGGAAGCACAATCATTCGGATACAGGCAGTACTCTAGGTTCGTAAACTGCAGGGCAACTACACTATAGCCCCTTAGTAGTGACGTGCGCTGTGCAAGGAAAGCAGGACGCCCTTATATAATGTGCTCAAGGAATCACAAGAAGCCCACGATGAATCGTCCACAGGTCCTTACCGTATAAACGTTCTTACACCAGGACAGAGCCAACCCTTGAGTGATAGAGCTCCAGCTTCGCAAGGCAACCGACCGGTTTATGTAACGCTTGAGGAGGTATCAACGAATCAACAAAGGAGAGTCGTCAAGCCTACACAGAATTTCTGGTGGTCCCTTTTGTTGAGAGAATAATTGAAAGCCAGTCGATGAATATCTTCATTTCCGGCGATACCCACGCGCGACCGTATCCACTGGCCAACCCCATGAGACGTAATTCTGGTGGCGCACTCAGTGACGCTACGTGACCAACATGACCAACAACGTGCGACCAACATGAAATCTCTGCAGTCTTCTAAAGGCAGTGCGGGAGTCAACAGGAATGCTGACCTTCGATGTGCTCAACTCCTCTTACGCATATTTCAGGCAAGCATGAATCACTGCCAGCTCCCCAGTTGATGATGCTGGACGCGGTATGCTAAACACCCGTCGGATGCCAGTCAAAGGCCAAAAGACAGCTGGAGAGGCGCCTTGACCGTCGTTGTGTACAGATCTGTCGGCAAATACTTTAGGATAACCTCCAAATCTTTCAAATGGGTGTGTCTGGCCTAATTGAAATAACACCTGAACAGGCAGTTCAGACTTTTTGCCTATTTTAGTACAAATATCAACTGCGCATAGATATTTGCTGAATTCAACCGGTGGTTTAACTTAAGTAGCATCTTCAGCACTGCCACCAATAATAATAATAATAATAATAATAATAATAATAATAATAATAATAATAATAATAATAATAATAGAATGTAATATATTATAACAATAAAAATATATTATTGTTTTCTTCAGGCTGAGTCGTACACGATGCAGGAGGCCAGCAGAAAAAGTTGTCAGAACAAAAGCTGTAGGCCCCGGCACCGGCACTAGGTTTGGCTTCAACTAATGCCGTCATTTTCCCCATTGGAAAGGCTGTAAGCTGCGAGCTATCCGCCGCGGTTGCTTCGTGGCTTTGGTGTTGCGCTGCTAAGCATGAAGTCGCTGGATGAAATTCCGGCCACCGCGGCTGCATATCGATGCGGGCGAAAAAAAAAAAAAGTACATCCGTGTACCTATATTTAGGTGCACGTTAGGAAATAATTCCCGCTGCGGTGTGTCTCATAATCAGGCCGTGGTTTTGGCACGTAAAACCCGGTAATCGGATTTTTTTTTTGACACCGCAAGCAGACCAGATAGCTATACATCACACCGAGCGTCTGTCCCATGCATCGTATAGCCCAGCCCTTCGTACACGGCTGATTCAACTCAGCAGCGGAACACGATAACCACGCACTGAGCCGTCGCGCTGCGTCACATTGTTGTTATAGAAATGCAAAATGTTCGCAAACGCAGTAGCATACACTTTTTCGACAAACATAGATACTTCAGTGACCGAAAATATGAATCCACTGTATTTTAAGGACGTTTGGCCATTTGGATGCCGTCGATGCAGGTTGCTGCTTTTCTACTTTTGCCCACTCCTTGCAAATCAATGCATGAGACCAGGCTACCTGCGGAATCAGTGAGGCGAGAGTAATAGGCTAACAAATTATTATTTTACGCGCGGCTCAGAACTATTCTTCGGTGGCCCGTCTCGCCACTGAGGATTTGGCTTTGAGCGAAAGCTTCAGTCAATGCACCCTCCTCACATCCGACGTCTCAGCCTTGGGCGGCGATTCGATATCAGTTCCACCTCGTTGGGAAACACTTCTCCGATGCATCAGACAGGCAGCCGAGACCGTGAACTGTTTGGTGTACCTCCCTCCGGACGCGACTAGTGAATTCGCGGTATGGTGGCTAGAGGGGGAGGTGTCAGCATCGGCTGGGCTGCGCCGCGTATGGCGGTGCGGCATTTTTTCATGACAGCGACAGGTGGCGCGCTCGTCGTCTCCGAGATGCCTAGCGTGATGCGTTTGAGCAACCTCTCCGGCTCCAAGCATGCGTCGTGAAGTCTGTGCTGAAGTTAGCTTCGCCTGCCCCGCTTTTGTTTGCTTGTCATAAGGAGTTCTGAGTAGCCTTCTTGACCCACGCCAGTGGAAAAATTTGGTCGGTATGCAGAGTAAGCTGGATGATCTCCTGGATGTGGGCCACCTAAATGAAGTTCACGAGATGGTAAAGCATTGTGATGCGATGCCAGATCATCATGAAATGGTGGGATCAAATAGCGACTCTCGCATACCCTACTACGTTAGCGGGTATGTTACCAGGAAAATGCTAATGAGAACAAAGTACGAAGGGTGTTTCCTAGCTGTTGCTTCAAGCAAAAAATTCGCGCTTGCTTCCGGAAGAGTCGTGCCTTACCAACCACATGGATAGAGGTGGCCTACTTTACCCATCTCAGGCACTAACAGACTTGGTTGCTGCGATGGAAGATGCCTTCACGCATTGTTTCAGCTTTAACAAGTTGAAGGCTGACAGCATCATGGGCCTTATTTCCTGCCTGTCAATAAATAAGCTGGATATGGTTGGCTGTACGCAGCATAGCGTAGAAATCACCAACCAAGTGATACGGTTTTTTGTCATCACGAGGTTGCACGTCCTTGTCGCAGGAGAGAACGCATCGAAGCAAGGGAAGCGAGAAAAAATTAAGTACCTCAAGTTGAGGCGCACAACATAACTGCATAACTGCAAAGTTTATATCAGCAAGACCAACATAAAGCGTTTGTAGATGTAAAACAGGAATTGTTCAAATCGCATGTATGCCCAGAAATATCTGCATATCTGAACAGAATTTCCCATCCGACAAATTATTGTTTGCACTGCGCCTTGTTCACCGTTTCTGGGTATATACCTCCATTATATATTGGATTTGCGCTCGATTTCATGTCATATTGTTTGTTCGAGAGCTAACAACCATGTATATAGAGAGCCGTGTGTATTAGTTTATTAACAATAAATATTCTTTTTTAAAGGCATTTTTGGCATTATTTGAGCGGTACTAAATACGCGAACTTAGTTCTTTGCAGGTTTCTAATATTGGAAACGAAATTTCCCTTAACGCTCTCATTATGCTGAGTTTTGACCATTGGTGCCTACAGTTCTACCTTTCATTGCAAAATTGAATAAACTTGGAATAATCATGGTTCACTCGAGCGGCGGCCCGTTTTAACTGAGGCGCGCACTTCAATGAGGCGCGCACCAACCAGTAGACGATTAGGACAAGCGCTAGCTCAAGGCACTAATAAAGTCACGCCAGACAGAACTGCATACGGCACCCCATAATAGTCCCTTAAAATGTTGAAGCGGCATTGGCAAACTGCAAACAACCGCCTACTGCGAAAGCCTTCTGTTTGGTGCAATTACGAGTTTCACAAGTGTTGCACTGAGCGCGAAGCTAAAGCGCGGCGATAAAATGACCAAAATTTAGTACATAGTACGTTAGGCCAGCTGCAGTGATAAAGCCGTCTAGCCTTTAAAATGATTTTCGATGCGCGTATTGCGCCCCAAGAAAAAGCACTTCACAGCGGAACCAAATAACCGCAGCATACCTTAGCCAGCGTCGTAGGGGAGCCATCTCGGAGCCGACACCAGCGCCGCCGCATCGTCCTGAAAAAATGCTGCCTCTCCAGCGCTCCGATGCCGACACCTCTCCCTCTAGCCACCATATTCGCGGTAAGCGCTGAAAGATTTTCATTTTCTTATTTTGTTTTTTTTTCACATTATTTTGCAGTTCAAATTCGCCGAAGATATATCGTGTATCAAGCAGCGTTCATGGCCGTTTCCGTACGTGAGACTCCGAAACCACGGTGTTAGAACCATTGAGAAACACTATGCCGTGCCACTTGCGGTGATCATCAAAACCCGTATACCGCGAACAATTCAAACTTGGTTTAAGGCATTTGAGATACACTAAATGGACTTAAACTGGCTCTACCGACATGCCTCGCACTGACTTTCCAGTGAAAGCCCCCCCCCCCACCCCCCCACCCCTTGCGCGCATAAGGAAAGGTGTAGCGCTAAAGCAAGAGAAAAACTGATGAGAAGGTTCGCAGTATAGCGCAAACAATAAGAAAAAATAACGTAACGACAACAGTTGCAAAGTTAGCATACCGATTTTCATCAAGTAAAAAAACAATTAAAAAAATTAAAGGTCGTTGTTTGCGCCCATTTATTGCTTTATATATCCTCCTGAGACCCGGCTATGGAGATTTGTCCAATATATTGGACATTCATGAATGAGCCAGTACTCCTGCGGCAAGGCTTTCATCCTCATAAAACCGCGCTGTCCTACTTATTGGACACCTGCTTGCGCCATCTATGCAGCTTTGATGAAAATACATCGTTCAAATTCCCGGCGAAACAGTTTCACAATGGTGGCATTCAGCGGTGCGGCGTTCTACGGCAGCTGCCGGAGAAGTAAACACTGTTTCTCGTATTTCTACCTGCTTTCAGGGCATATCTTTGATTTTATATTAGAGTTAATGCAACAGCGTACGCGCAGAATACGGAATTTAAACTGTTCGCGCCCTCACTTTTTTTACGCTAACTTTTATTTCGCCTGTCCATTACGTTGGACGCTAGGACTCAACCCGGTTATTTTGACCGCGCTTTTGTGATGGCCTTGTTATGAACAGCAGGCGACTACTGTTGGCATTTAGCGACTTGTGGACGAAATCACGTCTTTTTTTTTCTTTAGGGGACTGGCCACGCGTGTCTGATGAATTAAGCCGATAACTTATCTTTTTTCAATCCATGGCTAGGACCCGCAAGACACCTATCGCAGGCGGTCTCGTAAGGGAAAAAGACATCGATATCCCTCTACCAGATATTGTGCGCATGTACGTCAACATGGCCGGTGTTGACAACGCAGACCGAATGATAAGTTACTACAGGATAAAAGCACATGTCAACAAGTGGACAACCAGAGCCATCTTTCACCTCTTCGACATTGCCCTCAGCAATTCCAAGGTGCAGTACACGCGGGACATACGCTCCCTAAAGAAACAGCGGAAAGAAATACTGGAATATATGCAGTTCCACCAATCTGTTGCTGAGACTCTCGTGGCTCAAGGGAAGCAGCAGGATGAAACTGAGAGTGAGAACGAAACCGAGTGGCACTCGCCATCAAAGCAGGCTTGACTGTCTCTTCGGGAACCCCAAGAAAAGAGCACTACCCACTGCTCAATACGGCAGACAGTGCAAACGCTGCCCGTTGCAGGCTGCAAAGGCTGCGACATGAAAACAAAGTTCTTTAGCACTAAATCGCGCCATCTATGCAGCTTTGATGAAAATACATCGTTAAAATTCCCACCGAAACAGTTCCACAATGGCGGAATTCAGTGGTGCGGCGTTTTACGGCAGCTGCCGGAGAAGTAAGCACTGTTTCTTGTATTTCTACCTGCTTTCAGGGCATATCTTTGATTTTATAATAAAGTTAATACAACAGCGTACGCGCAGCTCTTCGGCTCTTCTTCTGCATCACCAAGAACAAAGAGGTGTTTTGAAGTTTCCCACAGGAAGTGAACACAAGAGCAAATTTTTTTTTAACAGATGAATGATCTTTTTATGTACTTTATTCACTACTTTGCCTTTCGAGTTATTAAAATATTTTTGCACACGAGTTTGAGCGCAATATCTGCGGTACGTCATTACGTGTGCGCTGGCTGAGAAAAGACCGGGCAGAATCCCAGTGTCCAATATATTGGACATCGCGCTGAGCTGTAACTATCAGGGCTATTGGAAAAATATTTAACACTTCTCACCTTCATAACCCTAGTGGCTTATTCTGAAAGTATGGGAAAAATCTGTGCACCCAAATGCATCCCGGGTCTCAGGAGGATATACACTTATATTTGTTTTCGCGGGTTTCCGTTTGTACTCCTGGATCACGAGCATATATTTGCAACTGTGAAAGGTCGTCTGTATGGCTAAGGTTTGCCAAGCCGAGTTCACGCCCGCCTGTGCACGTGAGATTCCGGAATCACAAGGCCATAACCGTTTAGAAATCGTTCTATATTGAGTTACCTATCGCGATCAAGAAAACACATCTATCGTACATAAGTCGAAGAAGTTTTTAGGCACGTAAGATTTACGAAATGGAATACAGAAATTTCGGAAACGCGCTGCAATATGTGCCTATTAAGATGCACCCCCCTCCCCTTTCTTTTGTGATCAAAGCGATCGCAGCGTGCACGTTATTATAATTTTAAACGCGAGTAGTGGTACGGGCTGTGCGTCGCAGAGAAACTGGTGGCGCAGCCGTCCGATTCGTTCGAAGTTCCGCGTATATACAGTACCTCCCGCCCTTATACAGTAAAACGCATATATATATATATATATATATATATATATATATATATATATATATATATATATATATATATATATATATATATATATATATATATATATATATATATATATATATAATAAAGCGCCGTCTTGGGGAACGCCACGTCATAGCCAGCGCGCTTGCTTTTTGCGTCCAATCCAATCCTTTCTGACGACAATGCTAGCCAAAGTGCTGCGCGGCCCGCTCCACTCAGGCAGCTTCTAAGCGGACCGTGTTCCTCTCTCCGCTAGCCTGCGTACGGCTAAGCGGACGGCGCATGCGCATGCGCGCTTCCGCTCCGCTTAGCTGCTTAGCGGAGCGTAAACACGCTCAACTAAAACACTCTATCGTCTAACTGATCGCAGACGCTTACGCTGTAGGTTAAAGGAGGCGTCGTATAAACGCTTTCCAACCATAGAGCAAGGCCGCTGCCAAGGTCGCATACGTTTACGCGCGGCTCAGAACTATTGTTTGGCGGCCCGTCTCGCCACAGAGGATTTTCCTTTGGGCGAAAGTGTCAGTCAATGCACTGTCCTTACATCCGACGTCTCAGCCTTGCGCGGCGTATCAGTACCAGTTCCGTCACCTTCGTAAGGACTTCTCCAGCGTATAAAACAGGCAGCCGAGACCGTGAACTATTTGGTGTACCTTCCTCCATACGCGACTATAGTCGGATACAACTTTAGAAAAAAGGGGAGGCCCGCCCAGATGACCGAAGCGTGACAGCCGATTGCCTCCACGACTAAAATAGTCCCGCTAGAAAAATCGTGCTCCTGGAATGCGTAATTCTCGACATAAATAAAGACTTTTGTATTTCGATGACTGGTTTAGCAGAGCTCTCATCTGCTACAGCACATGCCGGATAACGACAGAAAAATAACCCCGTGCCTTCTACAACGCTGCCCGTCGTCTGCTCTTTAGCTTCATTGCAAGTGACAAAAGTAGGAGCAGCTCTGCATGGCTTTTGTGCTTGTTCACTTGTACACGGCGTATCTACTACTCGTTTTCCAAGCTAAAAATGAATCAGTTGCTATTGAAAAAGTACTTATATAAAACAATACATTTATCGCAACCATTACAAACCTGAGGCGAGAATAGGGTCGAGGCAGGAAGGTACAAAATGCTTCATTCATCGTGGTAAATAAATACTCTTGGTTTTAAATAGCATAAAATTTATATTTTTTGGTTTGTGTTTTCACAATTTCACAGCATGCATTCTACAGCTTGCGCGTGCAGTGAGCACTGGTGGACAGCAATCAATCGACGGTGCTATAGAACGCTCGAACACCGTCGCTAGACGCTCGCCTATCTCACTGCTGACAACGATCGTTCACGCTAAGTTGACGGCGACAAATCTTTGCGTTGAAGGCTTCTTCTGCAAATATTTTCTGTTGAGACACTCGTAAGTTTGTTTGATGCGCGCACACTTTTCTTATTTCTCCTGAGAATGGTTTTGCTCCATCACTTCACCCCGTCCGACGGAAAACGCAGCGACACAGTACACGAACACACCCGCCGCTAACAGTAGGCACCAGTCTTTGGAAAATTTTTCTCGTCGTAACTTCACTCGGGAGCGAAATGAAACAACATGGTACAAACACGCAGGATGTGTGTTCGTAGCGGTCGCCGCGGGATCCTGTTTTCAGGCAAAGCGTAGCGCAGCGCCAGCGATGCTCACTGCAATGTTCCTTCACCGGATCACGGCTCAGAATAAACGCACGCGGCAAAAATGCCGCACCGTAAGCTCTTAGTAATATTTCCGGCATGATAGACCATCGCAAACAGTTCTGGAATTCACTCGGACGATGGGCTGAAGCACACAGCTGACGCGACCTCGCCCAGTTCGAAGCGCGGGCGGCCATCTTCTCTGTCGGCAGGCTCACCGGCCGTCCGGCTGATGACGTTAGTCCAGAGTGCACGCCCATTGGTGGGTGCTCGTGTGCCTCCGCCTCGGAGGAGCAAACGCCCCCTTTTTTCTAAAGTTGTATCCGACTATAGTGAATTTGCGGTAAGCGCTTAAAGTTTTTTTCATTTCCTGATTTTCTTTTTTTTTCTCGCTACTTTTCAGTGCTTTTATAATTCGCCGATAATATCATCGATAAACCTATCGCGGATATCTATCGCGGATAAATCAAAGAAGTTTTTTTAGGCATGTAGCTCCCTCTGGGCTGTACTAGACGGCGATAAGGTACCATCGCCGCCTACGGGATTATCTGACTCAGCTATGTCGAATGCTTGGTTGCCGTAGTTCGAATCCTTCTATAAGTTTTTTTTTTAATTTGACGAGGGTGAGCTTGAAATTCACTCCCTTCAGTACACTACGCCTGCAGGCTTGGAGTGATACCTGACACCGGCAAAAGATGCCAAGAGTGAGTGCAGCTATACTAATCCAGGTACAACCAAATTAGGAAGGCCCACTAAGCTTCAACAAAGACACTCCCTCACCACAACAGGAATTAGCCTCCCTGATACAGTATTCGGCCACAACCTCCCTGATGATATCTACAATTAACCAATGGCTCTCAGTCCCCAGCAGCTGCGGAGCAGCTGACCAAGATGGTGGTCAGATCTGTAACTCAGCAGAGGGTGCTGAGAATCTCAGGGCCCGGACAGGCCGCCAATGGAAACTGACCCTGTCAACCTTTAATTCCCGAACTCTGTCGAGTGAGGCTATCGAACTCTCTAGAGTGAAGAACTATCAGACATGGTTTGGGATATAAACGGCCTTAGTGAGATTAGAACTGGTGAGATTTATAGATTGCTGAATAACAGTCATGTCCTCTGCTATAGAGGTCTCCCAGGTAAGAAGCAATACGGGGTAGGATTTCTAATCCTTAAGGTCAAAGCGGGCAACGTTGAAGAATTCTACATCATAAATTTGAGGGTAGCTGCCGTCGTAATCAAAATTAATAAGAGGTATAGATTAAAAGTAGTACAAGCCTTCGCTCCAACATCCACTCACGATGATGACGAAGTAGATCAATTTTATGAAGATGTTGAATTAGTGATGAGAAAAGTGCAAACTCAGTATGCTGTAGTAATGGGCGACTTCTATGCAAAAGTGGGGGAAAAGCAGGCTGGGGAACAAGCAATTGGCAACTACGGCGACGATTCTAGGAACAATAGAGGAGAGATGCAGGTAGAATTCGCAGAAAGGAATAAGCTTCGAATAATGAACACCTTTTCGAGAAGAGTAGCAAGAGAAAGTGGACCTGGAATAGCCCTAATGGTGAAACAAGAAATGAAATTGATTTCATGCTTTCTGCTGATCCCAGTATAGTGCAAGATGTAGAAGTGATAAGTAGGGTGAAGTACCGTGATGAATGGTTAGTGAGGGCTAATATTAACCTCAATTTGAATAGAGAAAGTAAAATTGCTCAAGAAAAACAGGTCAACCTAGAGACAGTAACGGTAAACGCAGATAAATTCACGCTGATGCTTGCAAACAAATATGCAGCCTTAGAACAAAGAGATGAAGATGACATAGAGCTAATGAATGAAGCCATAACTACGCTGGCTTCAGAGGCAGCAACTGCAGTGGGAGGCAAGGCACCAAGGCAACTAGTAGGCAAGCTTTCCCGAGTAACTAAGGACCTAATAAAGAAACGACAAAGAATGAAAGTGGGAAACTCAAGATATAAGATAGAATTCGCGGAACTGTCGAAACTGATCAACAAGGCGAAACTAAGTGATATTCAAAACTACAACGTGATAAAGACTGAAGAAGCCGTAAAACGTGGACGCAGCCTGAAATCAGTGAGAAAGAAACTTGGCATAAGACAAACCAAGATGTATGCACTGAAAGATAACCAGGGTAATATCATTAGCAATCTCGAAAATATAGTAAAAGCAGCGGAAAAATTCTATACTCACTTGTACACTACCCAGAATAGTCAGGATACCTCCATTAGAAACAGTAATGAACAGGATACAGAAACTCCTCCTATAACTAGCGATGAGGTCAGAAGGGTCTTGCAGGGCATGCAACGAGGAAGAGCGGCAGGAGAAGATGGAATAACTGTCTATTTAATCAAAGATGGAGGAGACATAATGCTTGGAAAACTGGCGTCGAAGTGTCTATCGACTGAACGGGTCCCAGAAAACTGGAAGAATGCAAACATTATACTAATCCACAAAAAGGGAGACGCTAAAGAATTGAAAAATTATAGGCCCATTAGCTTACTCCCAGTATTATACAAAAGATTTGCCAAAATAATCTCCAAAAGAATAAGGGCAACACTGTAATTTAGTCAACCAAGGGAACAGGCTGGCTTCAGGAAGGGACATTTTACAATAAATCACATCCATGTCATTAATCATGTTATCGAGAAATACGCAGAGAACAATAAGCCTCTCTATATGGCTTTCATAGATTACGAAAAAGCATTTGATTCAGTAGAGATACCAGCAGTCATAGAGGCATAACGTAATCAGGGAGTACAGAACGCTTACGTAAATACTTTGAAAATATCTACAGAGGTTCTATAGCTTCCTTAATTCAATAGATGAAAAGCAGGAAGATACCTATAAAGAAAGGGGTCAGACATGGAGACACAAAATCTCCAATACTATTCACTGCATGCTTGGGAAAAGTATTCAAGCTATTAAACTGGGAAGACTTAGAAGTAAGAATCGACGCCGAATACCTCAGCAACCTTCGGTTTGCCGATGACATGAATAGCCGGGCAAGGGAACAAGAGTTTAGGATCGCCAGTCAGCCTCTAGAGTCTGTGAAGGAGCACGTTAACCTAGGTTAATTAATCACAGGGAGCCCTGATCATGAGAAGGAAATTTATAGAACAAAAATGGGTTGAATCGCATGCGGCAGACATTGCCAGCTCCTGACTGGAAGCTTACCGTTATCATTGAAAAGGAAGGTGTGCAATCAGTGCATATTACCAGTGCTGACATATGGGGCCCAGACTTGGAGACTGACAAAGAAGCTTGAGAACAAGTTAAGGACCGCGCAAAGAGCGATGGAACGAAGATTGCTAGGCATAACGTTAAGAGACAGAAAGAGAGCAGTTTGGATAAGAAAGCAAACGGGTATAGACAATATTCTAATTGACATCAAGTGAAAAATGGGATCTGAGCAGGTCATGTAATGCACCGGTTAGATAACCGTTGGGCAATTAGTGTTACAGAATGGGTACGAAGAGAAGGGAACCGCAGTCGAGGACGGCAGAAGACTAGGTGGAGCGATTGAACTAAGAAATTCGCGGGCGCTAGTTGGAATAGGTTGGCGCAGGACAGGGCTGATTGGCGATCGCAGGGCGACACCTTCATCCTGCAGTGGACATAGAAGAAGATGATGATGATGGTGAAATATATATGTTACAAATAACCCGTGCTTTCTCTTTGCACCATTTATAACGTATTGTGTTTGTTTGTTTTTTTCACCTTTGGCCCGAAAGGTATTCATTATTGGACCCGACAAAAAGTTGAAACTCTCTATGCTGTATCCAGCCACCAGTGGGAGAAATTTTCCGTGAGTATATACGTTCCTGTTCCGCACCAAAAGTTCTCTATTTCTGCACAGAAGCTCGTAGTGGCTTATTACAGTCACATTCGTTCAACTCAAGAAACATATGCATCAGGCTCCGAGATCGTTCAAGCTCGCGGAAACACTTATTTGGAAATTTATTATAAATAAATGTAGCTGCTTTATAGTCCCAGATATAGAGATAAAAAGTCAAATGGGATGCGCTTCATTTTGTTTCTATATTTTACGTCACTTCTTCAGAACTTTTAGCGTTCAAAACCCGTACGTTCTTCTCTCTCTCACTCTATCTTATCAATGCCTTTGCTTACGACTTGAATTTAGCAGATTGCGAAAAGCACCAGAAAACATGAACACCGTCGAATTGACTTGAAACAATGAGCACCGCTTTTCTTAAATTTTCCACTGAACGCAAATTATGACAACAGTGATTATGACAATTATGCTATGACAAATTATGACAGCAGGCAGCAACTCAGCTAACCACTTTCATTGCTTCACTTTAAGTGTCCGAAGAGCTTTTCTGAATGAAAGACGTTTATGCGATCTGCTGGATTATACATCGGTGCACAACGAAACATATAGAACGCGGCTCTTGAATAGCAAGAGACACACATCGTGACGGTGCTTTGCTACATGAAATTTGAATAATAGTTGAATATAGATCCATGAAAAAATCATTTTAAAATAAGCAAAAATTTTTTTGTTTATATCTTTTAAATCCGCTCGCTTTCCATTTTGTGACTCGGCTGAAACAGGAATTTATCATTTCATATTTTTTAAGTACCCTTAAGAGTAATCTTCTGGAATGTGCTTTTGTTTGCGCAAGGCTATCATGTTCACTTCGCTTTTCGTGAAAGACCAAAGTCAGCATTGACAGTTTTGGTGTAGGCCTACTAAAATATAGTTGCAATAAAATAAACAAAAATAGTACAAGCAAACTGTAAGGGCACTTAAAAGCTAAAAACGACTTTTAAAAACAAAAATACGCAGAAAGAAAAACGCATAAATGCAGTAAACGATCCACAACCGGGAAAATTGAATCTATATAGTACCGTTCGTATTCAAACCGAAAGTACTTTGAAAGACTTTTTCGTCCAAGAAGAAAAGAAGAGGTTCATACTGTACTGCCCATGGGCTATGTGCAAGGTATCGCGGAGGATCAATTTCATCGAGCCATTTACGAATGATGCAATGTGCGTTTAGTTATTTCCGAAAACTATATAAAAATATTTCTCCCGTAGAAACTGTGCTTGTTTGTAGCTCACAGTCTCTATATGGGCGATGATTGTTAATGTCCTTAAGCCATGGACATGATTTTTTTTTTATGTAGACAACGCAAAGCTAGGTAAGAATTCACTTCTCAAGGGAAGGCACGTGCGGACCGCGCAGGCTGCCTGGGAGCAAAAGGAGGAAGTATGTGGGTGTCATACCTGCAAATAATGAAAAGCTTATTTTTAGGCGCAAAATCTCGTTCTCCCTCCTAGCTCTATCATTTTATCCCGGGTCTTATTTGAAAACTGAACACTGTACTCTTTAAAATAGAAACTTCTATCTTGTAGTTTAACAAAGTAAAGTTCTGACCCTTTGAGTGTTGACAAAATTGAAATGCAAAGAATGGTCCCCATAAAGAGTTATTCCCCAGTAGGCAGAAAAAAATGTGGCAGCCATGTGCAAGTTCTTGCCTCACTTTGTCCTACCTTTACTGTGAACACGCGTTGTAATTTTTCTCACAATACCTTAGCACTTCTGTCTATAACAGAAACATATATTTCTGTTCGTATTTCAAAATGGACGCAGTGGCGTGCACAAAAGTCAAACTCTCTTGCACAGTTGCATGCTTTTTGTTTGTTTGTCTTTCAGTCGGCGTTTTTCAAAATTTCGCTTTCATAAGTTTTGCGTTTTTTCTTAAGGAAATGGGGTAACTTCCTTGATTCAGCATAGAAAGGGACTAAGAAAACAGGAAGGTAGGACCGTTAGCAGGAATAACATGTGGTTGACTACTCCACATAGAAAAATGGGACGTGGAAATGAGGGATATTTCCTGAACGCATGCGCGCACAATGAAACTGTCATGTGGTGAAAAGTGGTCACGCGGGCCTTGACCATGGACAAAAATAAAGGGTTTTGGCGCCTTCACAGCTTTACACGCCGATGAATGGCTAAGTGTGTGTTCGAGTGCTTTCTAGACAAGTCACCCTGACACGGGCTGATTGGGGTACACAACACAAGGAAGAATAGCGCCAGTAAAAATGCATGATTAGGAATGCCATTTCTTTCACAGAGAACTCTTTCGAGCTGTGGCATCCCTCAAGCTCACCGAAGAGAAGAAGGTGGCCACTCCGGCCAATTGGATGGTGAGGAAGATTCAGAAATATGAAGAGCGTGTTTCTTGCCGGATGTTTCAAAATCGTTGGCGAAGTGTAATATGTTTAATATCACGCTAATGCAAATTTTATTGCGCGATGTTCAAAAGTACTTCATTACAGTAATATGCTGCTAAAAAAGGCAATTAATCATTCCTTGTCTCTGGGTAGTAGGATATCGTAAGCTCACTATGGCCAATTGAACAACTGAACATGAACAAATTGAAGAAAGTCGCAAATAGGTTTGGCGTGCCTGTTTTCTCGATGCCACGCAAGTTGGCTGCACTGTGTCCACGCATAAGGCACGTTGACAAAAAAATGAGAATCGTTCCGCTCTGTGAAGATGGAATGACAGCGAAAGCTGGTGACAGTCAAACTCTCAAACGAAAAGCAAAGTGCTTTCGCTGCCATTGCATCTTCACAGAGTGCAATGGTTGTCATTTTTTGCGTTGCGATGCTGGCCTCGTTGATCGTTCGATGGTGCACGGGCTCGCGATTGTCGTTCTCATTCAGCATTGCCGGTGGTCGTTTCGCGCAGGCACCGTTTACATTCTCATTGCTGTTCCCTCCACCAGCACTCCTCGTACGCATGTTGTTCTTCAGGTGTACGAACTATACATGTCCGCCCCATCGATAACGCAGCTGTTTTTAGCGCCGATACCTCTCCTGCTTATTAACTGCGATCACATTGACGTCACGCTATTGTTCACGGCGAGCGTTCTAATCGGTTCCGCATTTTGACATCCGCGCCGCCGCACTGCACCCGTATAGGTTTGTTAGAAATCGCCAATTCCGGTTCTTTTGTCGGACGCCGAAAAAACTACGGAACGTTAGTCATACACAGCTTTCGCTCTAAAAGTCAGGATGCCAGAAAAACCGCACCAGACCATACGTAAAATGGGCGACAGGCGTTACGTACGAGATACTGCTGAAATGTGGGAAGCCCTACTTGGGCCAAACTGGGAGATGTGTCAATGACCGAGCACGGGAGCATGAATTGTCTATAATGAACAAAGGTAATGCGCACTCTACGCGTTGCATGGTTTGCTTGGCAGGCACTATCCTGCGTGAGATAAAGATAATTGGCAGGAGCGGTGATACGTTAGCAAGATAACTTTTGAAAGCATATCACATAAAAGAGAAACGCATGAGTTGCGTTAGTGATACGTCTGTTTTTCTGTTTGACAAAGGGATTCAGCTGTTCAAAACATCTCTGTAATCGCTCTAGACGACACTGATGCACGCATGCACATTGGTTGGTTCTCCCCACTCTGCTGTAAGCATAAACACAGTTAAAGTTTAGCGCTCGACCTATCGTTTCCTACATTTGTTCCTAAGTCTTTATTTTCCTCTTAGGGTAACAATGAATTCATTTGTCTTGGTGTCAATACATCATTGACATACAGTGCGGAAATACGAGGACAACCACAGACCACAACGTGTTTCTGTGTCATTGTACTTGTTTCGGCGTTATGTAATAATGGCGAGCATTCCAGGTGAAGCCGAAAACACTCTCTCGCGTTTCAACTTTGGTACATACCACCTATTATCATTTTTTTAAACACACTTTCAAAGGCGACAGATCTCCTGTAATGCTAAGCTACGTACATGCGACAAACTAGAGGATATATGCGAACCAAATTCGAAAATTTTGTCTTGTTGTTCTTTATTAAATGATGAGACCCGGAGAAGATAGGCCACCGAAGGGCCGGCTATCCCAATCGTCAATTGTAAGCTCCATCAATGTACACGTAAAAGAAAAGCAATAAGGAAGAATAGCGGAGGAATACAGCATCACTTAACTCAGTCGTAACATTCTATACGGAATGTAAATTCAGCGCGCGGTATCAGTGACATGGCGAATGTCTCGTAGCAACATGCGCTACCAGAACAGCACATATCGGTACAGTCACAACATGAAAAATAACGCACCCCAAACAATAAAAAACATACATAAAAATGCTAGGGCCAGTTCACATAAACGTGCATGAGGTCAGATATTGAGATCACATAGAAAGGTCTATCAAAAAACTGCGCAAAGTGCCTATCTATCAGACAGACACGAAGAGTTCTGAAAGTGCGTCTTTCTTTGTCTAGGCACGACTAGGGACCAAAAAACTTCTCCACACTTTTTCCACAGTAAGAAGTTAGGAATACGGTGTAGGAGGGTGAGACCAGGTTTGTGATAGAGGAGAGCCTCGACATTGGTCCTTACCATAACTTTTTGAACCGTGTGTCCAACGCCGTCGACAACAGCTTTCATCATTTCCAAATTGAAAATAAGAATAGTAAGCTAAAATAATAAGGCGTAACATAAATCTAGATGCATGCGTCACGAGATGTCAATACTATAATAATTCTTGCACTTTTTTAGAGACCATTGATGCATTGTTTGAGGCGTACTGATGCATCGTTACAGGCGCCAAAAATTAGTGCGTTGCACATTTTAAATGCCACCAGATGACGTGGCGTTCCAGGATTAAAAGTGAAGGCGATGAACCGCCTTGTGATGCTAAACCTGTATCTATGTATTTACGAAAACAATAGACCATTTGTGAGAAAGAACAAGAGAAATTTGCTCTGACACCACATACATGGAAGTGTTGCTGCTACCATGTCCCTGTGCAATCTCATCAAGCAAGTACTTTTTTTTCAGAATTGTAACAGAGAGGTTGAAAACCATAACTTACTTTAAGAGGCGTTGTGTGATTAGGCTTATGTTCGGTCCGAGGAGCATAAGCCTAGTATGACCCTAAAAAAATAAATTATGGGGTTTTACGTGCCAAAACCACGTTCTGATTATGAGGCACGCCGTAGTGGAGGACTCCGGAAATTTCGACCACCTGGGGTTCCTTAACGTGCACCTAAGTACACGGGTGTTTTCGCATTTCGCCCCCATCGAAATGCAGCCGCCGTGGCCTGGATTCGATCCCGCGACCTCGTGCTCAGCAGCCCAACACCATAGCCACTGAGCAACCACGGCGGGTTGTATCACCCTCCCCCGTCATGTTCCTAACTTTCGATCTATGCTAGCAGGAGCAATAACACGAAACGTTTGAGCAAAAAAAATGTATTTCACGTGCAGAATACGTCCTGTAAACGCACTACAGCGAATATGTCAATTGTAGGTCGCATGTGCAGACCATGAAGGAGTATTGTACTGTAAAATTTCCGTTCTAGCTGTATCTCAGCCAGACAGCTAAGTTTCAGCGTCCAGTTTGCCAGCTTTTTCGCGCACGCTGTTCGCTCCATATGTGATAAAATTTCCAGTCATGTCTGTTCCTCTAACTTTATATTATAGGCCTTCAGTGAAACTACCGCACCCCTTTAACACACCGACCGTTTTAAAAGGTAACATCCTGCCATGAAGAATTTTCGTAAGGCACCCAATAAACGAGGGGCACTTATAAGGAGGGTTCACGAGTATTAAGTTACTCGTTCATGTGGAGCAGGTGGCAGGTTTATTTAGAACATTGCTAGTCTTCGCGCCTAAATATCTTCGTCTGTGCAGTTATTCTTGCTTGATTCAATAAGTGTAAGCTATTCGACATAGTGGCAACCTTATTTCCCGTTGCAGTCCCGACTCCCCACCATTTTATACAAGCTGGAATATTTAACGAATTCTTGTTCATTGTAGTAACGAGAGAGAGAGAGAGAGAGAAATGATTCCGCAATTTGCAAAGTGTCAGTGTATTATTGCACGAAACAATCTGAATTCTGTAAAACTATGGCAAAATGGAGCTATTTTGCCATCATAAGCGCACTCTTTTTTTTTTCGGTGACGAACTCCACAGCCGGGTGAGGCGTGCATGGTGATTCCAAGCGTCAAGGACGAAGAGATCCCGCTGCTGTTCCCCAAGGGCGTCACGTCCTACAATGTGCCATCGGGCAGAAAGTACATCCGCGTCACACCCCAGCCTGACCCTTGACGCGGCTGTGGACCGGCTGCACTTCGGCTGCACCGCAGACTCCGTGTTCCTGCATTACTTGCGAGATTTCAGTGCACTCACGCATGCGTAGAAAACTTCACGCACACCAGGTGCTATCTGTTTTTGCACGTCGCGTGTAAGCTACATGCACGTGGTTGCTTGAAAAGTATCGCGTCACTTATACGCAAGTAGGAAGAAAATTACGTCCCCGCGTCTCGCGAGAGACAATGTCACATGGCATATAGCACGAAACATAAAAGAAATGGTTCGCGGGTACTTAGTGTCTGCCAGGTAAACGAGCAGCCGAGAATTAAGGACGCATTGTACCAGCTTGTTTTGCGAAATTAAGTTTTCCCAATAAATCACAAACGACAGATATCTCTTGAACTTCACTGGAAAGCTACTGCATAACGAAATGCTCTAGCTTAGCGGCCCTTCGATTTCCTCGCTACGCTGAGAACCAACCGCAAGTAAAGGGGATTTATTGATACGAAGTGAGGTGCGCACACTCTGCACACACACACACACACACACACACACACACACACACACACACACACATATACATACATATATATATATATATATATATCTTTACACTTGAACAACAACAGGAAATTTTCAGTCTCATATTTTGGGACGTTGTTTCTGTCGTTCTGTTGTCTGTAGTGTGACGTCCTGTAGTAGAAAGTTCTGTAGTTCCTGATCAATATTTAATTAAAACTTGACAGAGAACTCTTTCAGGATATGTAAATTTATTAGTACAAAAGTAAAGAAAAATTAAAAGAAATACCTCCTCCCGGGATTCGAACTTGGGACCTGAGGATCCCGAGCCCAGCATCTGACCAATGCACCACGCCGAACTTTTTCTTCATTTATTACATGGAAAATAAAACTGAAGGTGTATTACAAAGTGGACACACCTATACACTTAAAGCTCAGGCAAACACACACATGCATCCAACAAGTGCATCCAGTCTGGCGGAGGTTCCTGCGCAGCGTACACACTTCTTTAAGCAGCACTTTCGCGAAAGAAGGATTTTGTAGATCGGGGGCTTTCGGCATGGCGATCACACAGTCTACTTCTCCATAGGCTATATAAACCAAGTAATGTGAACATGTCATAGGGAGGGCCACCCATGACCTTAAACGGTAGAAACCTCATTGAATATGGTGTAATGTCAATGTTTTTTTTAAGCGTCCGTTGGAGAATGTCCCCCCCCCCCCCAAAAAAAAATACAGTGTCCCTACAGTCTATGAAACAGTGATCTATGGTTTCGGTGCGTGTACCGAGTCGACAGTTTGTTGACCACGGCACAAAGCAACCTCTCGAATTCAACCAAGCTTTAACAGGTAGTGTTTCCGAATGTAACTTAAAGAAAAATGTTTTTACTCCAGGAGGTGCACATATTTTTCGGACGCGCCTAAGTATACATCCTCATAAGGTCGGCTTAAATGAGGTACACGATACAAAAGATCTGGGAATGGTTCGCTCTCCGATCCCATTAGGCTTGTGTCATCAGTACGACAAGGATGCCCTTTGTCACCGCTTTTGTTCTGCTTGTATTTAGAGCCACTTTGTAGGAGCATTCTTAATGAACAATATTTCGAAGGGTTTAAATTACTCACTAATGAGGTTCGGGTTCTTGCGTATGCAGACGACGAGGCCGATAAAAAGAGTGTAAAAACTGCTCTTGCAATTACAGAAGAATTTTGTGCAGCTTCTGGTGCAAGCGTTAACCTTGAAAAAAGTTCAGATTTTTGGTTTGGATTATGGGCCACAATGCCATCGCATTATGCAGGAATTCAATGGAACGAAGATCTGCGTTATTTAGGTGTGCCTCTCTCACAGTATAGAAATAGCAACGCTCATTGGTCGGGAGAAGTTGGCAAAATTCAATGTAAAGTGAATTCACGGCGAGGACGGAATTTGTCCCTGTTCATTCGTGCTGAAGTGTGCAACATGTTCCTAGCATCCCGTCTCATGTATCTGCTGCAAGTACTGCACTGCTCCCGACTTCGCCTTCAGGCACTGCATCGCGCATTTGCAACATTTATTTGTAGTTCGAGTTGTGAATCGATGCGGCGCGACAATCTATTCCTCCCCCTCGAACGTGGTGGTCTAGGATTAGTCCACCTCTTCTTCAGGCAAATTGTTTCTCGCCTGTTTTTCTTTCGAGACAGTGACCATCCGTTTTTGCGTGAAATGTTAGAACTTCGTTTAGTTCATCATGTTCCTAATATAGTAGTGTCATCAAATGCCAAAGATGTCCCACAGGCTCCTTGGGGCTTTCTCAAGGAGATTGTTGACACATTTCTTTTCTTGAAGGTTAGATTCAGCCTAGAGTACGTGTTCACTGCGAGTCGAAAAGCAATTTCTGCGGAACTGGTGGACTCTATTTTCCCAGTGCACCACACCGAATATGTCTGTCAGAGCACATTTTGGCTTTGTCAACAGTAAAAATCGCTGTCTGTGTTGCTGTTTACATTTACATTTTAACAGCCAAGATGCGCTTTCACTCCACCGCATCAACTGCCTCATCTCTAGAAGAGCAAAAGTGTTGTTACCAACGACAGGTACATCGTGGAGTGCTAGAACACCGATTTTGCTGTAACGCGATCCATATTGAATAAGAAATTCAGAAATAGACAACGGTGACCGGGGACACTGTTAGGGTTGTCACTGCTAATTTCGACAGTTGTCTCTCGCTCTTTACTCTTTTAAGCTCGCATATAATTCGTGTGTTCAATGCAAAATAACTACATAAACTCTCGTGGATGAGTCTTCATTCTGACAGCATACTGGTTTCTAACGGTAGCGCTGTACCAGATTAATGAGACCCGAGCGAGACAGCTTTTGACGCAACTTTGTGAAAGAACTCAAAACTTCTTTTCCGCTTCGCATAAGCTTGTACAATATTTCTGGGAAAATAACTAATGTGTCAGTGTAACCCCACGTGTAAGTCCACAGGCCTGTGTGCCACATCTTACCAAATAAAACAAAATGGATACGCAGCCATTCCCGCAGATGGTATGATTTTGATCAGCGGCCGATTTTGAGGAGGCCGGTAGGGCATTGCTGGTGCCGCGTCGTCACGGCACAATTATAACAATTGGCCACGTCGACTTTAATACCGGTGTTGGTGCTATCAGCATTGTTGGCTTCAGAGAAGCACGACTGAATACCGCGCAAGAGAAAAGTACAGTGTACACCACCGATGCGAAACTGACATACCATTTTAAAGGGCCGCGATGGAAAGCGCTTCTGTTGCGACTTCAGAACTTTTAGCTGTAGCGACCCAATGTTTCTGTTGCGACGTCAGAATTGCTGTCGTAACGTCAGAGTCGCTGTCACGATAGAAAGCTGTTGTTCCGACTTAAGAACCCTTGTTGTCGCGACAGAAAGTTTCTATTGCGACATCAGAACTCTTGGTCTTCGCGACAGAATGCTTCTGTTGCGACATGAGAATTTCTGTCGCATCTACAGAAACGTTAGGAACTTCTGTCATACAACAGAAATTTCTGTAGTTGCGACAGGAATTCCTGCTGTCTTTTTCAACTGGGCACTACAGAAGCTTGTCGCATCGCATAATTTCAGTGCACTTCTGTTGTCATCATTGGGTACATGTTGCGAGGATAGGTTTCTGTCGTACAACAACAGTTCTGTGTAGTACAACAGGAGTTTGTCGCATTACTTCAGGAACACTTCTGTTGTGACAATTGGGGGCCTCTTGCCACAACAGGTTTCTGTAGTATTTCAGCAGCTCTCTGTAGCACTACAGATGTTTGTCGGGTTACTTCAGGAACATTTCTGTTGGGGCAAAATGGTGCCTGTGTGATGACAAATTTGTCTGTAGTGCTACAAAAATCTGTTGTAGAGCTCCAACTTTCTGTTGTAACAACAGATATACGACAGAGTGTACTTCTGTAGGCACAATAAGAAATGTCTGTTGTACATCAGAACAAGTCCTGATGTACAACATAAATTTCTGTAGTACTGAAGGCAACCTCTGTTGTCATCTTCAACTGGGTATATATATATATATATATATATATATATATATATATATATATATATATATATATATATATATATATACCCAGTTGAAAATACAGATTCCTGATGGAGCGACAGACTTTTCTGGTGTGCAACAGATATATATATATATATATATATATATCAGTGTCCGAGTGCTGCTTGTATTTCTTCTTCTTTACAAAATAAGTAAATCAATATCAATCAATCTATCCGTGTCTTAGCGCCTCTCACGTCAAGTGGACCTTTACTGGCATCTGGCCTTTTGTACAAAAAAAGAAAGAAGAACTGATAGACCTTATTCCGCTTTCTGATACCATGCTCGAAAACATCACGGCAGCATTGGTTCCGTAGCGACGCTCAGTCACTTCGTTGTCCTCACCGTGGGGGTCATTGCCCCTTTCTCCGCAAATCCCGTCTGCCTCGCCATTGGGGCCAACGCCCCCCGCTCTGTCTTGGAAGGAAAGCGGCTTCCCGACTGGGGCATCACCTTGCTAGTCGACAAACCTGCTTTTACTTCTGAATAAAGGCAGTCGATTCTGCTTCTCAAGCTGTCACAACGTGTATTCCTTGCCTCAGCCTAACAGAGCTCACAACAAAGGGTGACCCAGGACATTTACGTTTCTTTTTTTTTTCGAACACTAGCCGTGGACCACGTTATCCTACTCCTGCTGACAGAGACAGCTCACGATTATGACTCCTGTCATCGCCGCAGAGCTTCAGCTTCCCAGGTTTTGGCCCAAGAATACCCGAGCTTGGTTTTTACAAGCAGAGGCCCGTTTTCCACTCCGGCGCATCCCTTCACAGACCGCGAAGTGCCTGCACGTCATTACCGCGCTACCCTCGACATTGCCAGCTGTCGACGCTGACGACAGGTGGCAACACTGGTGACCAACTTCGGCGCAACCACTCGCCTTCACAGTCTCGCAAGGCACGTGCAAACTTGCCGCGGCAGTTGTGCTGCTACCACCGTCGTTTTCGCGAACAAGCAAGTCGCTGCACACAGCCCTGTTCGTGGACAGGAAACCCACCGGCCAGTCGCTAACGGCGGCATGCGATATCGGCCCTCGCGCAAGCAGCCTATTCTTCGTAGTCGGCCGCATCATCGGCACCCGCCTACTCGTCGACATCGGAGGCGAGCTGTCTGTCATTCCCGCCACGGAATGCCACGGCCACAGATTGCCAACGCGGCAAAGTCCACACCCATGCTCAAAGCAGTGACCAATACTGCCTTCATGTTGCATGGGCTTCGGTAACGCTAGCCATTGGACTCCCGCGCTTGCACAGATGAGTGTTTGTGATTGCCACCGTCAGCTTTGCCATACTGGGAGCGGATTTCCTCAGCCATTTCAATCTACATGTGAGTGTTCACGATCGGCGCCTAAAGAATAACGTCACATCCCTCGATGTACTTGGCGGGCAGTCCGACATCACCTCACTGGGCATCCGTACGTTTGGCCGCTCTCAGCGCACGGCAAGATACTTGCTGAGTACCGACAACTCACGAAGCCACGAAATGATGCGCTGCCCGCGAAGCACAGGGTGACGCATCATATCACCACCAACAGCCCACCTGTCGCCCCTCGGCCTCGGAGGCTCGCTGGATGGAGGTTGGGAGTTGTCCGCCGTGAGTTCGAAGACGTGCTTCAGCTCGGGATTATTCATCCTTCTTCCAACAATTGGTCTTCACCTCTCCATCTACTTCCAAAGCAGGAAAGTGGTGACTGGCGGCCTTCTGATGATTACCGAGCTTTCAATGGCGTCACTACTCCTGATCAATATCACTTTCTCCACATACATGACTTCGGCGCTCGTCTCGCAGGAACCAAAACATACAGCAAGATCAATTTGATGAGCATGCACCACCAAATTTCTGTCCAACCCAGCGACACTCCGAAGACAGCAATCACTACTCCTGGCCTATTTTAGGTTGCCCGTATGCCTTACGGTTTCAAGACTGCGGCGCAAACTAATCAAATGTTCATGGACGAGGTTACGCGCGGACTCCAGTTCATTTTCGTCTACCTTGACGACATTCTCTTTGCAAGTCGCACAGACGAAGAGCACAAAGAGCTCCTTCGCCTTCTATTTGAGCGTCTGGATGAACACGGCTGTCTTAAAGGCTCCAGAAATGCATTTTCTCACTTGAAGCCCTGGATTTTCTCAGCCATCGCATTTCACCCCAAGGCATCAAGCAACTGGAATCACGGGTGAAGTCTATTGAGGACTTCCTCTTTCAAACCTCCTTAAGAAAATTGTGAGAGTTTCTTGGACTCATAATTTTTCACAGACGCTTCATACCATCCTATGCGCAAGTTATTCAGCTGCTTACCGACCTGTTGCGTCGACCCCCCCCCCCCAATCCCCGAAAGAAAGACGCCTATCTTGTACTGGTCATCGAAGCACGAACACTCTTTCCGGGAAGCCAAAATGCGGTTGGCGATTGCAGTGTTGCTGATTTATATGTTGCCCGACGCGCCAACACGCCTTATGGTAGACGCGTCGACCACGGCAGTATCTGCAGTACTACAGCAGCAGGATGGCACAGACTGGAGGCCACTAGGCTCCTAAGAGCACCTCAAATCTGCAGAAGCTCGCTACAACACCTTCGGTAGGAAGACGTAGGCCATCTATTGCGCTGTCAAGCATATTCGTTTTTTTTTTCTTGAAAGCTGTAGCTTTTACATTTTGACCGACTACAAGCCATTAACCTTCGTTTTCCAGAACAACAGTTCCTCGTACTCAGAACGTGAATTTAGCAAATTTCCATTGTGTCCGCATTTTCTACGCACATCCGTCATATCTCAGGGACAGAAAATCAGGCAGCTGACACACTGTCGTGGATCGACGCTGCGCCTGCTGGCCCTGTGGATTTCCAAGCTCTAGCCTCCGCCAGCGAAACGACACCAAGCTGCACCAATTGAGGGAGAAAGGCTCGTCGCTCCAGCTCGTGGAAGTGCCGCTTCTGTACACAACATTGGTCACGTGCGGCACATCGCAGCAAGCTCCTCGGCCATTCCTGCCCCTTCAGTTTTGGAGGCCAATAATCGTTTCACTGCGCGGGCTAAGCCATACAGGCTTCAGGGCGGCACAGAGCTTTATCACAGACCGCTTCGTCTGGTCAGGCGGCGCGGCGGCGGCGGGGCAGCTGCAGCAGCAGCAGCAGCAGCAGCCTGGCTACACCCACTGCAGGGCAAAGGCCTCTCCCATACTTCTCCAACAGCCCCGGTCATGTGCTAATTCTGGCCATGTTGTCCCTGCATACATCTTAATCTCATCCGCCCACTTTCTGCCGCCCCCTGCTACGCTTCCCTTCCCTTCGAATCCACTCCGTAACCCTTAATGACCATCGGTTATCTTCCCACCTCATTACATGTCCTATATGCCCATTTCTTTTTCTTGATTTTAACTAAGATGTCATTAATTCGCGTTTGTTCCCTCACCCAATCTGCTCTTTGCTTGTCCCTTCACGTTAGACCCATCATTCTTCTTTCCATAGCTCGTTGCGTCGTCTTCAAATTTAAGTAGAATGTAGGAAAGGTGTCGAATCTCGTGGGGCGAGTAACAGGAGGCCGAGCAATTCGATGCGTGCACAAGGGGCTTGTGGTCAGTCAAGACAGTAAATGCACGGCCTTCGAGGAAATTGCGAAAATGCTTGATAGCCAGGTAAACAGCGAGTAATTCACGGCCAAACACGCTGTAGTGGGACTGCGCAGGCTTCAGTTTCTTGGAGAAAAAAAAGCAAGTGGATGCCATGCATTGTTGATCAATTCCTGCAGAACGGCAACAACGGTGGTGTTTGAAGCGTCGGTCATGATGGCAGTGGGCGCGTCTGGCTTTGGGTGTTCAAGCAGTGTGGCGTGGGCGAGGGCAGACTTGAGTCTTGTGAAAGCGTCGGTGGCCTCTTCAGTCCACTGAAGCACTTGTTTGCGTTTGTTTACCAGCAGACCGTCTAGCGGAGCTATAAGTCGTGCACACTCGGGAATGAATCGGTGGTAGAAATGGACGAATCCGAGAAATTGGCGAAGCTTGGTGAGTGTGGTTGGTCGGGGAAGGTTTTCGATGACGCGAATCTTGGGCGGCAGAGGTCGAATGCAGTTAGCGTCGACGAAATGACCGAGGAACTCGAGTTCGAGTTGCCCGAATTCACTCTTGGCGGCGTTGATGACAATTCCTTCACTGGCAAGGCGTGAAAACAACAACCGCAAGTGGTGAAGATGTTCTTCTGCCGAAGAGCTTGCGACGAGAAGGCCGTCAATGTATGCAAAAGTGAAAGGAAAACCTCGAGTGACGGAATCGATGAAACGCTGAAAGGATTGGCCCGTGTTCCGTAAACCGAAAGGCATGCGGAGAAATTCGAAAAGACCGAAGGGTGTGGTGATGGCGGTCTTGGGAATGTCTTATTCAGCGACCGGTAGTTGATGGTAGGCGCGAACGAGATGGATCTTAGAAAAGATCGCGCAACAGCGTGTCGTCGATGGATCTCGCGTTGTTTCCGAGAAGCTGGCTCATTCGGCGAAGAAGTTGACTAGGGCGTCGGTCGCCGAGTTCTTCAGCGGACAGAAGCTGCTGGATGCGAGAAGGCTGTGAACCTGCTGTGCGCTGTAGCAGTACTGCCGTGAAATCGTCATAGGCGGCAGACAATGGGGAGTTCAACAAATCTGCTACCTCGCCAGTGGCGGCGGGCGAGAGCGCTGCGACGGCCTAATGGAACTTCGAGGCTTGAGAACGGATACCAGCGACTTGAAATTGCGCTTCGGCCTGAAGAAACCACGCCGAAGGATGCTGGTCCCAGTACTGTGGAAGGCGGACAGCGATGGCGGAAAAGGAGGGCTCACCGCGTTCCTCGGAAGGGTTCTGGCCTTGAGTTCTCGTAGCGTTGGTCTGGTCCATGGTCGTCTCTACGACAGGAGCGTATGGCAGTATCACGTCTGGGTCACCAAACTGCGGCGACGAGCGACCACGTAGACCGGTAAAGTCTCGGGCTCTTGCAGGAGAGGAAGAACCGACACTCGATCTCTTAGCATAGCATTCCTTTAATTAATCTCTTTCGGGACGCTAGCCCGTGCCGTCATCTCTCCTCAACGTCATCTCTCGTGCGACGCCGATGCTGCTGCCGCTACAATATCTTTCAGCATTTTTACATACAGCTCGTCTACACCCTGATTCCGTAATGCCTCCATGACTGCTGAGGTTTCGACTTAATCAAACGCTTTCTCGTAATCAATGAAAGCTATATACACGGGTTGCTTATATTCCGCACATTTCTATATCACCTGATTGATAGTGTAAATATGGTCTATTGTTGAGTAGCCTTTACGAAATCCTGCCTGGTTCTTTGGTTGACAGAAGTCTAAGGTGTTCCTGATTCTAGTCGCGATTACCTTAGTAAACACTTTGTAGGCAACGGACAGTAAGCTGAACGGTCTATAAGTTTTCAAGTCTGTGGCGTCCCCTTTCTTATGGATTAAGGTTATGTTGGCGTTCTTCCAAAATTCTGGTACGCTCGAGGTCATGCGGCATTGCGTATACAGGGTGGCCAGTTTTTCTAGAAGAATCTGCCCACCATCCTTCTACAAATATGCTGTTACCTGATCCTCCCCAGCTGCCTTTCCTCTTTGCATAGCTCCCAAGGCTTTCTTTACTTCTTCCGGCGTTACTTGTGGGATGTCAAATTCCTGTAGACTATCCTCTCTTTCATTATCGTCTTGGGTGCCCCTGGTACTGTATAAATCTATATAGACATCCTCAGCCACTTGAACTATCTCATCCATATTAGTAATGATATTGCCGGCTTTTTCTCTTAACGCATACATCTGATTCTTGCCCATTCCTAGTTTCTTCTTCACTGTTTTTAGGCTTCCTCCATTCCTGCGAGCATGTTCAATTCTATCCATATTATACTTCCTTATGTCAGCTGTCTTACGCTTGTTGATTAACTTGGAAAGTTCTGCAGTTAGCTCATAGCTCTCCCTTGCTATTCCTAGAACCTATGCCACATTCCCCCACTGACTGGTCTCCAGCCTGCTTCTTGCCTACCCTGGGATTGGATTCGCCCATCAGTATAGTATATTTTGTTTTGACTTTACCCATCGCCGATACCACGTCTTCATAGAAGCTTTCGTCGTCCTGGTCATCATGAAGGAATGTAGGGGCGTAGATCTGTACGTCCTTCAATTTGTACCTCTTATTAGGTTCCCAACAATACCTGCCACCCTTTCGTTCATCATCATCATCAGCAGCAGCAGCAGCATCATCATCATCAGCCTAGTTACGCCCACTGCAGGGCAAAGGCCTCTCCCATACTTCTCCAACTACCCCGGTCATGTACTAATTGTGGCCATGTTGTCCCTGCAAACGTCTTAATGTCGTCCGCCCACCTAACTTTCTGCCGCCCCCTGCTACGCTTCCCTTCCCTTGGAATCCAGTTCGTAACCCTTAGTGACCATCGGTTATCTTCCCTCCTCATTACATGTCCGGCCCATGCCCATTTCTTTTTCTTGATTTCAACTAAGATGTCGTTTACCCGCGTTTGTTGCCTCACCCAATCTGCTCTTTTCTTATCCCTTAACGTTACACCCATCATTCTTCTTTCCATAGCTCGTTGCGTCGTCCTCAATTTCAGCAGAACCCTTTTCGTAAGCCTCCAGGTTTCTGCCGCATATGTGAGTACTGGTAACACACAACTGTTATACACTTTCCTTTTGAGGGATAGTGGCAACCTGCTGTTCATGATTTGAGAATGCCTGCCAAACGCACCCCAACCCATTCTTATTCTTCTGGCTATTTCAGTCTCATGACCCGGATCCGTGGTCACTACCTGCCCTAACTAGATGTATTCCCTTACCACTTCCAGTGCTTCGCTACCTATCGTAAACTGCTGTTCTCTTCCGAGACTGTTAAACAATACTTTAGTTTTCTGCAGATTAATTTTCAGACCCACCCTTCTACTTTGCCTCTCCAGGTCAGTGAGCATGCATTGCAATTGGTCTCCTGAGTTACTAAGCAAGGCAATATCATCAGCGAATCGCAAGTTGCTAAGGTATTCTCCATCAACTTTTATGCCCAGTTCTTCCCACTCCAAGCCTCTGAATACCTCCTGTAAACATGCTGTGAATAGCATTGGAGATATCGTATCTCCCTGTCTGACGCCTTTCTTTATAGGGATTTTGTTGCTTTCTTTGTGGAGGACTACGGTGGCTGTGGAGCCGCTATAGATATCTTCCAGTATTTTTACATATGGCTCATCTACACCCTGATTCCGTAATGCCTCCATGACTGCTGAGGTTTCGACTGAATCAAACGCTTTCTCGTAATCAATGAAAGCTATATATAAGGGTTGGTTATATTGTGCACATTACTCTATCACTTGATTGATAGTGTGAATATGGTCTATTGTTGAGTTGCCTTTACGGAATCCTGCCTGGTCCTTTGGTTGACAGAAGTCTAAGGTGTTCCTGATTCTATTTGCGATTACCTTAGTAAATACTTTGTAGGCAACGGACAGTAAGCTGATCGGTCTATAATTTTTCAAGTCTTTGGCGTCCCCTTTCTTATGGATTAGGATTATATTAGCGTTCTTCCAAGATTCCGGTACGCTCGAGGTTATGAGGCATTGCGTATACAGGGTGGCCAGTTTCTCTAGAACAATCTGACCACCATCCTTCAACAAATCTGCTGTTACCTCATCCTCCCCAGCTGCCTTCCCCCTTTGCATAGCTCCTAAGGCTTTCTTTACTTCTTCTGGCGTTACCTGTGGGATTTCGAATTCCTCTAGGCTATTCTCTCTTCCACTATCGTCGTGGGTGCCACTGGTACTGTATAAATCTCTATAGAACTCTTCAGCCACTTGAACTATCTCATCCATATTAGTAACGATATTGCCGGCTTTGTCTCTTAACGCACACATCTGATTCTTGCCTATTCCTAGTTTCTTCTTCACTGTTTTTAGGCTTCCTCCGTTCCTGAGAGCCTGTTCAATTCTATCCATATTATAGTTCCTGATGTCCGCTGTCTTACGCTTGTTGATTAACTTAGAAAGTTCTGCCAGTTCTATTCTAGCTGTAGGGTTAGAGGCTTTCATACATTGGCGTTTCTTGATCAGATCTTTCGTCTCCTGCGATAGCTTACTGGTTTCCTGTCTAACGGCGTTACCATCGACTTCTATTGCGCACTCCTTAATGATGCCCATGAGATTGTCGTTCATTGCTTCAACACTAAGGTCCTCTTCCTGAGTTAAAGCCGAATACCTGTTCTGTAGCTTGATCCGGAACTCCTCTAGTTTCCCTCTTACCGCTAACTCATTGATTGGCTTCTTGTGTACCAGTTTCTTCCGTTCCCTCCTCAAGTCTAGGCTAATTCGAGTTCTTACCATCCTATGGTCACTGCAGCGTACCTTACCGAGCACTTCTACATCTTGTATGATGCCAGGGTTCGCGCAGAGTATGAAGTCGATTTCATTTCTAATCTCACCATTCGGGCTCCTCCACGTCCACTTTCGACTAACCCGCTTGCGGAAAAAGGTATTCATTATCCGCATATTATTCTGGTCTGCAAACTCTACTAATAATTCTCCTCTGCTATTCCTAGAGCCTATGCCATATTCCCCCACTGACTTGTCTCCAGCCTGCTTCTTGCCTACCCTGGCATTGAAGTCGCCCATCAGTATAGTGTATTTTGTTTTGACTTTACCATCGCCGATTCTACGTCTTCAAAAAGCTTTCGACTTCCTGGTCATCATGGCTGCATGTAGGGGCATAGACTTGTACCACCTTCAATTTGTACCTCTTATTAAGTTTCTCAACAAGACCTGCCACCCTCTCGTTAATGCTATAGAATTCCTGTATGCTACCAGCTATTTCCTTATTAATCAGGAATCCGACTCCTAGTTCTCGTCTCTCCGCTACGCCCCGGTAACACAGTACATGCCCGCTTTTTAGCACTGTATATGCTTCTTTTGTCCTCCTAACCTCACTGAGCCCTATTATATCCCATTTACTACCCTCTAATTCCTCCAATAACACTGCTAGACTCGCCTCACTAGATGGCGTTCTAACGTTAAACGTTGCCAGGTTCAGATTCCAATGGCGGCCTGTCCGGAGCCAGGTATTCTTAGCACCCTCTGCAGCGTCACAGCACCCTCTGCAGCGTCACCCTCTCGTTAATGCTATATAATTCCTGTATGTTACCAGCTATATCCTTATTAATCAGCAACGATGTTCAAAGCTGGGAAAGAAGCTGCCAAGCCTGTCAAGCCATGAAAGTGACCCCGCACACGCGTTAAGCGGTGCTCCCGTTTCCACCACCAGAGAGTCGCTTGGAACACGTTTAGAGTTGGTGGGGCCTGTTCCGCCCTGCCATCTTTCCAGGTACCTCCTCACGTGTGTTCAACGGTACTCAAGGTGATCTGAGGCGACGCCTCTACAAGACATCATGGGCGAGACAGTGGCGTAAGCATTCGTTACTACGTGGGTGTAGCAGTACGGTTGCCCTTTGCGCATAACTATTGACCGAGGCCGACAATTCGAAGGCTCACTTTTTTCTGCCGTGGTGAGACTGCCCATCATGCGCCTTCATAACACCACGGCTTTCCACCCACAGAGCAACGGCATGGTCGAATGACTCCACCGACAACTCAAGGTGTCATTGGCCACCACGCTCGACAGACAGCACTGGTGGAAAGTCTACCCCTAATACTACTGGGACTGCGAACAACAATACAAGATGACCTCGGAGTCAGTGCAGCCGAGATGGTTTTTGTGTGAACAATCTGCCTTCCAGGCGAGTTTTTCGGTACCCAGCAAGGCACTCCTCCGATGGCTACAGCGACATTCCTGGCTCGACTAGCTTCGACCTACACCCCCATCTATCGCCCGCGGGCAGCCTGTGTTTAATTTTCCGACAATGGACCCTACCACACACGTCTTTCTGCAGCGTAACTCTATCTGGCCACCACTGATTCCTTCCTATGAAGGCCCCTTTCGTGTGGTTTCGCGTTCAGAGGAAACCTTGAATATTGACGTTCGTGGCAAAGAAGAGAATGTGTTGTGCGGCCGCGTGAAACCAGCCTTCCTCGAACATTAACTAGGTGGGGAGCCCTTGTGGCGACCATCCGTCACTTCGTTGTCCCTGCCGTGGGGGTCATTGCCCCTTGCTCCAGAAATCCAGTTTGCCTCGCCGTCGGGGTCATTGCCCATCGCTCTGTCTTGGAAGGAAAGCGGCTGCCCGACATGGGGCGCCACCACTGCCACTCGGCAAACTTGCTTTACTCTCGAATAAAGCCAGTCGACTCTCCGTCCTCAAGCTGTCAGAACGTGTATTCCTTGCCTCCGCCAAACCTTGCTCCCAACACTTCGCATACGAACTGAATACTGGCAGTACTTGGCCTCACAAAGTAGCGAACGGAAGAAGCGAAATGCTCTGATATTGACACGTTATGTTGAAAATGTTCCAAGATCACCTGCTATCTTCAGTGCGGCGCGCCAACTCCGGTACGTTGGGGCTACGGTAAGACGCCTTCGTTTGTAGTAAAGCCGAGACTTGATGGTGGCAAAGTCCGAAAAACATCATATATATCAGACGCTCGGCGCTTGTAGGTGTGGCCCTCCATTACAGGGGTGCTATGCAGGATGCGTCGAGTTTGGCGAAACTCGGGATCTTCACGAGCTCTGGCGACACCCCAAGATGAAAGCACGAATGGTACCGAGACACAGTTTATCTTTCGACAAGCCTCCAGTTTCATTGGTTGATCTAGATTCACTCTGGCTGGCTATCATTCTTTGGGCGTTGCCTTATGGGCGGTCGACAAACTGGGGCTCACGTGATCGTACCGTCGGTGCATGATCGCGCCTTCTTTCACTTGTTTGTCGTTCCACCGAGTGCATTACACGCACAAGCGAGTTATAAAACAAATGCATTTAGTACAATATTATTAGTTAGTTTAACGTGGTTTAACAGCATTTTAAAGCTTACAAGATGTACACTGAATGTATATTCGACTAATTTGTAATTTAGTACGCTTCGCATTATACCACGAGGGAACGCTGTGGTGGCGTCATCACATACATTCATCGGGCGAGCATGGCGGCTAAGCATCGGCGATGCCCAGTGTAAACAAACTCGTACTACGAGCTTGCAGTGCGCGACGTAGTGATCAGGCTCGACGATGACCACTATTTCTTGGATAGTTCTGTTGCTCCGTGAGCAATCTTTCCGTGCACCCCGAAAGACTGCCAATAGCTTAGGCGATTTTACAGATCGCAACGCGCACCTACTGTTCACGGCACAATCCTGAACAAACAACTTATCCGGTGCTGCTTATGTGAGTGCGCTGAGTTCCTCCACTCTGCGTGACTGCGAGCGTCACGAATATTGCACAGTGTGTGCAAAAGGAAGACAGTCGATATAGCTACGATGCGACAAAGAGGTGGTGCCGAACATGGATCTCGCAACCAACACAGTGAAGGAGGCATCGACAAACTGCAGATAAGTATATTTCTACTGTTTCATATTTAGCATAATAATAGTGCACGGATTAAGTCACTTTCGTAGTAACGAACTGAATGTCCAGCAGTTTAAAAAAGGCATTGAGAGCCAATGAGTGCTCGTGCTGTCACATGTACGTGGGCCCGCGAAAATATGGAAAAGATAAAGGTAACCTTCACTAACTTAGTGGTATAACAGAAATTCATCAGCGACATTCAGCCCGCAGAATCTATGAAAGACTATCTTTGTCCAAGTGAAATATCAATAGCAGGTACTGTTATAAAGCAGGAAACTTATACAAAAATTTAATGGGTTGAACAACACATGGGAGGCATTTCCGAATCGTGATCGCCACGTTACCGATATCCTTGAAAAATGTTCAGAATCGTTGGATTCTACCGGTTATCCAATATGGGACATAAACCTGGAGGTTAACAATGAAACTTGAGAAGTCGAGGACTGTGCAGAAAGCGAAGTAACAAAAATTGTTGGAGATAGCATTAAGGCAGGAAGACAGTGGCGTAGTAAACCGTGGCAACTGATATGCTAGTTGAGATTAAGAAAAAAAAATGGAATCAGTGGGCAGGCAATGCACGTCTTCAATCACTTGTTGCCAATTTATAGCAGGTGATTACATAAGCGTGAGAAAATGGATGTCAAGGAGAGAGAACTGCAGCTGAGGATGGTAGAAAATTGCGTAATGGGACAAAAATATGATGTTTGTAGGCATAGGATGCAATCAGCTCGCATAAGACGAAATTGTAGGGAGCGCCATTGATTTTGCAGTGAACAAAAATAGGTTTGTGGTGCTGACAGTAGAGACTCGTGAAGGTGTGAGGACACCTCAGCTGTTGGCACACTAATAAACACTACAATTGGCTCTGAAAAAAACCTGTTATGAAAAATAAAGCAATGTTATCCCGACAAATTGTTTTATTATGCATACACTAAAGGCTTCCACAGTTAAGGGCAGTTAGTACCAATAGTGCAATGAGCATATTTATTTGTAAATAATGGTTTATATGCGATTGATTCATTCCAACAATCCACTTTTTTTGCAGCAAAACATTCTGCTGCTGGAGGCATTCAACCGCCTGGTGGCAGTAGGCGAGCGCCAGGCACATGCTCTTGAATGTGGCAACAGTAGCTCTGCAACAGTAGGATCAGTGCCCTCACTGCTTTCCAGTCGAACCCCCAGAACACACCTTACAAAGGAGCTTTCAGTTTATTATTTTGTTTATTATTCAAGAGCATGAATAAAATTATTGCAGTAAACATTGTGCTGTGCATATTGGGACACTTGTAACATGCACTTGATGTCTCTTCAAAATGGGCAAACACGTAAGACAACCTGTGCCACTATTGGACCGTGTAAATGAAAAAGACACTAATGCAGCATATACGTCATTGTGCTGTTTGTTCTTTCTATGTGCAAGAATGCAGTGGGTGTTGATTAGCCACAATATGAACGGTGTGTGTATTTCACAATGAAAAGACAGGAAACGGCATGACCTTAATAATGCTATCACCTATAGACTGTGCACATGAATGCAACACTCCCCGATTTAAACGTGCCATTACATGCATGTTCGATACCACATATTCTTTAACAATGTCATATATTTGCATGTACTAATTTTCACACAGCTTAAGCCCATGCGTAGCTCACTTGTGATGTATCCATTTCATAGGCAAAATAATTGTACACTTTGTCCTTTTGTGTTGTATGAAAAGTGGCATCCTCTCGTCGGATACAACTTCACAAGACAGGAGAGGCCCCGCCCAGATGACCAAAGCGCAGCAGCCGATTGCCTCCATGTCTAAAGAAATAGTCCCTCTCCAGTGAGCGGGTATTAGTGTGTCCAGCGGCACGATGTCAGTGTAGAGTGTGTGCCCATTGTGTGTTTGTGTTCACCTGCCATTAAAGTGCAGGTTCTGCGGCCTCCTAAAGCTGTATCAGACTATAGAATCACGTAATGCCTTGCACTGGTTGCATAGCCTTTAGCAACTTGATATCACACAGTGATCAGGAACAGAAATCTGTAAAGGCACTCCAGCAAAGCTGGCTGGCCACACTTCCATTATGAGGGGCTGTAAACAGTTCTCGTCAAATATTCCCATGACATCCTTGAAAAAGAGGTGGTGTTTGGCACTTTAGAATCAAAAACACATTACAGTGAATGTTGTGTACCACGTTTAAACAAACTGAGCTTGGTTATCTGCACAGCATGTAATGGAAGCTTGTGCTTCACATAGGAAACAAAGTGCTCTGTCCAGTACAATTGTCAAGTTCGCTGTGGCACCTATTACGTCATTAGTGTCAACATAGAAATTTTCAAAGGCCATTCATTTCACCATTATTTTTGTATGACAGTTCTTTCAATCAGTGCTTGTATTACATGAGCAGGTGGATTTGATTGCAAAGCTTTGTTTGCAAACCCTCAGACTTCCATAATTGTGCGGCAAGGCACCGGCATGGTGTTGAATAGCTCACACTTCCTCGGCCCTGCACCAAAGAGGCCCAATGCTCTATTTGAAGTTGGATCGCGCAACAATTCGATGGCATACAAAGAAGAGTAATACACACAGCAGAGCGTTCTGCTGTGTGTATTTCTCTTCCTCGGTCCTGCACCAAAGAGGCCCAATGCTCTATTTGAAGTTGGATCGCGCCACAATTCGACGGCACACAAAGAAGAGTAAGACACACAGCAGAGTGTTCTGCTGTGTGTATTTCTCTTCTTTGTGTCCCGTCGAATTGTTGTGCAATTCAGCTTCAAGCTTTTATACCAATACAATGAGTCTTCAACCTCAACAATGATCTAGTTATTAAGCCAAAATGGCACACGTCTTTGAAATGTCCCAACATGACTTAGCTCTCCAACAAATCAACACAAGCATAAAATTTTGCTGCACAGGTGTATGCACGTGCCATATTCTGTACCACTAAACTCACAGGAATCAAAGGGGCAAGCATTAACCAGCCTTACTGCTGCCGTTACCATCATCATCATGACACCAATAGAAAGACAGTGCTGCGTTTCAGTAAAGGGAGTGCCGGAGGGAAAGGCGTGACAGCGAGGCTTACAATAAAAATAGCACTTACAAGACATGTTCAATGCCAAAATATGCTGCATATCGCTCATCCTACTTTGGCATTGCGGCAAGCTTTTAGACGTTTGAGCATGTCACAGTTTGTGTAATCATTGGTCTAAAGCTGTAAAAAAGGTCTATTCGCTCTGCAATCTTTATTTGTATCATGACAGGTTAAAGACCAACTTTTCATTGGCATCTGCATCACATTTCTCCCGATATGTAATTTTGCCTTGGTGGTTCACATCTTCACGCACACCGAGTTCTGCAGAGCATTGGATCTCCATTGTTCTACTGCTGACGAATTAGAGCCCCATTATGAGAGGAAAATATATGATTTGTTCATACAGAATAACGCCGCCCCCCCCCCAAAAGAAATTACACTGAACCACTGGCACATGCACCAACAGTGAACACAGCAAACACTGTGAAGTATTTTCTTCATGCAAGCCAGCACACTAAGATTCTTAATGCATTTTCATTTTGCCATACATGCATAGGCACAACCGGCTTGGCGCGACATCCGCATCTCGCACTCCAATTGTGCAATGCCTTGCTGTTTCATAGTGTGGTCGATAGATGACGCATGACCAAAGTTCAGCATTATGCATACTGAGTAACTTGTACTAAGCATTCTCATAAAAAATCCCAAGTTCTTTATGAGATTAGCATTCACAAAGTATTTCACACAATTTGTTATATCCATTTATCTAGTTATACTTCATTAACCTCTTTCCCAAAAAAGTGAGCCATTTGGAAGGCACCCTGATAGATAAGTAGAACAATCGGTAAAACGTCAGCAACCAGCGAAAAAGTCAGTATCATAGGCTGCCGCATGTGTGATGTCGGTAACACAAAATTTAAGTCGGCTACACAGAAGTGACAAATTTGGCAATATGGTTCGTCTAGACATTGCTTCAATGCTAATCACAGTAACGCTGACATTGAAGGCACCTTAATTCCTACGAACGTTCCGTCGACACACCCGACTACGTTCGTAATGTTTCCGCGAAGTAAGAAGCGTTCTTTTATAAATGCCCGCTCAGCCGCAGTCTTCGGGAAAGCCAGCCACCGCTTCCGCACTGCCGCGTCAATAAGCGCATCAGACATCTATGACACAGAGGCTCACAGTAGTTTTATGACGTCCAATGTAGCACTCGGCGCCGACGCTTCCCTGAAAACTCCCAGTCCCGTAGAAATGGAGGGCGCAGAGGACTTGCTCTTCGACGGTGAGCGAATGAAGCCCGCCACGCTGTCTCCGCAGACGAGAGTCTTCGCCTAGCTCGTCACACAGCCAGCGCACTGATGTCTTCGACAGGCCAAAATGACGCTGAAACTCCACGGCGGTCATGTACGTGAACGGGTCCAGACGGTCATACTGACGCTTGCTGCCGCTGGCTGCAATAACACAGGCTGCTGCTGCCGCCGCCATGTTCCCGAGTTGAACTCGGAAGGGGTTTCGCGATGTACGAGTTTAGCACGAGTTCGCCTGTCAATCAAAGCCAGAAGTCACGCCCCGCGCGAGGCATGTCACTCTTGTGCGCGCACCCACTACATTTGGGCCACGCCCAGCTTATCTTCCGGCAACAGCGACGCGGTGTCGAGCTGAGAGGCATCAAGAATCTCGACCGCCAACATAAAACGCGCACAACGCACTGTCATCGGTGATGTACTGAGCACCACTATCAAAAACAAAGCGTTGACTGTCGCTGGCTTATGCATACATCTCGGGCTGAGATGGCCACACAACACGGTTTCATGGCCTGCATTGTGGCGCGTAGCGCACAGTAAATAATTATCGGCACGTCACTGTAGCTGCTTACAAGGCGTTGATGCGCCGAGGGTGACGACGATGCTGAGGAGTGCGTATCGCAGCAGTCGTTTGAGATGACTGCTCTGTCATCGGTGATGTATCGGAGCCACAACGTCGTAAACACGATCAGCGTCCGAGAATGGCTCGCTCTTCTAGACCCAGTGCAATGGCATTTCTTCTTCACAAACAGTGCGCCCTCAACAGTTCCAACACCTTCCTCAGTTCGAAGTCTCATTTCATAACCGCACACAAGAGCCCTCACCTGTCAAAATGCGATTGCTGCGGTGTCGTTACGATATCCTTCTGCGATCGCTGCTGGCTCCAGCAAAAGTAATCCGCAAGCACCTTGGTGCGCACAAAACACTCAAATACTGCGTACATGCGCTCAGAGGCACTTTCAGTGGGCAAGCGATGACAAGCGATGAATTGTGTCGATGGGAAGCACGCACTTCTTCGCAATGCATCGCCGAGGCTTCGCGCAGAAAGATAAACTGGTACATTTTCACTAAACTGCGTCACTCACTGTAAACAGAAAAACACCCAGATGGGCGTTTTTTGCTTGTCCTCTAGCGCATTCCCTTTTGTACATCTTTTTCCTCCCATTGAATGGGCGTACGATAAAACTCCCATTGACATGGGCATTAATTGGGCACACAACGGGGGTACCTTAATACGCCCACTTCACCCCCATTTCACGGGGAGGTACAATGGGAGTTTTGTGAAGGAATTAAAGGCATTTTAGTTTAGGCGCGGCAAGCACGTAGCGAAATGCTTGGTGGCGCGGGTCCCGCGCTTACGCAGCACCAGACGGAACGCCGCAGGCCGAAATGTCGAACGCCGGCGATCAAGGCTCAAGGGAACTCGTTCGTCCGTGAGCTGCCACCCGAGCAGGCGTCGCACCTGCTCGGAGCGAACGCCGGCGTCCGACACTGTGGCCTCCGGTATTCCGTCTGCTGCTGCATAGGCGCGGCGTACCGCCACGAAGCATTTCGCCGCGGGCTCGCCGCACGTGGTCCAATCGACGGCACACGGCCACCGCTGAATCGACCAAGTCACGCGCACACGTGGTCCAATGGTGAATGAACCCGTGACCGCCCGTCTTCATTTTTTTCCTTTCGCTGATCACAGAGCCCCTCGTTGCAAAGCTTTTATACAATCGTCCTATCGAAAATGCTAGTTACCGGAAGTGCCTCCGAGGCCAGCAAACGCCTTCGAGAGCAGTTGCTACTTGCTGAAAGGAAAAATGCACGAGACACACATTGACAGCGAAAGAAAATTTATTAAACACCAAATGTAAGAAATATATGTTCACTTTCGGGCCCAAAAGAAAGCAAATTTCTGCCCCAGTAAAATAATTGTCTTGATTTTAAAAAAGAATACTGTACATAGTAAGCATGCATGCCAGTTACTAGTATTCTGCATGTCCTAACACAATGAAATTAGCAAATGAAAGAAATGCTAAAAAATCTTATCTCGTTTCATACTGAACTGTAACTACATAGCCATGTGTTTGAACTGTTACTTTGCACTGACACTCCACACTTTTGCACAGACTATATATTGAGCTTGCTTGACTAACAGTAAAACTCCATTTGGGCCTAGTTGGTACATAATTCTGAACTTAAACTTACAGCACAAACACCTAAGACGGACAACAAAAGGCAGATACGGCACACACTGGCGCTAACTGACAACTTCTTTATTTCTTTGTCATCGATGCATATATAAACCCTAGGCCACACAACCGCACAGACTACATTACAGAGATCTACCAAATTACCGCATAAGCAAACGTAGGAAGTCAAATTCAGATGGGTGCAGGGACAAAGATATGTCACTGATGCAATTATCGACTTGCCTTTTTATGTGGTAGGCCTCTAAGGCAAGCTGCGCATGCTCATTCTTGCTTTTGCCAAGAATCGACGTCCTATCAAGTCGTGTCTCACAAATGTTGTAAGGGTTTGCATGCGCAACAAGGTGCACTCCTCTAACTACATTCTTGTCTACTTTTTTGCGCATGTTTCCTGCGTGGTCCCTTAAATACATAAGGTCATCTATCAACTCAAGGGAGTTGCTTGCAGGCATAGTGTTCCTTTGGCTTTTTCTTCGCCGAACAAGCTTTTAAAGCTATGCTCACGCACCTGCGGAGAGCAGAGGAGGAGGCCAAATTCGGCATAGTGCTTCATACGTGTCGCGCGCTGTCGGCGTGGTTTACACCATTCCACTCTCATGTGGTAAGATATAGCTTGGCTAGATAGGGCATTGTGTCAATGAGCTACTCAGGGAACATGCGCAAAAAGTAAACAAAAATGTAGATAGAGCAGCGCACCTTGGTGCGTATATAAACTCTTGCAACAATTGTGAGGCACAACTTGACGGAACGTCGATTCTAGGCAAAAGCAAGAATGAGCATGCGCGGCTTACCATAGAGGCCTCCCACATAAAAAGGCAAGGTGATAATTGCATCAGTGAGATATCTTTGTCCCTGCACCCATCTGAATTTGACTTCCTACGTTTGCTTATGTGATAATTTGGCAGATCTCTGTAATGTAATCTGAGTGCCTGCACGGTTGTGTGGTCTAGGGTTTATATTGCATCGACGACGGAGAAATAAAGTTGTTAGCCTCGATGTGTCGTATGTTCCTTTTGTGGTCCGTCTTAGGTGTTTGTGCTGTAAGTTTAAGTTGCTTGACTAAGCCATTCTAAATTAACAGTGGCTTGTATAATGAGGCTGATCAGTGGTATTTTGCATGCACTAGCACACAAATATGATAAATGTCAAAGTACTAAATTAAGAAATTGGGACTCAACACACAAACAAGCTACATAATTTAGTGTAGTTATTGGGCTGTATTTCCGAGCAGGCTATTAAATATAAACCGTATTTTACAAACCAGAACCCACCTGCTGATTATGAGACGTGCCGTAGCGAGTAACCACGGATTAATTGGGACAACCTGGGGTTCTTTAACATGCACCTAAACCTAAGTACACAGGTGCTTTTGCATTTCACTCCCACTGAAATGCAGTTTTGTTTACGACTAGATTTGCGAAAGTTCTGAACAGGATTCCCCCTATATTTTTACAGTGGGCACTCTTTAAATGGAGCCTCAAGGGGCCGGGGAAATTGGTTCCATTTACCAGGCATTCTATTTAGTGCGAGACATTGCAGAGAGCCAACCGACCATCAGGATGGTGTCCTGTTTAAGCGACAGTTTCGCTAAAGCAATTTTCGTTTATGAAGGTTCCACTGCAGTCCTTAATAGTGGATGAGTTGTGTTCTGCATGGACACTTTAGCATGGCTACCATGTTTAGTTGAATATTGTGCAAGCAGCGACATTTCACTGTACCCAGTGCAATATATAAAGCCAGCAATGTAACATGCTGCAAATGCAGCCACGAACAAGTAACTCCCCTAGCATACCCAATAACAGCATCTTTAGACGAGATTAGTACTGCTTTCTCATGTTTAAGTGCCTTGTTTTCAGAAATCAAATCCTCCTGATCACATTGGTTTCCAATCGTGTCATTCCCCGCGCTGAGGTCATTTGAGATTGCATTTAATTTCACTTCAGATAGCATATTGGTCTTATTTAAAAAGCACATGGCATCACAGTCACCACCTAGATATAGAATTTGAGCTGCAACGCAGTAGCAGACATTCTGAGGTAGATGCCTAACTATTCTTTTGAATTGGGATGCATACTCGAAACACTGCTATGCAATTGCAGACAGGGCTGGTAGTGTAGCAACCAGGACGGATTTAACGGACATACAGGAGCAAAATCGTGTGAGCTTTGAATAAATATTCTCTATGAGGAACCATGCTGTCCAGATATAAAATGGGGATCGAAATAAAGTAGTTGGATAGCAAACCTGCATTTCATTAAGTAAATAAAATACTGTTCATGCTACCTTCCAGGGTGCACACTACATTCTCTTTCTTTGAATGTGAATTTGTTACCTTGCCATGGGTTGCCAAATGTATGGGTGTATTGTTGGTCGAGGGTGGATATAGGTCTCAGGCTAGAGGAAATATTTCGACAAGGAGACTTGCCAGGTTGAACAACGAGTGTCTCAGGCTGGAGCCATTTGGTTCCCTTGCAATGATGTTGGCTCCAGCTTGAGACTTTTTTTGTTGGACAACTGTTGACAATTAATGTCGCCATCTTTTCATTTACCCTCATCTTATTCAACCCATTGCTCCACGCAGGAGCTGCAGTTTCTTTAAGAATAAAAATATTAATGAGCTCAAAGGCTTTGTGCATGGCTGCGTCCCCAAGTGCAAAAATTCGTTTTCAATGAATGACAGAGTTGGTACCTTTCTTGAGCATTCAATAAGAAGAACCAAAATTAAGCTAACTGACTCGTTATGACGACAAGTAAACATGAATTGATGTGGAGTGCCATTTCTTCATTTCACACCAGGCTTGGGGCCAGCCGGACTTCTTCCTAAAATTGAGAAAATTTTTCTAATTAATTACATATTAAGAGTAATCTCTTCATAACCTAAAAATTTTAAAAAATGGTTATTTGGTTATTCATATTTAGTTAGGAACAGCGCGAAGAACACTGACGAAGTAAGGGCGTATACAGTAATGACACATAGTGCTGGTTGACTACAGATTTAATATTAGAACAGACAAACAGTTAAGTACTTTGGAATACTTCCTAAAAGCCATAAAAAACCAAAGCAGGAAGCAGTTGTACGAAATAATGTATGTGCATGAAAAATGCACTTGATCATCGGTTTGCAGATATGTGTGCCATTTACTTGTCAGTTAACAATACGTGTTACACTGAAACATTTCTCCTACAATTTGGCAATTCTGTGGGCACTGATTATTGCTTGGGTCAGTTGGTTGCTGTTGTTACTGCTATTAGTGTATGGTGAAGTGTAATGTAGATGGGGACGTGCTACTGACAACTACGAACATTGGCAAATTTTGCTGCACCAGGATAATGCATGCATTGTCCTGCTGCAGCAAAACTTTCCAGTAAACTTTCACAGTTCTCTGTAGTACTTTCCCATCTGTCTCGCCTCACACTGTTTCATCTATAGCGCTTCACCATACTATAATATGCGCCACCAACTGACACAAAATTCTACCCTTCTGAAGTTCCTACTGCTACTTCGCACTCGTCACATTCAGGCTGCCAGCCGTACTAAGCCCAATGTAGTATAACTGCATGGACTGGCAGCTCCTGTCATGGATTTACTCTGGTGTAATGGCACCACAGAAGCAAACGAAGACAAAGACATGCAGGACACAAGTGCTTAACCTCAACTCTGGCTTTAATAAGAAAACAGACATATACAACACGTAGTGACACGAAGTGACGTTATTAATTCAAAAACAAATTCTTCGTGCAATTTAATTGAGAATGACTGATGCATTTGTCCTTTTCACGCTAATCTGCCAAAGCTTAATTATGTTATGTACATTTGCTCATAATTTCTGGCAACGAGTTTCGAAGAACACTGGAACAAACCACTCTATTTTGTAGTGTATCACAATGTGCGGATGAGAGTTGTTGCACACAAACGTCATTAGCCCCAATCTCAAATTATTACAATGCGTGTCTATGCAATGCAAGCATGACTGGATAGGAATGGCAGACTGTACATAACCTCCGTTGCGCAGTGCAACGCTTGCAAATTGTGCTGCACGCAACAAACAAATTAGTTTGTTTTCCTGGCTTCAGTCTTTTTTTCTCATCACAGCAAATCTCTCTTCACATGTTCCATACAAAAAAAAATGTTTGCCCGTAGGGACCAGCTACACAATTACTCACGAAAATCCCAAATGCATACCAAACAACTGCAACCACTTCTTTACTTCATCATCTCATTCATTATATTCCCTAGTCATGCCTGATTTAGTTGCGCAAATCCTTTTTCTCAGGCCCTTGTTAGGAGAGTTTTGTGCTGCAACAAAAGGCAGAAGCCAAAAAAGGAAGAGGTTGGTTGTGGCTTGAAGCACAATATGCATCTAGTGAGCTAGGCCGCAAGCGTTGCGTAGTCTGCTGCCATCACAAGGCCGTGCCTACATTGGACAGATGGGATGCTCTATTAATGTGAAATCAGGGAGATTGAGGCAGTATGAGTCATCTGTGTGAAACAACCCTCCCTCACACAATGGTAAATGCTGCAAAGAATGTGACCGCGGTCCTGTGTTCCACAAAACTTGCGTTGTAGCGAGATATTATGACCTGACAACATGCAACGTAATTGTGGTTTGCAACATTTAAAAAGAATGATAAATGTATCAGTGATCCATTAGTTGCACTGCATAAAGAATTTCTTTTAACAGATACCATCACATAATGTCTCCACCTGTTATTAAATATTACGTTGCCTTATTTTAAAGCTTGAAGTGAGATCCGGTGCTTGTGTCATGCGTACATATCTTTCTTCGTTTACTTTTTGTGGTGCCAATACACCATAATTTGTATAACCAAATGGCCACACTGCTTTTGTCACGTTATAGTGATGCTTGCAAAGCCTCGCAAACAGCAGCCTATTTGCTCAAAACGTGCTTTTGTACATATGCTTTTCCAAAAAGAAAAGCTGCGAAAAGGTAACAGAATCAACAGCAGTAGGTTAAATCCACTGCAATGCTTTACTTTTCTGCCTTTATTATTCGTTACACCTAAGTGGATCAGCCAGAGTGTGAATGTTACAGAAATGCACCAAATAAGTTGTTGAAATGATGCAAAAATGTTAACGCAACTAAGCATAGATTTATGTGCAATAATAGACACCACTCAGTTTCTTTCCTTCTGACACAAACGTAGTATATCTTATTTTTTTTGGCATGAAGAAAAGCATATGTAGACCAGGCAATATTTGAATGAGAGCGTTCACGATTAAGCACCACTGTGTGACCATTAGGGTACATACACTGTAAATAGTACAGATGATGTCCCGAATATCACAAGTGCAACATGTTAGCGAAAGCAGCAACCATTAACCCCGAAACTAACCAAATCCCACAAAAAAAATGGCTGTGGCTTAGCTAAGGTTAAGCCCAGGATGCGAAGCATACTAGCCTTTATTTTAGTTGTTGAACCACTGTTTAGCCTGGTGAACTGCTGTTGCTTAGCTATATTTGGTTTGGCTAGACGAACAAACAACTCATGCAGGCAAGCGCACGAGCTGAGACCCGGCTATGTAGCTACGCGGCCGCAAGCGAGCGCACGAGTTGAGCCTCCGCTTTTGCAGCTGTTATGACGTCATATGGTAGCTACGCGGCCACGTGCGGCGCAGCAAGGAAGAGCATGGTTGTGCGGCTAGTATGCTTCGCATAATAAAAAATAGATGTATGTGTCAGTGCAGCACCTGTATTCTGAAGTTACAGGAAAGTGGCATGCTTGTTAACAAACCTACAACCAAGGCACATTTGTATGTGGCCAACCCCTGCCTCTTTATGTGCGTTCGTGCCTTTGACAAGGTGTTACTAGATATTTATTTGCTTGTCTGTTGCAAAAACACATCAATTATCAGGTCCGTGCACAGTGCACCATGCCATTTATCTATGTGGACTCACTTTGAGTCCTTAGCACTGCTCTCACCTGTTCAGAACTAACAATCGCAAAAAGACTTGTTCTACTTAAATCTACATGCCTGAACATGCGGGTTCTGCAGTTGAAATAAGGTAATTATAAGTAAAACGAATGACATGTTCTGATGAACTTTGTTTTCATAATCTAATTGCTTATTTGGACACATAACCAGTCAGATAATTCGCACTAACACAAGAAAACAAATTCAACACACCGGTTTATACCGGTCGGTGCTCTTTTGACTTTAGTACACACTGAACCAACGACAGGCAGTGAGAAATACCAACAACCACTAACTTCCAGACGGCATTATTGGTCACATGTGCACATGATATAGCTACAAAAACCCAAAGGAAAGTAAACAAAGAAAAAACTACATTTTAACAGAAAAAGAACAAGACAAAACAAATTTCTTCTGGTAGCTAAGTCACAATCAAGGTGCAAATGCCAGCTATAGTTCGGCAAGCACACATTTAGTTATTTTGCTCAGTCACTCAATATCACAATTTCTTGTTTGACAGCAACACTGACGGGACATCTGTGCATATCTTTATTGCAAATGCCATTTTTGCTCGCCCCAAAATCCTTTTGTGGTTATTCATTTAGTACCTGCTTCGCCTGTACTGGCGTTGCAGGGGGATATACATTATGCGTAATGTAACTTACAGTCAAATCGAGCAAACAAAGCAGGGAGGGAATTATCTTTGAAAACTATGCGATCATTTGCAGGCGGAAAAACCTTGCAGTCCCTTTGGTCCAAGGAAAAAACAATGTGAGGCATCACCACTAAGGAAATTAATAAACCTGTTTAGTGTAATCTCTTTCTTGTGAGGTATGATGATAGCCTGATATGAATTTCCCTATCTCTACATGTTTGGAACAGTACATGCTATGAAATAACTTTAACTGAAGAGATTTCCTAGTCTTTTCAATCCTGCCATTGCAGCTTACCCTTACTCTCAGTAATACAAAGCCATTTAGTACGACTTCAAATTTTGAATTTGAGAGTCAGCGAATAAAGATATGGTTTTACGGTGTGTCACCGATACCTTCACATAGGTAGTATGAAGCAAACCCAGCCTTGCTTTTTCGTCCACTCTGTCCTCTTTGATACTGTCACACGCAGTGGGACGACACTATCATGAAAAGTGCTGGCAGTGGAGGTGAATGCTATGTCTGTCTCTCATTTCAATGCATCTCTGAAACTACAGATTATGCAAACCCCAGTACTAAACACGTGGGAAGACTGCACATAATACCACGCCATATCAGCACATCTAGTCTTTCCACACGCAGCAGATCACCTCTAGAACAGGGTGTGCAGGCTGCAGATGTGCTCAGCTGCGCTAGAAATGAAGACACACATGGACTGGGCCCCTCTGAGGGCCCCCTTAAAAGCTCAGTTTGTCATATTTTGTTTCTGCAATAGGCTAGTGCAAAGAGTGAATTTGCTTCATTCCTGAATAAAGGGAAAATCAGACATCCACCCATTCGTAGCAATTGCTACAAAGGAAACTCATACGGATTCCTCGAAAGAAAAGCCTCATAGTTGAAGAAAAATTCGTCCTGGTCCGGGACTCGAACCCGCGACCACCGCCTTTCCGGGGCAGCCGCTCTACCATCTGAGCTAACCAGGCGCCTAGCAGATGGCAGGGCGAAGTCGAATTTGTCGACAACACACAGCAAAGGCAAGAGTTTCATGTAGTAGTTCTGCGGAAACCCGCAAGGTGGAGAGAAGTAATGAATAAAGGGAAAATCAGACATCCACCCGTTCGTAGCAATTGCTACAAAGGAAACCCACACGGATTCCTCGAAAGAAAGGCCTCATAGTTGAAGAAAAATTCGTCCTGGTCTGGGACTCGAACCCGGGACCACCGCCTTTCCGGGGCAGCCGCTCTACCATCTGAGCTAACCAGGCGGCTAGCAGATGGCAGGGCGAAGTCGAATTTGTCGACAACACAAAGCAAAGGCAAGAGTTTGACGTAGTAGTTCTGCGGAAACCCGCAAGGTGGAGAGAAGTAATGAATAAAGGGAAAATCAGACATCCACCCGTTCGTAGCAATTGCTACAAAGGAAACCCATACGGATTCCTCGAAAGAAAGGCCTCATAGTTGAAGAAAAATCTGTCCTGGTCCGGGACTCGAACCCGGGACCACCGTTTTTCCGGGGCAGCCGCTCTACCATCTGAGCTAACCAGGCGGCTAGCAGATGGCAGGGCGAAGTCGAATTTGTCAACAACACAAAGCAAAGGCAAGAGTTTGACGTAGTAGTTCTGCGGAAACCCGCAAGGTGGAGAGACGTAATGAATAAAGGGAAAATCCTGGTTAGCTCAGATGGTAGACCGGCTGCCCCGGAAAGGCGGTGGTCCCGAGTTCGAGTCCGGGACCAGGACGAATTTTTCTTCAACTATGAGGCCTTTCTTTCGAGGAATCCGTATGGGTTTCCTTTGTAGCAATTGCTACGAACGGGTGGATGTCTGATTTTCCCTGTGCTTCAAATGTGCTTCATCCAAAGTATGTTATCGCGACCATGCTGTTCTGTTGCACCTAGGCTCCCTGCGCTTGAGCGGAAGTTGTATTTTCTTCTATACGTTTGTTCAGGCTGTCATTAAACAGTTGGTAGTTTGGCACTTCACTGTCTTCCTTTCTTCTATCCCTTTTCAAGAAATGTATTTTGCGCCACAAAGTATACCTAGGAAATCTAAGCACCAACTTGCCCAAGAAGTCCTTTTGGAACATCTACACAGGGTGTTTTGACTAATGTCATACCAAGTGAGCACACTACAAACCTTGCGTGCATCGTTTTCATGACTCTTTCGATGACCATATTTCGTTTTCAGTGACTTTATCAACTAAGTATCTAGCGGCAGCTTGAACATAGGCACTCATGAGAACTCGCACCAGGCTTGGTCGAATATGTCCAGCACTGCATCACTGAGTAGTGAACCATGCTGTAAGAGTTGGCAACTAAATTGCCACCTTGAGATTGAAACTTTTCAACCTTACAATCAAGGCTTCAATTGCCCAGCCAGCAAGCTGCAGCAAAGGTGTGAACTATAGTCATCTGATGTCACATTCTATGTCATAGCGATAGCAGCTGATCTCTCTAGTGGTGGCCCTCAAGGCCAACAGGCATCCCTTTCTGTGCACGTGCTTGTGTAGGACTAGGCAGATGGTGCCAGTTTGTTCTTCAGCATTAACACTATGTTCACGCTGTATCGGGAACACATTTTCTTACTCACTGCAATAGCCCTTGAACCTACATAATTGCCACCAAGAGTCCTTTGTCCACCAACCTTTCCTTTGCCATGTCATTTGCTTCTGCCTTGATGTCATGGAGCAACTTCAGCTAGCTGAAGCATTGATGTTGTTTGAGTACCCACATAGCCTTGCAGTTTTCCAACCTGAACGTTGCTTCATTAAAAGCTGACATGATTTGGTCTCAGCAGACAGATCAGAGTTAAAAAACACTCATAAACTTCTTTCAAAGTCATTCTAACCTCGTCAATAATCCCGGGCCTTTTGATGTGTTATTCAGCATTGTCCAAAGCAAGTTGGCTCTTAATAATCAAATAACAACTTTGTGAGGGCAGCTACTGGGCTACCTGTCTCTTCAGCGAGCCTGAAATGTCTCCCAGCCATCAAAGCAAGAGCGCAAAAAAACGACAATGAAAAGTGTGGCAGACAAAATGTTCATGTAAATCCATATGTTTATCGACTGTTACACTAACTGAAAAAGATAGTTGTTTCGGTCACGAACAAACAGCCAGTTGCCCAGTCCTGCACAAGCACAGTGTAACGATGCTTATGGATTAAAATTTGTTGTGTGTGCATGTGGTGCAGTGTACCACATTTCATTTTCCTGAGGCTGCAGTACACTGGGGAGACTGGTTGCTACTTCAATAGGAAGCCCTTACAGTATTGCAGCCCTTTGTTCAGATCTTGCTGCAGATTGTATCAAATGCGAATGCAAACTGTTTTGCAGGACACGTCAGTTCAGTTCAAGCAATTAGACCGAGTAACCCAAGAAATACTTCGTGCCTCCAAAACGTTTTAATACAGTCCCTAGTTTAGTACAGGTTTTCGCCTGATGTTTTGGCTTCTACGGTATAATGCTGTGTATAAGGCTTGCTAGGTACTAGTGGTTTGATGTGCACACTCTCTTGTGTTGCTATAATTACAACTTGTAACAAAGATTTTCCTTCCTCACAAACGTTTGGACACAGTGCCTGTGAGTTCATCTTTTAACCTGTTTTTCATTCGATCTGTGCATTTACATCGAACGTAAACTACAAAATATCAGTACTGAGAATCGCAAAAGAACACACCTGCGTAACGATTCTGCCGAGATCGTTGGAGTGGTCAGTCACAGGATGCAACACCGGTAGAAAGGCATCCTGAGGTAAAGCAAAATAACAATCGTTGTAAGATGCGGATCAAAAATTTTATTCTGTGATGCTTTTGGCATGTATACTAATTACTACATTTGTATGTAAAATAGTTTTGCATAATAGCTGAGCAAGGTTAACGTCTCGCCCTGTGACTGTCAGCCAGTGCTACTCATGGCAATGGTGACAAATATGGCACATCCTTTCAAATGGAACTTTTGTGCATTACATGAATTGAACTTAGGTTCACATAATACATGACACCTGTGGTTAGGAGGATGTGTTGCATGCCACACCAACGCCACAAGTGGCACTGCCTAACACTTCCAGGGCCAGACTTAGTACATAAACAATACAAATGTGCAACAAAGTGAACAGGTGGATAGCTGCTGCTATAACTCAAAGATTGCATGCATCATGCAGATGTGAATGCAGCTCCCATCAGGATAGAGTTGTCCTTTGGTGCACTTCATTTCTCGTCCTCTTTTGTCTTCATTGCATGCTGGTGCCATATGGTAATAATGAACAAAAATTAAGCACCTCAGTTCCCATTCTTGTTTTGCTACATGCTGTAAAGTCATCCAAATGCGCTTAAGACTCTTAAGGATGTACTTTAGCCATTTTGTCTTGACAATATTGGTACTGAGCATAATGCATCATGCAAGAAACTTGCATATACCGGGCACCGCTATAGACACTGCGACCTCTGCAGTTTCTCCACAATCTGGCATAATGTGCTCAAGCTGCCTGTAAACACTGGAGGGTGTCTATGATACATTAAGAAGCTCAGCAAACATGAGAAGGGCCTAAAATGAAGGTCAGAGAAGCAAAGCAAATTTTTAACCATTCCTCTCGATGTTGCTATGAATGTGAAGGTGCCAGCAAATGATGTATTTGAACTGTGTTTTTTAATGGTGCAATACTAGAGAGCACATTTTTGCAATAATAATGTGACAGAGAAGAATGACAGAAACTAACTTAATGAATATTTTTCTAAACTTGCACGAGGGTTTCGTCATTATGCTGATGCACACACCTGCATATCTCTACTGTGAAGTCTTGTTTCGGTTTCCTATTTTATTTTCACATAGTAATTTACATCATACACTTGTCCTGAAATACATCACGTTAGGCTCCTTCAGTATTTTTTTTTTCTTACTGGAACACACATGCCTATACAGGGCACACACTCAAATACATGCAAAGCTGCCACGGGACTGGCCATTTGAGGTCGACATGTTTGTACAGCGCAAAAGACGAGGACTGAAGGAAGAACACAACACAGGTGCTGTCACACACACACTCAAGGCACTCTGCGGGATTCTCAGGCTTTTTTCATGCTCCTACAAACACGTTATGTAGCACATATTGAGCCACAGAAAGCTGTACTGGAAAATGTTCACGTTGCACTACAATTTTATAATTGAGACTTTTTATCTAATTATAATATCTGAGTTGATTATTTGATTAAGAATAATTAGGTAATTAGGCAAAATGCAGAAAATCTAAGTATTTCCAAGAGACAGGAAACAACATTACCTAGGTTCTGTGCAGCTAGGTGGCATATGCATATTTTTTTAAGTTTTCTAAAGTTACGTGGGATAACCTGCATACGTCCCATGGAACAAGTGTCACACCAATCACTCTAAGTGATGCCGCTAAACTAGCCATTGCACTTAAAACATATAGGGTAATAAAAGTAAACTCTAGGTAAGAGCATACCAAGACCTCTATTGCTGAAAAGGGAAACTGATGGGAGGCGACTGATCTCCGGTTATGAAGCTGCTTCATCCTCACAGCTGGCAACGAAACGGCCGCAACCACAGTCCTGAAATAAAAGAGAAAAAGTTGACATTACAATGATCACATAGAACACGAAAAAGCTGGTCGCCAGTTTATCTTGGAGAGCATCTGCTGCTACATTAGGTTTTGTATATTGGTCAGCTTATTGTTAAACTAAGCTTGCCAAAATTTTATACCTTAATTGCTTTGCTCTTTACAAACTAAAACCTTTGCCTAACTCACACTTATGCACTACTTAAGCTATGAGATGTTTACTGATCCCTTACAATGAATGGCTTCTAAGACAAATTATTTCACACAAAAGGATGCATAACTTATGAGTGTTACTGACATTGAATACCAAGGCATTACCTTTTTATAATAGACGATGGCAGACTTCAAGCACATTTTTCTCACAGATACAGGTTGATCGGTCTGCCTTTCTTTTTTCACCAGCAGTAGAAATTTTGTTGTTAATATTCGTGCAATATAGGATGATGCTATGATGTGTGATATGATCCTGAGTTGAAAAGCGCCACTTTTTTGTGTGAATTTGGCACCTAGAATTCAAAACTCAATATCTGTACCCAATACCCAACGGCACAGCAGCAAAGTAATTAAACATTAAACAAGTCCAGGTATCCAGTGCAGAGCGCCAGCTGTTGAATAACAACACTGCACAAGCATCGACTGTATAGATGTAGCGTAGTATGTGCACGGCAGGCGTAGTGGCGGCCTCCAGCAAAGAACACAGCCATGGAGCGACGCGCCCGTATGAGCCATCGCCGGCAATTCTATCGCGTAAATTGATATATCTCGTCACGGCACAGGCGTCGTTTTCTGGCCGCCGAGGCGCCGGCGCCACTGGTACTCACCTGCTCCGGCCGCCGAGGTTCAAGTGACGGCGTATCCAGTAATCTGAATCAAAGAAGGACACTGTTACCGCCAAGCAGTACGCTAACTATAAACTATAAAGCGTTTCTTATACTCTGACCGGCAGTTCATGCGGCGTTGACCCGTAGTGCCGTTGGAAGCTCACCACACGCTTTTAATACCACAAACGCGCCGCCGACATTTCACGCCCGTAGATCAAAGTCGACGGGCGCAGGCTCTACATGCTACACGCCGCAGTCGCACACTCCCTGCACAATCAGCGGCGTGGGCGCGAAGAGACACAGACGATAGCACGGAGCGTACTGGCAAATCTGCACAATGCGCGCTTAGTGAGCGACCTACTGCACACAATCGCACGAGCTAGGGGACTGGCGCCGCGTACGCGCCAGCTAGCAGATACCGCGCACAAAGAAGCGCCGCCGGTTCTCGCTCAAATGATCGCTGTACAAACACTCACACGCGCGCACCGCAGTAAACCCTTAACGAGCCGCCGCATTTTCAGGCGGCGGTTAGGCAGCGAAGCTTAGCTCACCTTGCACTGCACATAACTATTATGGTAGTGGCTTGCGCTTCGGGGAGCATGTCGAATGTTCACATCCACCCTATTAAAGACGCGGCACAGTCCCTCATCATGTAAAATTCTAATGCTTAAGTACACTCGCTTGACCCTAAACACTCAAGTCACCTCGATTACGACAAAGCTCGAAGAAACACAGAGATCGTGCAAGATGGTTCTAGACGGCCAACTGTCGCGCCATGTTGTACTGAGACCTTCAATAAGTCATATCAGCGCGTCTCTTCACTTCGAACATATGCACACTCATAGAACGTGTAATAATCGTTCGAAGTCACTTACCGTGGAGTCTTGGGGGTTCAATGCTGTGAGAAACAACAACCACGGTAGAAGAATGCGCCGCCGCTGACAATGGCTGCCCCTTTGCGGCTTTCAACGTACGCGCGCGCGCTCCGAAGGCTTGTGCTCCTCCGCGCGTAGTTCCGACCGTTCCAACTTTCGGCGTCCTGTGTGCAGCGCCAAGGCGCGGCTACTCCGAACAGAAAAACAGCGCCGACACACATTGCGCGGGATATTTCGAATGTGACTGCAGAAATAATCCTACTGAAATTGTCGCTGCGGCTGCCTGCCTTGTTGGTCACGGCTGAGTTATTCTTTTCTATATTTGGCTCGTCTCAGATATGGGTGTATTTCAACACTCCCACTTTCCCGTACGCCACCGTTATTCCTTGAAAACCCCCATTTTACAACCGCAATGGCCCTTCAAATGGGGCCGGGGGTATAATAATGGTTCTAGCTTATTTTACTACTTCTCGTGGGAGTACTCATTTTAGGCTAGAGGGGAAAAATGGCATATCAACTGTTAAAACGCCCATATGGGCTCATTTGTGTTTACAGTGTACGGACCGCCATTTTACAGCGAAAGCCGCTGCTCTCGTATTTATGACTAGTGCGTCGGTTTTAGTTGGTAAAGCGGGGGCCTTAAGGCGCCTGCGATGAACAGCCGCATCACGACGCTGCGTTTCCATTCCCCTAATAGAGAAAGAGTGGTGATCACTGACAATAGCACTGTAGCGCCCCTAGGCGACTTCTGACCGTATGAATTGCCTCGTGCGTGCGACCCGCTTCAATGTATCCGCTTCTAAGCTTTCGCCTCACTGTCGCCACTCGCGGCAAGAAGTGCAAAATTTAATAATTTGCTCGATCACCGTTTGTCATCAGAAATTTCTAGCATTCAAAACGAAAAACAAACACTTAAAGAAATAAAAATGTTTGTTATTTTAATTGTTGTATTTTAACGTATTCGTTTGAGCGAAAGCGCAGGTGCAAGAATGCGCCGCATGTACCCTGTTCGCATTCGATTTAGGATAGAAAGATAGTTCTCGAAAGAAGAAGCACGCCCTTGACGCGCCCGGGAAAGGCGTGGCAAGCGGCTCACGGCAAGTGTGCAGACAGGCAGCGGGACAGTCACGGTATTGCTAAGTTGCGATAATGCGTTGATAACGATACGCGGCGCTGGCGCGTTTCGTCGTGCAGCCGTCTGCACTTGAAACGTAGAAGCAGCGTGCCGCGCAGGGTGCGCTCATGTTGTCATACGCGGCTTTTTGTCTACATATTTTTTTGCCTGCAGCCTTTGCGCGTTTTACGCTATCATCGTTCACTGACTGCCCTCGAGCAAACTCGGGTAAAACTCGGGTGAACGAGAAACTCGACGCATCCTGCATAGCACCCCAGTTCTGAAAAAGAAAAGACTACTAGTTGTCCCAGCAAAAATTCCACATGGTTTTAAAGATAACCAAATACTATTAGCAAAAAAGCTAGCTGCAACTTGCTACCAGCCTGTTGCATTTTTCTTTATGTGTATTTTTTTCATTGCATCTTTGCATATAGTCAATTAATCAGAACACTGCAATCACTTCTAATGGGCATTGAAGAAGCTTTATTATGAATTTCTGACAAGCAAACTCTTAATAATGTTTTTCTTTTTGTGGGCAGGTGGTTCGTGCGGTGAAAACAAGCGCCAGTGCTTGTAGGCGCGCCACGGGTGTCTTAATATACCGGACTAAATGAAATATGCGTGAAAGCTATATCGACACGCAAACATATATATACTGGCCCGAAAAAATGAGAGATAAGCCCAACAGAGACGCAACAAAGAGAACGAGTGTCCAGGTGTTTTTTTAACTTTATATTTATATAACTATAACTTTAACTATATATACATATATATATATATATATATATATATATATATATATATATATATATATATATATATGTGTGTGTGTGTGTGTGTGTGTGTGTGTGTGTGTGTGTGTGTGTGTGTGTGTGTGTGTGTGTGTGTGTGTGTGTGTGTCAAATCAATCATGCCCGAGCCCTCAGCATGCAGGAATTTCAACAGGGCTTGCCAAAATAGTTTAGTCGGTTGTTTTTAAGTGTTTCGTAGCACTTTAGGGCTGACTTTTTGGTCCTTATGCTACAGATTTGCCAGCTGACTAAGCAATTGGAATAACTGAAGCACAGCTTCGCGCAATAAAGAAAATGGTAACCATAGGATACATAGCAGCCATACTGCACAGTTGCACCCATCCCTGTTAATTTTTTTAAATGTGAGCTTCTAGTTATGATGTTGTTCGCCCTGCCCCCCAAAAAACAAAAAAAAACAAAAGAAGGAAAGAAAATTAGAGAGCGAGGCTGCCCTTACGGAGGACGGACCACAGCTCGGACAACAAGCAAGCAGCAAACATAGCCTCAACAAGAATACTCCAGCGAGATGCCCTGGGGTGTGCTTTCACACTCCAGTGAGCCAGCGATCACCAAGGCAGCCACACAGGAGCCGGTACGAGAACACGAACTGTTGTAGAACTGGCGGACGCCCGACGATGTACAGTATTCAATAAATGCCACGTGTAACGGACCAAACAGTCATTCGCTTCCCTTTGTGAGGTGCCTTCACAATCCGAGGCACTGAGCCCGGCCAACTGACGGGACGGTCGCGCATCTGATGCAGGTTGTGAGACCGGGCTAGCTGGTATTCCATACAGAAGTGACTAGCGCAAGAGTGGACACGGGACACTAAAGAGATGACAAGGACAAGCGCAAACTTCCAACTGGTGTTTATTACAAAAAGCATGTATATATACTCTCGCGCCCTTGATCACAATCACTTGCAATCATGCAAGACAACGTCGTCATCACAAATAAACAAGAGCGCACCATGGCCGGGCCAAGGCTTAAGGCGGCCTACAACATACAGACCCCAGGAATGCAAATTCTTTCGCAGCCAATGTTAGGGATTGTTTGCTAACACAGTTGCCTTCTGCGACGCTACCTCAATGATGCTGCCTGAGTGATGAGCCCGAGACTCCTCCGGAATATTGCGGAGGGGGTGAAGGCCCTACCCCCTCCCCGGCGATAATGAAGCCTACACTATTCCCTACCTAAAGTGTCATTGCCAGAGTTTTGTCGCCCACATCATCTCAGGTTTCTTTTGAGTTGCCTCGACCTTTTCACTTAAGATTTCATTGTGGCTATTACCTTACTGCTTCATTGATGACGCGGACGACACAGTTTTTCATTCATGCTTGCGCATTATTTCTACAGATTTGGACAATGAGAGGACAAGCGCATTAGAAGCATCAGCGGCGGCTGCCTCATCTGTATTTTCCCACTTCTTCATTGCTTTAAATTTCCGCTGTAAACATCATGCACAAATGTTTTAAATTTATATGTATGCACAGGATAAACGTTTTCATATTTTTGAAAGGGAAGAAGGTAGCCAATTAACAATTATACGTAAAGGGATGAATAGACTATACCTAGGGAATCAATATGTTGCTATATGTTCACCTCGTTTCAAATTGCTTTGCACGCGTTTTTGACCCTCAAGAAAGTCTGTAGATTTCAGTGACCACTTCTAATAACTTACAACATTTATTAGGGATGGAAACATCATTCCTTATATGCAAGCAGCGTGTCCCAATTATCTACTACGCACAATGATTTTTAAAAAAAGAGCAATAGGTTACTCGGAGAAAACCTAGTGCATATTGTTTCCAGTACAGTGGAGCAGCTGCCAGTAATTTTTTCCTTACTGATATTTAATTAGGTAACTAAATAATAGCCTAACGCGAGACGTACTATCCTAGTTATCAAAGTGTCACTGAGGCGTTTGTAGGCACAACCAAGGGACATCTAACCGCGGTGGTTTCACTGACGTACAAATTGCGTACCAATTTTCTCGACTGATGAATAAACCCCGCGAAATATTGAAAATACCACGTGACTGCGCTACTACCCGCATCATAAACCAGCACCCTCGCGCAGGCTCCCTCCGAGTTGGCTAGAATGAAATAAAGGAAATGAAGAAAAAACGTCGTGCTCGACCTCGTTCCTTATCTGCCGCGCCCCGGCTGAAGTAACACGTCGCCTTTGGTGTTAGTTGGAAACAAGCTGATAGCTGTTGTCTTAGCGTACATTCTTAAAGATAAAGGTCGACATTTTCACCATGTTACTAACATGTTACTAACATGTTACTTGTCCCAAAAAGCACTGCAGATTTGTAGTGCCTTTGTAAGGCAGGTGGTAAAATGATAATAATAATAATATTTGGGGTTTTACGTGCCAAGAAAATGATGGTTAATACTTTCACTACCTGCTGAAGCTAGCAAAATGCACTAACTTAGTACTAACTAAGCACTACCTTAGTAGTGAAGCTACTAACGCAATTGAAATATAATAACCAACAATACAGTGGGGCCTGTTCGATTTATAAGTGCCGCTTGCATTGGCATACGAAGTCGATGGTATTCTAAAAGCATAAAGGAAGCAAAGTAATAAATACATGTAAAAAAAACACCAGAACCGCATCCTTTCGCTAAATATTAAGGGATCAGTTAAGGCTATATATACGAAACGCTTACCAGGGGCATTAAGGGTAAGGTAAGGATGCACTACATACCTACAACAAGCAACGATACGCAAGAACCCAACTACAGAACGACAAAGGGGCGCATGCTGAAAGAGAAACTTCAAGAGTATTTATAGCCCTAGTTCGAGGGAGCACATGTGGTACCGGTGAGCACCTATGTATTTGGTTTAATAATCAGAGCTTTGTGCACAAATTTCTAAAGCCTGCTGTCTGCATATATGTGTTCTGCGACGTCACACATAACTGTGAGTCGAACATAATGAACAACACTACAGTTTATCTCAGTTTTGCATATGGCTGTCACAATGACAGCATAATAGGCCACGGGCAAATGAAGTAGTAGTGGCTTAGTAGTATGAAGGCAACCAAGCCTCCCTTCCGACGGTGATTCGTCGCGTTTGGGGTCATCGTCTGGGAAACAATATGATGTTTTGCACTACTAACGTCGCAGGAATGTCGCATGATTGTGTTGTGCTCCTTTCCTTGTATGAAGTTCACGATGCTAACACACAGCATGTTCACGTTTTTCCGTGCCATATATATGTCATTTGCATGACGACCGAGTTGAAAACGAGGCATATGTATGCGTTATTTGCGTTTGTGGGTTGTAAATTACTTTGTATTGTGGAAGTTCTGGCAGTCTTATTACGCAAGGAGTACGAACGGAAACATATAAACATATTTTTGCGTGTCTGAAATTTTTAATTACCCTTAATACTCTTTACGACTGGTAAGTGGGCCATATGGCCTGTGTGAGTCAGCAACCTTTTGTTGCGATGCTCTTCCATGTGACAGACTGATGCATGGTGCGCGTTTATTTCTGTACTGTTGTAAAACTCATTTGTTTATTGACTCAATACAAATGTACTGCTTCTTCGCCGCAATAAATTTTGGTTACGCGGTGAAGCATGCTAAAAGTGGGAGGGGGCCGCTATCACCCAGCATAGTATGTCCACTTAGGCGACCTGAGAGGTGGCGGGTGCGCTAGTGTATAATTAAAGAAATCTTATGTCCAGTGACAGTGGTCCCTTTCCACTTTTAGCATGCTTCAGCGCAGTACAATACTTAGGCTTCACCGCGACACATTGATATTGCGAGAAAGGTAAGCTTAAAGGGAAGCTGAAGAGCCTGTCGAATTCAATAAGATGCTCATATACGGATGCGGGAACCTTATAAACCATGTAGGTAAAATTTGGGTTTTTTTTTCAATTAGGAGCGACGTAATCATCGGTTGAAATTGCGCTGTAGCTCCGCCCCCCATCGAGTGAGCGAGCGGAGCGGAGACCGGAAACCGCTGTGTTGTGACGTCAACTCTAGTGTTTCGTTCCTTCGCAGCGTCCGCGACCATGCCTGACCGCGTTTGTTTCTGCGTGCGTGCCATCGTAATCTGCTTCGATCGACCCTGCATTCCTTTGTTGGTGCGTCTGCGTGTATGTAGAGTGGTAGTCAACGTGCGTGGTAGTCAACGTGAGTGGTAGTCAACAGATGAAGGTCACTACACGTACTGCATGAACCGGGAAGCTTTTCACGCGTTTAAGCCGTCTTTGTAGATCGCCGACAGCTTTGGACAGCGCACAAATGCCGACGATCGCATCCCCGCTTACGTTCCACGAGGAGGCATGCAGGAACACAACACTACAGTTGTTTGACCGGAAACGAGCTCACTAGATCGGCGAAAGATCGGCAAGATCACTAGATCGCTTTGCAAAAAACATACTCACCAAAGAGCATTTCCAACACGAGGAGATCGCAAGACTTTGCTTTCGTTCGCGTCGAAAGCACTGCTTGCACCAGCATCGCTTGCTTCTTCGAGAGGCCGGCTCTTCGCAATCGGCTCGTACATGTCGGGAGTAACGCCGAACTCCTCAGAAAAACGCAGTCTCTCTAAATTTTGCATTACCGTCTCAGAAAAACAGCACAAAACTACTTGGCACTGTGCTTCATGTGTAGCGGCAGCGGTCGGTTACTGGAGTTGACGTCACGAGGCGCACCGACCAATCACAGGCGGAAACGAGCCGCGCGAGCTGGGCGTGTCTGCTGCTGCACTTTTCGTCGAAATAAAATATATTTGCGCTTTCTTTCGCTCAATTTCGATACGATATTCGAATTCGGAGGGTTGAAAACCATTATGTACAGATGTTCACTCATTTTTTCTGGAAAACCTTTCAGCTTCCCTTTAAAAAGCCCAATTATGCAACGTTTCTGTTGTAGCTTGCTACACCGCAATGCAGGGGTGGAAATAAGCATCGTGCAGTAAAGCAAACCAAGAGCAGAAAGTGCACATTGGTTTACACTGTGCTCATTATTTTCACTTGTGACATAATTTGCAAGTGCATCTGTGCTCTTAATAAGCTTCATTGGCAATTATTTGTACATTACAAATTCATATTGCAGGAATGCTTGCTAAAGTACATTCGTCATTATGGAATGCGTTATTCACCTTCAATGCAGGAACACAATGCGGATTCATGCCCATGCTTTTGGCTGGACTACACATGCTCTTCGAGAATTGAGTCGTTGTTCATAGGTGAACTGGTACTTTACTCTAAACTAGAGGGCTGAAGTTGATATCAAAGTGCAGTTTTTATTAAGGGCGCAAGCTGTTGCCAAGATGGTTGCAGCACAGCTTTTCATTTTTTTCTTCCGGGCAGCTTTGCTACTAGAAGCTTCCATTGAAGTGTTTTGAGCCTCTTTGAGCCAGCACATAGTGTATATAAAAATTGAACACTGATTAGGAACTTGGGAATCGTGGGACACCACAAGGGTCTGTCCTATCTCCCATGTTATTTAATTTGACAATGTCAAAAGTGGCTCGAGGTCTCGCGCAGATTGAGGGTATCCACTTCGCAATATATGCAGATGATGTAACAATCTGGAGTGCCGAAGGTAATATGGGACAAACAGGAACCAAACTACAAGAAAGCATTTATGTGGTGGAAACAATACTTGAGGGTATGGGACTGAACTGCTCTGCTAAAAAATCGGAACTATTGGTACTAGAGAGCAGCAAGCATGGGCGCCAGCCGAACGGATATATCCCAGAGGAAGAACCCCGCATTGACATATACGCCAAGAATGGAGAACCAATCAGGCAGGTGGAGACTATTAGAGTGCTACGACTTCTCGTGCAAGCGAATGGATCTAATTGCAGGATGATACAACATATCTCTAACAAGTCAGAAGAAGTCATTATGCTTCTGCGTAGAATTACCAACAAGCATAAGGGGCTAGGAGAAGACAGTGTCATAAGATTGGTACATGCATTCGCATTTTGCCACTTCTCGTACGTGGCAGGCATGCTACAATGGACACAGGCTGATAAGAACAAGCTCAGACGACTTATAAAAACTGCACTAGGACTTCCCATCAGCACGGCCAATGATAGCTTATCGCGCCTAGGACTGCATAACACACTAGAAGAGATAACTGAGGCTCAACAGGTGGCCCACCAGGAGAGACTAATGGGGACACGACCTGGGAGGAAGCTACTGGAAGAAATTGGCGTAGAAATTAACAACCACACCAACGAAAAATTATTAACAGAATTGCAAGCGGGACTGCGAGAAACAATAGAGACGACCCCGTTCCCTAGGAACATGCACCCGACACATAACCTCGAGAGACGGAAGGCAAGGGCGAAGGCACTCCTTCAAGACATAGACCAACATACCTCCGTTGCTGCAGACACTCAAGGTAAAATGCGGGATGCCATCACCGTCTATACCAAGGACCCAACAGTAGCAGAACAAGTAGTAATCGCCTTAGCCATCCGGGCTAATCGGTGGCCACATATCTACAGCGACTCTAGAACAGCCATACGCAATTTTACTAACGGATATGTGACACCGATAGCAACAAGATTACTAGAGAAGGTTAACAGTGAGAGGATTGAAATCCGCTGGTTTCCTGCACATCTGGGGCTGGTGGACGGAGCTCGAAGAAACCTCAATGAGGTGGCAAATGAAGCAGCACGAGGAATTTCTAGCCATGCTCTTCAAGACCGAGCAACTCATACTTCACCCGGGGAACACAGGGATCGATTATGAACATATAACGAAATCACGAAGCACTATTATTTAAGCAGAAGGGAATATCCATTGCCACACGGTAAGCTTTGCAGAGCCCAAGCGGTCACATTACGTTCGCTACACACAAGAACATACCCAAGTCCAGATTTTATAAACAGGATCTATCCGGAGAGGGAAACTCAAACCAACTGTAATAAGTGCAATGACATCATTACTCTTGACCACATGCTTTGGCAGTGCCCCGCAGTCTTCACAGACTGTGACAAGGAACAAGAATGATGGCGGCAAATGCTACACAGTGAATCACTCTCGGCCCAATTACGGGCAGTCCAGAAGGCCCGCGATGTGGCTGAAGGGCTCGGCCTGACAGTCCCAACGTGGGAGCGGTTCGTGTCAACCTAGCGTTGACCTTCAGGACCCAATAAAGTTATTCGTACCATACCATACTGATTGGGAGCATCACCTATGTTCTCTGCAGTAAGCTGTGCACAGGAGAAGTTCATGCCTACCTATAGTAAAAAAAAAATGTAGCACGACCAGACAAAATAAAAGAAGGGGGTGGGCTGCAGCCCACCCCTTAAGTGTTAAATGGTGCTTTATCAGTGGATAGCCAGCTATCTTCAAGGGAGAACAATATTCATGACAACTCCAGACGGTGAAACAATGAACCACCCCGTCTATCGTGGAGTGCCTCAAGGAGGTGTATTGAGCCCAACTTTATTTAATATCGTTCTCATTGGACTGGTCAAAGAACACGCACACACAGTCTCGGTCTCTGTGTACGCAGACATCTGTATATGGACCACGAGCTTAACGCGCTTGCAAGTGCAAACGAAGCTGCAGCGCGCGGTGTCAATAACGTCGACATACCTAAACAGTCGCGGACTGCAGCTCTCACCGGAAAAAAGTGTAACCATGGCATTTACACGGAAGTCAATGGCCTGCTACCCCGTCATGATTAATGGGAAGATTATACCTTCAGTAACCCACATCAAGTTTCTCGGAGTCACCATCGACCGTGATTTATCTTGGTCGAAGCACCTCTCTGGATTAAGAAGAAAGCTGGACAGCTTTACTCAGATCATTCGACATATGTCTGGAAATTCATGGGGGCCATCCAAGTCATCTCTTCTGCAGCTCTACCAGGCACTTTTTGTTGGGTACTTCCGCTACAGTGCGCCTGTACTTTCTCGGCTTAGTACAACTGCTATACGCACGCTTGAAAGTGCTCAGGCTCGCGCACTGAGAATTTGCCTAGGTCTACCACGATGTGCGTCTACTTGGGGCACTATTGCAGAGGCACGTGCGTGCCCAGCTCGAGTTTATCTGCAACATGAGCCATTGCGAGTGCATCTAAGGCTACTGACTAGACACAGGCATCATCCACTCGCGAACATCACAAGGGTACGGCCTGTGTCCGCTTACTCAGAAGCCGTGTTGTCGCAGCAAGACTTATTGCCGTCGGACTTCGAACCGTATGACATACCCAAAGTTCCACCCTGGACGATGGCAAAGCCAACGGTGAGACTCTCAATCCCTGGAATAACGAAGAAGTCGAAAATGCCGCTTGCTGGTCTCAAGCATTTCGCGCTATCATACATTGCTTACATGTATGGACATTATGAACATGTTTTTACAGATGGTTCCGTGACACAGACCTCTTCCGCGGCTGCCTACACGGTGCCAGGAATGGGGATCGCACAACGGTTCAAGACAGGACACAGGACGTCATCTACAGCAGCTGAGTTGACCGGAATTCGAGAAGCAGTTCGCTGCATACTGCAACAGAGTCTCGAGAAGTGGACAGTGTTCTGTGATTCAAAACCAGCACTGCAACTCATCAGCAATTATATGAATGACACAACCGCATATAGTCCTCTCGTTTATGACATCATGTCTCTGCTTGCTGAGGCGTCTCATTCCGGGCACACCATCGTGCTGCAGTGGATTCCTGGCCATTGTGGAATAGCTGGAAATGAACAGGCTGACGCGGAAGCAAAAAAGGCGCACACTGACGGAACCATTGTAAAAATTCATTTTTCCCGGTATGACATTAACACCTTGCTCCATACCACCATTCAAACTTCTACAGCACGACATTGGGACAACCCCGAACATCGACAAGAGCGCCTATATAAACTTGACGCTGGATTACAATTCCGGCTTCCACTTCGGTTGCGGAGAAGCCAGGAAACACTCATTCATCGATTACGGCTGGGTGTGGCATACACCCACCGATACCTTCACAAGATTGGACAAGCACGGGACCCTGAATGTAGCGTCTGTCACACGCTCGAGACAATAGCTCACGTACTTTGCGTGTGCCCTCAATATGCGACCGAACGAAGAAAACTCAAATCTACTGTTGACAGCTTGGACACCCGCCCCTTTTCAGAAGAAAAGCTTTTGGGCGCGTGGAGGAGTGTTGACTGTGCCCAACGTGCCATAAAAGCACTTTTTAACTTTTTAAGTGAGACTGGTTTAGACGATCGCCTCTAGACGCTGTGCGAAAGCTGTGTGTGACGTGTAGTCAGTGCGAAATGTGTTTGCGCAAAAACTTTTTGTGGCAAGATTACTTTTTGCAAGGACAAGATTACTCATAGTGTAGTGCGTCTCCAGTGCGCATCCGCATATTGGACAACGTGTATATAGTATCTCATTGTACCATATCATAATCATCCGCCACCTACCTTTCCCTGTATTTCCCACTTCCCCATTCCCCAATGAGGAGTAGCAGGCTAGAGACACGCTCTCCAGGCCGACCTCTCCTCCTTTCTCTTCATTAAAATCGACTCCTCCTCCCTTTATCCTTTCCCTTGTGTTTTCTGTTTTTGTGCTTTTTATTGTGAATCCTCCACAGTAACCACGCGAGTGCTGAACTTGAGCTTGTTGGTTTCAGGTTCCGTGGTTGTTACTAACAGAATAGTGTGATAAACGAACAAGGGCTCGGAGGCATCTGGTCACCTTGCTTGTCTCATGGTGTCGCTTCATAAGCACCGTGAACCTCCAGATCAATTAGGAAGGGAGGTTTGTGGCAATCGCTTCTGAAATGTATTGCCACCAAACTAACAGTGCTCTCAATGACAACTTTTAGACAGTAGTATGCTTGCACCCAGCAAAGTCTAAGAAGGAAGCATTCAGGATGGTGCAAAGTGGGTCTTTTGAAGCTGGCAGCATTGCTGAAGGGGCTTTGCCAGTCTTCCCTCTTTATGGATACACAAAGATGATTTCCTCTTTGAGAGGTATTGTTTCAGAGGTCGTTACATGGCAACAGTGCTGGGTGTTTAGTAGCAGAGAAGCTTGTCGTTGCCCACTGTCAATAATCTGTTCCTTCTCCAGTGCCCCTGTGAAGTGCCTACTTTTTGGATGCAATGTGCTCTCTATGCAGGCATGTGTTTTTAGCTTGTAAACACGTCTATTACCCCTTGCCTCAAGCTGGTCCTTGTTGATGTCACCCAAGAAGACATTGAGGAGTATGGCGATGCACACTTGCAAAGCACTATTAATACCAGTGAAACCAGATTAATGGAGCTGCTGTTTTCGTCCACTCCATCATCGTTAGTTACAATGAGCAGTTCTTTGTCCGAACAGAAGGCATATGTAGTCGGTCGTGCATAGACTGCGCACTTAGACTTGTTGGCGTGTTATGACAGAGACGTGCCTGAGAACCTAAGCACAGTGTCTATATGTAAATAGCTTCTGATGTGTTGATGACTTCCTTCCCACTATCACACTTTGCCTGATGAAGCCAACAACTGGGTCAACCAGATGTTCAACAGGCTTCCCACTAGTTTTCCCAGCATCTCCTTTACCCAGGTGCTGCTCATAGATATCTGTTTTCTTGACCTTGCGCTGCACTTCAACCATGGCCACACCTGCTGAACCTATAGCATGCGACCAAAAAAGTGCTATACATCATGTTGCTCGAAACTCATTATATTTGCTACAAGGCCTTGAGGAACACCTTCATCTATTTACGCCCTCATCATACTGTATGAAGCTTCGCTTGATAAGTGCGACAAATAACATCCGCTGGTTTTTCAGTGTTATTCCTGTACAGCTTGTTGAAAGCTATTCTGAGTGTTTCAAACGCAAAATACTGCTGCCGGACAAGAAGTGCATAAAGCAAGGGTCGCTATAACCACATACGTCGCACAACATGAAGAAGGCCACTGAGTGTACAGGCGGTTTACTTCATATCCAACAAGCTTGGTTCTCCCTTTGCAAGTGAGTAAACTCAACTTGCCCCGAAGACACGGCCTGTGACAAACTGTATGCCAGATGCTGTGTCTCCTGCAAAGCTGAAGATGTGTACGAGATCCTGACACACCTGAGTGGCTCCTACACTGGGCAAACAGGCTACTACAATAACGACTGCCTTTACTAATATGCTAATAATATTGAAACGGGCAGAAATTTGGCTATTCATTGGGCCCAACTGCAGGTCCTAGCTACTCTTCTACCAGATGTGTGTTGTTCACAGGAACTGGAGTTATACAAGTGCAGAGAAAAAACTAGTAGAGTTGAACTATATTCTGCACAAGCAGTGCTACCTGCAGCGCTGGTACCGTATAGGCACAATTCATGGCTGTACCACCATGCAAAGGCACTTTTCTTGAATTAATAACTTCTATTTATTATATTTATGGTGGCCATATAATGCAAGTACATATCATCCACATTTCGTGCAATATCGTTAAATGATGTCAACCATGATAGCCATGCCTAATCTGAAATGGAACAAAAGAGCAAATATAGGCAACAAATTGTAATTCAAAAAGACAAAGACAACCAGTGCACAGGGTAAGTGACACACTTCCTTTTATTGAAAAAGAAATGTCACGTGTCATGCCACCAGCAGTGGGTAGCAATCTTTCAAGCTTGGATGACAGAGGCAAAACTTAGCAAACTGCTACAATCACCAACAAATGTAAAACGGCCTTGGACACAAAAAACAGACATCATATTGTACAGAATGAAAGGGCTAGACACCATCCAAGAACAATCTATGGCACCATATACTGTACATGGTGTAAAAAATGTGAACATGCCCTACCCACAACAAAGCAAAAAACACGGAAAACACGCCTTAAAATGCAATGTGAAGAGCCTGAACCCAAGAAAAAGCAACCCAAAAAAGGTTTCGCTAAGTCTTTCAATGATTAAAATTGTCAAACTGTCTAATCACTTCTTAATGAACCTGCACAGCTGAAAAGAAAGGAAAGAAAGCCCAGTTGGAGGGCCGCAGAAAATGTCCCCAAATAAATATACTTTGCATACCAAGGATACCTCTGGTTTAGTTGTGGTCTGACTTTGCACAATAATTGTGCATAAGCTTTTCTTGTTTAGAATGGTTTATCAGATACGGAAAAAATGACCGTAGGAGCAGCAGGTGTATGCATAGTCTACGCACAAAAAGCCACTGCTTTCTTTCATTTTTTTCTCTACTACTATTCACGAGTATTTCAGTGCCTTAATAGCACTGCCAACATCTTACTTAAAAACACAAAACTGGGCAGGTTGTGGCATAAAGAAAATTGCATTTCACTCATAATGCGAAACAATGATGCAGTAGCTGGTGAGATATGTGCAGGAAGCTTGCTTCATGCGGTGCTTGTCGAAGTGAACACTTACCAATGCAAGTCAGTAATCTCCTTTAAAGTAAAATAAGTACGAGTCGTATTTATTTGTAGGAGTTGTGCCTCCCAGTGTTGGAGTGGAAAGACTCGACTTTTCTTCCTCCTCTTTCATAACTGGACTTGGCCACTGATCTCGACCAAAACAACCCTTTAGCTTCTTACTGCTGAATTCGTTTTGGTTTTCTCAAATCTATATTTGGGCTACCCATTGCTAGGTCTCGCACTGTGCTTGAGGGAAACAAGACACCAACAGCCCCATCCAGTATATCTGAGAAGCCAAGTACAAGAAGAAGATGAATAAAACAAATGCACCCAGTCACTGTGATTATGTGCAAGAAGAAAATTTAACATAGGACTGCCTTCACAAGTCGGAAGGTGATGCGTCAGAACTTGGAGGCGTGAACGCCAGCTCTATATACAGTACGCAGACATTGAGCAGGTGTTATCCAATCATGGCAGCTGTTTGCTAGATTGCGCTTTCCAGGATCAGTAGTCACCATGACTGTACCTTCAGCAGAGTGGCTGAAATGTAGAATTGTGGACTGCCAATCTTTTGATCGTATGCTTGAATCCTCGCAGCACAATGAGAACTTTATTTTCAATATTCTAGCAAGAACTTTGGGACAAGAAATTCCAGTGACAACACCAGTGAACATCAGTACAACCACGGCAGTCAGCCCATAGCAGCTATTGCTGTAAAACAGAAGACTGGCATGAGCACAAGAATTGAGATGGGCACACTACATGCCTTTGTTCTGGTAGCGGTTCACTATTTTGGTACTACAGTTAATGATCCCGAATGAGTTTAACGAGCAAGAATTTAGCCAAGAAAAGATATTACGCTGAACAGCTGTATCTAGGTGTATCATTTTGCCTATGCAGCTTTATATAACCCTGTCCACACTTACCTACAGCACATAAGTGGCATCCTGAAAAAAAAAATGAGCTTTTGATATTGCTTTGGAGAAAATTCATCTGTTTCGGCCAAACAGTATATATACATACTGCACATACCCGCATTCGGTATACCTTATCAACTGTTAAGTCGCCTACTCATTTCATCAGTGAATCACTTCTGCAACTGGATGAAGGCACCAGTTGCCCATGCTAGGTAAGTGTACTGCCCTGCCCTTCTGGTTTGAATGGAGGGTATGGCAGTTGAGATAGTTGGTGTCATTTGTCAATTTGAGGTCTATGGTGTCTGCTTCATCAAGGTGGCAACCACTTGGCCCTACGTCTTTGCATCCCCAATGTGGGTGACGTGCATTGAGCTCATTTTGAGTATTCTGTGCTGGGGAAAGCGAATTTGCAGATATCAAGGCCTAGTGAAGTCGCCTCGGGTGTGGTGCCTGGTTTTGGGACAGAGGTAGACCAATGCCAAAAATGCTTCCTTTCACTGCCTTAGCCTACACCACACCCCCACAACTTTCTGATGAGACATATCTTTATTGAAGCTGTTCTTTCCTTGCCCTAATTAAATAATAGCCAATTTTAGGAGCTGTAAATCAAGCTGACTTCGGAAGACTGCTGATTTTTTAGCTACTTCTAGTAGCTTATTGCTTGGTTAGTTTTCTAGTTGGGCATGACATGCTTCGTGCTTAAAAACTCAACTGTTTAAAGAATTCTTGGAGTAATATTAGGGCAGGCAACTCTGAGTGATCATTGCTTTTGTCGCAAAATGTGGCAATGAGTTATGCAGATGCTGTCAGGACAGCGCAGTGTTTATTTGTATCAGTATAAAAGAAACAAAATTGGAGTTGTGAAGTTCAAAGCCCTATTTTTACAGCCTCTCTGACATTACAGAGCTTTAGATTAGTGGACGCAAGCAGCATGCGTAAACAGGAACCCTGTTTCGCTATTTCTGGGACCCATGTGGTTTGCATAACCAAGCAGCACACGAGTCGCTTGCATCCTCTTATCCAATACTATTATTTTCATTGTAAGGCAACAAATATCGCCGTAGGTCTGATCAACGTGCATCATTATGCTAGAAATGTTTAAGCACTTAAGGTGTGTTGGTTGAGTGTTTAAAGCACTTCAGCACACCCTTGGCCACTAGACTCGTGCTTTCCAGTATTACATACTGATCAACTCTTGAGGTGTTTACATTGTTTGTCTGTGCTGTAAGATTAGTTTGACACTCTTAATAAAATTGTTAAAGTGAAGGTCTGGACTGTTCTATTGACCATGTCATTCTAAAACTGCTAGGTCTGACACTGTCAAAGCATTTGGCAACTTTAATAAGCTTCATCTCACTATAAATGTATTGCGGTGGGACTATTCAGTATGTGACAATAACAATACCGGCAAATAGAGAGTTCGAGAGCACCTGAGATTATAGTAAAGCGGGCGGGGTAGTATCTTCAGGATAACGGTGACATCCAGTGGCGTAGCTAGGTCGTCTGGCAGCCGGGGCCCATAGGTCTTCTGTCACCCCCCTCCCCGGGTGTAGCCGGCGGAAAGAGGGGTGTTTTCAGGCGTATATGACACCCCCCCCCCCCTCACTGGCCCCTTGCACCCGGGGCCCACGGCCCCCTGGCCCCCCCTGTTGCTACGCCACTGGTGACATCAAAGCTGGAACTAGGGGACGAATCTTATAACGGTTCAGTTGGGGAACCGTTCCTTTGGCCGCACCTGATTGGCCAAAATTTCGATTACGTCACAGGTCATCAGAGCAGCGGGGCGGTATCGCAATTTTCGAATACGTCACGCATCTGTCAATCATCTTCAAAGCGAACCGGTCGTAGGAACCGGCGAGGGGGTAGTCCGCTTTGGGTTCCGTTGCTGTGGCTTGGCTGTTGGCTTGTGACCCTGGCCGCGCGCGCCGGTCGCGCGTCCCCGGAGACACGCGGGCCTCGCGCGCGCGTGCGTTCGTTGCTTCGGAGGCTATTACTTGCCTTCGTCGTCTGCTTGGCGTTGCTCTTTCGGTGTCGACCACGGCTGGAAATGCGATACGCTTTCAAAGAAGTGACGGATAATGAGTTGCATCGCCCTTGCTGGCTTTCTAAGTAGACCTTTAGCAGGCTACGCTATCAAATGGAGGAGACTCGGCTGCAAGCGTATGAGTGGCCATTCCACGCAGAGGAAGGAATATTGCGCGCTGCGGTTCATCGCCACCGGCCTGCAGCTCCCAGAGCTCAGTCGGACGCGAAGCATTCATCGGAATTGCCCAGATCTCTGCTGCCGGCATTGTCCACAAAGTTGCTCTCGCAATTACTGTGTTGGCCGGTTGAAGGGCTGGGTCAGCTTTGCCGTGACCGCAGTTTCAATGTCAATGCTAAGGAGATATTTGCATGGTGAGATCGAATTCCCAGTGCTATCGCCAGTGTGAATAGCTCACAGATTGCCGTTCAGCAATCAGAAGGGTTCAACCTAGGCTGGTTCAGCGCTTCCTTCGTTCGGCTGATAAAACTATACAGTCAGGACGGGAAGGTATTGATTGTGGAGCTCTCTTATTTGGCTTTCCTTTTTTCTCTAGTTCGGTAGTGCCATACTTTGTCTCTTCTCAATTTCACGGCACAGCGCGCACCGTCAGCACCACACTCTTCGATTTGACTTCGCGCAGACAATGCAGGGCCCGTATACCATAATGTTCGATTTAAGTTCCACTGCTTCTATCACGGCACGCGCCGTGGGGCAGATCGCAGGGATAGCGGCAGCGCGGCGGCGAGCGATTCATGTCCGAGCCGATGACGAAGGGCGAAAAAAGAAGGAAAATTGATATAGTCGGCTACTAAAGGTGTCCCTAAGAACCAGTTCACGGTTTTGTCGCGCTAGCTACTTGAGAAGTGCTGGCAGTGCGTTCCTGTTGCATGCATCGTGCGTGCTCCTGGTAGCAGACGACATAGCGCTGCGCTCTGCCAACTCCGTGGCCAACTCATCTGCGCTTACGATACCGCCTGTGGGCTGAGAATGAATAAGAATGACATTAATAAATTACTTCTGCATTGCGTAAACGCCCGGCACCACAAGTTTATACTTAAATACTTGGCGTATAATATTTAATTTATATTTTACATTTGTTTAGCAAGCAGAAACATTCTGCAATTCCTCGATTAGCTCGTCTTACAGTGACACCCTCTCATCTACTGGTCGCGTCCTCCCCTTCTTGCACCACCGGCTTGGGAGTGGCACATGAAGTGACGTAAGTGGCGAAGCGGACGGTTCGTATTCCGAACCGTTATAAGATTCGGCCCTGGGGCTACCATACATCCCGTCACCGTAATACACTGTTCGCTTCATCGCATTACACAATTGTGTTGCGGTGAAGTTATTGCAGACGCATAGACACATTCATTCGTCCCAACTTAGCACAGAACCCTGCGTCCCATTGCTAAAACTAAGAGCGCGAAAAACGGGCAGAGATGCAGCTGAACATTACAGGGTACGGTATCAAGCTCCACTGCACTGTCTTTATCGCGCCCTAAGTACAATAATATTAAACATCTGCTCTGCATTTTAGTTCGTGGAATTCTGGAAGACCATGTGATGTCACTAAAGCTCCGTTATGACACGATAATTGTCGTAAAGCCCACGTTAAAAATAAACCACATGAAGTCATGAATAGCGCACTAGTGCTGAACACGATTGAAAACATGCGCTGCCCCATTTCAAAAACGCGTGAACAGTTGTGAGCCAACATTACCTTAAGCATTATATTACTTACGTAAGGTAAGACGTGACGAAGAACACTGACAATACCTCCGCCTACGACGCCCGTCAAGTAAAGGTGCATGTGCGATGTGATGACGCCGCCGACAAGGACGAACATGGTGACGCTTGTGCAGAACGCCGGTTTGCAAATTACACTGCCGAGGCGCTACGCCACTTGAATATTTCGATCGTCAGCACCTCTGAATTCACCGAGAGTTCACCGAGACCAAAAGCCGACATGCCACACTACTACTACTGCACGACGTTTCGCAAACAAATACTGAAGCCACTGCGGAGACATCATACGACCAGCGGTCGGCGTGGGCCGGAGATTCAACGCGCCACATGGCGCCACGACATCACTTGGCGCCACCATCGCGCCTTCGCAAAAGTCCCTAAACGATCCTGTCCCTAGGCACCTAGTATCAGGTCACGTGAGGGATTTTTGCACGACATTTACACGCATGCTATTCCTACCCAAACGGCACAGTGCACAAGGCCTCGGCGAGCGGGAGTGGCGGCTTCAGAGGAGGTTGGCTTGCGAAGGCTAGCGGAATCACGTGACGCTCCCTCCTAGTTTTTTTCCTTCCTCCATGCTTGGATGGCCCTCGCTGCTGCTCGCTGGACGGTTCACCTTTCTCCAGTGCTGTGCTGTTCCGCGATGTTGTGCGCGCGCACGGTGGGGCAACTCCGAGTGAAAAAGTAGAGCGCTGGCTCCGCTTTCCTTTGAAATGTGGCTGCCTGTTCTCTTAGAAGAAAAACGATGTATTCTTTGCTCAGCGTGCGTGAGTGATACATCGCCATGTTCGGGGCCAGCCTCCTACAATTGAAGCAGAAGCTCACCCTACGTTTTGCTCTGTATTGCCGAAAGAGTAGAATGGGCATTCTACTCTCTCAGAAGGGCAAAGTGAAAAGCACATTTCACTCTCTCCTTGCTGGCGGAGGGAACAATGCATTTCACTGCGCTCAACATTTTGCGAGAGTAAAACAACGTGTTTGTTTTTTCGGCGCTAAAACCTTCTTCTGGAAACATGCACCAACTAGCCCCCCAACAAGTATTACGAAGTTATGTGGCAAGGGCGACACAAAGTGAGATGATAATTATCGCTGTCAGCAGCCCACTTAACTTAAACTGAAGAATTAACTTTTTGTTCACTGCAGTAAGTAGGTATGTTAGTAATGAAAAGTTAGAGGCAGTCGTGTTTCTACACAGTATCAGTTGGAAAAAGATTTTTGCGTGTCTGTGCACTGAGATACCGACCCCAAATTTTCATTGCCGTTCGCATGATTACGCATACAAGAGAGCGAGCATCGGCTCAAAGCTCCTCCCTGATGTGACGCGGCTCTTGTGTGCGGCGTTTAGTCTGACAACGGGGCGGATGCATGGGCAAAAATGATAACTGTTCCCCTTCCCCTCTCGGATGGCGAAGTCAAGATATGACAGCAAGGTGTGCCGTGCAGTTGTTGCTCTTGATTTCAATGAAACTTGCAATAGTTGGAAATCAGCAGTCACTTTATTTGCTTGCCCATGCAAGGACCATGCCCGCTTGTCCAGTCACCATTACGCACGCGCACTGCCCTGCGGCTTCTCCGCTCGGGCCATTATGCAGCTGCCGCCATCGTTACAGGCTGCGCGGTCGCGTTTCCGGATTCTTCGTTTTTTTTTTATTTCGCCAGCCTAAAGGGGAAGGGGGACAGTTATCATCTTTTCCAATGCCTCCGCCACGTTGTCAGACCAAACGCCGCATGCAACAGCCGCCTCACTTCAGGGAGGAGTTTGCGCCGATTAAAACTCTCTTGCATGCGTAATCATGCGAACGGCAATGAAAATCTGGCGTCGGTATCTCAGTGCACAGACACGCAAAAATTTTTTTCCAACTGATACTGTGTAGTAACACGACTGCCTGTAACTTTTCATTACTAACATGCTCATTTACTGCAGTCAAGAAAAAGTCAATCATTCAATTTTATTTAATTGGACTGCTGACCGCGATAATTACCATCTCCCTTTGTGTCCCCGTGGCCCCATAACTTTTTGCACAGGTGGTCTTCGTATGCCTTTCAGTGCCTAACTTTAAGAAAAACCATAAAGCTTAATTTTGAACACCCTGTACTTCAATACCATTTATTCAGGTTTTCGAGAAAAGCCACGTTACTAGTTGATGTTGGACCTCGCGTAAAGACCAAAACTGGGTGAAAAAATTGCGCCAATTTCGCAGACCCATAACGCGCCCCTCACTGTCGTATCTGTCAAGAGCAATGCTGCCAGCCCTTGAAGGCAGTTTTCCCCCAACTCGAATTTATAGAATTCCTTAAATTTCGCAAAGCTCTTGCACAATGTCGATCAATTTGTCAATGAGATTTCTTCTATGATAAAATTTTAATTGTTTTATGCCAATAGACTGCAAATTTTATAGTTTCAATTGACCTCTAAGGCCATTTGAATATATTAAAGAAATGAAGTCAATCCACTCAAGCTCAAATGATGTCACAGTGCAAATTGTTGTGTTGACAATGTAGCATACAATGCATGGTCACTGAAATCAGCTGAAACCCTTCTTCCAAAATAAAATAAGTTAAACGTGACTTGATGCGGCCTGACTTGGCTTCACCCATGCACGCTGCACACAGCAGCGAACACCAATATGTAGTTCGTATGCTAATGCGAAGTTCATTTTGCCATGACTGAAATCAAAACATGCAGTCACGTCAGCAGTTTCTCCACTTCAATGCCTTAGCACGAAATTTCCTTACATTTGGATTTTAATTGCATAAAGAATATGAATCCCTAGATCCAGGGAAATTTAGTCTGAGGCATATTACGATCCCACGACTCCAAGGTGTGTCAGGACTGCTCTGGTGTGTGAAAAAAGAAAAGCTAAAACATAAGTTGGAAAGTTTCAAGGTGTAGGCTTTCGAGAGACACCAAACACCAACACTACATTAATTTATATACTTATGAATTACTCTTTCAAAACCTCTATATCCATTGATTTAGTGCAGAGAAAGAGTACTAGAAACCGAGAAAATAAAGACGTGTACTTTTATTAAAAAGAATGCCTCTATAAGCGAAGCGTCCAAACGCTTGCGCACTTCCGAGTATGATTTTGTAAACCCCACTCGTTCAAATGCGCGATGACCCGCCGTGGTTGCTTAGAGGCGATGGTGTTGCGTTGCTAAGCACAAAGTCGCGGGAACGAATCCCGGCCACGACGGCTGCATTTCGATGGGGGCGAAATGCAAAAAGCATCCGCGTACCTCAATTTAGGTGCGTGTTAGGAACCCCAGGTGGTCAAAAACTTATCCGGAGTCCCCCACTACGGCGTGCCTCATAATCAATTCGTTGTTTGAGCACGTGAAACCCTGGGATTTATTTAAATTCACATTCGCGATTTTTTCATTTCGCATTTTTTGCCCTTTTTTTGCACAGTGATGCTATGAAGTGCGGTGGCGCGTGCGCTCACAATTATGTATATGGTTTGGTGGTCTGTTAATTACCCGTAGTTAGAAGCACTCGTCTTTTTCGATCTTTGTCTGCGCCTGTCCGCGCGATTGCGCTAAGTTACCGCGAAAACAATATACAGAAGTTCGTTTTGTATACGCCGAAACACGATATGTCAATGTGACGTCATTAATTTCAAAGTAATTTCTGAACGAGAAGAAAGGAAACCGAGGGCCGGATTTTTATTAGTCATATCATAAGAAGCCAACCAACAGACACCAAGGACCACATAGGGTAAAATACTTTTACTTATCAAATGAATTAAAGAAATGATAAACTAATGGAAACGACAGGTGGTTGGAAAAACAACTGACAGCAGGTGGGGCACGAACCCACGTCTTCACATTGCGCTTGTGATGCCCTTACCAAGTGAGAAATCACGGCGCTGTTTTCCCATCCATATCCTGGAGTATTCATGTTCATCTACTAGAACTAAACCTGTGAGTGTTAGCCAGCGCCGCTATTCAGTTGGTGCCCGAGTGGTGGCCGTTCGCTTGCTTCCTGTATTTGTTTTTGTTTTTTATGGCTGCTATTAATTACTGAAATATGTGTACGTTTGAAGTTATGCCACATTAACTGAATTCGGTTTATTTTTATTCTCAGTTTTACATAGTGTCCAAGATGGGGAACCAGAAAAGAGGAGCTGGCTCAGAGGTTACGGTTTGGCGCGATGCCAGAATGGTCCATAAAGTACACTTTACATGCAAGAAGAAAGCGTTAATGTGCCGCAATTCGACACTTGGAACGAATCCCTGACACAGGGTACGTGCCACAATTTCTGAGGTAGTCGTCGTCGTCGTCGTCGTCGTCGTCATCATCAAAAAACTATGGGGTCTTACGTGCCAAAACCACTTTCTGATTATGAGGCACGCCGTAGTGGAGGACTCCGGAAATTTCGACCACCTGGGGTTTAACGTGCACCTAAATCCAAGTACATGGGTGTTTTCGCAATTCGCCCCCATCGAAATGCAGCCGCCGTGGCCGGGATTCGATCCCGCGACTTCGTGCTCAGTAGCCCAACACCATAGCCACTGAGCAACCACGGCGGGTCATCATCATCATCATCAGCAGCAGCAGCAGCAGCATCGTCATCATCATATGGGCCTGTAAGCCGTGAGTGAAAGCGAGAACAAACCTGTCGTCAGAATCAGATGGGAAATATGTGCCATAGCTGCAAGAAAAAGAGGAATGGGTCGCCTTTTCGTTTCATGGTGAATTGCAGTATCGTCAATGCCTGGTGCTGCTAACCGCGTCGCACTGACCGTAGCGATCACTACGACAACGCCTGAGGTTGGTGGTATGGAGCAGGCACTGCAAAGAAACGCGGCGTTGACAGCGCCTATGCTGTTCTATAAACTATATCGTCCTGGTTTTCTTGTCTGTAGCCGAAGATTTGATATTTGATGAGAAAGAACGCCCTCAGAGGCACACAGAAAGCGGCAGTAAATGAGAATCATTTGTGCTAAAAGGCACTAGTCAGGTTGCGCCATGTTGCCTGGCATGGAGAGCTGCACTGCCGTGTTCATGATAGCAAGAGAAGAAACTGTCGATGTGAAGAACCATAACTTAGCGTGTGCTACATGACGCAACTCGTGAGACGACGCAAATAACCGGTTCCGGATCATTAGAATGAAAGTGTATCTCGCACTACTGATGGTTTACTTACTGGTGATACTGACATGTGAACGTCATTTTCTCACGCCAGCTTATTACGTACCACGACGTTAATCAAATGATAGCATTAAGTCCAGTCTGCAGCATACCAAAAAGAGACTAATATACAGTGTTGCCTAATGTATTTTTTTAAAAACCCACACGCTCTTACTGAAAGCACCCAACATTAGAGTACGCGGCCTTCGCCTTGATCCTGCGTTTGATCCCAGGCACCAACTTAATGTTAAAATGCTAACCTACTGGATTCAAAACAACATCAATGTTTATGATACATAACAGGCTGTCGTAACAAATCACCGCAGCCGCTAAATAATTAACAATGTGACCTTTTCTAATAAATGAAGCTCCTTGGAACCTACGTTGCATGAGCAATTATCGAGCCATCTTTCATGACTAAGCATCGCGCATTTCAGAACATGCGTTGAGCTTTGATGATGATGATGAAGCAACATTCACTGGGCCCGAAATAAATCGGTGGTGTACGCAGGTACCAGACGGGGTGGTTCCCTAGTTACAGGACCCACATGTTTCCAGCAGCTCCTGGCCCCTGTCCGTCAGTGCGAGCTGAATCGGTAGGCCAGGGCTGGATAACAAGGTCTCCCATCGCTCAAGGGGTTGGGGATTGGGGGTGTTGGTGGGAAGGGGAGGAGGGGGGGTCTTGAGTTCTGTGCACTCTGCCAAGACGTGCGGCAGGGTGCCCTTTTCTCTTCTGCAAAAAGGACAGAGCATATCGTATTTTGCAGGGTACATGCGGTTCATCAGTACGGGATGCGCAAGCGATCCCGCCTGCGCTCGACGCAGGATCGTCTGTTGTTGCCTGGTGAGTTTGGGGTGCGGTTCTGGCAGTCTGCACCTTTCCTCTCGGTACATCCGGGTAATGTCCCGAAAGCTGGTAACCGGGTGCGGTAGCTCTTCCGGCTCGTGCTCGGCCCGGATTGACATTTCTCGGGCATGGTAGTCGGCGATGGTGTTGCCTGCTACCTGCGAGTGAGCCGGGACCCACATGAGCTCTATGGCCCTTCCCGGAGGCTTGTGCTTGGCTAGAATGGCTCGGGTCGCGGAGGAGATTACCCCCCTGCGGAAGCTTCTGTAGGCTGTCTTTGAGTCGGTGACTACGGTGTCCACGCTCGGCTGTGCGAGTGCGAGGGCCACGGCCGCTTCTTCGGCAACTCGGGGTCTGTTGTCTTCAGTGACGCGCTGACGATCAGCCTCTCTTTTGAAGTAACCACCACGGCTGCACGGTCACTGTGTTTTCGGAGCGAGGCGTCTGCGTAGATGACCCTGGGGTTCTCTTCCAGCTTACGGGCTAGGGCTTTGGCTCGCGCGGTGCGCCTCTCGTCATCCTTGCCCCGCGTCATGTTCCGGGGAAGGGGTTTTGTCTGAATTATCGTTTTCCAGTCTTCCGGAAGGGCCGTCTTGATGGGTACTGGCTCAATCTGCCATCCTATCTTGCGTAGGACGGCTCGTCCGTGTTCCGTGTGACTGAGCCGGATTCTCTGATTAGAGAGGTGGGCTTCGATGAGCTCCTCCACCGTGTTGTGGGCGCCCATGTCTAACAGTTTTTGCGTGGACGAGTATATGGGCATGCCCAGTGCTTGTTTCGTTGCCTTACGAAGCATCGGGTTTAGGGTGTCCCTATTCGCCTTCGTCAGCTGGAGATACGGGGCGGAGTAGGTAACCCGCGACACGACGAACGCGCGTACCAGGCGCATGGCATCGTCCTCTTTAAGGCCTCGGTTTCTGTTTGATACCCTCCGAATCATACCAAGTATCTGTTCGGTTGTAGTCTTGTTCTTTGTGATGGCGTCCTGTGCCTTTCCGTCGCTCTGAAGTAGTAGGCCGAGAATCCTAATCTGCTGTGTTGGCTTGATGGTCGTTCCGGCGGTCGTGATAATCACGTTCGGCGGCAGCTCCTTTTTGGTTTTTCCCGGTTGGATCATGAGCAGCTCTGATTTCTGGGGAGCGCAGCTCAGTCCGCACGACTTTACGTACTCGTGCACGGTCGTTGCCGCCCGCTGCAATACTTCCTCCATCCAGGCATCGGATCCGGCTCGGGCCGTCCACACCGTAATATCGTCGGCGTAGAACGCGTGGTCCACGCCTTCGATTTGCTTGAGTAGGTCGGGCAGGGGCATCAGGGCCAGATTGAAGAGCAGGGGCGACAAGACCGATCCCTGAGGGGTGCCCCTATCGCCGAGCTCGACAGGGTCCGACTTCTCCTCCCCTATCCTGATGGTCGCCGTTCGGTTTGACAGAAAATCTTTTATGTAGCCGAATGTCTTTCTGCCACACCTGGTTTTGTTTAGATTCTGCAACACGCTCGCGTGGGACACGTTGTCAAACGCTCCCTTCAGGTCGAGGGCGAGTATCCCGCACGGCGCGTGCCTCGTTGCCGGCTTGACGACCAGTTCGTGGAGTTGGATCATCACGTCTTGGGTGCTGAGATGTTGCCTGAAGCCATACATCGTTTCTGGCATCTGATCCGTTTCTTCGAGGTGCTTCTGCAGCCGGCGAAGGACCATGCGCTCCATCACCTTCCCCACGCAGGATGTGAGGGAGATGGGCCGCATGTTGTCTATCGTGAGGGCTTTGCCGGGCTTTGGAATGAAGCGGACCTCGGCGTCCTTCCATTCCTTCGGCAACTGCGAGCTCTCCCAGGCTTCGTTAATGTGCTCTAGGAGGCTGCGGGCCGCTGTACCGCTCATGTTACTGAGTAATTTGTAAGTTATGGCGTCCCTTGTAACTATCATCTATCGCTGTCCACAGCTCCGTCATCGTAAACGGCCGGTCCAGTTCTTCGTTGTCGGGTCCTTCGTACCTCTCAGGCACCGGGTACTGGCACTTCTCTGTCTTTAGGTACTTGGCCTTCAGGTCTTCCAGGAGCCTGCGGCCGTCTGCCTTGTACGTGTTCAATACTTTGGTGAGGTTGCGATTGGTCGCAGTTTTGCTACTCAGCAGGTCGATCAGATGCCTCAAGAGACACCACGTCTTCCACGTCGAGAGCTTGCCCTGTAGGCCGTCGCAGCTCTTCAGCCAATTTTCCTTACATAGTTTGGCCGCGTACTCGGCGATCTGTTTGTTCAAGACTGCTATGCGCTTGGCCAGCCTTCTGTTGAGTCTGTGACGTTTCCACCACCGCGTCAACGAGTGTCGGGCCGCCCACATGTGGGTGAGTCTGGCGTGACCCACATGTGGGTCAAAATTTATCCAGAGCCTTCTGGTCCCTCGCCCAATCGGGGTAGGTCCTTTGTCTTTCAGCCTGTCCCGTTTCTTCCTCGGATGCCTCTTCTTGTTCTTGGGTAAACTTTCTCATCTTGTCCCAATCCGTGATACGCGCCGTCCCCAGTACAGCCCGATATCGGGAGCCTCGGATCGTGATACCGATCACGCTGTGGTCCGACCCCAGGTCCACTTCTTCGCTTCTCCAGGAGACGTCTAGCGTGCCCCATAGCCACGACAGGTCTGGTGTGGTGTCCCTAGCGCGCCACTGTTGCCTCTTCTGTTGGATACGTCCGGCTCGTTCAGGAGGGCCATCTCGTGATCCTCCATTGCTTTCGCCAATGCTTTTCCTCTCTTGGACTGAAACTTATAGCCCCACGTTGTGTGAGGGGCGTTAAAGTCGCCGAGGATCAGGAGCGGCCTGGTCCCCACCAACCCTTTCGCCTGGCTCACGATGCGGTCAAATTCGTACTGCCATTGTGACGGCCGGCAGTACGCGCTCATTACAAATAAATTGCCCGAGCTGCCAATTTCTCTAGCATGAATTTCGACCAGCGTGTGCTCGCACTCACCCTGCGACGTGACATGTTGAGTTGCCGCCACGTTGCTGCGGACGAGCACCGCCGTCCCGTTCTCCGTGGGGTCCGTGTAAGTGACGTACTCCGGGAGTCTTGGTTTCCCGTTTGTTTCTTGTAGAGCAATTACATCGGGCTTGTTTTCTTGCCCGTCAATGTGTAGTAATAGTTCCGCTTCTTTGTTGCGAATCCCTCGGCAGTTCCATAGGTAAATCACTGTGGTATCACCCCCGGTTTTCTTCTTGTGCTTCTTGCTTGGCTTCTGCATCATCCTTTCCGGACGTCTCGAGTCGATTGCGCCTTTTCGCGATCGCGCCTTTGATTTTTTCGGACCGCTCCTTTTTCAGGGACGCGAAGCGGTTCCTCCCCGGTGTCGAGACTACTTTTGGTGTTAGGCGCTTGTGCTTCACCGATCGCATCTGAGGCTGACTCTCGACAGCCTCGAGTCGGGCGTCCATTTTGCCTAGCCTTTCATTAATTTCGGAAATTGCGGCCAAAATGGCCGTCAGCTCTCCTTCTCGCGGGATCTGTGTCGTTTCCATGGTCGCGGTCTCTGCGGTCGCCGCTTCCTCTCCGCACGCGAGGCTCATTTCGGCGTCCATCGCCTCTTGATTACTTGATGCACTGTGCGTAACCCCAGCCTCTCCCGCCGCCCGCCCTAGGCGGGGCGAGGGGGGGTCCCTCCGCGACAATATGCGCAAGCCTGCTGCGTTGTTTACCGCCGTGTTGTTGTTTTGAGGGCTTGCATTTGCCGAGCGTCCGTTATTCGCCAGCGTTTCGATCTTATTCATAAGCGCCCGTATTTGGGCGTTCTGTTCCTGAATCTGAGCGTTTTGGCGCTCTATGATCCTCTTAAGTGCTATCACTTCGCTACTGTCCTTTTGCGGATTCGCTTGTTAGCTTTGATTTCACCAGCAGGGAAACTAGGATGGGAAAAACTGGAATATTTTTCTGTGTCAATGTTTAGAGAATCACAGTGGCAGAAATACACGCGGTCATTCCTTGCGTATGGTAATGGAGAGAATGGCCCAATAATTAAGTGATTATTAGCTGTTTATTTTGATCGGGCATAATATTTTTTTTTATTTCTTATTAAATCGAAGGTCACGTAGACAGTTCCAGCCAAACACAGCGAAAGACAATTTAAAATGGCAGTGTTCACGTTTTTAGCTCAAGTTTATCCTGCTTTCCTTGTTTTCAAATCACTGATGCTGGAGATGATTCTTTCAGTCGGAGCGCAAGAAGTGCGATAAATGTGCGATAAATGTGCGAAGTGCGATAAATAAATTAGGCAACAAGTGAGCAATATGCCTCGGAAATATAGACAGCTTCATTCTGGCCTCCATACTTGCAGCAACGATTACTGGTCCGTCCATAACAGAAAGCTGCTAGACGACAACAGTCCTTTCTGAGAACGACAGAAAGCTGAGCTAGTTGGTAAGGACTCATTATGCAAAATAAAAGTGAGGCGTGCAGACAGGACACAAGAGCAGAGAAGTGGACGTCTATTTTGCATAATGAGTCCTTTCTGAAGCTAGATGACGGTGGTGTCATAAATCAACTCGTAGCGAAGTCAAAATTCATGCACTCCAGCTTGCTTGCCAGCTTACCAGGAAGCTCGACCTCCAGACCTCCTACATAAATACATGGGAACGAAGAAGTCGTTTTGCTCACCATCCACTGCACAGAATTTGATGTAACTTGTGGCGCCTAAAGGAAGGTGTCAAAATCTACCGACTGCACAGAAGCTATTTTTTATTAAGGCCCACCATGGTTTGTGATGAAAGATGAAAATCGCAAAATGAACAAATATACTTCTGTAACTCGAAGTATCACTATTCTGCACGCTGCGCCTGCTAAAGAATATAAAAAGGACAAAATATGGGTGCTATACGCCACTCTGAAATATGCCACTGTTTTATGAGGGCGACTTTCGTAAAACCGTCGTAAACATTGTGACCTTTTCACGTAAGCCGAAAAATTCATACACCACACTTGTCGGCTTAATATGCTCTAGCAGATTCAGTTTACATAACAACGATGGATTGGGTAGTTATGGAGTGATGGATTCTACGCTTTGTGGTTCAATTTCTAACTTAGTCCGTGCTGCGTGGATTGCCTGGGCGGACAACCAAGTCGCAGTGACCGGTCGGATCAATGCACAAACACAAAGCCTTAGGTTGGTGGTGTGGAAAACCAACTGCCGAGAAACGCTGTGGTCCCAGCCCCTATGCGTTCTGTCAACTATATTACCCTGGTTTTCTTGCCCGTAGTTGAATATTTCATGTTTTACGATAAGCAACGACATCACAGACACACCGAAGGCAGCCGTAAATAAGAACCATTTGTGTTAAAAGGCGCTATACAGCTTCAGCAAAATGCCGGACATGGAGAACTGCACGGCGGTGATGAGGATAGGAAGAGAAGAAACTCTGTACTTGGGTAGAACCATAACTTAGCGAGTGATGTGTGATGCTGCTCGTGACACAACGCACAAGACCGGTTCCTGATCGTTAGAATGAAAGCGTATGCCGTACTACTGGATTTTTGACAATTTTTGCAAAAGCCATGAGGCCATAAATCAAGATTCTGCTTGCTACAGCCGTAGGAATTAAGATTTATCTCTTAGGTGCAACCGAGATTATTGGAATCGCTCGGTTGTTGATAGCGAATTTCTAAGTTTCACGTGTGCTTTAATAGAGAAATCGAAGTTGGCCTCGAGCTAAAGCTTCCTCTTATCGGACGACTCTCGGGTTATCACGATAAAGAATGAACATGATCTTGGTAAAATCGAGTAGCAACCACGGTTAACGCGCATCCAGCACATACAGTCCTCGAGCAAAAATGAACACATTCCAATAGCGACAAAGCTTGTCTGACGAGAGGACAAGTGTCACTTATGATTGTACAACGTTATACACAAGAATCATCTTCACCTATCGCATATTTTGAAGTACTTCAACCAAAATTACAGGTTCTCTTAAGATCTCTCATAACAGGTGAACTGCAAAAGCATACTCTTCCTCTTCGTATCATTCGCCTCTTTCCCTTTGCCTCTTCTCTTTCTCTTCTTTCTTTTAGTCATTACTGCTCACTACTAAGCATTTTTAGTCATTTGTAATAAATTGTGGTCATTACAAGCCGCCGTTAGACATGTTAATCATATATCCTAGTCATCAGTAGTCATTACAAGTCCTTTCAGTCATTATTAGTCATTACTGGTCATTACTAAGCAATTTTAGTCATTTCTGATCAACTGTAGTCGTTACAATCCATCGTTAGACATATTTGTCATTTCATAGTCATTACTAGGGATTACAAGTCATTTCAGCCATTATTAGTCATTACTGCTCACTAGTAAGCATATTCGTCATTTATAAAACTTGGTGCTGGGCTAGTTGGTGATGCATTCTTTAAAACTGATGGTAGCGCGATAGTAGCTATTGGCCGCAGGCTTCCCTTGTTCGGTCCTCGTAGCTGTCGCTGAAACCCTCCTCAAGAAATTTGGGCCCCGACGAATGAAGGCTGCACCTGAACGCGTGAAGACCAAACCTGAGGTGATGCCTTACATTCATAAGGTTCCACACAACTTCAAAAAGGTGGCCAGCAGGCACAACGTGCCGCTTGTTTTTTCTGCGCCAAACAAGTTGGCGAGGCTGTGCACCAGCATCTGCGGTGAAGGTCAGCGCGGTTGCAAAAAGCAGCATGAAGATGTCTTCGTCAGGTGTGCCCTAGGAGTGGTATACATTATTCCCCTGTCCTGCGGCAAGTGCTATATCGGGCAGATGGGGCGTTGCCTCAATGACCGCTTAAGGGAACACTCTCAAAACTTAACAAAACAAGACAAACTTGCGAATTTAGTTTCGCATGTGATGGTTTGCGAGTGCGTGCCACGGTTTAAAGAAGCAAAGGTTCTGGGCAGAAGTGCAAGTGCTAAAGCTAGAGTTTTGCTGGATGCTTTCCACATACAAAAAAAGGCGGGTCTGTGCATCAGCGATGCTTCAATAAATTTGTACTCGGCTGAGCACGCACTTCTGGGGAAATTTGAAAAACCGTAAGGGTATGGCTTTTCTTCAATTAGTCATGTGTTCACTTCTTGCTGCTCGGGTGTTTTATAATTTCACTTCGCGTGCATGTTTTCGATATTGCGATAAAGAAGGCTGGTGCAGTTCGGTTGTGCGCATGTGTTGTGATTCTTTTAAATATAGAACTTTTTCGAAAAATAAACCAGCTGTCAGTAGCGTTTCCTCGTCATCGTGTCGTCTTTTCATCGTGTGTCCGTCCTTTTTAGCACTACCATCAGTTTTACAGAATATTCGTCATTTGTAATCAGTTGTGGTCATTACAAGCCGTCGTTAGACACATTGGTCATTTCGTAGTCATTAGCAGTCATTACAAGTCATTAGCAGTAATTTTAGTCACTACTACTCATTACTAGACATTTCTAGTCATTTCTAATCAATTGTGGTCAGTACAAACCGTCGTTTGACATATTGGTCATTTCGCAATCATTAGTAGCCATTACAAGACATTAGTAGTCATTATTAGTCATTACTAGTCGTTATTAACCTCTACCAATCTCTATTATAACGTTATCATTCAATAACTTTCCCTGTGAATCATTTTTTCTTCTTTAATCTGTCTTATATGGCGTAATGACCCTTCGGCGGACGCTCCGGCGGTCAGGCCTGCTGACACAGGCTTCACCGGAAGCCTAGAAAGGCGTTCCCCTTAAAACAAGCCATCTACATACATACTGGCTGAACGTGGTATCCTTAGTTTCAGCTGGTATGATTCGCGAGATTGTGTGCGTTTCCTGGGTTTCCCAACAAAAATTACCAGAGCAGGGCAGAATACCTTACATTTCACTGAAAAATTGTCGGACCGCTCTAGGGCCCTACAAAGCTGAGAAAATACCGGAAATACTCTACTGTAAGGCAATTACACTACGGTTGGTAACAATGGTATTATCATCGTATACGCACACTGCAGAAGCAGAACGCGCGCTTTTAAAACTACCTTTTTGCTTACACAAGGCCGCAGTTCACAAGACATACTCTTCATGCGAGAAATGCAGTGGTTTATACTGTCAAATGTGGATTATGTATTTACCGATGCAATTCTGTCTCATCGCTTCCTGCAGAAGCCACGTATCCGTATGATTTCGGTATTTAGTAGGCTGTCCAAGTATGCTGCTGCGGTTGGTTTGCATCATGTTTTAGTTTTGTGTCACTGTAAGGTCGCTCTGATTGTTCGGGTTCTTAAGTCTCACGAATCGGCCTCGTGCTTTGTGTATAGAGAGGGGGTTCACTTCCCCCCATGTCAGCGGGGCGACAGTTGCTGTGTTATGTGGGGTCACAGGCAACGCGCAGGGTTGGGTGACGCGTCGCGGCAGGTGCCAGGCGGGCGAGTGCCGATTCCTGGAAGTCGGTATTGTGCGCACGATGTTGGCAGTCCGCCGACGGGTCACACAGACCAGCCTTGAAACGGACCGCTGTACAAGGTATTGTGGGTCTGGCGCCCGCGTGCCTGACTGATTGGAGGCGCCGCCGGGGTTGGGCATGACTTGGCGGCTCTGACCCCGTGCCGCATGCAGTGAGCATGGACCTAATCTGCTACGCGTCCGGAGCGTAATCGCCAGCCTTGTTGTTGGGTGCGACTGCCTGCGTGGTGTCGGGGGCCAGCTTACCGTGCGCGCTGTGGGGGTGCGGTGCACACGTGGAGAGTTCATTCGGACGACGGCGTCTTGGAGACACGCACTCGGAGAACTTTGTCTTGTGGACAATGGGTTTGGAGGACGGGGAGGGTCATCTATCTCCCACGCGGCCAGACTTTGAGTACGGCGGCACTTCGTGGTGCCGGTGCCCCTGCTTCCGAGACATTTGAGGCCTAGACGCCGTTGGGATTTGAGGCGGTCTAGCGATGACTTGTTGGGGCCTGGCGTGTTTTGCTGAGCCCGTCACTGGCTGCGGAGAGGTGAGAGGGCGGCGGAGTTTTGGCGAGGAAGGAAGAGAGCTTTGTTTTCCAATGTGTTTGTTTTTGAGAGTAAGCCCATCCCTGTGGGTTGTGGCTTAACAAACGGTTGACTCTGATTGGCAACTGAACCTGTGGGACGGGCCAACGGACCTACCGCCTTTTTTTTTCTTTGCATATTTGGGGCTATAAAAATCGGGACGACATGCTGTCCCTCAGACTTGGCTGAAATCAGGATTGCTGATAGCTCAGTGAGCCTCCGTACTATGTACGTTAAAACGAGTCTGGGCTCTAACAGTCATTGAGACAGTAGAAGAGTGAGACTTTGTTTCTCAATTGTTCAAGTTTGTAATGTATTTGTTTTACCTGCCATGTATATAGAAAAGTTCACGTATAAATATTTCTTGTACATCTGACCTCATCGTTTCCTGCCTGCGTTTGATCAACAACTGCCGATCATCATCCGAGAAGCTTCAAGTTCCAACGGTGAAGCGAGGACGGAGAACGAACGAAACTTTACTATCACTACGATAAATAATTTGCATTGGGGCTTTTGAATTTCAGCATTACTTATTGATGCACGAAGTTTCAACCTGTTTTCAATGCCACACGGCATGCTAACATTTCCAAGCATTATATATCAGAAGAGGGCTGAGTAATGACATCTTATAATGCGTACAAAAGCAACATAAGCTTTATTATTATTCAGGGCATGCTGCCGGAAAACGTGTAATGCCGGGACTTGCGAGAATTTGACTTCCCACACGACAAAATATGTGTTACGAGAACATCCATGGTTACAAGTTCTCGGTACATAGCTCCGGAGATTCACGCGAGTGCAAGTGCGCGCCGTTGTATTGAAATGGGATATCAATGGGGAGCACGGTGTCGTGTACACGGCTGCCCAACGCCGCCGGGCTCACGTAACGTCCGCAGCGCCGTCTTTCAGCAATTTCCACACGTCATATTTTTGATCCGTTGATCAAAACTGCGAACAAATCGACAAGCCCTCGCGTTCGGATGTGGGCCAAGCAGTCGCGAAAGTTCCCTTGAGAGAAGCCAACTTGTACTGCCTGCTGTGAGGGCAATCGCCTTCACCATAGGAACTTGCTATAGTGGAACATATTGATAGCAGCCGTAGCAGACAAGGAGAAATTTAGGTGCCGTTTAAGAAACACCACGTCTTCTGTGTACGCATAGATTGCGAGGCCTCTGTCTTCAATCCCTTGCCTTACTACTACTACAAGTACAGGGTCAAGCTAGCGTTCGTGGAACTGTTCACTGCGAACAACTCTGCAGGATACCTGTAGAGCCAATGCCGGCAATGTCGCACTTTAGGTTGCCACACGCAGGAGCCTAGTGCGCGTGCTGCCGATCACTTCGCGTTTTCGTACTCGTGCGTGCTGGCAGCATTGGAGCGGACATTTATAGCTACGCCCACGGATCTCCTTTCCTTATTGAAGGCATAAAGTACTCACCCTCTCAAGCAACGTCTGGGCTCGGCACGCTTTTATGCCAAGCCTTCACTCCGAAAGCGTGCCTGTAGCGGCAGCTGGCGATTCAGGGGGGAACAAAACGTTCGTAGAGCCACCGAAAAAAGTGAATTCATGAAAACTCCTACATTTCAGTGCTGATTATGCGAATGGGTGCCTCTCGAAAGTAATGTCGAACTTGTATTCGCAATTTGCTGACAAATATTTGATAGTTGTACACAGGAACACATAGATATACATCATCATCATCATATATTTATGTCCACTGTTAGGACGTAGATGTCACTCCCAGCGATCTCCAAATACCCGTGTCTTTAACTAGGTGATTTTAAATTGCGCCGGCTAATTTCTTAATTTCAAAACTCCACCTAATTTTCTGCCTTCCTCGACTGCGCTTCCATCCCTATAGGTACCCATTGTGTAACTCGACTGGTCCTCCTGTTATCTGCCTTACCCATTACATGACCTGCCCAGCTCCATTTTTTTCTATTAATGTCAACTAGAATATTCGCTATTCCTGTTTGCTCTCTGATCCACACCACCCTCTGCCTATATCTTAACTTTGTATAACGTCTACCATTTTTCGTTCCATCGCTCTCTGTGCGGTCCTTAACTTGTTTTCGAGCTTCTTTATTAACCTTCAAGTTTCTGCCCTATATGTTAGCATCGGTAAAATGCAATGATTGTACAATTTTCTTTTCAACGACACCGGTAAGCTCCTAGCGAGGACTTGGTGATGCCCGCTGTATGCTATCCAAGCCGTTTTTATTTTTCTGTAAACTTTCCTCTCATGATCGGGGTCCCCTGTGAGTAATTAACCTAAATAACGGTACTTCTACAAAGGTTCTAGAGGCTGACTGGCCTTCATGAATTCTTGTTCCCTGGTCAGGCTATTTAAGGTTACCTTTGTCTTTTTCATATTATTGTCATATACATATGTACTTGAGCCCGATTTCTGTCGCCTTAAACGAGACAGCGAATACGATGTTTTTCCCTAAGGAGGAGCGGTTGTAGTAAACTCTCTGCACAAGAGCTAGATTGACAAAAAACGAAAGTACCAGCTAAATTCTGTGGATCTTTCTTCGAAGGGATGCCAGAACGACATGATTGGAGAGCAGAGCTGTCAGACTTCTAGAAGCTAGAATGGAGTAGCCAACCCGATAATATCTGGGTCACCGTTTATAAAGCTTTATTAGTTTCGAAACAGCTCCTCCCAAAGCGGGCGCGTTTTGCGCCTAGGCACCGAGATGGCGCTGCGGTCGAAGATTGCGCTACGCTAGCCACGCTGCCGTGCAGCACGCTGCTGACGCTGCAGTAGCCGTAAGCATTCGCATCGCGTTTTCTTGTCGAGTGGTCCTGATTTTTTCCCCGGTAAGTGTGTGTGCATTATCGTGAGTAGTGCGCAAGTTGCGCTTCAGCAGCTTTCGGTGTATGGTATGGTGTGGTCGGTGTGGGCGCTAATGTTGCCTTTGGATCTGCAAGTACGCAAGTAGCGCGGGCTGCCGCTCTTGAACGCCGGATTTTTTTTTCATTTTTCGCTGTCAGAAGGTAGGTGGTGCGTGTGATTTATCTTCGTTACAATGTGTTAGGACTGGGCAACCAAATGCCAACATGTTTCGGGCCGGGATGTACCAGCGGGTACCGGCGCAACACAGAGAAGAGGCACTTCTCTCCGCCGAGCGATCCGCTTCTCCTTGTAAAGGGGGAGAGGGTGATACTCCACCCAGGCAAAGTGTTGAAGAAAACATCCGAAGTGTGCGACACCCACTTCCAAGAAGGGGACACCCCCCCCCTTGTGAAGTCGTATAAACATACAATCAACGGAAAAGTGATTGAAATCGAGCGCGGAGTATGGTCTCGCAGGAGTGATGCAGTTCTTACCATATTTTCCAATCTGCCGCAGTACTTATCCTCCAATCGTAAACGGAGAAAATCTCCGAAAAAGAGAGCAAGTGTCGCAACAAACGCAGGGGCAACTCAGAGCGACGCTGCAGAGGACATCGTACAAGAGCAAACGGAGTCCGTGCAAATCAGCTGTTTGAATGTTAATGAGTTGGTGGAGAAGAGCGCGTCTTTGCGGTTGCCTGGGAAGTGGAGATCGGCAGCTCTTGAAGACTAAATAGACAGCGATCACAGATTGTTTTTTACGTGGCAGGAATGGAGGGAGAGATATACACAATATTGTAGAGTGTCGTAGTTCGCAAAGGCATGAGCTACGTAGTATCTGCCCACGGAAAACTGGTGCCGACGTTGCCCATGGATATGGCAATCACTTAAAATCTCATAAAATGTTGAACGTGACATCCTGCATGAAGTGCAAAAGGGATACAATGGGTTCACAAGGCTTTCTACCTCCTGAAGCAATGCTTGTGATTGAACGCGAGTTTGTGACTGGCAGCCTTGCTTGTCCTTCAAGGAAACTGTTTAGCTGCGTAAAAAGCATAGAAGAGACCATTGTGCAAGCATCAAAAAAAGAAGCCTTTGGGGACTTTTCCTGGGGGGGGGGGGGGGGGGGGGGTTTAGAAGCCCTTGCCAAGACAGGGACAAACTGTATCGGTTGTCCAGAGCATAGCTTTGATTTTAAAGCACAGATTGTATACTTCTATTTGGTCAGACGAATGAGTTTTTTTCTCAAAAGAAGAGCCAGTAGAACGACAGTGCCAATGGAGCTCGAAGGGAATGTAAAGAAGCAAAGCTCGTGTGAATGGTAAATGAAGTGAAAAGAAAGGTCTCTGAAAGCGTGTGAAGAGTTTTAATAAACTATAATATAACTAATACAGTTCCACTAAAACCGACTGTTTAATGCTTTTATTTTATAACTATTTAGCAGAGGCAGTAGCATAGCGATGTCAGCATGATATCCATTTATCAGGTAGCCCTCTATATGTGCGTTGAAAACTAAGGAGTCGCTTTATGAAACCTCTCTAGACGACAGTTGATGTTCGCCTCGATGTCAGTGAGGGAAACTTGAAGATGTTGTGGATGTCACGAAGTCACATTACAGTAGGCAAGCCAGTGACGCTGATTGCAAAGGCGTGAATTGTTTATTAAGATAGAATAGGCAAGCGATAGAATGGAAAGTATTTACACGGACATCAACCTACGAGTCAAATGTTAGAATTTTGGTCTTCTTTCTTAGCCGAATCTCCACTGAATCCCCCTCCAACAGCCCTGCACGTACCTAGAAGCATCCCCAGTAACCCTCTCGCCCGATCGTTCGTCCAATCACACTGCGGTGCGCGCAGTGTGCACACAACGAGGCTCCAGGGTGACACTATCCGGAGTTCCTCTACGTCAAGGCCGTCGCCACACATCTTTCGCAGCGCAACGAGTCTCTTATCTCACAAACAAGCAGGGCACACTCCCCCCGTAGAAAAGACTTCCACGCCCCGTTGGGGCATCTGGTCCGTTGGCGGAGTGTCTCGGCATGGTGTGGTTCAGCGGCGAGGGGTTGCCTTCAAAGCCACGGCACTGATTCTGCGAACCGACCGGCGGAAGTCCCGACTCACAGTCTACTCGCTTAAGCGCTCTTCGTAAGCCGCGCCTCACCCACCCCCGATGGCTATAACTCTCCGCCGCCGTCTTGGTGTCGAACCATGCGTCTCTTCTGGTCACTCTGCGTGACCCTTAAGTGCAGCCGCCCGCACAAACAACGCTGAACTCCACTACGACCCTGGAGGGTGTATCTCGTCCTTAATAAAATATGGGGAAATGTTCAGGCTTCGTTGTTTCAATTTTTGTAAATACTGACTGGCGCGATTTCGCGTTCGGAAAGCCGGAATAAAAATTATTCGCGATCAGTCTGATTGATAAGGAGAGGTAGCGTCACCGTTCAAGCGGAAGTGTGAAGTAAGCTCCTCATTTCGCCATACAGATGCGTAAGGTATCAAACGCCAGCGCCGAGATGCACAGACGATTAGATTCACACGATTTATAACATTGTTTATAGATGTTTTGATCAATAAACGTTGATTCATACGTCATATGTGCGACAGTGTAGTTTTCTACAGCGGGTTTAAAGCGTTTAAACGCATTAAAAACCAAAAGCGTGAAATGCACACGCACGAAAGCGACTATTCCGAAAACGAAATGTAATCGCCAATGTCCACCTTTTTCTAAATCACTGATCATTCCTACGCATACGTGATCTAACTCCTAAAACTTGTACAGCGTAGATAATGGCGCCGTGAAGCGGGAGCAATACCTTCAAATAAGCGTCGTGCGAAGCCACAACGGAACGCTAGGCGCCTGTAGCAGACGACGCGCGCTTCCTTGGCGCAAACTTCGACAGCAGCGCCGCGGTGGCGGGTACGGAGGCGGGCCGCATACTCGCTGCGGTCGCGGCGAGGAGATGCGGAACTGAAAATGATCTATAAACGGTCATCTGTGTTGAGTCGGTCTGTCGGGTCGAAATTCGGTCAACCTGCGGTGTGGTTCAGTGGTTATCGCGTTGCGCTGCAGTCCACGAGGCCGTGGGATCAAATCCCGCTACACCGGCCGGATTTCGATGGGGGATAAGTGCAAAAACGCCGGTGTACCGTGCATCGGGTGCACAGTAAGGAACCCCAAAATGGTCAAAATTAATCCCGAGTGTATCCCACTACGGCGTGCCTCATAGTCAAATCGTGGTTTTGGCATGTAAAGCTGCACAATTCAATAAACTTTAAATCAAGTCATCCGGTTCCTGTAATCGCTAGCGGGTCCGGTAAAGCGAGCGCCGATGATAGTTCTGTCAATACATCGACCCATCGATCCTCGACCCATTCCAGGCAAGGGATGGGTCGACTCGCCCAATCCACTTGGCAAGATGCATCTATATGCTGTCGGATTGGGCTGATTGGGCTGGGTCAGATCTACTTCTGAATCAGCCCCCCCCCCCCCCACATCCAGTTCATGTAAACGAAGCTTAAGTAGGTGCTTCCAGAGAAAGGGATATGAAACGAAAAACACTATGCTTTCATTGCTGTGAAAGGAACTTTCAGTAATTTCATTTTTTTCGGTAATATGGCAGCAATGAGTCTGAACAAAGCACATTCTGTATTGAAAATTTGGCATGCGGTACGAGAGTCATACTTTCTCGATACAGATGAGTTGGTAATGGTGAGTAGGTGGCACCGGAATTTTAAAGAGCGCGCCTAATTAGACTTTATACCCATGTCACACGGGCAACTCGGATCTCCTTCAAACTTTTTTCCCTTAAAGGACCACAAGGGAGTTTCACCTCAAAGGAGTTAGCTCCGTGTCACACGGCCTATAAGCGAGCTTTTGAAAGCTGCCACTGGGGGCCCATTAGGCGCTGCTCACCTCGTACGCAGCCATGAAAGAAACACGTCATATATTGCTAAAAAGTCTTGGGAAAGACGTGACTCACTCATTCCGCATGCGCGAAACGTGCGATCGCGTTGACCAAAACAACAAAAAATGGCGCAATCAGGGCAAACGCAGCAGCCATTCCGAGAACGCCCGGTTCGAGAGTCAAATGTAGCTGCTCAATTCAAATATCTTTGTGAGTGCTCAAATACTCTATTATATGCAATAAAAACAGTTGTAATTGCTGGTAAAAGTGAAATTAATAAAAATGAGGGTGATTTCATGACTCGAAATTCAAGCACGCTGGGAGCAAGAGTACTCCCTTCAGTCTGCAAGGGAGATCTTCCATCTCCTTTAGCTAGGGCTGCCGTGTGACACGGCGCGCATCTCCCTCGAGATAAAGACGTCCTTGGTTGAAGGGAGTTAAAAGGACTTTAGCCGCGTCCGTGTGACAGGAGTATAACCCTTCCTTAACTTGCATCTTAAATGCAGAGAAGTGACCTTTCACTTAAAGCTCTTCCTGCTTTTGTCTTCTTGTGGTTTCATGACATTTACCACTGCAGTGTTGCTTCCTTTGTTAGCCTCACTTGGGCCTTTACACTTCGTTTTTCAAGGCTTACAATCTGCTTCCGACACGATAATATACGAGTCACGAGACGTTATGCAGATAATTAAAGGCAGAAGAAAAAAAAAGTAGTCAGCGAGAAACACCAATTATGACGCATCACGTGTGGTAGGAAGTGAAATAATGAGCCTCGGAGCTTCTCGGACCCCCAGTGAGAGGTGAGGTAGTTCTTCTAGCGGGCGATCGTAACTGCAGCAGCCCATGAAGTATGAGGTTTCGCCAACCAATTAAGCGACCTTTCAACGCCCCAGACAATGGCTACGCTGTTTACTACCTATCAACCAACTAACCGAAAAAGCCGCCACGTTCCATAACAAACCGTACGCTATAATAAACAAGCAAAGCTAATAAGACATTGAGACTGTAGCCAAAGCCTGGAGCCAGGTCTAAAAGGAGCAGAGAGCGGGATACACGGCCACCGTGAATTTCAATGCCACAGCGCGCAGACGAGCCTCCAGACGCTCGGCACATTGCCAATTCAAACCACGCGCTCTCTCTTTAATGGAGCACTGTCCCATTAAAGTTTACAATACACGACAGGACAAGCTGGTGCACAAGGGTAAGCGGCACTCCGCAGCTACGTTAACACCCGCATCTGTCACACAAGCCGAAGCTACCTCCTTTCACTTCTCTTGCTACGCATTTTTCTCCTCCCTCTCAAATTCCTCTGGAGAGGAGCCCGCTACTACAAGCGTTCTCCTCGACTGCGCAAGCGCGCGGCGAGGCGAGGGCCAAACGGGAATGCAAACTGCGCGTGCGCGGCGCGGGGAGTGCAAGAAAAGGGCGTCTGCACCGGCGCCCGAAGCTAGTTGAGCAGCCTCATTCGCCGCGCCTCCCCTCGTCTCTCTGCATTCCCTGAACAAATATCACCAGTGAAGATGCCGCCGCTGAACCTTGGCGATCCATTTCCCAACTTCACCTGCGAGACGACCATCGGCACCATCAACTTCCACGAGTGGCTGGGCGACTCGTAAGTGAATTGCCGCTTCTGCGCGTACTCCCGGTAACAATTGGCAGGGTCGCCGGCGGCGAGGAAAGCCGGCTGTGTCCCAAGCGGCCGGCGCGGCTCGGAAAGCGAGGGAAACAGGAAGCGCCGGCTCCGGCAAGACTCGTGTCAACTGGCTGCCGGCTGTAGCGTTTCTTCTGTACCGATCTCTTGCATGGGCACGTGTGATAGAAATGTCGTGACACTGCACGAATAGGAATCGCCTATTCATCAGGCACGAGCAGTGTTAAGGGATAGGCGTACATGTTTTGTAAGCGTGAATATGGTGTGGTGGCGCCGTATTTACGCTTCATTATGTTTTATATATATATCTTTATTCTTATATACTCACACACACACTTAGAGAACGGACGCTTCTATGTGAAGTGCACCTGGAGGTATGCTTTTTTCCCAGAATGTCACTCTAAAACGTCCACTTAGTGCTTGCATTTGCCTCAAAGCAAGCCCACCCCACCCGCCGTCGTTGCTTAGTGGCTTTGGTATTGCGGTGCCAAACACGAGGTCGCGGAATCCAATCCCGGTGACAGCGGCCGCACGATGTGGGCGAAATGTGAAAACACCGGCGTACAGTACTTGGATTTTGGTGCGTGTTAAAGAAGCCCAGGTGATCAGAATTCATCCGGAGCCTCCCACCACGGCGTGCCTCATTTTACATCGTCGTTTCGGCACGCAAAACCCCATAATTTAAGTTTCAATTTTAGCAAGACCAGCCAGATAACGAGTAATCTATGATCTTGTTTAATAAGACACGTATCTAAAGAAAATGGCGAGGGGGGGCTTAGCCCGATGTGCCTTACTTTGTTATAGCGCAAGCTTGACACGGACGACAGAAGGCATATCTGACACACACAGCGCTACTTTCAACAAATTTATTTCTCGTTCTCGTCGCTATATATACACCCTCGACCCGTCATGCAGCAAGTGGAAAATTTTTGGAAGAATAAACAAAATATAAACGGAACCACGCGTAGGCAGTTTCTTGACTCGCATATTCAGACATGTACACGTTCAACGGGAACAAAGATAGTTCAGCTCTTTTGAAGATAATGAAATGGAAGGTTTACTGACGCATGCGTCGCCGAATGTTGATATGTGTCTGGCTTTTATTATCAAGCGCGTCATTTCACACCTGCTTCTATTCATGATGACTGTTTCTTTAAATCTTGGTTTGCACTTGCATCTGTGGCAATGGATGGCAAGAAAGCCGTCAGCGGCCAAGGTGTTAACTTGGTTACTGTGTTCTCGTAGCCTGTCATTCATGCGGACGATCCTACATCGGTCAAACAGGCAGATGCATAAATGACAGGCTACGAGGACACAGTAACAAAGTTAAGAACTTGGCCGCTGACGGCTTTCTTGCCATCCATTGCCACAGATGCAAGTGCAAACCAATATTTAAAGAAACAGTCATCATGACTAGAAGCAGGTGTGAAATGACGCGCTTGATAATAAAAGCCAGACACATATACACATTCGGCGACGCATGCGTCAGTAAACCTTCCATTTCATTATCTTCAAAAGAGCTGAACTATCTTCGTTCCCGTTGAACGTGTACATGGCTGTGAATATGTGAGTCAAGAAACTGCCTACGTGTGGTTCCCAGTTTATATTTCGGTTATTCTTCCAAAAATTTCACACTTGCTGTATGACGAGTCGAGGGTGTGTACATATAGCGACGAGAACAAGAAATAAATGTGTTGTTGAAAGTAGCGCTGTGTGTGACAGATGTGCCTTCTGTTGTCCGTGTCAAGCTTGCGCTATAACAACGTAAGATATGTCATACCAACAAGCCGCTATTACTATCCTCATTAGCCCGGTAATTAGTCTGTAGCTAGTTTTTTTTTTCGTATAATCTGGAAAGCTTGTTTAAAGGGAGGGTTCAATACAGCTAGTTGGATAGGAGCAAGAACGTGTCTTGACAACAGTGCAAACACGTAACAAAAGAGACAAATGCACATTTACAATCTTGTTTTTACGGCTGTTTTCATAATAGCATTCCCGCCCCATCTGCCCCTTCTAGAAATTATTCAAGTGTAAAAGGGCCTTCGCCCTTTCGACGCTTGCGTGTCGACTGCATAAGTGAATAATATAAGTAAATGGAAATCGTGTAGTTTAAGTATTCCACGAGTGGCTGCTGTTGCAACCGTCCGCGGCTGTCAAATTTCACCTGATCATTCTTGCACTGTGGAAATCGCCGCTCTAAGGGCAGTGTCGCGGTTTCATCAGGATTGCGTGTGGGGAAATTGTGTAGTCAGTGGTGCAACGCTCTTGGCAGCGATCATTTCGCGCAGAACGTAAAGGACAGTCGAACGTGACTCCGGTGTGAAACTGCAGGTTCCAGGAAAGTTGTCTAGCAAGGCTAGCGTCACGTGTGGGTAACCAGAAGCTTCGTGCACAATAACAATTATTATTAGGAGTGCATACGTGAAAATGATCACAGATATAAGAACTAGCTGGTAGCATCCACCAGGAGTCGCACGACGTCTGCCTGTTACAAAACACCTTCCAGAAGCGCTTGGATTTAAAGTGGACGGAAGCGTCAACTATTGTGCGTGCAGGCGAGATAAGCAAGAGATATTTAGAGTTATGGGGAAAAAAAAACAACGCGAGAGAGGGTACAACTGAATCCGTTACAGCTATAGGTAGCGGTACAAGGTAGATGCAGAAGTTTTGAGTAAGAGAACAAAGATTAAGGAGATGCATACAACAATGCTACAATGACAAGCATGTAGACCATCCCTGATTAACTCGAGCGGGCTAGGTGACTATTTGTCGCCGCGCGTTTCGAAGTAGATGCCAGTTAATCATCATAACTGAAAAAAGGTACGTAGAAAGATGATGGTGAAATAAGGAATAAGAAAGACGAAGGTAGGATTGGAAAGTTTTGTCTTCACAAGCAGCCCTAAGTAGAGAAGGCCAGTCATTCCCACCATCCTCGTTAGTCTCGCGTTATGTGGGCTCCAATATACGCTGGGAAGGTGGTTGGCCAGCGAAGCTGTGGTAGCAGCTGATTCGATAGCCCAATGTGACGGAGCCTTAAACTGAGACCTGCCGTGCCAGAGCAAGACGCCGTTGTGCATTTGACATTGCTCTTCCTGTTGCCGCTCATCGTCTTCACGCTGCTGCTCGGGAGTGCTAACTATGCGTGCCAACAGAAATGAAATCAACTGCTAGGCAGGTTCTTCTCTTGCATATAAGAGTGTAGTTAGGTAGCTCCCTGCTTCGTGTGATACAGTTGCCGCTTCCCGGCAACTTCAGTATATGTGGCCGTAATCTTTCCCGGGAAACGCTTGCGGCGAGCGCTATGCGCGAAGGCGAGCGTTCTGGGTTATTTCTTTTTTTCTTTTTCCCCGCACGGCCTGCGCCGTGGGTGCGCGGAGGCGAGCGCCATGTTGTGGTACGGCAAGGTACCCAGCAGCGTAGGCGGTATGCACCCGCTCAGTTTTTCAGCACGGACACGACAAATATATTAGGTGGTATAGGTGTACAGCGTCCGCTGTATTAAGAGCAAACAGCAGAGGGGAAGGTCCCGTCCTTAGCTGTGTTTGCACTGACAGTGTGGATTTCGTCCTGTATCAACGTATAAAATAAACGTTGTGAGCAGCGCTGAAGTTTGCCTGGCTTGGTTCAGTCCGTTCCCGTTGGGAACAAATGATCTGCAGCGGCACTTCGTGAAGGGCTTCGAGTGACCGTTTTTAAAATGTGCTTTCCCGCTGTGGGGCCCGCGGAGAAGCCCCCCTCCCCCCCCCCCCTTACCCGGAGCCCCTGCTGCTCGGTCCAGCATTGCTTGGCTCTTCAAACGGCTCCCGTTCAAGGACGATCTGTTTCTTGGAAAGTGGGTGGAGAGCTCAGCCCGCCTGGACGCATTCTCCAAACCGAGGCCATTTTTCTCGCCCGAATGGCACGCTGGCATCGCAGCACGTGGTCTGCTGTGGAAGCCGGCTGTCACGCCTGAGTCCGTGCTGAAGTAATCCTGTTACAACCGCTGTCTCTGGTACACTTCAGGTGTGCTCCAGAGGGCACACTGCATTACATTAAATAAGTCGTGCCCGAACTATTCCGAAGCGGTGATGGAACGATCTGAGTGTGAAAAAAATGCAAAAATAAATCAAAGCTGAAGGGATTCGACTGGAAACGTTGGACGGAAACAAAACAAATTATGTGTTTCTTGATTGATGAAGAAACTCTGCAAAAGCCGGTTTGAGCTCACCATATTTCGCCGTAGGATATTAGCATTAGGTTAAAACCGAAACGCCCGCAAAAGGGAAAGAACTTTCGCAGCAGAGCAGGAAAGTAAGGTCTCCTTATTGTCTATATTTACGTACGAAAGATAGCAGATTACGACATATCACGAAACTGTTCGTGCAAAGAAAACGACATTGCTTGACCATGACGAAGTGATAGATTAGTTGAGGTTGATAAATAATTCTTTAAAAACTCTTTATTCACTCATCTGCCAGAAAGAACGTGGTTCTTCGTAAGCAATATGAACAAAGGCGCGCTTCCATTTGTTAAATTTCGCTCCGGAGGCTCGTTGCCGGTATACGTCAGTGGGACGTCATGTATTCCTATGTACTTAATCATATTTGGGCTATTTTCGGGGCTTGTCCTTGAAACTTGCTAGTTTGAGTTTTAGTTTCTTGGAATGCAATGGTGATCTTCGCGAATGAGTAAATAACTGAACTCGGATCGATGACGTCACGGTGAGCTGTGGCGGGAACTTCTGGGCGGAGTCGCTAGCTGTCTTATTTTTCATCTTTTCTGGCACGCTTTTACTGAAAGAGTGGCAGTTTTGGTATTGCAGAAGCTTAATTTACTAATAGCCCTCTTTAGTTTCTGCTGAAATACCTGGGCGCCGTCGTAAGCAGCTGTTGACTAGGCTCAACTGCAAGCGGTTATGTATCAGGGTAGGTTGTGTCTATAATGAATTCCAAAACAAGTAATTCAAGTGCTCTGAAGGCGATACAGGCTTAGTACTTACCGTCCAGTCCTAAAACCTAGTGTCACTTCACGTTATGCCAGAGAATAACGCCGATATTGTAGGCCGGGCGATTTCGGTCACGCTCACTCAAATCGCTTTTAACACAAGCACTTGTATGCAGAAACGTGGCTTTTCTTCTTCTTTGCCTTTTTTTTTTATAACAGAGAAGCCAGCTCAAAGTGTGGCTGTTAGGTTGCTGTTGGTCTTTGTACAAAATATTGTGCAGAATGAAAGAAATGAATGAATTCTTGGGTTTACCTGCCAAAACAACGATTTGATTATGAGGCACGCCGTAGCGGGGGACTCCAGTATAATTTCGACCACCGGGGGATCATTAACGTGCCCTCAATGCACGGGATAGGAGTGTTTTCGCATTATTTCGCATACCGCCTACTCCTCTCTGCAATGCCTCGGCCCTGAGAGAAAATAACTGAAATCAAATGTGTCTACACTAACAATGGCCTTTCAAAATTTTCTTCGGTAATCTTCGTTTTCATGGGAAGACATCCGCCGTGACAATAAAAACTCGCGCGATGTGCTCACTGGAGAGAAGGGCTGTGTTGCAGCGTACCACAACCTTGCGCACGATGTTGTGGTTTTTTAGTGCCGTGATGCTCGGGTCTCGGTGCTCTATGAAGCGTCGCGCTTCATTATTGCTGGGGCTATGTGGAAACGACAGAGCCAGTGAAAAATTGAAACTTCGTTCATAGGTGATTTTTCTCCAGCACCGAAGTCCGAAGTGGCCATTGCTGTCGAGTCGTTTATATTTGTTGGCCAACATCTGCTGGACCTCTTTCTGGCACCCGTTACTCGTTGGCCCCAGCTAATGTTCACTTTCCTTGAGAAGGTGGCCAAATGTGCGATGCAATTTCATATAAAGCTGCGTATTATTCAGCCCTGAGAACGCTGCTCGTGCGTTACAGAAAATAGGTGTATAGTATATAAGTCACGCATATATCAGACAGATAGAAACAGACATGTTCGATATATACGGCCAAGAAATTGTCTATGGGGAACCAGCGCTGCCCAGGAGGCGCTACGACATTTTTCATGCGTTACTAAAATATGCTGAAACCGTCCGATAGGGAGGCTACGAAGATGGCACGACATATTGAACGATAAGAAACGTGCGCCTGTATCAATGTTTGTCTAGCCCGATACGGCCAGCCAAGTTCTGTCCATGGCCATGCGCGCTGCGCAGAGCGCATGCGCTGCTACGTCCTAGCACGTCGGTTCCCTGCCGTTTGAGGAGCCGTGGAAAGTGTGACTCAAGACAGTCGGCGAATTTGCTGACACGAAATCACTGCGTGTGCTACTGGAAACTGTGTCTACCGCTCGCTAGGCTGTGTGTTACGGCGCTGCTGTCGGCACGCGAAGCTTCAGCGCTGGTTCCCCATACCAGAGACGGATCTGCAAGGAAAATCTGACACAGCTCGGTTGGCTTTGGAAGCTTTTTTTTGTTAGCGAGGTGTCTACTGTTCTGCTCAAGGCCGAGGTTGATTTTCTCCAAGATTCGAGGATCCGACACGCGCGATACTTCCTGCTGATGTACCTTCGCACTTTCTTTCGATAAGGTGGCCTGACGCATGTGCTCTGAAGAGCTTATAAATGGATAGTGTGTTGACAGGTTGATAGAAGTAAACAGCTGATAGTAGCGCTTGCCCTCGTCTGTTCCCCGTGTCCTTGTCTAAACTATTCGGGCTTAGTTTTCCAGTCAACAATATATCGGACAACTCGTAGAATGCACTAAGCGAAGAAGCATCTATCAGCGGTAAATGGTAGCGGCTTCTCAAGGTCGCTTAAAAGCGCTATTGTGATATATATGTATATATATAATATATATAATGTGTGTGTGTGTATATGTATATATATTAACAGAAAAACTGATAGTTGGACTTTCGAGAGAGGTATGTCAGTCTGCAGTCTTGCAATGTTCAGGTGATTGAAGCGTAGCTGTGGGACGCTGACTGTGGGAAGTAGGTAACCGAGGTGAATGTTTTCGTCCCTTTAGACAAAGTAGTTCCCGACACATTAAGTGCTCAAAGCGTCGCCTATTACAGCTTGTCTCGTCAAAAATTTAATTTTTCATTGAAAAGGTAATTAAATTACAGTGAATATTACCGAGTAAACAAAGTAATCGTTCCATTGCAAAATTACCAAAACGCGTAATTCACAAGTAATTACAGGTAGTCCCTTGTGTACAAGTCAGGCGATGCAAAAGCTAAGGAATACATTGTTGCGCCAGAAAAAGGAAAATAAAGACTTGGGAGGGAGAGTACGAAACGAGAGATTGAACGCGTACTCTCCCTCCAAAATGTTTCTTTTCCTTTTTTTTTTGGCGCAACAATGTATTCCTTAGATCTCGCCCAGCAACAAGATGCAAAAGCTTGCGTGGTCGAGAACCGCAACCAAGCATTCTTTCATACAATCTGCCTCATCGCTGCTTGTACTAGCCCCTTCCCGCATATAAGGACGTGAGCAGTCTCGCAGACTGATCTACTATAAGCAGCAGAAAATATAGCAAGTGCCGCGGGCACTCGGTGGCCGCGGTATTCTTCTGCAGAGGACAAGGTTACTGGTTCGATTCCCGGCCACGGCGGCAGCATTTTGACGGGGGCCGAAATGCAACGACGCAAGCGTTTAGATTTAGGTGCACGTTAAAGAAGCACAGACAGACAACCTTAATATGGTACTTCCATTACGGTGTTTCCAAGAGCCTTTCTGTCCTTTTGGGACGTTTATCAATCAACTAATTGAACAAGATTGTCGCGGGAGTGGCAAACGGTGGGTAACGGCTTCACTGTCAGTGTCTAGGTATTCCCATCGTATGCGATCGGGGCATGGAGTCCGTAGTCACTACTGTTCTTGCAGGCTCTCGATCCCTAAAAGTCGCGGCACGTCCTTGTCGCGACTTGTGCCTTGTGTTTGCGGCTGTCGTATATAGACCTGTTCATCGGGCGAGGATAGGGCGCGCGGCGAGCCCTACCTCATCTCTGGATTGGGCGAACCGGCGTGGCGCTGCTGGAAAGTATTTAGAAATTGGTTGTGGGAGTTCATAGTGTTTTTTTTCTTCTTTTATTGTTTAACCTGGGTAGGACATTAGGCAGTATAGTAATAAGAGCTTGGTGGCGCAACCCACCGCCCCGTTCCAAAGGGGAGGCTCATAACATCCTTCCCAGCTGTCGTGTACTGCGGAACGATTTCTGAATGTTTTAGATCGTACTTTGTGAAACTTACGCCATGTCCGTTCATATAAAGTCGTTAGGGAAGCCTCTCGGTGCATTGGGAACTAAAGTAAGCAGAAATGTGTCTTGGGGGTGCAATAATGTGACGCGCATAATCAGCCGCGGTGTACGCGCATAATCAGTCGTGGTGTGTGTATGTGCTCTAAACTATTTTGCTTATATCGGCTTTAATTCAATGAAAACCGGTGTCTCTGTATTACCAGTATAAAATGGTAAATCAGCTCACTGCCTGATTGCTTGGCGTAGGGAATAAAACAAAACATAAGAGCGCATGCTCGTGCACGGCCAACCTAAGGCAACCACGAAACATCTGAGCGGCAGGTGCTATCAAATATTTGTGATAGACCAGCATCGTTCTGGCGCTTTTCAAGTCTAATATGCTTGAAATACGCTAGCCTTCCTGCATGAGGCAGATGGCGCTGCTCAACAACACATCGATCACTGCGGTTGGTGAACCAGCATGATACATATGTAAGCTGTGTGCTTCGGCATTGCCTTTTTGGCCTGTGTACAGCCATAATATGAGGATTGCATAAAAAGAATGCCATGGCCATTTCTAAGCTCAAAATTTCCGTAATACCTGTGAGTGTGTCGTAGACAACGGAACGAACACAAGCGGAAAAAAAAAATTCGATTATCATCCTCTTTCTTGAAAAAGCAGAAAAAAAACGGGCTAACGCCTCAATACGACCTCGCATAGTGACGCCGCACAACGTTTATTATTATAACCGCTGATATATATAACGATATATAATCGCTGATGCCGTATGTTTGGACCATGTGCTATATAGAACAAATATATTTGTAATCCAGCACCTACCAATACTGCTTAGGACGCTCGCGCAGTTCGTAAATGGTCGCTTTGCTGGACAAGCTTAATTCAGACGGTAAGGTATGCTGCTCTTACTATCGGGAACTATTTTATTCATGGGCGGAAACCTCATCCATCCAATCAAATAGTCACGCAATGTAATATGCAGCGAACAGCTGGAACGCTTGTCAAAGTATAACAGCACAGCTCCTATGGTAGCAGAACGGTACCCATGCTGTTACCATTGTCGCGTATGTTTTATTTCTCCTAAACCGCAGCTTAGAACTAGATAATTCTGCAATGAGGTCACATTAGTGGATGAAACATTCAGAAATACACAATTGATCTCCGAGGCTGATTGTGGGCTCAAATATATGCGCGCACACATCGCGCTGCGTGCTCCGTCTGCCTCAGAGGCAGCAGAAAGTCCGGCCATACCGACTTAAACCACTTCAGTAGGTATCAAAGAACCGTTTAGCGCGTAGAAGACGCACGTCATGCTAGATAGACCGCGCGAGCGCGGAAACAATCACCAGAAACTATCGCCGAGCGTATACACCTGTCATGCAAAACGGAGCGCTTGCCCAAGCCAGCGTGCCTGCCATGCAGTGTGGCTGCCCATAGATGGCGCCACTGCGTTGCAATATGGTGGCGCCTTTGAAAAAAAAAAAAAAAACGGTGTATACCTTCTTGGCATGGCGGGGTAACGCGCTGTCGCGGGATCAGATCCTGGCCGCGTCGGCCGCATTTCTATGGGGCGAAATAAAAAAAAAGCAAAAAACGCCCGCGTGCCGTGCATTGGGTGCATGTTAAAGAACCCCAGGTGATCAAACGTAATCCGAAGTCCCTCACTACAACGTGCCTCATAATCATATCGTGGTTTTGGCACGAAAAAACCCCAGATTAACCTTTAATGGCTGGGAAATGGTCTGTGCACCCAGCCGACGGGGTTCTGGTCCTGCATCACTGAGGTAGCAAGCACGGCATCTTGCCATGCTGATGCCTGCAGTGGCCTTTCTTTGGATCGGCTAACCCCTGTATTCTAGAATGTTCCTTGAGTGCACTTCGATTTGAGTGAGTGAATGGCAGCGTCGCCCCTCGAGGAAAGTGGTGCCTGCGCGTCATTGACTTTCCGCGGCAGTTCTTGTGAAGCGTAACATCTTGTTCAGCCGAGGAGCTCAACTCGGTGGAATGGCGCAAGAGCTTCGAGTCGTTTGTGAGTACGGGGGTACGCCACAGGGGAGAATTTCCAGTGGCAGCGTCGCGCAGCGCGGACACCACGTCTCAGTAAAGTGAAAATATTCCCGAAAGGATGACTCCTCTCACCTCCGACAACACCTGGTTTTCATTCAATTTCGCATCAATCGCGCCTTTTCCTTTGTGTTCCTATGAACACAACAGTCTATGTTCAGTCTAGACAGTGTTCCTATGTTCCTTCGCTGCACTCAACGTCTACTTTTATCCCTCGCTCTGTTACTGCATGACCCAGACAGCCTTATCTGAGTTGCCTCAGTATCGTATGCTGGTGTCGCAACCTGCCAGCTGTATTGAGTGGCTTTACTTAAGCCTCAAGCGACCGTTGGCCCGCAAGGCTGCCTTTCTTTCGTTTTTTTCACTGTTCTCTGTGGCTTCGGCGAGCGTCGTCTTCCGCTGCCTTTTTGATAGAGGCGATCTTTCCTGCTATCGGAGTTTCTGTTTCCCGCGTGTCATTCTTTATCGTTTACCTTTCGCGTTGGCTTTACGGGTATCTGTTCACTGCACCTCGCTCTTCGAGTGCTGGCGGACTCCAGTGAATGATCCCTGTCGTATCTGCCACTTCAAAGCCTCGGCGAGAGTTACGAAAGCATTGGCATCCCGCAATTTTTTATTCCAAACTTCGTGGCTGTTTCTTGGCAACATTATACGCTTTCTAATGTTGGCACGAGAATACGTAATTTCTCAGAAGAGAGAAAACGTCCAAGCTTTCACTCCTATTTAGTAGGCCCTGTTTCTTGCTCTCCAGAACACCAGGTAGTCTACATTAAAGCGTAGTCCCACATACCGCATCTATTATAGCCCTGCAGTTTTTATGGGGGGGGGGGGGGGAGTTAAGCCTATTAGATAAAAAATAATAATCAACCTTAAAGAACGAACAGGTTGGCTCAGCACTAAAGCATTCCGACAGCATTCTCCAAATTTCTTCTCCGGCACTTTTTACTTGAACGCCGCAACAACGTGTGACAGTTTGCATGCCTTCTCGTGCATAGTCTCATACAATAACTACTGGAGGGAACTGTGGCGCTGCAATCGTTTAGCCACCATCCGAATAATAGAAAGTACATGCATTTGTCTGGTCTTCGTGCGTGTGGATTCAAACGTTCTTCTGGCTTTGTTTATTACGCTTTATATTGTCACGTGGAGTGACGTATGAAGAACACAGTAGCAATACTGTGAAACACGAAACTATCTTTTATTGGGTGAACCTGTGCCACAAAAACCGGCTACACTTAAAAAACGGCGACAACGGCGAACACAATCGGCGATCGTCAAAATCTGCTCAGTGGTTCAAGCGCTACGGCTTTTATAGGTCAGTCGTCGAAGGTTCCAGAGTAACCGCTGGGACCCGCGTGCCTTCCACAAAGTTCAACACCATTCGCGTTGCGCATACATGCAATCAGATTACACATTCTAGAAACGTCCGATACATGTAGACGCGTCCTGCGCTGAGGATATTTCTTAGACGTTAAAAGCGCTCACCCGTAAAAGATAAACGAGTTCACGTGTCAATATGCCTTCAGTGTCGTAAAAGTATGAATTGCTCTGAAATTTACAAGTGAAGAAAACTCTGCAAACATGCACAATAATTACAAGGTTCATCTTCTAGAGGTGGCCAAGTCTAAACGCGCCAAGCGTCTGAAAGCACTGACTTGCGCGCGATAGTCATAAGGGTGTTGTATGTCGCTTGTCAATGCATGCGTCCATGGCTGAATGGCTTCAATATCGGGCTTCTGTGCTAAATGTTCTATGTATGAATCGAACCGTCGAACTGTTTTAATGTTTCTTTAATTATTCATTACACACTACTTTGTTGAAGATGACTGGCTTACGAAGTCATGAAGTCGTCTGAAGCCAAAAGGACGAAGTTTAGGCAGATCCACGCCCTTCCCATAATTTCCATGCTGGGTCAACCCCTCCGATTGCAGCCCCCATAGTCACTAACGCCGCACTTCCCACTAGTAATTATTCTACGAAGCTCTATCCACCAGAAGGCATGCAAACTGTCACACGTTGTTGCGGCGTTCACGTGAAAAGTGCCCGAGAAGAAATTTGGAGAATGCTTTCGGCAATGCTTTAGTGTTGAGCCAACGTGTTTGTTTTTTCAGGTTTATTATTTCTTTAAATTTATTGGGTTTAACGTACCAAAGCAGCTACTGAGTTATAACAGGTGCTGCAGTGCGAGAATAAGCATTAATTTAGTCTACCTGGGATTATTTAACTTGCGTCGTAAGCACAGTGCACGATCGTATTTGCATTCAACCTTCATCGGAATGTACCCTCAGCGGCCCGAAATCGAATTCGCGACCTAGTCGTGCTCTGAAGCAGAATGCCATAAAGAAATCGGGACACAACCCATGTTTAATATATACGATAGAAAAGAAAGAGATGTACATTACGCCCCCTCCTCTTTCCCTGTTACACACACACTGTGTGTGTGTGTGGGGGGGGGTCAGAATCATGGTCACGCGATCTACTGTCTGATACTAAATCGGCCACCCGCATTATCACAACATATGCCCCGACTGAGCGCATGGACAGCAGACTCGCCCACCCTATCAAGGCCAAGTCATCCATCCTCTCTAGATGGAAGGGACAACGGCTCAATAGACGACTCAGACAGAAGGTCGCACTTCTCAACAAGGAAATTGAAGCACACTGTCGCGTTCTAAGTCAACAGCAATGGACAGAGCTCTGTCACTCTCTAGACGGGCAACTCCACCACCCCCGCTCGTGGAAAATCCTCAAACATTTGACTGATAGCACCACCACCCGCTCATATCAACAAGATCGCCTCACCAAGCTTTTACTCACAGAAAGCAAGACGCATGGCCAGGACCACGTTAAGAATAGCTTATGTCAAAAGTACATCCCATCTGGGCCCACTGAACCTCACGGGCCATACACAGGGACCTCCAACCCTGCCCTTGATGAAGATTTCAGCGTGGCAGAGATTCATGCTGCCCTGCATAAGCTGAACAGCCGTTCGGCGGCAGGCCCAGATGGTGTTACGAATACAACACTAAGAAATCTAGATCACCCCTCGGTGCAACAACTCACCGAATACATCAACTGCTGGCGCCAGGGATCCATTCCCCCGACATGGAAAACGACCAAAGTAATTCTCATCCCCAAACCCGGTAAGCCATCTAGCCTCGCCAATCTCCGGCCCATATCGCTAACTTCATGCGTAGGCAAGGTCATGGAGCACGCACTCCTAACCCATGTAAACTCACTCGAAGACACATGTGCTTACCCCCACTCGATAATTGGCTTTAGACAGCATCTTTCCACCCAAGACGCTATGCTCCAACTTCAGCATCAAATCCTAGATGGCAAATCCCGTCACACGAAGGCGATCTTGGGCCTCGACCTCGAGCGCGCCTTCGATAACATAAGGCACTCCACCATCCTCGAACGCATCTGCTTGCTCAACCTTGGAGAACGCACTTACAACTACGTAAGAGACTCCTTCCAATCGGAAGGCCTTCCTGTCGGTCAGAGACATTCGATCGGAGGAACTCTTCCTCGGCAGCACAGGCACACCGCAAGGCTCTGTCATTTCCCCAATACTGTTTAATCTGGATATGCTCGGATTAGCACAAGAACTACAAAAACTCGACGGCATTGAACGCACCATATACGCCGACGACATTACAATCTGGGCGGCAAAGGGCAGTGACGGCCAAATCGAAACAGCCCTACAAGACGCCATTGTCGTCGTAGAAAATTATCTTGAAGGCACGGGACTTCGCTGTTCCCCTGAAAAGTCGGAGCTTCTCCTATACCGCCCCACACTCCGTAAACTCCGTATGACCATAGAAGCCAACGGAGCTATTTCTACGGCTATCTCCAAGATCCTTCGACAGACCGCTAATACATCCAGATGGCTGAAACGAGTGACCAACCGGTGAGGGGGTATGAAGGAAGAAAGCCTCATCCGCCTTGTCCAATCTTTTATCGTCTGTCACATTACTTACGTTGTGCCCTTTCTCAACTGGTACAAAGCTGAAAAGACTGAACTGGACATAATCATCACAGGAGCCTATAAGCAGACCTTAGGACTACCAAACCACACCAGCACGGAACTTCTACTACAATTAGGTATCCACAACACGCTAGACGAGTTAATCGAAGCCCAACGTTGATCCCAACTAGAGCGGCTTACCCTAACGGAAACGGGCCGCAGCATTCTAAACAAGCTTAATATCACCTACCACCGTCGACCTGGAGACACATCCAATACCACGCGACATTCAGCAATGGATACACACCGACCCTATTCCGAAAAACATGCACCCAGACTACAACAAAGAACGCAGGAAGGCACGAGCTACTTCCCTGATCAAAGCTTATGCCAACACCGCGGGCGTCACCTTCGTCGACGCAGCTGAGTACCAAAATGGACGGTGCTTTGCTGCGGTTACCACGGCAGACGGCTTGCTCCGACATGCTGCCAGCATCGTTACCAAAAATGCCGAGACGGCCGAGGAAGTGGCCATCGCCCTGGTCACTCTTGACCCAGCCTGTCGCACCATACTGAGCGATTCTCGCTCCGCAATCAACAACTACATCAAAGGTCGTGTTTCTCAGCAATCACTCCGTATCTTACGACAAGCCCCGCATTCGCCTGCAAATCAAATCACCCCCGTCTGGATCCCAGCACACGCCGGCGTTGTCAACCCGCACCTCACCAACCTCAACGAGGTTACACACTCCGTAGCACGAGGACTAGTCAACCGTGCCGGAGACGGTGCAGGTGCACCCGCGGGACGCGACCGCCTTACAAGAGACAACGACCTTGTGAAGTCATTTTACCTAGCAAGCAGAACCTTCCCCACCCCTCACCCAAAGTTAAACAGGGCACAGGCAACCACCCTTCGCCTGTTACAGACGAATACGTACCCCTCCCTCACACGCTATCACACTAAATACCCCGACATCTACCCGAGCCAGACGTGCAAGGTCTAAAACTGAATCAGTAACACTCCCCCACATGCTATGGGAGTGCAAACGTCAATACCCAGACCTTAATCCCGTGACCCTCTCGTCGAGATGGCACGCCGCCCTGCGCAGCTCCCATCTCGACGACCAACTCTGGGCGACCCAGCAGTCCTACGAAGCGGTGAAGAGACGAGACCTCGACGTCCCATCGTGGGAGGCCTAGGCCCAGCCGATTGAACTGCTGGTGCTAATTAAATTTCACTCTCTCTTGCCTGTGGAAGTACTCAATTCTAGTTTATGAGCCGGTCCACTCGAAGCGGCGGACACTGCTTGCACAAAAAATTGATATGCAAGATCGACGAATTAACAAGAATGAACTTTTAAACTAATTATCTTATGACCCATATTGCAATTTACAAATTCCAGCAGTAGACTTCGCAAGGCGGATCCACTTAGAACGAATTCTCAGGACGACAGCAGTTTCGAGATATAAACTCCAGAACTTTGCGGAGAAATGCATTGGCGTTCCAGTTACTAGAGTAGTTCAGTGCATGAAACGTCTCATTAAGAAGTTAACTGGAACGTCAATGCAATGAACGCGTTGCTTTCTCCACGTATAATTATAGCGGAAGCTGTGTGCAACGCATCTTTATCTCCTGATTTTCGATCGCCTTATCGCGCGTCGCCTTTAGGAGGCAACGGCGAGCTCCAGCTGGAGTCCGAAACTTGATCCTGATCAGGTTTTGTTGTTGTACTCTGTTTTAACTCTTCACAGCAAGCCTTCGCGAGATTGTGTAGGACAGTGCTCTTCCTTGCCCATATATGCCTGTGTCCCCGAGTTAGAGAAGCGCGTCGTGATCGCGTGCAGTCTTGTAGAGTGCCCAAAGTTGCGTAGATTTTCCAAGGTTGCGGGTAGAAAATCTGGCGTTGGAAGGTAACCACCGTGTGAAATTAAGGAGTGCACGGATTTTGTCAAGATTTGGCGTGGCTTCGACGTCGTGCAGAAAGCACACTAGTGCTTCTCTCGCAACCTCTACGGAGCCCTGTTACGATAGCGTATCGTTCTCCATCTTTCGACAGCTGTGGAGGGCAGTCGAGGATGAGGCCCTGAAGCGTGTGTTCACGTCTACGTGCCTCCGCGGTTCTAACAAAAAAAAGAAAAAGAGGAGCACAACCGTTGAGGTTGTTTGTAAAAGGAATTGGCTGAAAATGTCTGCGCTTTTTGTCCCGTTCTACACTTTTCCGACAGCGGCAGACTGGGCACGGCAGCGGGGAGCACAGGGCGACTCGAATCTCGGTGAAGCAGGTATTCGCCCCGATCACTGTGTATGTGCTTATATGCGAAGTGGCCAGCTAGTAACGCTGTTGAGCCGCAGGGACGGCCTGGACGACCGCTCTCCGCGCAAGCAGAAAGGTATTTCCTTTTTTTCCCTCTTTTGCCTGCAGTCACCTGGATTATGTCCCTGGTTCGGTTACTGGCACTGGGGAACCTCGGCTTCAAGCGTAAATATGAGTCGCATCTTAATACAAAGCATTATTTGCCCCACTTTGCTGGCGCTGGCTGCTGCGCTTTTAGCTGCTGCCTGGCCCAGTATGCAACTTGGGCCACTGGGTGTGTGCACGGCTATGTAAACATTCTTAGCCAGTACCCCAGAATAGGTGCATGCCTCTGGTTTGGTGTCCAGCAAGGTGTTCAATTGTATAAATCATAAACTACTGCTGGGGAAATTATCACAGAATGGCGTTAGGCACTCCATTAACTTTACTTGAATCTTGCCTTACTGATCGGAAACAATCAGTATGCATAGAACCCGAGAAGTCATGTTTTCTTCCTTTACTAAATGCGTGCCACAAGGGAGCGTATTACATGCAAAATTCTTAATCTCATCCGCCCACCTAACTTTCTGCTGCCCCCTGCTGCGCTTCCCTTCCCTTGGAATCCAGTCCGTAACCCTTAATGACCATCGCTTATCTTCCCTCCTCATTACATGTCCTGCCCATGTCCATTTCTTTTTCTTGATTTCAACTAAGATGTCATTAACCCGCGTTTGTTCCCTCACCCAATCTGCTCTTTTCTTATCCCTTAACGTTACACCCATCGTTCTTCTTTCCATAGCTCGTTGCGTCGTCCTCAATTTAAGCAGAACCCATTTCGTAAGCCTCCAGGTTTCTGCCCCGTACCTGAGTACTGGTAAGACAGAGCTGTTATACACTTCTTTTGAGGGATAATGGCAACCTGCTGTTTGTGATCTGATAATGGCTGCCAAACGCACCCCAGCCCATTCTTATTCTTCTGGTTATTTCAGTCTCACGATCCCGATCCGTGGTCACTACCTCCCCTAAGTAGATGTATTACCTTACCACTACCAGTGCCTCGTCACCTATCGTAAACTGCTGTTCTCTTCCGGGACTGTTATACATTACTTTAGTTTTCTACAGATTAATTTCCAGACCCAGCCTTCTCCTTTGCCTCTCCAGGTCAGTGAGCATGCATTGCAATTGGTCTCCTGAGCTACTAAGCAAGGCAATATCATCAGCGAATCGCAAGTTGCTAAGGTATTCTTCATCAACTTTTATCCCCAATTCTTCCCACTCCAGGTCTCTGAATACCTCCTGTAAACACGCTGTGAACAGCATTGGAGAGATCGTATCTCTCTGTCTGACGCCTATCTTTATTGGGATTTTGTTCCTTTCTTTATGGAGGACTACGGTGGCTGTGGAGCCGCTATAGATATCTTTCAGTATTTTTACATATGGCTCACGTACACCCTGATTCCGTAATGCCTCCATCACTGCTGAGGTTTCGACTGAATCAAACGCTTTTCCGTAATCAATGGAAGCTATATTTAAGTGTTGGTTATATTTCGCACATTTCTCTATTACCTGATTGATAGTGTGAATATGGTCTCTTGTTGAGTAGCCTTTACGGAATCCTGCCTGGTCCTTTGGTTGACAGGAGTGTGTGTTCCTGATTCTATTTGCGATTACCTGAGTAAATACTTTGTAGGCAACGGACAGTAAGCTGATCGGTCTATAATTTTTCAAGTCTTTGACGTCCCCTTTCATAAGAAAGGGGACGCCAAATTAGGATTGGGATTGTTAGCGTCCTTCCAAGATTCCGGTACGCTCGAGGTCATGAGGCGCTGTGTGTATAGGGTGGCCAGTTTCTATAGAACAATTTGCCCACTATCCTTCAACAAATCTGCTGTTACCTGATTCTATCCAGCTGCCTTTCGCCTTTGCATAGCTCCCACGGTGTTCTTTACGTCTTCCGGCGTTACTTGTGGCATTTCAAATCTTATTTCTGGTCCCACTCTCCAAGAATTAATGGAAAAATCTAATCTTCTCGCTAAACTATCTGAATGGTCGATCCCTGATTGCCTAAAAATAAGCCCTACGAAAACTAAAGTAATGTTATTTCGCGCGAGAAATAAAACTGTTACTACGAAATAACCTAAACTAATAAACTAGCTGGTAAAGAACTACAAATTGTTGATGAACATACAATATTAGGTGTCACTTTTTCTTCGCACCTTACTGGGGATAACTATATTGAAATGTCTGCTGAAAAATTTTTATCACAGGTGTTTTGTCTCGATGTCGGTGTCTTCTTCCACCCAAAGCAAACGTTAGTTTGTTATGCTCTATTTTCTTCCCATTTATATTCCTGTAGCTTAGTGTGGACGACTACAGGAAAGAGGAACGTAATGAAAGTCCTTCTTTTGCAAAAGATGATTGGGCACATTGACAACATGGGTTTTCTGGAGACAATGCGGGTAGCTTTCTTACAGCATAAATTTATCAAAATAGAATATTTGTGCACTTTTCGCTTTAAATTCTCTTACTTCTGAATTATTACGAACGCCTGTGCCAGGCGGATCGTAACCAGCCATATAAAGTACATTGCCTTCTACCTCAAGTGGCAGGTGACTGAACGAACGGAGCAAGACCGCCTCATCCGCATGGCGTACAAAGGTGCCATCGGATTGCCGATCAATAACAGCACGGATAAGTTCCTCGAATTGGGTTTAGTCGAGATAATCGAATCGACGAGATAATCGCGATAACCCTAGACGAGATAATCGAAGTGCACAACGTCGTGCAGTACGAGCATTGGTCCCAAAACATAACCGGATGACACATCCTCGAGACGCTGCACATCAGCTACCACACGCGGCAAGGCGAAAAGGTCGCGATTCCCACTCCAATTCGCGAGCGCATCGTCGTTTAGCCGTTGCCCAAGAATATGCATCCGACGCATCACGTCGGCCGGTGCAATAGGCGTGCGCGAGACTTGCAAAAGAAATACGGCAGCAGCAAAGGAACCTTTTACGTAGATGAGGCCCGTAAAGGCCGATCCAGACGACGGACCAAGTCCGCGGGCCGCTCGGTGACGGGATGCGACGTCGTGGCCCGCCGCGGTCTGGTCCGGAGCACAGAACCAACCGCAGAGAACCAACCGCAGAAACGCAGAGAACCAACCAGCTACACTGTCGGCCAGAGTGTTATCATTCCGGCTTGAGTATCACAAAGCCGGGAACTGCTCAACGAGGCATACAAAATGGAAAAAACCTCCTCGTCACTACAAGAGGACACCGTGTTTAAAAAATGTATTCGCTGCACGCACGTGTAGGCGGAACGGTGGACATGAAACCATTGGCTTTTGCTGAGCCGAAAACTAGATTGGATTTGGCTGAAGACACTTTGTTGCCGGACAACATTCGTTGACTACGTCAAAATCGCTGCGGTTTGCATGCGGTCCGCCGCCAAAACGGAAGCGGGAAAAGCCTCGGCGATTTGTTGGACTGCGAGGGCCGCGGTCTTGCGCGGGCCAACGGCGGTACGCACGAACTGGTGACGTCCTATCACGTGATGCGCGGACCGCGGTCCAAAAGAGCAATTTGGTCCGTCGTGTGGATCGGCCTTTACCGGCGGCGATGCGGTTTCGCAGACTGCTCCACAGGCAGGTGTGGACGCGGTAGCAGCTCACGCCCGGGCCATCGGGTTGAGCTGCTCCCCGACCAAATCGGAGCTTTTGCTCCTTCGGCCTGGGCGGATGGCCCCCCTGTCGCCTTCTCCACTCACCGTCTACCTTGACGGCACACCCATTCCTCTCGTCTCTACCCTCCGCATCCTCGGACTCTTTCTTCAGTCCAATGGCAAGCACACTAACCTCATCACTCGACTCACACACTGTACACCACACTGTCCGCCTCATACGCCGCATTGCAAACCGCCACCACGGCATGCGCGAACACGACCTCCGCCGCCTGGTCCAGGCCTTTGTTCTCAGCCGCTTCATTTATTCTCTTGCGTATCTACCTTTCTCGTACCGAGGAACACAAAGTCAACAGCCTCGTTCGCCACGCATATAAGTCAGCCCTATCCCTTCCCACATCTACGTCGACGGCTCGGTTACTGTCGATGGGCGTCCAGAACTCCCTGACGGAGCTGACGGAGGCCCATTGCACGGCCCAGCTCCTCAGTCTCTCCCGCACACGCCCGGGTCGCGCACTTCTCTCCACCCTTAATCTCTCCCCTCTTATTCCTCTTCCCACATCACTGCCCATCCCTTCCCCTTCCTAACCGTTAATCCCCTCCCTAAAAATATGCATCCCGAACACCACCCCTCCCGTAGAGCAGCGCGAGCCTCCGCGCTCTGGCGTCAGTACGAACGGCAGGCCGCCGTGGCTTACGTAGATGCTGCCCCGTACCGCCGCCACCCAGCACATGCCCTTGCCGTCATTGCCAATTCTCTCCGGCCAACTCTTATTGCCTCAGTCTACACTTCTACCTCTGTCGAGGCCGAGGAGGCAGCTGTTGCCCTTGCCATCACGCAAACCTCCGCGAAGTACACCTTCAGCGACTCCAAACCTGCGGTCTACAACTATACGCGGTTGGACGTGTGGCACACCCGGCCATCGGAATCTTGCGTTCCGATGCCGTTCCCTCTCGCCCCATCCAAATCATCTGGGTGCCCGCTTACGCGGCCCATCCTGATAACGAGGCGGCCAATTCCATCGCTCGAGATTCGACTGACCGAGCAAGCCCGCCCCCGCCGGGAATGGATACGCGCGACGCTCTCCTCATATACCGCGATATCACGCAGCACTATCGCCTCTCTCGTCTCACCTTCCCCCCTCCGCACCAATCCCTTTCCCAGCCCCACCAACACTTATGGCGCCACCTTCAGGCCCATACCTATCTTACTCCCGCACGTCTTGCCCTCTTCCACCCCGGGACGCACTCGCCGGCTTGCCGCTTATGTGACGGCTCCCGCGCCGATTACGCTCACGTCCTATTCTCCTGCCCGGCACACTTGCCCCCTGCCTGTTGGCGCCTAAGCAATCTGCAGCAGTGCGAGGCTGATTTGTCCAGCACCGAGCCGGATATCCAACTCCGGCTGGTGAACTGGGCGGAGGACGTCGCGACTAGGCATGGCCTGGTCGCCACAATCGGCAGCCTGAAGGCCGCCCACAACGCTGCTTTTTAACTTGTTTTTACTTTTGGCCTTCTCATCAATAAAAGTTTTTCACCACCACCATGCGGTTTCGCGGTCGCAATCACGGACCACAGCGAAACTTGCGTCGCGAGCGCGACGATACGCACGGAAGAGACGGAGGCGGCCGAGGAAGCAGCGATAGCCCTCGCGGTAGCCACCACGGAGGCCGAGGTGATAAGAGACTCGCAGGCAGCGATGCGCAACTACGCTAGCGGCCGGCTCTCCCAGGAAGCGGCCCGCGTTCTCCAAATTCAACATCGCAATATTTGCTGCAAAAACGAGTTTCCTCGTATGCATCCCCGTCCACACGGACCCTCCGCTCCCGGGAAACGAGGCGGCCCACGCCGTGGCTAGAGGACTTACATGCCGAGCCGCGGCGCCCGCCGGCAATCCCGACGTCTCGCCCACCGCGAGAGCGATGTAGGAGTAGACGACGAAGGGGGGGGGGGGGGGGTGGAGGTTATTCGCATGACCACTTTCAGAGAAATCTCGCAACACTACAGATTGAACAGATGTAAATACCCACCACCGCACGCCAAACTAAACAAGAAACAAGCGGTTGCCTGGTGGCAATTGCAGACACACATATCCGAACCCGGCGATCCTTCACCTCTGCTACCCCGACATTTATTCGTCCGACGATTGTAAAGCGTGCGGAGCCAGAGCGAAGCTGCAGCACATGCTGTGGGCATGCACCGGCAGCGAGCAGCAGGAGTTCCCGATGAACGGGTTAGACATGGCAGCCTCGAACCGAGGGGCTCGTTGGGAGGCGGCCCTGCTCAGCCACGACCTTGCTGATCAACTGTGGGCCATCCGGCATGCCGAGAGGAAGCCGCCCGTGTCCAAGGACTCGAGGGCGTCACCTAAGCTGTGGTGCTCATGGCCCCACCCCGCCCAAATATCCGGACATTTAGAATAAAGTTTTCAGTCACTCTCAAGTATTGCCTTGAAAATCTTCCTATAGTGTTTACTGCATCTTTGACACCAAAATTAATTTCTGGCAATACGAGAAATAGTGATACGTGGTGTGTTCCGTGGTTTCGTAATAAATATAGCGTGTAGTCATTACAATATAATCTGATATACATTTTAAATAAATAATAAGGTAGATATACTTACTCATCCACGGAACTTCGAATGCGTATTGTAAACATGTCATCACTGATTGTTCATCGTTTATCAGAGCCAGTTGTGTTACCAGTTTGTAACCCTTACACACATTTCTTTCTTCTGGTGCATCAAATATGCCTTCTCTTAGTCTCTGCATTATTTTCAATCTTTTTTTTGTGCATTCGTGTAAGTAATTAACTTATTCTGAGTGTCTAACAGTGTTACTATTTTTGATGCAACCACCATATATGCTTTGTAAGGGACCATCGGCCCAGTCAAGCTGTTTTTCGAACAGCGTTTAGCCTATTGTATTCAGCAAAACTCTTGCATTTCTGGAAATAAATGTCTTGTATGGACCAGCAGGACGAGAGGCAAGAAGTGCAGAAGTGTGCAACAGAAGCCGCTGTTTGTGGATAAAGTGGACAACAAGGGCTTGTATTAAGCGAGAAAGCGTTGAGGTACATATTAGTGAGAGAGTAGCAGTGAAGGCATTTGTAACAAAAATACTTGCTTATCACTGGTTGACACATATGCGTGAGATATGCGATCTTAGAGCGCACGCTATACTCATCGAAGTACAACTCCCAAGGTCAATCTCGGCGCGCGTTTGGACTTCATTTTCGGCACGCAAGTGTGCAGGTGTGACATAACGCCACGTGATCCGCTGCTGAGAGGCATCGCAGCTGCGCGCGCTCGAGCTGCTCGAGCCTCGTCGATGTGTACCATGTGACTAGGCGAGGGCTTAACAGCTGCTTCGCCGGTGCTTGGTCGCTCACTCTCGCCATGGATGAAGCACGCGCCTGTGCCATCGCGTCAACTCTTCGCCGCAGGCGCTAGGCTGAGTCTGAGCACCCTGCTGACATTGGGGGCGAGGAGTTAGAGTCGCCATCTGTCGGTAGCACCTCTCTTGCGCAGTATGAGGGATCCCGTGGCGCACTCGTCATAGGTTTCGCTTACGGCGCTCAATAAAAACACCACGCGGCAGTCCTCCTGGACATTTATGTAGGTGCTCTAAAAACGACTGACTGAATAAACTTTATTGATACCAGCAAGAGATGGTGGCTGGGCCTAGGCCTCCCACGTGGGGACGTCGAGGTGTTGCCTCTTCGCCGCCTCTCAGGCCTGCTGGGTCGCCCATAGTTGGTAGTCAAGGTTGGGGCTACGCAGGGCAGCGTGCCATCTCGACGAGAGGGTCGTGGGGTTAGTGTCGGGGTATTGGTGTGTACAGTCTCAAAGCATGTGTGGAAGTGTGGCTGGCTGTGTCTTGCAGACATGGCACGTGGGATTGGGGTAAATGTCTGGGTAGATCTTGTTATAAAGTTGTAACGAGGGGTAAGTATTGGTTTGTAGCAGGCGGAAAGTTGTAGCCTGCGCTCGGGATAGTTTGTTGTGTGGGCCGGGGAAGGTTCTACGCTCTAAGTAGGACTTCACAAGATCATTGTAGCGTGTCAGGCGATCCCTACCGGTGGGGGCAGCCTTCCCTTCTCCCGCGCGGTTAACTAGGCCTCGCGCTAGGGAGTGGGTAACCTCGTTGAGGTTGGGGAGGTGCGTGTGAACGGTGCCTACAGGAGCCGGGAACCAGACAAGTGTAACCTGATGGTCGGTTGAGCGGGGCGCTTGTTGCAAGATGCGCAAGGCTTGGTGTGAAATACGGCCGTTGATATAGTTGATAACGGCGGAGCGGGAGTCAGAGACGATGGTATGGCATGTTGGGACTAGTGTGGCTAGCGCGATGGCCACTTCAGCTTCCTCAGCGTGTGAGGTTACTAGGCTGATAGCATGGTGGAGGGAGCCTTCACGCGTGGTGACGGCTGCAAAGCGGGTACCGTGGGGATATTCGGCGGCGTCAACGAAACTCACACCGTCGTGGCGAGTAAGGAATTTGGTGAGAACCGTGGCACGTGCTGTGCGACGTGCGTGGTTGTATTCGGGGTGCATGTTTCTGGGGATAGGATCGGCGTGAATACAAGCTCGTATGGTGGAGGGGATCTGGTGCTCATGGCCGTGTTGATGGTGGTAGGTGATACTGTGCGAGGTGAGGATATGGCGACCCGTCGCTGTGATAGTTTCTCCAGCTGAGAGCGACGTTGGGCCTCGATGAGCTCGTCCAGTGTGTTATGGACGCCTAGCTGAAGGAGGAGGTCAGTGCTGGTGCAATCGGGGAGGCCGAGGGCTTGTTTAGACACCGCGTAGGAGGATGTTGAGATTGGTTTGTTCAGCCTTGTACCAGTTTAGATACGCAGCAACGTAGGTGATGTGGCAAATTACGAATGACTGGATTAATCGGAGCAGATTCTCCTTTTTCATACCCCGACGGCGGTTGGAGACCCGCTTCAAAAGTCTCATGTTGTTGGCTGTATTCATCTGGATTTTGGCGCGGGCCATGCCATTCGCTCCGTTCGCCTCTATGAGCAAGCCGAGCTCACGGATATTGGTGACGAGGGGTATGGGGCTGCCATCCGTGAGATGAAGCGCAATAAATTCGTAATGGCGTTTAGCGGTGGAGTATTTTGGACGGCGGCCACGGAGAGTAGGCCTGTAGAGGAGTTCGGACTTCGCAGGGGAGCAGCGAAGCACCGCACCTTGGATATAGGTCTCGACTGTTTAAATGGCGCATTGTAGTGCCGTTTTTATTTCGCCGTCACTTTCTTTGTGGGCCCAGATAGTTATATCGTCAGCGTATATGGTGTGGATGACACCGTCCACTTGCTGCAACTCCTTGGCAAGATCGATCATAACAAGATTAAAAAGCATTGGGGAGATAACGGAGCCCTGGGGGGTTCCCGCGCTGCCCAAAGTCTGGGCGTCGGAGCGGACATCCCCCACCGAAAAGAAGGCCGTGCGATTAGAGAGAACGTCTCTGACGGAATTATAAGCGCGCGCACCGATATTAAGGCGTGAGATGCGGTCAAGAATGGTGGAATGGGCTATGCTGTCAAAAGCTTTTTCGAAGTCGAGGCCGAGTATAGCTTTAGTAGTACGTGTTCTATCTTTTAGTATATGGTGCTTAAGTTGTAGCATGACGTCTTGGGTCGACAGGTAGGCTTGGAAGCCAATGACAGAGTGAGGATACGCTGCAGTGTCTTCCAGATGGGTGTTAATTCGCGTGAGGAAGGCATGCTCCATAACCTTTCCCACACATGAGGTTAGTCAGATGGGGCGAAGATGATCGAGGCTAGAAGGTTTGCCAGGGTTGGGACTAAGGGTGACCTTTGCTGTTTTCCAGGCTGGGGGAATGGCACCATTACGCCAGCAGTCATTGATATAATCTGTCAGGTGGGTGATGGAGGCATCATCCAGATTACGGAGGGCTTTGTTAGTGACCCCATCAGGCCCAGGGGCAGAACGGCTGTTTACTTTATGCAGGGCGGCTTGGATCTCAGCAACACTGAAGTCTTCGTCCAGTGGGGGGTTGGAGGCCCCGGTGTAGGAGCCGTGAGATTGCACTGGGCCCACGGGGAGATACTTGTTGGTGAGGTAGTCTGACTTTGGCGCGGCCCTGTTTCTTCCTTTCTGTATAGAGAAGTTTAGTGAGGCGATCTTGTTGGGAAGAGCCGGTGGCTTGACTATCGAGGAGGTGTTTGAGAAGCTTCCAAGAAGAGGGACAATGGATCTGTCCGTCAGGAGTATTGCACAGTTCAGTGCACTGCTGACGGCTCAGAGTGAGGCAATGGGCTTCGATTTCCTTATTGAGGAGAGCTATTTTAGCGCGGAGGCGCCTGTTGAGACGTTGCCCTTTCCAGCGGGATAGGATGGATGTTTTAGCCGCGAGGAGATGGGCCAGTCTACTGTCCATGCGCTCGACGGGTGCATCGGTGGTAACGGTGTGCGTGGCTGCATTGGTATCGGAGTGGAGATTTCGGGTCCATGCATCAATGTCCGCTATGCGTTCCGCGTGGTGGTCAGCGGATCGATGCTTGCGAAATGCATCCCAGTCAACCCAAGTGAACTCACGGGGTTTGGCAGTAACTGCAGCTATCGGAGGGATAAGTATGGCAATGATGGAATGGTCACTACCGAGATCATGTTGTGTGTTGCTCCATTGAGCGTTGGTGACGTTCTTGGTAAATGTAAGGTCGGGGGTCGTGTCGCGGGAAGTGGAGCTACCGAGGCGTGTGGGGAACGTGGGGTCTGTAATGAAAGTGAGGCCGAGGTCTTGGGAGTCATTCCAGAGGTTTTGAGCGGCCGTCGTCGAGTAGCCATATCCCCATACCGTGTGGGGGAGATTGAAGTCTCCACCGATAACGAGGGGGTTGGTGCCAGCTACGTTAAGGGCCTTCTTGAAGAGGGCGAGAAAACTGCTTCGAACTTTGGCAGAGGGATGGCTGTACACGTTAAGGAGAAAAATACTTTCCTTACGTCTCCTGGTGGGGATAAGTTCAACGAGAAGGTGTTCGATGTTTCGGTCGTGGAGATTGTGTTCGATGGCGGTGATTCTCTTGTGGACGAAAGGGCAGAGGCGGCGAGAACCATGTGGCGGGATGAAAGGTTGGTAACCTGGGAGGGTGACCGAATCGATATGGGTTTCCTGAATCATGATGACGTCCGGTTGCCGGGTGAGGGTACGAAGGTGTTGACGGATGACTGGCTGTTTGCGGAGATAGCCTCGGCAGTTCCACTGCCAGATAAGTGTATCTCTGTTGGTGTGGGCCATGATGGGGATTGGGGGATGCCGTCAGGGGCAGTGCTGGGGTTTGGAAGGTAGGAGAAGCGGGCATGAGGAGAGTTTGTAGGTGGGTTTGAATGTTTGTGACGCGCTGTGCCAGTACGAGAACGGCCTGTTGCATGGATGCGACTGCGTTCTGGAGTGTGGTCATCGTGCTTTGAAGTGAGACTAGCATGTCCTTAACCTCTGAGCGCACTTGGCCCGTGGCTCCCTCTTGGAGGGCCCGCTTTTTGGGGGCTGGTGTCAGTGGAGCATCGTGGCTAGAGGAGTGAGACGCTTCGGCGGGTGGTGTAGGAGCGGCTGTCTTGGATTGGTTAAGATCGCGAACCTCTTGCGAGAGCTTGTGAATTAGGTCGCGCATAATGGCATTTTCTTTTTTGAGGTGAGCTATTTCTGCGTTATCATTAGTGTTCGTGGACTGTGGAGAAGGTGTGTTGCGAGCCTCTCGCGAGGCGCCCTTAAGGGCTTCTGCGAAGCTCACCTTGTTAGTAGGAGACTTGGCGGGTGGGGTAGAGGTAGATCTGGATCGGGAACGGCGCTGTCTCGAACGTGAAGGGGTCCGGGAACAATGTTGCCTCGAGCGTGATGGAGTCCGGCATCTGTAGCGGGGCTTGGAGTTCAAGGGCGGGAAGTCGCTTTCTTGAAGGATGGCTTGCATTGCAGCTCGGCGTTCCCCAATGCGCTTGCGAATAACGTATGGTGTCTTGTAGCGAGCCGTACACGATTTGTCCGCTGTAAGATGAGGGCCGCCGCACAGTGAGCATTTGGGGTTACACGTGTGATAGGGAGGTGGGTTGCGGACTTCACAACCTCTGCAGATCTTGTTATTGGGAAAAGGGCAGACATCCATGCGATGTCCGAGGCGGCCGCATTGGTCGCAAATTTCTATTTGCTTGCGGAATAATGAGCATGGGATTAAGGTAGCTCCGTAACAGACCAGATATGGCACGTCGGGGCCACTGAAGGCGATAACAACGGTGGTTGTCGTTCCAATGTGTTTTGCGGCTAGTGCGATGGGGTTGCGGGTATTGACGATATTGGCGTTGACTTGCTGTGGGGTATCGGAGAGGGGGATTCCGCGGATGACTCCCTTCGTGGTGTCTTCGGCGGCCGTCTCATACGCGTTAACATCGTGCGTGACCCCATTGACTTGAATGGATTTTATGCAGACATACCGGTCGGCGTTCTGCAGACTTGGCGTACTGACAACGACAATGTTTTGTTCGGTGTTGGGGCACACCGTGTCTTGTTGAATATCTGCTGGGCTGAGCTGTGCGGCTTGGAGAACGGCTGTAGTCACGGTAGGACTACCAATTTTGGCGATGTTGAGGGCTCCCATGGGGGCGAATGATAATTTTGATTTGGTTGGAAGGTAGCGGAGGCATGCGTCCAGCCTTGAGAACTTGTACTTTGACGGGTGGCCTGGTCTTGGAACGAGAACGAGTGCTTGAGGTTTGGGTAGAGTCAGTTTGGGGTGAAGAGTCGTCCCTCAGCTTCGCCGGTTGGCGAAGGCGAGTTGTTCGCCAGCCCGTCTCGGCGGCCACTTCGAGCTCCATGCTCGTTGCTGGGGCAGAGAAACTTGATCGGCGATACGGAGCTCGCTCGAGTGCGCGCCGCGCATCTGGTGCGCCCGGCGTGCACGCGCGGCGGCGGCGTGGGCGATTCACAAAAACGTTCGCAGCACAGGAAAATGTCCGTAGCACAGGGAAATGGAGTGTCCCACCTGAAAATGAGGCGTCTACGGAGTCCTGGTATCTTCACGGATTGACGGGTGTAAAAATTAGGCCACAATTCGCAAGAAAATGCTGCAAAATCATTTCACGAACACGGAGCCGGCGCGAGCACGTCTACACTCCTCGGCGATCGCGGCGCCTCTCCTCTCAAAACGAGGGAAGTTTTTTTACTGTCGATATAATCTTGCGCAAACTTAAAGCACAGAATTGTTTACAGACGCTCTTTACCAAATACGTACAGCGAAATCCACTACGCGCCGTCCCTGCGATGGAGTCTCCCGAACCGGCTTAGTTTTCTTGCGTGAAAGGTAGGCAAACGCTGTAAGTAAACTATGTGAAATACGTTTATATAGTAGGCTGTCTGTGCAACCAAATGGGGCATAACAGAATGAAGCCTCAATGCAGCGATCGCACCTGTTCGCAGCGACCGACTGCGCGTCTGCATGCATGTCCGCGCACAATGTTTTGCTTTCGCTGTGAGCGGGTGTTCGCACCGTGCCGTGAGCTCTATACCACAGCATATGAGCATTTGACAGTACACTAGCAACCATTGTTGCGCGTACGCTATCAGAACTGTTCAAAAATAATTTCGTTATAGAGAGTTCGACGCCTACGGCGACTGTGATGTGCCGTCGCGACGATTCACTTTATTTTTTTGTCTAGTAAATTCTTGGACATTTCAATATTATTTCTCAAGTTGCGTCGCACTGTATGTTTATCGGTCTTCTCAGCGTGCGATTTCCCTCTGCTTCTTTTTTGTAATGCAGTGTATCAATTCTTAACACAAACAGGACCATATATATATGCCATGCCTTTCTTTAGTGTGCGTCTTACCGCTCCCTTTCCGTTCCAGTGAGCTTAGCAGTATCTCGCATCAACAAGTTCACAGACCAAACCGTCCGGGCGCGGGCGAGCGTCGCAGTGCGAGTTTTCTGCTACTCGCCGAACATCGCGTGGTCCCGGCGCCGTGGCAGAAATCTTCCTCGCGTGTGTGCTTGCTGCATACCGGAGTTGTTGGCTGTCTGCCGGTTCTAAGTTTCACCAGCCAAGCTTCACGCAGCTCCTTGCCCTGCGGCTACGTGTGAATACGGCTGACTCCGGGCTCCATTGCTTAAGTCTGGCACTGCGGCAACAAGCAGTAGCCTACCATGCTGCACGCCATTAAAAACTCACTACCTATTATAGTCGTTTCAGATGTTGTCAAGTTGACACCCAAGGTGGTAAAGCCTCACTACTTAATCAGAACCGCGGCGCAGCTAGGTGCAACTTTAAACTTTCGTTTTCAGCTCGCTTCGGCGCTTCCGAAGCAGCCGACACGGCCGCTTTGTCCACGTCATCCCTCATACCACGTCACGCCGACGGTGGCGCCAGCTTTTCCAGTGGGGGAGCTCGCCGCGAACAGCAAGCCGGGAAGAAGCACTGAAGAACCGTGTCTAACCATGATTAACAGCGCTTTCGCTCGTATAACTAGGTTCAAGGTACGTTGAACCCCAGCCACATTTTTTTTTTCTTGGGGGCGGGGGGGGGATGGAGGCAATATGTACAGTTGTGCAATGCGACCGACCGACGTCTGTCTGTGCGTGCCCAGTTCTCTGAAGCTGATCGAATACCCTGCGTTTCTATTTACTGTTTCGCTACAGTCGGCAGACGAGGCACATGGAAGCCTTGCATGGAAGCCTTGCCAGCGACTGCGCGTCGACGCATTCACCAGTGGCAGCGCCCGCCTTGCGCACTTCGTGCTTCGTCTCCCTTAGCGGCTATTAACGTGTTTACCCATTTCAACGACAGGCTCTGTACAGAGCTGGCAGCGAATCTGGCTTCCGGCAGCGTCTGTATGCAACTCGTCGTGGGTGAGCGAGCGACGCCAATTCGTCGGCGACTGCGCGACAGACAAGGCTACGTCAATTAGGGGGTACGCGGGTCGTGTCAGGCGCTTTTATGCGCCTTTTTATGTCGCTGGCTGCTGTGCTGGCGCTTATTGACGGCCGAGCGAAATCCTCTCCCTATCTAGCATTGGACACAAGCCCCCACAAGCATCACGTGGCCACCCCCCCCCCCACTTCGTTTCTTTTTTGCTTTTCTATTTTTTTGCGGCATCTTACCTCTTTGCCGCGGAATACAAGCAGCAGCGCACTTGTATGTGCTGTCGCGCTTTGTGGCATCTGTCTCTCAATAGTCTTGAAGCGGTATGAGCCTTCGAATAGAAGATGAAGAAGCGCGGAAACCGGGGGGGGGGCACAGAGGGAGAGAAGAGAGAAGTGAGAAATAAATGTAGACGAGATGGACGCCAGTTCCACAGCAATGCTTTAAGTCTACTGTGTCCTTTAACTAGGAACGCTACAAGTCTATTCAAAGTGCACGGAGCAGACCCCCAACGTAGGTTCCTAACACATTACGCCTACTACTGACCACTCGTCCTTGTGTTTAGGGGCAAATAGCCGCAAACTCGCGCGCTCATGACGTCGATCTTAGATGGCAGGAGCTTAAATGAAGGCAGTTGAACCGGCGACCTCGTGCTCAGCAGCACAGCGCCGTAGCCACAGAGCCACCGTGCATGGTTTCAATGGAGGTGCCCTCTAACCCTTGACGAAAACGCGCTTGTACTTTTGTTGCGTCGTGGCGAGTAAGTCGGCCTATGCCACTGCCTTATTCTCGAATTTCGTTGTTTTGTACCAAAGTTATTTCCTAAACAGAGAGAGCCGCTTAAACTGATTCTAGAAATCTACGCTGACCCAAACTCGCTAAAAAAAATAAGAACAAAAGTGGCAAGGGAAGCATAGCGTCCATACGGATGAGGCATTTTAGCTCGCCACTAGAAAACAGATGCCGGAACACACGGACCCGTTTCTGCTGTTTCGTTGCGAGTGCGAGGAGTGCCAGCGTTGGGCATGCCTGTTCTGCCTTGCATTTCCTCATAGATTGGCCTATCAATATATATTACAGCAGACAAGAAATGCGTTAGGTCGTTCGAGACATCTCGTGTTCATGGTGCACTGCACAAGGTCGAGCATTTCTCGCACTCTTCAAACTAGGGCGTATTGACTCGTCCGCACACATTGTAGATCGAAAGAATGCCTGTGCACGGCTCAAACGCTGTGCTCAGCCAACAATAACGAGGCCGCGACTGCGGTATCGCCTACGCTAGTCGCCTTTTGTCGCATACAGAGCTCAACTTTTCGAAAACAGCGGAAGAGCCTTAATCTGTATACATTTGGCAGTCCCGAAATTTTGGCCGTTCTATTATTTGGCGGCATACTTTTCAGTCGGCGTGAACCACCGTGCCATTGTGCCAGCTCTGGTCTTGTAAAAATATCTTTCGTCGCATGGCCACCGTATTTTCTGTAATAACGTTTTCGCAGAATAACCATCCTTGACGCGTCATCTACTATCCACCCTAAGGCGTAGTGTAGTCGTCTTGTGTCGCTGTGGAGGAGCCTCGGAGCTATGGTTGATAACGAAGTCGATGAACTGTGTTGGCCCGCGCGTAATCACTGAGCCAAGTAAACAGCAATCCAGCCGCCTCAGCGGAAGCAGAAGATATTCTGACGCAGTTGAAATTCTCGTTTTGCATGTCCCCCGCGACTCAAATCTTGTAACGCCAGACCATCTTTTTTACTCGCCCGGCAGGCTTCGGCTGTTCTGGGGGGATATGTCACTTGCCCTCCTTATAACCAAGGACGACGACGCGCTAACCGTCATCCAGATGGAGTAGCAAAAGGACGATGACCGGCCTAACTATCTCTGGTTTGGCAGACGCCCAAGCGACAGACCTCAGCCGTCATACCCTTCGCATCTTGTTAAACGGCTTCGCGCGTTACAATGTCTGTAGATGCAACGCGAGAGCTGTCAGAGCGCCGTGCCCCATGGAAAAACGACTTTTTCATTGCTTTTTCTTTTTGAGCTAATGCAGCCTGCTTCCAAGTGAAGAATTCAGCGGACATTTATTCGTAATACCCGTACGTTGCTCTCAAAGTCCTAAGCTGAGTTGCGAAGTCACAGAAATATTTAACGGTTAAGGAAGTTCCGTGCTACGAGAACTATTGTGCACCCTGTGGGCAGAAGTTTGCGAAGCACGAAGTGCGCAAAGAAAGTATATATTGTCTCGACCAGTGCTATCACCAAGTGAGTTGAAGGTGCACCGTGTAATACGTATACACTCTTAAACAAAATGACACCCTTTGGTTCGTATCTTGCCACAAAACAATTATCGTCATCTGTTTTGTCCGCATTTCCTTTCTTTAACGCTGCGAGCCCAGTACTTCCAAGTCACGAATGCCATGCGCGTTGTGAGCAGGACAGGGCATTCTCGACAGGAAAGTTGCGAGCGCGGCGTTTTCAAAAAAGAAAGCGCAAGCAAGACAGATGACAATTATCGTTGTGGTGCATATACACACTCCGAAGGGTGTAGTTTTGCTTAAGAGTGTACGCTGTGCCGTCAACGCAGTGAGTCTGCGAGAAAATTAATGTCCCTCGTGACTTTAATGTGCAAATATTTTGCGTGAGTATACATATAAACTGTCAATTCCGATTGTACAGGGGCTTGCAAAGCACCGAAACTTGGCGTCTGTAGCCTGCTGTTCAGTCAGCATTCTCCGTACCAACTCGCTGCTCCCCGATTCACTCTATGGGCAGAAAATGTATTTATCTCGAACAAAATGCTAATACCTTCAGAAATTAATGATTACTCGAGATTATTATTATTATTATTATTATTATTTATGTATTATTCTGAAACGCTAAGTGTGGAGGAATGTTAAATATGTGGCGTTTTCATTTGCCCCTTGCCCGCGTTCGCGGCGTCTTCACAGCTACCTGCTGACCAATAAAGAGCGTTCTGCTAAGCATTCTCTCTTCTCATCTATATAGTGTGGTCATCTTTAAGTTTTACGGAATTTTTTTAATTGCTTTTGACATATAGGATATTTCTTGGATTGTTCAGAGCTGGTTTATTCAGAGAGGAGGAGATTACTAGCACGAGAGATCGAAGCATATTTTCAACTAATTAACGAGAAATCACCACTTAGTTACCTTACGGCTCATAATGCAATTTGCGAGTTGTATGTGGCGAGCTTCCAAGACGTATCCACTTCAAGTGAATTTCCAGGATGACACCGGCTTTGGCATATTTGCCACAGTGTGGCACGAAATACATGGGCTCTCCAGTTACTTTTTTATTTTGATACATAAGAGTGTATCGTTATAAAAGTAAGTGCAACAACCGTGCATTTTTACAGCGAGTTTATTTGGCGTATATCTCCCGAATGGTGTCATGCTGGAAATTAATTCCAAGTGGATTTGCCTTGCAAACTCACCGGCTAAATCGTAAATTGCCAAATGTGCCATAAAGTAAGGAATTAATTATTTGTTTTTAATTAGTTCAATATGTGCTTCGATTTCTCGTCCAATTACTGCCTGTCTCTCTGTATAATCCAGCCCAAGGACTAGAAATACGTTATTTACAACAGGCCATGTTTAAAAATTCCGTAAAACTTAAAAATTATCACCTTGTATTGTTTCCGGTATGTGCCCTCGTCTGCGCACTCGTGTGTCGCAATTATGTCGTGTAAACAGAGTATGTGCATGTCTGTCAGGGAGAAAGAAGGCTGAGGCGGCAACAATGAAGCGTTCGAAGTACACATTGAGTGAAGCCGTGAGAACTTGGGCGTTCACGCTTTCGCACTCTCTCGCTAGCAGTGTGCAGGCTTTCCTTTCTCGCGAAGTCATGTAATGCCTCTTTGTTCTTTTCCCCCGGAAACGGTCTTTGATATAGTGGACTGCGGGGGAAGGAAATGTGCCGCGGGAACAATGCAGATACTAACAGCGTGCGACTGCGGGTAATTGGCTCTCCGGCCTTGCCTGTTCAGATCTCGCCGTACGTACTTTCATGCAATCAAGGACGCGTGTGTGGCGCGGCGTCGCATAGAACGGCATGGTGATGTCGGGACTAAACATTGTAACAGATGCTGTCAAAGGGATTATGTAACCACGCCACCGCCAAGGCCGCAGCAGGACAGCTCTGCACCTTCCCACGCCACGCCCTAGTGCATACCAGGATGTCCCACGCTGAGAAAGGAAGAAACAATATATTTAAGTGGTGCCTCTAGGCCTCTTTGGGAAGTGCGTAAGAGAAGGGAAATCTAAAGCCCCTTAAACTTCGTAAAGTAGCGATATTCTCCTCCTCCGCCTTCACTCCTCGTTTCTCTTTCACGCTCCCTCCTCGACGGTGGCGCCGCCTACACTGCTCGAGCGTAGCAACGGCGCCAAATGCGCTCCTCGCCACTCTGTACACGCTTCTCGAGCAAAAATGGCGCTGATGCACGGCGCGAGGGCCCACGTGATGCTATTGGGCCAATAGGACGCGGCGTCGGCCTAGGCCACAGCGCGCAAGGAGGAAACGGCATTCTTCAAAGCGTGGCAGTACTTTACGAAGTTTAAGGGGCTTTAGGGAAACCAGGTTAAGCGTGGCTCACTATGGAAGTTTAACATGCGAAGCCGCATGGTGAAATAAGCCTCTGATGCTAGCCTTAGCCTGACCGGCTGGACCCAGTCGTCGAACAACGTCAGTCTTCGGCTATTACTTGTCCCGTAATGTACATGTCCCGGAATCCGTTCGCATTCTCGCTTGTGGTGATGCACATTTCGAGTTACCTGAATGCCTGCTTATGCATTCCATTTCATTTGCGGAAGTGATTGCAGGTGGTTGGAGTTGCCGTAGCAACTGTCGTATAAGGCGATGTTGCCTGTCATTGCGTATCTTACTCTGGGCTTGTTAAAAGGACTTTTGCCTTTTTGGCATAGCCCTTTTTGTAGGTGGTCGTCGGGATCAGTTATTACAGCCAGGAGGTCTTGTCTGTGGCGTGTCTACTGCATGGCCATGACGGGGAATGAAGCTGCCTTGAAAAATTCTGGGGCACATTGGCAGGTCGCTTTTTATCCTTTTAAAGACTAAACGCGCTCACTCACGCAGGCGCGTACAAGGGTCATTGTTTAAAGAAGGAAAAGTAAGACATGCTTTATAATTTTTTGATGGCTGTGGTCACGCAGTATCGATGTATCACAAATCTGGCTTACGCATATGATTGAGTATTGGTCTCCTGTTAAATGGGCACTAATGTACAACATAAAATTTAGTGTGTGTGTGTGTGTGTGTGTGTGTGTGTGAACTTTGCCTATATAATTTGAGTAATTCCAGCTGGTCATCATGATTTTTCGATTCTGCAGTTTGTTTTGAAGTTCTACCAACGGCGTGTTTTTTATTGTTCGCACTGTAGATTTCATTCTTATCACGGTTTCTTGCGCGCACTCTCTGCACTGGCCTGCGCAGGTGGGGCATCCTGTTCTCGCACCCGGCCGACTACACGCCGGTGTGCACCACGGAGCTGGCCAGGGCCGCCCAGCTGGCGCACGTCTTCGAGCAGAAGGGCGTCAAGATCATCGCCCTGTCCTGCGACAGCGTCGACAGCCATCACGGATGGATCAAGGTATACGCGCCACTGGTCGGATGAGCTTATAGACGGCTGTTGCTACCTGAGCACTGAAGGTTACAGTGCACGCAGAGCAGGAAGTGCCGAATTGATGGATTTGTGCGCACGGCCCCTCAATCCACAGAACGATAAATTTCCTCGCCGCTAGAGGGCTTGGTGCGCGTTTTGACACATCACAAAATGCAGTGTGCCTTTCGGTCCCTGGTTGCAATCGATCCGTAGTGCGAGGAAGTCCGCTTGTTTTTCGTGTTATTCGCCTTTCGTAATCGTGAGCGTGCTGCTGTACACGGCACCAAGTTATTTACCGTAAGCGTATTTGAATTTCTGTTTGAAGACGATGCCCAGCTGGAATTATTGCCGTATACCCATCAAGTCCTTTTCGGTCAGCCATGCTGACTATGAGATGGCGTTACGGGATTAAGGAAACTTTGTACATCTACTCTTTAAGAAGTATATGAAAGCTATTGGCTGCGCCGAGATGTGTGTTCTGAAGGGCAACAGAAAAAGGCCACTGGACGCTCTTAAATCTGCTGGCGTGGCCATGTTGGCTTAATTTTTGAACAGGTGACAGTGCCACCGTCTTTCTGACGATTCCAGTATATCATTTTAGATGGCCTTTCACTTAAACTAAACAGTGGCACGTTGTAGCCAGCCTATGTGATGTCTATAGAGTTCTTCAGTCATCTCTCCGTGCCCCTCACTTGCCTGGGCCAGAATCGCTCCCTCACAAAGGCTGTAAACTTGCGAACGTGTACGTCATCTGAACCTAACCCGCTGTGACGCACTGGTCGCTCATAGAGCGCAATGCTAGTAGTGCTCGAATAGTCGTGCTGCGATAAAATAAGCAAAGGTGCGTTTGGGATGAAACCAATCCACTTGACACGCGTTGTTGACTGATACTGCTTACTGTCCTAATGTAGCAGCTGGAAGCTATACGAGCCATCATGTAGCTTCATTAGGGCTTCGGAATAATTCCAATCATCCCGGGGTTTCTTCAGTTTGCTCCTGATCCAGAGTTACGGTGCTGTTGCATACCTTTTTGGCTGCAGCGGTCCGGAATCGAACCCGCTACCTCGTACTTATCAGCGCAATGCCACAGCCGCTGAGCCACCGTGACGCATGAGCTGTGGAGTTAGTATTGGAATGATTCTGTGCGCAACCACATTAAGGCACTAGAATATACATCCTTCCTTTGGTGCTATTTTTTTCTAAAATTGTGTGTAAAAGCGTTATTAGAACCGCGCTTATCTTTCGTAATCAGACCTATTAACTTGCCACTCTGCAAATTCAACTTCCATTTCTGCTGTCATGAAACACTATCGGTATACCGACCGATATTTACACAATCTTTCCATTGCTAGCTCGTGTAAATCATTCGTCTTTGTGTACAGAGTACATCGCATGACTGTGTCCAAATACTTTCATTATGTGTAAACGAAGCTCTGGCTCACTGCACGTCACGAGCAGCTATTTATTTGTTTTATTAGATGCCCTTGGCGCTCCTATTAAGAACTTTTTGCGAACTGTAGCCTCGTTGGCTGCGGCATCTTAGACCCAGCTATTGCTACAGAAGAATAGAATAGCAGTCCAGCGAAAAAAGAAAAAGAGGGGGAATTGAGGAATCATTGTTCAACGTGATAAATTTGCCTCGATATCCAGTATCGTTAAGGCTTGAGTGGTCACGATTGCACTGCATTTTACAATTCTGGGATCCTCGCCGCTTCTCCCTATAATTTAGCAGAAACAGGAATACAGTGCTGTTCTTTCTACCTCCGGTTCATTTCTGTGAAAATCTAAGTGCGCCCCGTGGTCCTCGCTTTCTACTCAGTCGTGTTGGAAGTGGACCACTCTGCACGTCTGCCGGCGACGGCGGCGTCAGCGGCGGCCGCCTCCAGGACGCGGACCGGTCAGCAGAGCGACAGCGAGGACACTGATGTTTACTCTCTCAGCAGTGAGGACCCTTTCGATGACGACTTACGGCTTGTGTAGAGCCGTAGAGCGAAGAGAAGAAACACCGGGATGTCTTCATGGTCAAGCACGCAAGCAGTAAGACACGCAGAGGCTGGACGCCAATATCATCACATCTGTGCCCGTGCGTCCCACCGTCAACGTGGAGCTACTTAACAGGCTATGTGTGTTGATGTCACTGGAAGCCCTGGTGCCAAACAAAATATTGGACATTCGAGTGAACACCCGAAAAAATCTGCTGGCGGTTGGTGTCCAGCATGCGGCTGCTATGACCACTCTACGCAGCGTAACGGACCTCGATGGCATTCAGGTGCGCTGTTGCATCCCCTGGGATTTGGCGTAGTAACCGGCGTTATCTACGACGTAGACGTCGCCATCCTTAATAACGACCTGTTGATTCTTATGAAGCCAGTAAATGATGAGGTCATTGTTGATGTTAAGCGGCTAGGCAGTTCACGCTGCGTGAGGATTGCATTCAAGGGTAAATATATACCCTGGCATGTTGAAGTGGGACACTTCAGACATGCAGTGCGGCCTTTCATTGCGAAACCTCTTCAGTGCCGCAAATGCATTAAAATGGGATGCGTGAGCAATGTCTGCGAAAATCATGCAACATGCCCCCGCTTCGCCGAGCCCCACGCTGCAGATAAATCTGGCGTGATTGTAATGAAGTTTTCAACCGTCGGCTGGTCACATGAAGCTTCGTCGAAGAATTGCCCACATATTAAGAACGAAATGGCTATCTTGAAAGTGATGGTGAGAGATCATTCAGCTCATCGCGAAGACGCTGATAAGATCAGGAAGCGACGTTCCCGTCGCCGACGCTCCTCGAGGAAGGCTGTTGCGTCTGCGACGCGCATGCCACTTCCTACAACACCACCTCCTCCTCTGCCGCCCACGCCAGGCACTGTGGAAAGGACCTCGAAGAACAAGGCCTCTGAAAACACCACGTGTGCCGAATCTTGGCAGGCCCTACCACAACGACAGCTAGCATTCACCAACAGAATCGCAGCAAATTTTCGCTGGACAACCAGCGACGTCTACTGTCGGTGATTTGGGCGACCAAGACAGGCAGGTGGCTGTAATGCTGCAGTTGCTAATTAATACAATGCGCATCATACTGAACACCCTGCCAACACGAGCAGCTCGAAGTGCTCTGCACATACTGGATGCACTAAATCCTATGCTTGCTAGCATTTTAAACATGACTCAACCAATAGTCCCCATCCGCACCTAAGTTAAAATTACGTCGATCTTTCAATGTAATGCCAGAGGTCTAAGAAACCGTATAGCAGACTTTCGCCTATTCATTTTTACAAATCGCTTCCCCATACTGGTCATTTGCGAACCAAATGCATCAACTCCACTCACACTGTCGGGTTACAAATCTTTCGTCTCGTCCACATGAGGAGCGAGCACGAAAGTAATCATCTACATCCGCACGGACTTTACCTATGTCGCTAACGCGATAGAGCCTCCTGACGACAAGCAATATGTCTGCCTGCATGTGAAAATGGAGGCTGTGTCATTTACACTAATTGGAGCCTACATGTCCCCAGCGGGTCAGTTTGACGACAAACGACTTAAGAAAATATTACTTACTACCAATGGCCCCTGGGTTTTCACAGGTAACATTAACGCGCATCACCAGATATCGGGAAGCACTAAAACTAACTCCAGAGGCAGGAGTCTTGCCTCCTTTGCTGCCGACCATGATGTGTGCTGTGTGAATGACGGCAGCCCTACGTTTCTGCGAGGCATGACCTAAAGTAGCTGCTTGGACTTATCTTTGGTATCACGGAGCATCGCCTCGAGCGTCCTATGGTTTACGAACTTAGAAACATAAGGAAGCGACTATATTCCAACTTACATAAAGATAAGAGGAGTTGAGCAACGCTCCTGGACTGTCTTGCGTATAGTCGATTGGTCAAGGTTTAAGAAGCATATGGATGAAGCATGTCGGGAAGGCCTTTCACGCACTATCGAAGATGCAATCGCTGAAGCATTGAAAACACTCATCTGCTCGCTTACAAGGTTATCAAGGCGAACAGACTTGGACATAGAACTGGAGAGGTTGCGTGCGACATGCCGAATGGCGGAGAGAAGGTATCGGCATGCGAAGTCCGTCTTAGATCTGAGGGATTCACGACGCATACAAAAGAAAGTCCAGCGTCGTATGGATAAACTGGAAAACAAGCGACGGAAAGCTTTCTGTCAGTCGCTTGATCCCCTAAAATTGCCCTCGCACATATAAAGAACGGTTAGGTGTCTTCGCTCATCTACGCATCAAAGAAAGCCCTTTGCTGCTCTGGCCTTCGACCAACTCCGCTCGGAACTTGAAATGGCTGAAGAGTTCTGTGCATGGGTTGCTGGGTCGTGGTCATCATTACTGACGCAGCACTGAATGACATCCCTGAGGCACGTGTACCAGAAATGACCGTGCTATTTTCACTCGAAGAACTCGACGCTGCGTTGACGACCTGCAGGCGTTCTTCGTCACCAGGACCAGATGGTATCACGTACGCTGCCATATGCCACCTTGGACATGATGCACGTGGTGAGCTGCTCAGCTACTACAATGAGCCTTGGTACATCCGCGCACTTCCTAAACAATGGAAATCGAGCCGCTTGATCCCCATTCTGAAACCTGGAAAGTCTCCGCTTGATCTGTCATCATATCGTCTGATTGCGCTTTCGAGCTGTGTCGCAAAGTGATGATAAGAATGATTCTTGCTCGCTTTGAATGGTACCTAAAGCGATTCCACATCTATACGGATGCCATGACGGGCTTTCTCGTCGAGGTCGCTCGTCCATCGACAACGTCATTGACATTGTAACCTTGGTCCAACATCAGAAATGCCTCAAGCGCCTATCAGTGGCACTTTTTCTAGATATCAAAGGAGCATAGAACGTCACCCATGAGGCCATACTGAACGCACTTGAGGCTATAGGCATTGGTGGCCAGATGTATCAATGGATTCGGGACTACTTGACTGTGAGGTGCCTTTTCTTAGAGAACGAAGACAGCCCAACTTCACAAAATCACCTTGCGGTGCACCGCGGCAGATGTTAAGTTTTCAGTCCCATATTATTCAGCCTTGTCCTGGTAGGACTAGCGGACTTCTTACCGCGGACAGTTCATGTCTCAATATACGCCGACGACATTTACATCTGGGCCTCTACGGTGACTCGCCTTCAGGTACGAGCCAGGCTTCAGCGGGCGGCAACCATGATGGCGTCTGATCTCCGAGAACAAGGCCTCAGTATGTCTACTGAAAAGTGCGCATTAGTTGGCTTTACGCGCAAACAAATGTCATTATATCCTATTTCAATCATTGGTAAAGCTGTGTCCTATGTTAAGACTCATCTCTTTCTAGGTATCATCACTGCTCGCAATCTCTCGCGGTGCCCTCACTGCATCTATCTGAATAAGTTAGTTGCCGTTGCTCAGATCTTCAGATCAAATCTTTATTTCCACCATGTACATTGCAGATGGAGGACAACGGGAAAAAAGCTGCCATAGGCGGCTTGACGAGTCCGCAACCCCACGTAACGAGCGGCGTTTGGGCATCAGCAATGAAAAACAGTCAATAAACAAATGTAAACACTTGATCAGTGCAGAACAAAAGTAAAACACGATGGTTCGAAAACATTGAAACAAACAAATAAATAAATAAATAAATAAATGCCAGGATAAGTAAATCAGTTGTCTTCTTCTGCGAACATAGATCTAAGTTTAGCAGTGGAACAAATAAATAAGTCAAAATTAGTAGATTGTTTATAGTTTAACAGTGATGGCAAAGAAACATAGACGTTGCATGCCACAGGTCAAGCGGGGTGCAATAACGTTCCAATATTCTCCATGTCTGGTAGCATAATAGTGCTCATTTTTTCTAATTGTGCCAGTTTACCTATAGGTTGTGTATGTTACATCTCACTTCATATTTAAATCTACTACTTAAACGATAGAGGTATAATTTATAAGCCGTGATAATATGCGCTTTATGGAAAAAACCTGCAGTTGGTGCATTAAAATCAGCATTGTACACGTGGCGTAGGTATCGTTTCTGCATAACGCAAATTTTTTGTAGGTTCGAAAATGTAGTTGTACCCCAAACAATTTGGCAGTAGTTCACATGTGAGTAGAAAAGGGAATTATAAATGAGTATTTTAAGTTTTGCAGAAAGAATGTATATGAGACGACCAGTTATTCGAGCAAGGTTTGTTACTAGTGAGTTCACATTGGATTCCCAGGACGTGTGTGCAGTAAATGTCACAGCGAGGCATTTAAAATTGGCAACAATATCCACAGGATGAGTCTAAAATAATATCAGCATGAGGAGGGACTGGCTTATTCTTGGCCTGAAAGATCACTGCTTTTGTTTTATTTTCGTTAATCTTCATAAAGTTAAAGGAGGACCAATGTTGTAGCTGAACCATACTATCATTACAATTAGAGATAAGGTGATCGACGTTACCATCGGAAATAAATATGGTAGTGTCATCTGCATATATAATAAATTTTGCATTCTGATTAATATTAACAATATCATTTATATATAGGTTAAATAGCAAGGGCCCCAATATGCTGCCTTGTGGGACATCACAATGCAGTGGAAGAACTTGTGATCGTGAGTTATTGATTCGGACAACTTGTCGCCGATGGGATAAATATGACCGCAGTAAATGTAACCCACACCCACGTATACCATAAATATACAACTTATCCAGCAAAACTTCATGATTCACCAAGTCAAAAGCCTTGGAGAAGTCGACAAATAAGCCAATCACTATTTTCTTGCTTTCAAATTGTGTTAAAATATATTCCTTTTGGTAAAGCAAGGCTAGTTCTGTTGACATGTTCTTCCGGAACCCAAATTGGTGAGGTGTTAATGCTTTAGAGCTTTCAACGAAGTTCAAGACCCTACAGTAAATTATTTTCTCGAGAGCCCTTGAAAAAATTGGCAAGATACCGGTTGGTAATTACCCAAGTCATTTCGATTCGCCTTTTTAAAGAGCACTATTACTTTGGCAATTTGCATTTTTATTGGAAATCTTGATGTAGTCAGACAGGTATTAAATATATTCGCAAGAACTGGGGCAATTACGTCGACGACATATTTGACAGGTTTTATTTGAATTTCGTCGATATCTCTAATCTTGAGATTTCTATGCGGGAAAAACTGGGGTACATCAGTTTATTCTATGATGCAGCTTTACAGGGTGCTGTTTCTTGGACTCCTACGTTTGTCTACCAGAGTTATCCATTACATGCAAGACGAAACATTCGCGCTTTGGAGAGCATACAAGGTCAAACCTTACGCACGTGTTTAGGGCTGCTTTGGTGCACCTCAATGGCAGCAACAATTGCCATCGCGGGAGATCATATGATCCAGATACACATAGCTGTCTACTCTCTCAGTGCACATTTACCATCTGTCAAAGATCCCCCACCATCATTTAGCCTCCCTACTAGCCCAGATACCTCGAGCGGCCTTTTCGAGAGTGATTAGCCCCTGCTCATCGCTGTGCATACCGCCATCTTACACACCGGCGGCGAAGTCTTCATCACCCCTGTGGTGCCCACGACAGCCTCAAGTGAATTTTGCTATTCCCGGAAATACAAAGGCCAATCATCTATTGCCGGCTCTGAAGCAACTATCGCTCCTATTACTGCACCAGACGTATCACGGCCGCATACATATATATACCGAATGTTTGACCGCACCAACCAGCTCAACTGACGCATTCGTCGTTCCAGCTAAGCAGGTTAGTTAGATTTAAATTGTCACACATGACTACATCTACGTCGGCAGAACTTGCAGCTCTCCATGCCGCTATGACGTACGTCACCGAAGAGCCGACAGATAAATGGGTCGTATTTTGTGATTTTAACGCAGCTCTTCACAGCATCAAGGTTGCATTACACCACAAAACTTACGAGCAGATGATGACATCAGGGAAGTTCAACACCATGCTCTGGAAAGAGGGCGCAACATTATCTTTTAATGGATTCCAGCTCACTGTGGCATCGTAGGCAACAACCTTGCTGACAAGGCTGCCCGTTTTGCCCTCGAAGACAGCCAGGCGCCTCCAACACATTTGGCGAGGTCGGACGCTGCCAGGGAACCCCGCCTACTTGCAAAAAGTTGCCAGATCTCTGAAGTTCGAGTGCCTTCAATTGCCGATTGCATAAACTGGACCCCATCCCAGTTGAAAAAGACAACAGGAATTCCTGTCGCAACTACAGAAATTTCTGTTGTACAACAGGATTTTTCTGTAGTAACTACAGATTCCTGATGGAGCGACAGACTTTTCTGATGTACAACAGACATTTGTTGTTGCTACTACAGAAGTACAGTCTGTCGTATGTCTGTTGTTACAACAGAAAGCTGAAGCTCTACAACAGATTTTTGTAGTACTACAGAAAAATTTGTCATCACTACAGGCACCCTGTTGTCCCAACAGAAATACTCCTGAAGTAACCCGAAAAACTTCTGTAGTGCTACAGAGAGCTGTTGAAATACTACAGAAACCTACTGTGGCAACAGGCCCCCAATTGTCACAACAGAAGTGTTCCTGATGTAATGCGACCAACTTCTGTTGTACTACAGAAAAATGTTGTTGTACGACAGAAACCTATCATTGCAACAGGCCCCCAGTTGTCATAACAGAAGTGTTCCTGAAGTAATGGACAAACTTCTGTTGTACTACAGAGAACTGTTCCACAACGGAAACCTATCGCCGCAACATATACCCAATGATGACAACAGAAGTGCACTGAAATTGTGTGATGCGACAAGCTTCTGTAGTGCCCGGTTGAAAAAGACAAAAGGAATTCCTGTCGCAACTACAGAAATTCTGTTGTACGACAGAAGTTGTTGACATTTCTTAATTGGGAGACATTTCTGACGTTACGACAGAAATTCTGATTTCGCAACAGAAGCATTCTGTCGCGACAACAAGAGTTATGAAGTCGGAACAACCGCTTTATATCCCGACAGCGACTCCGACGTTATGACACCAATTCTGACGTCGCAGCAGAAACATTCGGTCGCGACGGCCAAGAGTTCCGTAGTCACAACAGAAGCGCTTCCCGTCGCGGTCCTTTAAAATTGTATGTTTTTGCATCGGTTGTGTACACTGTACCTTTCTCCTGCGCGGTATTCAATCGCGCTTCTCTGAAGCCGGCAATGCTGACACCGATGGCACCGACACCGGTATTAAAGTCGACGTGGCGAATAGTTATAATTGTGCCGTGACGACGCGGCACCAGCAACGCCCTACCGGCCTTCTCAAAATCGGCCGCTGATCAAAATCATACCATCTGCGGGAATGGCTGCGTATCCGTTTTTTTTTTTTGGTAAGATGTGGCACACAGGCCTGTGGACTTACATGTGCTGTTACAGTGACACATTAGTTAATTTCCCAGGAATATTTCACAAGCTTATGCGAAGCGGAAAAGAAGATTTCGGTTGTTCCACAAAGTTGCGTGAAAAGCTGTCTCGCTCGGGTCTCATTAATCTGATACAGTGCTGCCGTGAGAAGCCAGTATGCTGTCAGAAAGAACTCTCGTCCACGAATGTTTATGTAGCTATTTTGCATTGAACACACGAATTATATGCGCGCTCAAAAGTGTAAAGAACGAGAGACAACTGTCGAAACTAGCAGTAATAACCCTAAAAGTCAACGTTGTCTATTTCCGAATTTCTTATTTAATATGGATATCGTACATCAAAATCGATGTTCTAGCACTGCACGATGTACTTGTCGATGGTACGAACACTCTTGCTCTTCTAGAGATGCGGCACTTGATGCGGTGGAGTGATAGCGGATCTTGGCTCTCAAAATGCAAATGTAAACATCAGCACACCAGCACGTCGTACTATTCATATGGCCAAAACGTACACTGGAAGAGCATGTCAGGGATGGCGCAGTGGTAAGATGCCGGGCTAGGAATCGAGAGGTCGCATGTTCGAATCCTAGGCAAGGACGTTTTTTTTTTAAATTTTTTTTTTACTTTTATGTTTTTTTTTTGCTAACAAATTTACATAATCTTACGGACGTCTCTGTCAATTTTTAATTAAATATTGATCAAGAACTACAGAACTTTCTACTACAGGACGTCACACTACAGACAACAGAACTACAGGCAACAGAACTACAGGCAACAGAACTACAGACAACAGAACTACAGAAACAACGTCCCAAAATACAACAGACTGGTAAAATTTCCTGTTGTGTTTTTCAACTGGGATGCCACGGCTACAACTGCCACCTAGCCTTTCCCGCGGCGAAACAACCTTGCTGTGCCGCTTGTGTTGGGAGTGGCGTTCACGAACGCCTACTCCTATTGTATGGGAATGGCCGAGAGCCCTGTGTGCGACTCCTGTGGGTGCGAGGAATCCATCGAGCACCTATTGTCTATCTGCCCTCGCTACGATGTCCAGCGCCTCTCTGCGGGCAACTTTAAACCGACTGGACTCAAGACCGTTCTCCGAGTTAAAGGTACTGGGACCGTGGCCACACCCGTCACTGGCACGAAAAGAGATTCGTGCACTAGTGCAATACTAGCGCTCGTACAATACTTGAAGTGCGCCGGCTTAAGAGCCCGTTTATAGTGTCCCTGTGCATCCTCTTACACGCACTCAGTGCTTACTCTCTCCCTTTTTTCCTGTTTCTGTTCCCCTTTCCCCCACCCCCAGTGTAGAGTAGCAAACCGGATGCTCGTCTGGTTGACCTCCCTGCCTTTCCTATCCTTGCTCTCCCTCTCTCTCTCTCTCTTAGCAGAAACGTGTGGCACTGGCCTTTATGTGCCAGTTATCGCGAAAGTTTGGTAGAAAGCAGAAAGTTCTTTAAAGTAAATAACATTGTTTCCTTCCGAGCACCTGTAAAAACAATGACAGCTCTTCTGCCTAATAAGTGATGCATATAGTACACCTAATAAAACGTTTTATTCTCGTCTTCTTCATTAGAGACAAACCGCAGCTTGTTGACAGATACAGTTTGTCGGACCGCCTTCAGCGAATAACGCCTACACTTTTTGGTTTCATATTTTACAAATGCGTTACCGACTTCAATTTCACGATTTATCTGTGAAAAACCAGCATTTTGAGACTTTCAGATAGCTCGCAACGCTGCTGTGTATACCGCCAAATCTTCGGCCACAGCGTACGCACTGCTCGAGGGCCTCGTCGGTTCACTGGTAGCCGTTACTCCACTGCCTGTCGCGTGGCTGCACTCGTTCTGCGCTGTAGCTTCACCGATGCGCCATTTGCCACTTAATTTTGCACGGAATGTGTCCGTCATCATTTCAGACATCGACGGACGCTAAATCACCCAAACGCGAACGCTGAGCTAAAAAATGTCCCCAAAAGGCAACTGTCACATACGTGTTTGTGGGAGTTATTGTTCGTCGATGTCTGAACAAGTGCGCTGCCTTTGAAATGGTGAGTGCCGACTAACTAGCACACCACTGCCTGCTGCGTCCGTCATCGTGCGCGCGTATGATCACCTGCCGTTCGCTTTCTTCGCACTCATCGTCGCTCTTCGTGAGAGCTATAGGCTATACATCGCTCGTGCGGGAATGATGAAAATTCACTTTGCCTACTTTTAAGCCTTCTTTAGTTAGTTTTTAGTCCCCGAGTTATTTGAAGAAACTTGTATGGCCTTTGGAACTGTGGAACGCTCCCCGTTGTCACATTCGTGTTTGCAGGACATCGAGGCCTATGGCGAGCTACCCGACGGGCCTTTCCCGTACCCTATCATCGCTGATGAGAAGCGCGAGATCGCCGTCAAGCTGGGCATGCTGGATCCCGTCGAGAAGGACAAGGAAGGACTGCCTCTCACCTGCCGTGCTGTGAGTGATAGCTTGACACTTTTTCATCTGATCGTTGCCACAGGCTGTGTTGCGACGAAGGAGCCTGCTGCTTTTGTCGGGTGACTTCAGAGACATTTAGCTGAGAGCTGAGCTTTAGCTGAGCGCACATAGCTTATGCTGGTAGTGGTAGGCAAAGCGATTGCTTCGTTACACGACAGAGCCGAGTGAGCGGAGTCTGCCGGCGCGCCCACCCAGTTTTTGAAGCGAAAAGCTTCACAACGCTAGTCAACACCGCGCTTCGCGCGAGCCGGCGTATGTCGGAGCATATGGTCGGAGCACGAGTGATGTCACGTACGGCGCAGGTGGCCGCCGCCGACTCCGTCGCCTGACCTTCCGCCGCTGCCGCGCGTGTTGTCACATGCTGCGCAGGTGGCCACTGCTGCGCGCTATGCGTCATCTTTTGACTTTCGCCGCAAGCGCGTGTTTATCGTGGAGGCCGACTATATAACCGCTTGCCAAAGAATAGGCGTGCGCATTCAACATCGAAGGAGAAGAATGATATTACCGACACAGAGGGGCTACCACGGGAGTTGGCTCAAAAGAAGCGAAGAAATGAAAGGCTCAAAGCTTAACGAGCGTCCGAGACTCCCGAACAACGAGAAGAACGTCTCGCTAAACGACGCAGCAAAGCCGAGTCTGAAATGCCAGAAGTACGACAGGCACGTCTCGCTAAACGGCGTGAAAAGGAAGCTGAACAGCGACGTTCGGCCATGTCAGCTGAGAGTAGCCAAGATGGTGAAAGTTCGGGAATTGCTGAGCAGTTGCGAAGGAAGGATGAAAAGGCCAGAGCCAAACGAGCTAGTGAAACACCCGAGCAATATCCACAGGCTAAATCATAAAGCATAACCATAAGCTAAACCATAAGCATCACCGAACCTTTTCGCTTCGACATATCCAGGCTTACCCTTAGCTAAGCCCCAGCCAACTTTTTAGTCGTTCTTCAACAGAGCTGACAGCGCGTCGCAGAGAGGCGCATTATTCCGCTTTTATGAAGAAAAAGTGAAATCCACGTCGCCCTCTGCAGTGCCTTAGTGCTTGAAATATGAGCGAAGTAGACAATGAGGACTGCTAAACTAAACCGTTTATTATAGGGTAATACGGCATATAATAGACGTAAGCTGTCTATTATTAAATTTCGGTGCAGTCTAGAGCACATACGTTGGAGCACATACGGTGCTCGTTCTGGTCGAGCACCGCGGCAGGCATATAATATATCCGTATTTTGCATAGGACCATGATTACGGAAAGCTAGAGATGTTTCCCTGACGACGTCTTGGCGTGCTACTCCACGTCTTTAGCGAAAAATATTCATTTCATTTCATTTAATGATACTGTGAATCCCATCAGGGATTGTAACAGGAAGGGCTGTATGTGATACATAGGAACATGGTATAAGGTGTACATATTAAATCTTAAACAATAAAGAATTTGAGCATATAACAATTTGATTACGTGATTATACAAGAGAATAACTAGAACGAAGAGGATATGCCAATAATTACTTGCAGAAACCAGTTACAGGACAAGTATTGAGGTAATAACAGTCACGCAACAATCAAGGTTACAATAATGCCAACAAGAAAAGAAATATATTGCATCATTGCCGTAATTATATTCCAGCACAAACACCGTTAAAATAACAAGGCAACAAGGAACTACGTAAATAATGAGAATTATTGCTGCAATACGTTTAGTCGATCCGCAATCAGGGTACCAAACGTATCTAAGGATGAGCTGTCAGTGATACCTGTGTTAAGATTATTCCATTCCCGTGTCGCCCTTGGAAAAAAATGAGTATTTGAAAATATCAGTGCGGAATGAAAATTCGCTTAATGTGTGTGCGAGTTTATGACGAGTTAATCTATTCGAGGACAGTGATATGTATTTCTAATAGGCAGTTTAAGTTGATTGTGTATTAACTGATACATGATTTTTAGTTTAGCAAGCTTGGCTCTCTTATCCATGGTTAGAGGTTCTGCCCGTTGCAGCAATGCTGTTGGTGAGTCTGTGATTGAATGTTTATTATATATGTATCTCAGCGCTTTTCGCTGTACCCCTTCAAGTTTTTTTAATCAGCTTGTTAGTAAACGGGAACCAAACGGTGTTGGCGTACTCTAGAACCGGTTTTATAAGTGTTTTGTATGCGAGTAACTTTGTTTCAGATGGTGCTAGTTTAAGGGGTCTGTTAATGAAGAATAGCTGTCTCGTTGCGGTTGATGTGATATTGTTAACGTGAGAATCCCACCTGAAGTCAGTGTCACACCGAGGTACTTGTGCTCATGTACAGATGCAAGAGGAATGTTAAGGGTGTACTGGAAGGCTGATGTATGTTTTTTTCTGGTTATAAATAATAGAACGGACTTTTCTTTAGATTGATATCCATCTGCCAGTCCTTGTACCACTGCGAAACTGCTGCTATGGCGTTATTTAAAGTTACATGGTCATCAAGGCAGTTAGTTTCCTAGAAAAGAACGCAGACATCTGCAAAAAAGTTCGATATTCTGTGAAGCATATGCTGGTAAGTCATTAATAAAGATTCAGAATAACACTGGGGCTAAAACACTTCCTTGGGGTACTCCTGATGTAACGTTAGTTGTCGCGGACCGCTCGTTGTTAATTTCAACAAATTGTGTGCGATTACTAAGATAGTTTTTAATCCAATCAAGGATAGGGCCGCTTCCCAAGGCTAGTTCTAGCTTTGCAAGAAGTTTAGTGTGTGACACGCGGTCAAATGCCTTCGAAAGGTCTAAAAATATGAGGTCTATTTGTTTCTGGTTATCAATGCTCTTGGATATGTCATGTGTTAATTCAATTAATTGCGTAATAGAAAGGCCTTTACGAAAGCCGTGCTGACAAGGGGTTTAGATGTCATTTACTTCTAGATAAGCATTTACGTGTTTTAAAATATGTTCTAATAACCTGCATACTGTGCTGGTTAATGATATGGGTCTGTAGTTTGAAGGATCAGATTTATTTCCTGATTTGTGTATTGGTGTTATTTTGGCAGTTTTCCATTTCGTAGGAAGGGTGCAGGTGGATAATGATTTGTTAAAGAGGAGGATTAGGAATCTTGCCATCCACTCGGCATATCGATGAAGGAATGTTATCTGGCCCTGGTCCTTTTTTTGTGTCGAGATTTAGTAAGATTTAGCACTCCTGCTTCTGTTATAATTAATGGTTCCATCTTCACACGAGGTGCCGGAGGCTATTCGTGGTAGTTCTCCGTTATGAGATATAAAAATAGTGCAGAGATAATTATTCAAAAGTCGCAGCGTTTTTGTTATCCGCAGGAGATGTCCGTCTTTCATCTAGTTTTTTAGGGTTTAAATAACGCCAGAATTTTTCGGGAGCATTCTTTATAAAATTAGGAAGTGTTTTTGTGAAATAGTGCGATTTGGCCTTCTTAATTTTTGTTTTCAAATCGTCCACGGCGGAAGGTAATTGTTGAGCAGTTCGTTGTGAGGGATAGGATTTTTTGTTTCTTCTGATTCGGTGAACTTACCTTTTAGCATGAATAATGGTCCGAGTTATCCAGGGGTTATGTTTATGAGTTTGCTTAGTTTTCAAGGGGACGTAGTTACTGATGCAATATGACACAACGGACTTAAATTTGTGCCATACAATTTCTATGTCTGTGTTCCCATCATGTGTGAGTTGCTTGAATGACGATAGTTCACATGACAGTGTATCGATGATGCTTGTATCATCAGCTCTGCTGTAGTCACGATACGTTTTTGTTGGTTGTGAAAAGGGTAGCGAATCTTGATATGGCACCTCACACAATACTAGTTTGTGATCTGACAAGCCGGTTGACATTTCGAATTTAGCGTTATGGGTGGGGAAATGATTGCTTAAAAATATTAGGTCTAAAATGTTAGAACTTGATCCTTGTACACGGGTGGGTTCAGTTATTATCTGGGCTAGGTTAAAAGACAGCATAATGTTGAAAAGAATGTCTGCGCAAGGTAAACGGTGATGCAGTGTGTGGCAGTTGATATCAGGGAGATTAGAGTCGCCTAGTAATATGAGCTTGGTTCCCTTCACATGCTGCTGCATATACACGTGCAATGATTGCAGTGCATTCAGATCAGCAGAAGGACTACGGTAAATGCATCCAACAATGAAGATGGTATTGGAAAAGCAAAGTTTGCAAAATACAGCTTCAACCCCCTCAACGTCAGGCAACTTAACGTACGGAATTTCCCTTTTTATCAGAGGAGGAACGCCACCGTCTCCTGTTGGCCGATCTTTGCGAATAATGACGTAGTTTGGGGGAGTAATTTCGAAGTCTTTGACGTCTTTGGTTAGCCAAGTCTCTGTTATGCCTATAAATTCTGGTTCGAAAGCTATTAACATTGATTCGAGGGGTCCGAGCTTACTACTAACACTTCGAGCGTTAATATTGCCGAACGTTATTTTGGATGTTGGTGACGGCGGGGACGTAAGGTTCGCGTATCGATGTCCTGGGTTTTTGTATCGCTTGAAGTGGGTATAATGGGGATCACCTCATTATTTTCCTCGTCCCAACAATAAAGGCAACTATTAATCTTTAGTTTGTCGTAGACCAGGGCCACTTCATCACCCGATTCCTTTCTTGCTTTTCCATATTGCCGTAGCTTCTTTTTAATATCTCGAACTCGCTTTGACAAGTCTTCGCTAATGGTGTAGTTAGTATCCTTGCGTTTTTTCCAGTTACGCAAAATTTTTGTTTTGTCTCGGAAGTCTAGGAGCTTAAAGATTATTGGTCTTGTTTTTTTTTGTATTGGTCTTGTTTTTTTTTATTATTGGTCTTGTTTTGCGCACAAAAAGTATCAATATGAGTTTTTTTTTGCCATTGGTTCGCCTAGTCATGGATGCGTTCTATTGCCACTGCTTCTAACTTCAAAGCATGCCTAATGGCCTTTTCATTCACTGCACACTCCAGAGATTCGGTATGTTTTTCTGTATTTTCCTGCATACCATACACAATAAGGTTCGACCTTCTGGATCTATTCTCTAGATCGTCTAGCCTTAATTCTGACGACGATACAATTTTTTGTAGGCTAGCGACTTGTTTAGTGCAAGCTGAAATATTATCTTCAAGGCATGATAGACGTTCTAGCTTTATCTATCGATGTCAGTCGTTCTTCCTTTATTGTCTTTATGTCTGCGGCGGTTTGAGTTAACTGTTCGGCAAGGTCCGAAAGATCAGGCCCGGGATTCGCCTCGACGTCTCCAGCAAACAATAACAACTTTGCAAGGTACGCTGTGTCATACAGAGAATCGAGAAGCACCGTAGGGCACGGCAGCATGACGAGACAGCGTTCACTGGAGCGAAAACACTTTCCAAAACGTCTTCTTACCTGCACAAAGAAGACAAGCGGGGGAGCCATCTGCGTGCAAGCCCTGCTGCCGTGCCCCTTGGGATGTGCTGGGTCGTAGCTGGCTTTTATGCTCCGGGTGAGGTGAAGGGCCGTGCTGGACGGCTTCAAGAATGTACTTCCGCTGGAGGTAGACGATGACGGGTTCCCTTCCGCAAATGGTAAAAAAGGAAACGATGAAAAGGTGCCGTTCTGAAGCACATGCGCGTCGAGAATCACGAAAGGCTGATTTGGTTCTTGGTGTCGCGCTGGTATGAGCAGCACGCTGGCGATAATCTGCACAAAGAAGACAAGCGGGTGAGATATCTGCGTGCAAACCCTGCTGCCGTGTTCTTTTCATTTAATATGGTTTACACAATGAAGACACTAACAGACACACATACACACAATGACACTGGAGCCACGCGCAGCCGTGCCTTTAGAGGTTGCATCTTTTTTAGCAATAGTTCTAGTTGTACAAATTGTTGTTTCAAGTCCTAATGAACATTGTCCAATGAGCATATAGCGCTAAACCGTATAAGAGAAGGGTCAGCCACCTAGAAAGTGACGCAGTGAAGGCATGCTTGGTTCTGCTTACCGAGGCCTCGTCGAGCGTTATACTCACAAGATGGATGTATTTCATGAACGCATTTGTGGGTACAACGATGCAATTTAGGCTACCCCGAGGGCTTATTATCAAATCCCGGCTTTCAGTCCCCAGCAGCTGCGAAGCAGCTGACCACAGCGGCGGTTAGACCTGCAACGCAACAGAGGATGCTAAGAATCCCTGGTTCCGGACAGGCGGCCATTGGAATCTGAACCTGGCAACGTTTAACGCTAGAACGTTATCTAGTGAGGCGAGTCTAGCAGTGCTATTGGAGGAATTAGAGGGCAGTAAATCGGATATAATTGTGCGAAGTGAAGTTAGGACAGAAGAGGCATATACAGTGCTGAAATGCGGGCACGTCCTGTGCTACCGGGGCTTAGCGGAGAGAAGAGAACTAGGAGTCGGATTCCTGATTAATAAGGATATAGCTGGTAACATACAGGAATTTTATAGCATTAACGAGAGGGTGGCAGGTCTTGTTGTGAAACTTAATAAGAGGTACAAATTGAAGGTCGTACAGTTTTACGCCCCTACATTCACTCATGATGACCAGGAAGCCGACAGCTTCAATGAAGACGTGGAATCGGTGATGGGTAAAGTCAAAACAAAATACACTATACTGATGGGCGACTTCAATGCCAGGGTAAGCAAGAAGCAGGCTGGAGACAAGTCAGTGGGGGAATATGGTATAGGTTATAGGAATAGCAGGGGAGAGTTATTAGTAGTTTGCAGATTGCAGAATAATTTGCGGATAATGAATACCTTCTTCCGCAAGCGGGATAACCGAAAGTGGACGTGGAGGAGCCCGAATGGCGAGACTAGAGATGAAATAGGCCTTATACTCTGCGCTAACCCTGGCATCATACAAGATGTGGACGTGCTCGGCAAGGTGCGCTGCAGTGACCATATGATCGTAAGAACTGGAATTAGCCTAGACTTGAGGAAGGAACAGAAGAAACCGGTACATAAGAAGCCGATCAGTGAGTTAGCGGTAAGAGGGAAAATGGAGGCATTCCGGATCAAGCTACAACACAGGTATTCGGCTTGAACTCGGGAAGAGGACCGTAGTGTTGAAGATATAAACGAGTCTTATGGACATCATTAAGGAGTGTGCAATAGAAGTCGGTGGTGACTCCGTTAGACAGGATGCCAGTAAGCTATCGCAGGAGACTAAATATCTGATCAAGAAACGCCAGTTTATGAAAGCCTCTAACCCTGCAGCTAGAATAGAACTGGCATAACTTTCGATGTTAATCAAAAGCAAGCGAAAGACAGCTGACATAAGGAAGTATAATATCTATAGAATTGAACATGCTCTCAGGAACGCAGGAAGCCTAAAAGCAGTGAAGAAGAAAGTAGGAATAGGCAAGAATCAGATGTATGCGGTAAGAGACAAAGCCGGCAATATTATTACTTATATGGATGAGATAGTTCAAGTGGCTGAGGAGTTCTCTAGAAATTTTGACAGTACCACTGGCACCCACGACGATAATGGAAGAAAGACTAGTCTAGACGAACTTGAAATCCAACAAGTAACGCCGGAAGAAATAAACAAAAAGCCTTGGGAGCTATGCAAAGGGGGAAGGCAGCTGGGGAGGATCAGGTAACAGCAGATTTGTTGAAGGATGGTGGGCAGACTGTTCTCCCCACCATCCACCAAAACTGGCCACTCTGTATACGCAGTGCCTCATGACTTCGAGTGTACCGGAATCTTGGAAGAACGCTAACATAATCCTAATCCATAAGAAAGGGGACGCCAAAGACGTGAAAAATTATAAACCTTTCAGCTTACTGCCCGTTGCCTACAAGGTATTTACTAAGGTAACCGCAAATAGAATCAGGAACACAGACTGCTGTCAACCAAAAGACCAGGCAGGATTCCGTAAAGGCGACTCAACAATAGACCATATTCACACTATCAATCAGGTGATAGAGAATTGTGCGGAATATAACGAACCCTTATAAATAGGTTTGATTGAATTCGAGGAAGCGTTTGATTCAGTCGAAACCTCAGCAGTCATGGAGGCATTACGGAATCAGGGTGTAGATGAGCCATATGTAAAAATACTGAAAGATATCTGTAGCGGCTCCACAGCCACCGTAGTCCTCCATAAAGAAAGGAACCAAATCCCAATAAAGAAAGGCGTCAGACAGAGAGATACGATCTCTCCAATGCTGTTCACAGCGTGTTTACAGGAGGTATTCAGGGACCTGGAGTGGCAAGAATTGGGGATAAAAGTTGATGGAGAATACCTTAGCAACTTGCGATTCGCTGATGATATTGCCTTGCTTAGTAACTCAGGCGACCAATTGCAATGCATGCTCACTGACCTGGAGAAGCAAAGGAGAAGGCTGGGTCTGACATTTAATCTGCAGAAACCTAAAGCAATGTTTGACAGTCTCGGAAGAGAACAGCAGTTTACGATAGGTGGCGAGGCACTGGAAGTGGTAAGGGAATACATCTACTTAGGGGAGGTAGTGACCACGGATCCGGATCATGAGACTGAAATAACCAGAATAAGAATGGGCTGGGGTGCGTTTGGCAGCCATTATCAGCTCACGAACAGCAGGTTGCCATTATCCCTCAAAAGAAGTGTTTAACAGCTGTGTCTTACCAGTACTCGCGTATGGGGCAGAAACCTGGAGGCTTACGAAAAGGGTTCTGCCTAAATTGAGGACGACGCAACGGGCTATGGAAAGAAGAATGATGGGTGTAACGTTAAGGGATAAAAAAAGAGCAGATTGGGTGAGGGAACAAACGCGGGTTAATGACCTCTCAGTTGAAATCAAGAAAAAGAAATGGGCATGGGCAGGACATGTAATGAGGAGGGAAGATAACCGATGGTCATTAAGGGTTACGGAGTGGATTCCAAGGGAAGGGAAGCGTAGCAGGGGGCGGCAGAAAGTTTGGTGGGCGGATGAGATTAAGAATTTTGCAGGGACAACATGGACACAATTAGTACATGACCAGGGCAGTTGGAGAAGTATGGGAGAGGCCTTTGCCCTGCAGTGGGCGTAACCAGGCTTATGATGATGATGATGAGGGCTTATTTGTTTCTCTACAGCTAACGGATGTAGCGACGCAGCGGCCCGCCGCTGCCACCAGTGCACTGCGGTAAGTGCTAGCGAAGCACTTCATGATCGGCCCGATGGCTGTAAGAGTTCCAGTCCAGCAGCGCACCTCCAGTAATCGCACTCATTGTACCCCGCTTCTTGCAACTCGGCGTCGGGTGTGACTGTTAGTGAATACGTCGCGGTTGACGACAAAGTGATGAACTGCGCGGAACTTACGACCGATGACGTTGTGAGAAGTCATTGAGGACTGGGAAGAGGTGAAGGCTGATAAAGGCAGCAGTAAGGAAGCGCCTGCGGATGTAGGAAGGATTTGAACCCGGGAGGCAATAGTCGGTAGCTGTACCTTGCATCGCTTCTATGTTCCACCGCAGATCGTGCCGTGAACCTGGTTGTCATAACGGCGGCTGCACTCGCCGATTCTGGCGGACGAAGTGCGCAGAAGAAAATTAGTGACTTCTTGCACTAAGTGTATGTTGTAGTCGTGTTAAGTGTTTCTTTTTCTTCTGCCGAACATGCTTTGCTTGTTCTATTGCGGGTGGTGCGGTGTGCCATCTTCGTGAAGAAGTAACTTGTATTACAAAGATATTTGGAGGTCTCATGGACTTCGTTATAAAGGCGTTCGACTGTTTATTACTGGAGCACTCTTGTAGTGAAGCTCAATCGCTTCTTTGCGTGTTTGCCAAGCAGTGCATATGTCCTGCGTGACCCTGCATAAATGTTTATTTTATTTATTTATTTATTTATTTATTGCTTAAATCACATCACGAAAATCAACTAATTACTACGATGGGTAAGATGTTATAGATTGATGTCTCGTATGAAAAACCCTATTTCGTGATTGTACTGCTGCATCTGAATAACTCTCTCAAAATTATTAGAATATCAATATTTGTTTCTTCTAGTGTTCAGAGGCTAGCTTGCACTTAAATAACGTACATAAAAGAAAGAATGAAACTTGAAAATCGGTTTTGACAGGTTGAACACACTTTTCACAACGGCGTCGATAGGCTGCATTACGGAGATACTGGTAGGTTTGTAACGTATGCTACAAATACGGGTAGAGGTTCGTCTGTCTGGTCGGAAAGTGAGAAGGCTGTGTACGCGAAGTTTTCACCTTGAACAACGTCCCAGACGAGTGGGTTGGTCTCCCACAGGTTGGTGACAATGCGCTGACGGGTGCGATCGAGTGGCTCGACTGGCCATTGTCTTCTGCAAGTAACGCAGGAAATTGGTTCAGTGCTCGCTGCTGTATAGGTGCCGTTGAGATGAGTGCTCAGGGCGACAGCTTCGGTTCGGTGTCGCATTAAAGGCGTCTGTCGGAGGTCCAGGTGCTGGCGTATATGCAAAACGATCACATTCGCTACGGACCCCTCTATCTGCGTGCTCCACCGTCTGCAGTGGCAGCATCGGTGCATCGTCTTTCCAAGGTGCGCAGGCTGTTGCGAGTACGTGCTGAGCTAGGGAACACGTACCTTTTGATGGCAAGGCTAGCCAGAACGGACTCTTGGCGTAGGTGCTGTCGGTTATTGATACAACAGATTTGATCGGCAGGTGGAGGATAAAAGCTGTTGTAGACGACGCACTGCGAAAGCATGCCGACAACAGCTCCGCCCTGGCACCTTGGTTTGCTTAAGTCGCTTTTCTTTTCTTTTTTTCATTTCTTCAGTATTCGCTCGCCCACGATGTCTCGGGCGTTCATCGTGTGCCGTCTGCTGCTATACGGTCCGACAGTGCAGAGCTAAATTTTACTGTTCGTTGCAAATGGAAAGTAGAACTTTCAGAACTTTCTGATACAACGTGACGATCTCGAACAAAGGTTGAACTTGACTGCCTACAAATGTGAGGCGGAGAGCGTTGTTCTTACTGTTTCATTTGTGGAAGCAAACTTCTGTATATGTAATACTTTTGCTTATTTTGAACATAATTCTAACACGCTAATGGCTTTGTTTCTCTACTTCACAACTTTAGAAATTTTCTTAGACCGCGGCTGTGCTTTGTCTGATAAATATTGAGCGCCATATTTTTGAATATGGCACTCTTTGTTTTCAAGAAAGTACGAATGTTCCTTCACGTTAAGACGCCTGGTCTTGGTACATTTTCTTACGCTAAGCCTCAATGAAACGGCGAGTTTCTATCTCATATGCGTTCCTTCCTGCATGTGTTCCACAGGGCTGATTCTGTACACCGTTCCTGTTCGGCACTATTTATTGACCCACTGGCACTGAGCTGATCACAGTAAATTATAAAGCTTAGAATATTGTCAGTACTTTCTTCAGCTCAAAGTATTTCTCTTTGAAATAATTAGAAAGCAAAAAGCGGCAAAGGCTGTGCGTCGCACAACCTATAGCATGTTTCTTTAGATACATTATTGTATTGCCTTCTTGCATCGCATGTTTCCGTATGCTTATAATGGTCGTGCTAGCGCTGAACTGCTTTCGAGTGCGCCGTTTCTTTCCACATTTTGTCTCATAGCCACGAGCTGGTGCTGTCGTTACACGGGTGCGTCGTATATCTACATGGCTTCAGTGCATGTCGCGAAAACGCTTCGGGGGCATAAAAAAATGAAATAAAAAAACAGTAAGAATGCGGCGGCGATAATCATTATATAGTATTCGCGTTTAACCTTCGTACGTTACATCAGTTTTCTTTGAAGCAAGGATAACTATTTAGCTTCATAGTTAAGTAGCACACGTGACACTCGAAGCAATTGAGAATCGTACCGAGAACAGATACAAAATCAGTTAACTTATTTGTTCGTTCGTACGAAGTTTCCGTGCCCAAGAGTCTCTAACGGATGCAGCTGCATTCGCGGTTGGAGCGCAGGTCGCTGCCATTGTGGCTTTTTCCTTGATTCTCTCGCACAGCGCCCTGTTTGCCTTCGATAAGCACATGAAGAACATTTGCGCAAGCAGTGTGCACCGTCTTGATATAGGAGGTCTGCTTGTGGCGATAGGGGTCGAGGGGAAGGTGGAGGCGGGTACTTGGCGACTGAAGGTGATTAAAAGACGTAGCCGAGAGACCGTCCGGATGTGTACTTACAAGGCCTGTTGAAACGGGTGTTGCATCACTGTATAACATGCAATGTCAGACAGTGTAGCAGTTGGGTCAAGCCAGGCGAGCAGTATGCTATAGCGTGTAGTGCCGATTTTCAAGTGTTTTAGCTCGACGTCATAGGAATTGTTGTATATAGAAAGACGGGTTTGTTGTAAATATGTGTTCGGATTTTTAATATGTTGGTCGTTTTAATTTGCATAGGCCCGAAACTTTAGAAACGAAGCATTTATCTATTGAAAGGAGCACCCGTTATGTGTTGGACTTTGTCCTGAGGGCAAATGCACCCCTTCACAAAACGCGCTAAACCGGCTGTACTCGAACGTTTTCTGAAACGAAAAGTTTTGGACCCTGAGCCCATCCACAGCTGACTCAATAAGCTCTTCTTCAAAAGCTGCAGTAGCTCATAAACACCGACCTCGGTCACTCATTGTAGTCCTGCTGTGCGTCCTACTGTGTGGGGGCACTGCCCACTCTCTACCTCTTTCCTCTGTCTGTTTTCCCTTTACCTCACTCACAGCGTAGGTACCAGACAATGATGATAGCTATAGGGGCTTGTCGATACGGCATATCTTATTTTGTTGTAGCGCAAGCTGAACAAGGACGACAGAAAGGCACGTCTGACACGTGCGCACATGAGCAGGTGCATGGTACAAGCACTGCCATAAACAAAAGAAAGGTTGCTGTCGTCCCCTACATACACGGTTTCTCCGATAGATCAAAGAAGATTGCTGGAAGAAGCAGCGTCAACGTTGTATTTTTGGCGCCTAATAAATTGGTCAGCCCGTGTAGAAACACGTACAAGGCCAGAAAGAATCGCACGTACGTACCGCATGTGAAAAGGAACGTAAAAACAAATTCATTGATTGCATCGCGGGTGTGGTATACCGCATTCCTCTAGGGTGTGGACGCTCCTACATAGGTCAAACAGGTAGATGCATAAATGAAGGCTACGAGAACACAATAACAAAGTAAACAACTTCGCCGCTGACGGCTTTCTGGCCATTCATTGCCGGAGATGCAAATGCAAACCTAGATTTAAAGAAACAGTCAGCATGAGTAGAAGCAGGTGCAAGATGACGCGCTTGATTATAGAAGCTACACACATCAACATTCGGCGACGCATGCGTCAGTGAACCTTCCATTTCATTATCCTGAAAAGAGCTCAGTTATCTTTGTTCGCGCTGAACGTGTATATGCCCGTGATTATGAGTAAAGAAACTGCCTACGTGTGGCTCCCAGTTTATTTCTTTGTTCATTTTTACTGGAATCTTGCACCTGCTGTATGACGTTTCGAGGGTGTGTATATAGCGACGACAACGGGAAATAAATCTATTGTTGAAAGTCAGCGCTGTGTGTCAATTTCTGATGTCCTTGTTCAGCTTGCGCTACAACAAAATAAGAGGTGTCAGACAGAACGTTCGTGTGGTTGACTTTCCTATCTTTGCTGTTCTTGCTTTCCCACTCTTTTACCAAAACTGCTGCGCATTTTGCTTGCAAATAGGAGTGGACGTGTTGGGGGGCTGAATGCCCAGGCACACGGCTTGCGGGCGTTACCTTCATTGGTGAAGGTGCCGCCCACACAATGACGACCGCGTTACTCAACTTCCACTGTCAGCACGAACCCGCAATTCAGTCGGTCAATGAGCAGGGCAGAAGAGTCCTGTACTGAACTGTGGCGGTTAACCCCCAAAGTACTACCACGTCGAGCGCAAGATCTCATTCATTAGGCGACAACTGATGCAGTCCTTACGGAAGATGTACTCGCCAGAGCAGAAGCAAGTCGCCGCGGTACTCAACAGGACTCGGCATCGTTAGCGTAGAACATGTTGGCGTGCAGCAGGTGCTCTACTGTGAAGCTTCTCGTGCGAGATTGCGCCGGTCTGGAGGCTACTCGGGCACCCAACCATTGTTAATGTGCCTCCCATCGTACGAATACTTGAATAACACCGGACTTCATCCCAGCTGCGACACAACGCCAATCGAGTCCTGCAATTTGGTGGGATTTCGTCCGCGAAGCGTAACTTCTGGCAAAATTGATGTTTATACCTTTTTTTATTCTGCGACCTATTTTTGCTAAAACTGGTCAGCGTGCCATCAACTTCAATAATAGTTTTCTGTCCGTCCATTTATCTTGTACACAACCTCAACCTTCTCTACTACAGTATGCAACATAGGCGGTGGCCGAAACGCTTCCGCTCAACTCGCGCGTGCTACCCGCTTGTAAAGTTACGAAGTTGGGCCAACTGTAAGGTTTTGCGAGTGTAACGTCAAGCTTTATGAGGTTACCCCTTTTCTTTTTTTATTTGCTAGCGCTATTGGCGTCACTCCGCTTCCCGGCACCCAGGGTGGTTGCTTGGCGTATCATCCCGCCCCCTTCTCTCTTTTCCTTATCCTGCCAGTCCCTCCTATTTCTTAACCCACATTTGTAGAGTGAATGTGAAATAATTTAGAAGGGCAACGCTCCTTTGTCGCTTATGATTTGGCATGTATGTTTACTTATGCACTGCAAACAATTCAATTTGCTGTTTGATTTGCGACTTTATTGCTGAATCTAGCGCTTCCTGCACATTAAATGCAGCACTGATTAGCACGGCTGCATAAACACCTTGCTTCGTATATTTCTGCAGGCGTTAACTAATTAGGAGTCTGATTGAATGCTTGTTCCATCATTTCCAGGATTTATTGCACTCCTTGTATGAGAGGACTGATAAATTATGTTCAATCGTCGATTACGCAGACGTCGCTAATTAGGGGGAAATTTTTCCTTTATACATTAACATGTTTTAAATGGCCTCCTGTTCATACGGGTGGCAATGGAGTAGTTATTTTCTGGAGTTTTAGTAACAAGCAGTCTTCGACGAGCTTTCTGCCCTTCAAGCTATCTCAGCACATGGAAAAATAATGTTGAGGATGTCTGTGCAGTATTTTAGCGACAGAGTGAGGGAATAGGAAGATGCGATACATTTGACGGTCAGCCTCGCTTGTCTCGCACTTTCGAAAACAAGCAAATGTTGGGTTTGAATTTAGTAATCTCTTCCCCCCCCCCCTCCCTGATGTTTTTGTTTATCGTAAGCAGTCCAGTGGACTGTTTTTAAAACTATCACATACCGTATTTAGCCAGAATAGGAGGCGGCTTACATCCAAGTAGACAACCTAAAATCGAAAAGCTAGAAAGAAAATAAAAAAAATATCCTCCAATGTAAGCCAACGAAAAGAAAAGAAAGGGCACTAACTTTTTCAAGTCTCAAGCTGTGTTTATTTCGAACACCACGCGACCCTAGCAGTGAATCTTTTGCAGCTTACTGCGTGCAACCGGTCACTCCTCATTGTCCTCCGCGTTGAGACCACTGCATTTCTTGTCCGGCTCCTCCCACAATGCGTTGTCTTCTGTACCGTCCAGCGCGTTGGAAATGCAAACTTCCGTAACGAGCGCATGATGACGGCAGCCGGGGTGTACTCGCATGCAGTCGCAATCCAGCTTGCCACTTGCCCCAGTGACGCCCGCTTGATGCGACCAGACGGCCACACGGGGCAAATCCTTGAATGAAAGCCGACGGATGACTTTTCTATCCCGCTTTTTTATAAAAACGCATCTGCTTAGAATCGACTAAATGCAGTTAAAAACACAAACTTCAAGCCACGCATGCGCGCCGCGTCTCGTAATGACGCCACCAGCGTCACACACGTCTCGCGCCACGAATGAAAGTGCATCAAAGCTTGCGACAAGCATGAGTTTCCGTTACCACTTCTCCTTCAGCCCATTTCCTTCGTCGACCCGTGCAGCGGCCCCGGGCCTAAGCGTTTACCGTATTCGGCTACGAGCCCCGGAGAAAACAAAGGATCGAGTGGCGACCGTTGCACAACCGCTGCTGGCTAAGCCGGCTGCTACCGCGGCGGTACCCCTTCACGCTTCCCCCTAATGACGCCACTGGCGCAACGTCTAGGCATCAAAGCCGTTCTCTACTTTACGAGTGAAGTGCAATTAATTCGTTGGCTTCACATTTCTTGCCTAATTATTTACCTGCCGCTCACCACAACCGACATCGTGCTGTTACAAGTTAGTGCCAGCGATTGCAGTATATTGTGGTTGGAAAGACTTGGCTGTCTGCATAAAAGCAGTGCTGGATCCTTTCGAGAAAATGTCCTATCTCTTGGTTAGTACGGAGATTTTGTGTGACCAGTAACTGCTTTGTTTAGTGTCGAATCAGGATCTAGTGGAGTGAGACTAGGGGGCCCTCTAACTTATTTCTTTCATCGTACGCATTCTGAAATTTGTACCTCTTGGCACGCACAGCGTACTGGGATTAGTGTTCGTATTGTAGCATAGTATAGCTACACCAGAACTCCTCAGGTCATTGCTTATAACACGGGAACTGCTTCGTTTGTTCTTTGTTTTTCGCATGTGCAGGTGTTCGTCATTGGCCCTGACAAGAAGATGAAGCTCTCAATGCTGTACCCAGCTACAACGGGAAGAAACTTTGAGTAAGCTGGGAAATTTCTTATTTTGCTAAAGTAAAATAACATAACTGTGACTGAAATGGTTCCTTTGCGCGCGCTATCTCAGGGCTGCTAATACTGTTTACATGCGTGTATGGTGAGTAAACCGTATTGCACATACGTGCAATAAGAACAGACGCAGTATGTGCTACATACATGGAACAGTATTTTTATATATATTCGTTCATTTAGCATCCTACACAAAGCGTAAGCATGTCGTGCTTAATTTTGTTTCACTTCTGAGGCAACGTCATCCCTACCGTTCATTCATCATCAACATAAGAGGCAATATGTCTAACCTTGTTTGAAGCAACAACTACGCGTGACGTGGGGGGTTTCAGTCTGACATGTGAGTATTGCTCACAGACTCGCCTGTAGGTGGCGAGACGTGGGTTCAGAATATTGACTATATAAGAAACAGGCAGTCATATACGCTGTCTGTAGGATAGTTGTCGTAGTCTGCTTCGACGACTAGCTCGATGACAGGGCCTTGTCTACGCAGGAGTCATGAAGTCCCAGGGACGCTGACGCCCTTACTGGTCGCACTCATAACCCGAAATAATGACGTTGACCTCTATGACTGTGGTACATACTCACAAGGACGATTAGCTAAGAAACGCGCGAAAGAGGTGAAAGTAGGTTAAACGTTTGTGAGGCTATGTTTGTGTAGATGTAAGGGGAAACGCTGTTTCGATTTTTTTTTTTGCTCTTTCAATGTTGTAGCGGAAAAGAATTCTTCCGGCCCAAGCTCTTTCTGCTAAAGCTCAACATTCAGTCGCGCCTTCACGGTGGGTACATGAACCATGTGACAGCTCGCGGCGTAGAGTTGTATAGCCCTACTTCGCGAATAGTTTCGCTTCATTACATTCAGTAATAGTTCGGTTTCAACGTGGGAGTGAAAGTTTTTATATACTAATCGGTATGTTGGGGAACCGGTGGCTCATGCCGGCTGCTATTGGACTTTTCTGACTCAAATTGGGTTCTAGTTTGAGGATGTAAAACCGCGTCCAACTGGGTGAGAAAGCGCTTTATCTTTCAAACATAAGAATGCAAACATGCGAAACGAGTGGAACTGATGGATGGTAGTGGAGTGCCGTAATTAAGAGTATGCTTGTTATGTACAATTGGCTATCGCGAAAACCAAATTATCAAAATATGCCAAAAGATCAGAATTAAAGGCATTCGAGGGCCCGAATTTCATGTGTAGCGGGCCTTTGGACGTTATCTGAAGTATGGGGTTGTTTGAAGCAAGTTACTTCTGCGCGTTTTATAAAAGCACAATCCCTACGCCGTCCTGCCGATTGATTGGATTCAACTCCCCAATGTAACTCACAACTCCCCAATGTAACAGGGGCTCTGAGAGTAACAGTAGTGGAGTGCTTCATTTTGATCGCCTGGGATTATATGCTCGTGCACCCTTGCTCGGCACACGAGCGCTTTTTGCCTTGCACCGTCTTCGAAATGCGATCTCCCGTGGTGGGAACAGAACCAAAGACTTCGCGCTTAACTGCGGAGGTCATAGCCACTGAACCACTGACAATTGTCGGTTGCACGACTCTCCTCAGCAGCTTCGCTAAGCATAATTGAGGTCGGAGTCTGGGCTTCGTTATTTGTAAGCGCACTTGGCAGCGCGTTATTCCAGGCATGTGAGTCTCAGTGACTTTATCATTTTAACGCGAGAGCGTTAAGGAGCCCTTGTCGGAGAAAATCCGGTGTCGGCGTCCCGCGTCGGCGCCCAACTGCGGACGTCGCCTCGGCAAAACGGATACCGAACCAAATTCCGAACTATGCATGCCCAACCACTTCTCTACCACCAAAGTTGCTCATACCATGTCTCATTCTTTACAAAGTTATTCCTCGGAATTTTGAGAATGGCAGCAAACAAACAAATGTAATGAAAAAAAAGACTCCGACAGGGCATGTCCTTTATGATATCTTTTCTCAAACTGAAATATTAAAAGTGCGAAACAATAACAGGAGATGGACCCACGCAAAAGGCGGCGTTTCCACCTGAAAGCTCGCCTTCGTGCATAGCGTTCGCAGCCAGCGTTTCCCGGTGAAGGTGGATTTACACGACGGACTGAATGTCTTTTTCGTGACGTATGGCGCATCACGTGACTACGCGTTGTTAGATACGGGGCCGTTTCCTGAGCCTACTTTGAGTTCCCCAGACCTCGTCGAATCGCACCACAGCTAATTAGGGAGCGCAGAAACACGGGTACCACATTCCTGAGGCACGACACGTGCAGACAAGTTGGCGGTCCCCACTTCGTGTGCAGCCGGTGGAGCTATTCACTGCTTGACTCTTCCCGAAAGTGAAGCGAGAGCCTGGCACTGTGGCGGGTAAAGCGGGTCCCGAAGCAAGACGGCTGTAATGCGCCGTGACAACCTGGCGGCGTCGCCCCCTTCCCTCTATGGTGACGGCACATTGCAAGTCAGCAAGGCAAGACCGCAGGGAGAAGAAAGCCCTCGGACAAACACGAGCAGCGACTTTCTTCGCCGGATGCGACTTCATCGCACGGGCGCCTACCATTGGCCGAAAATGGCGTCACCTGAGGGGGCTCTCCCATTGGCCGAACGTGACGTGTCTTATCGACACCGAAGGGCTTAAAAGACGCAGACCGGGAGCAGGAAGAGGGCATTCCTAGAGCATTCCCTGATTCATCTCTTTCGAGCTTCTTGCCACGGGCCGCAGCGTCCGAGTTGCTGCCGGCCAGTAATGACTTTAAGACTGTTAATTGACTCTCACTGTACATAATGTAAATAAACCTCCCAAGTTTTTCATCCCGAAGTCCCCCTCAACTCCTACAGCGTCACATATTCATGCCGCCCGCATGTGGTCCGCGATCCCCACGGACGGAAAATGCAGAGTTATTATTCGCATCCGGATTCTGGCGGTCGAATGCTGCGGATTTAGCCCACGATGTTCTACAAGTCTGCCAACGATGCACAAACGTGTGGCCCTTCCCTAAAGCGAGGTATCATACCATCACCTGCGGCCTTGTTTCCGCTGGTATTGCTCGCCGCATCATGGTGTCCTGCCTTCTTATACGATGTCCCACACGCGACAGCAACTAAAGAAGCTGCTCTCTGCCACTCAAAGTAACCTCCTGTATTTCTCAACGTCAATCACTGATCAACATCCCTCGCTGCAAGTTTTGCATACCCAGATGCTTGTCGGTGATATAGGCCAGATGCCAACAATACCTCTTTCGATTAAACAAGTACTTGTCATCATCCAACTCAGACAAAACAGCCAGTGCGGCCAACCGTCGCTTCCTTTCGCGATCTCCATCGCCATTCAGAGCGAAAAACGCATACGACCGAGTCTTCATTACACCTATGGCGCTCTCTAGAGAGAGTAGCAACAAGCAAACATATGTAATTTACGGCCGCTGAGATGTACCCGGGCCGCCGCAACATCTTCGAGGCCATGCTCAGCCAATACAGCCACTCTAAGCTTACACGCCCAGAATGTGAATATGGCGTTCGGAAACGGTGCTCAAGCGTTACGAATATTTTGCTGTCGAAGCTTCTGGACAGCAATTTAAAGCAAATACAAGTATCAGTTTGAAACTTACGCGCCACACCGTGAACGACGACGAGTTGATACGTTCGAGGCGGACGGCAGCAGCTTCGGCCGGTGCCGCTATGTTTATTTTTCCGGCGCGGTCGTCTGCTCACCCCATCCGTCGTCTGGATGCGCTTTGCAGCCGGACGGGCGGCGGGATAACCGTCCGCGGAAATGATTTTCGTAGAGCCGTCCGTCGTGTGGATATACCATAAACGTTACGGTTATATAAGCTGCAGTTGCCGGGAAGCACGGAAAGCAGTAAGGGCGTTTTGAGCGCTATCGCGTTTCACTCTTAAACGCGAAGCTTAAGCGTCCTCTAAATTTTATGTCACTGTTTGTTAAAACCTTAAAAAAAAAGACAACCCAATTCACTCTGTGAAGGTGGATGAGCAGCGAAGCAGCTTAGCACACGACACAGACGTGACGCAGAATTTTGAACGAAGGTACGAACAGTTATTTATATACATTTGCGTGGACGAATATCTCCATATAAAGCATTATATATACAGGGTCCCGAATATCTGTTTACGCGTGTTCGACGAGATTTTGCGCTCACCGCTGTACTGTTGCTCAAATTTTGCAGAACGATCGCATTTTGGCTTCGACTCTGTTTAGTGTAACACTTGCCATACTTAATTGCCTGATTTCTAAGAAAGCACTGGAAATTTGTCTGCGCTTATGGGGCTGCGACCTGCTGCCGCGACGGCGCAAGCATAAACTTGTGTCGCCACCTGCCGTCATCTGCAGAAAGCAGCGTTTGAAGGACTATCCTCCTTGAAACGCTGCTTTCTGCAGATGACGGCAGGTGGCGGCACAAGTTTATGCTTGCTAAAGCCCCTTGATAACTTGAAAGTAGCGACACTCTCCTCCTCACGGAGCTTTCCTCCTCGATTCTCTTCACCCGCCGGCTGCGCACGGCGCGCTTTTCCTCCTGGGCTCCCGCGGACTTGCCGCAGGATGCTATGGAGGCGTGTTATTTTGGGTCAGTTGCGCGGCCCACTAGGGTTGAAAATATTTAGAAATGCTAATAACAGCATCGATAATGCTGGAGGCAATGGTTATGAGGAGGTTGGTCTTTTCTTAAAGTCGTATGAACGGGGTATACCGATGTAAAGGGAGCTTTGAGGCGAGTTCTATGCTCCAGACAATCGTTCTGCCACATGATCAGATGCCTTACTTCGTGCGACTGATCTGGTATTGTTTGTGACACATTCCTTTGTGTGTGGCTTATTAAGCGAAAGCCTTCGACCTGTTTCAAGGTCCCGCTGTGAGCTACAGAAAATATCACGTGACCGAAGGAAGGCGGGAAGCGAACCAAAGCATATGCAGCCGCGTATAGGAGATGATTAATGATTAGCAAAGTAATGATTGATTAGTGATTGGATTAAGATGAATTCGGGTGTATTAAGGAGGATTAAGGTGGATTAAAGTCGATGAAGGTGCGTTAGGGTGAATGAAGGTGAATTAAGGTGCATAAAGGAGGACAAGGTTGGATTAGGGTCGATGAAGGTGGATTAGGGTGGATGCAGGTACTTTGAGGTGTATTAAAGACGACTATAATGAATTAGGGTGGATTAATGTGCATGAAGGATAAATGTGGATTAAGAAGGATTAAGGGGCGAGAAGGAGGATTATGGCGGGCTAAGGTGAATTGAAGTGAATGAAGGAGCATTAGGGCGGAATAAGGAGGATTGGGATGGACTAAGGTAGATGAATGTGGATTCGGGTGGATTAAGGTGAACTAAGGTTGACTATAGTGGATTAAAGTGAATGAGGAATCGTTAGGGTTGATTAAGGAGGGTTAAAGTGCTTTGAGGAGGTTTAGAGTAGGTTAAGGTCGATGAAGGTGGGTTAGGGTGCATTAACGACTTTCGTGGATTAATGTGCATTAGGGGGATTATGGTACACTAATCGGTCTTAATACTCAATGAACCCTAATTCACCTTAGTCCACCCTAATCCACCTTAATGCTCTTCATCAACCTTAATCCAGCTTAATACTCCCAATCCACTTTACTACAATCTAACCAGCCTACATCGCCCCTAATGCACCTTAGCCTACCCTATGCGGTCTTAATACTCCTTTATGAACCCTAACCCATCATAATCAGCCTTAATCCCTACTCATGCACCTTAATCCATTTTAATCCTGCTTAATAGCTTCACTCTACCTTAATACACCATAATCCACCTCTATCAAACCTAATTCAGCTCCATGGTCCCTAATACATCTTTATCAACCTTAATCTTTCTTTATCCACCTTCATCTTCCCTAATACGCCTTAATCCTCCTACACCCACCTTAATCTTTATTCATGCATCTTATACATTCTTAATGCACTCTATAAATCATATTGACCGCAAAAAAGACGGGGACAGAGGAAGGAAACACGTAAACAGCACGGGCGATATGATTTACAGTAAATACCAACTAGGCCAAACTGAAGTTTTTCTAATGCACTCTTATTCACCTTAACCTTCTTTAATACACTCTAATCAGCCTTAATCCTCCCTAATCCATCTTATGTCAATCACTAATGATTCATTAACTTGGGTACTCATTCTCTTATACATGGATGGACATGCTTTGGGTCACCTCTGGCCTTCCTTGGGTCACGTGATTTTTCCAGTTGATAACGCGACCTTGAAACAGATTTAGGGTCGAACAATGAAATCTTCCTTACCTCAGTAAGGAAGCCTTCATTGCGGTGAGACTACCTTATGTCACTCTGAAAGCTTCTTTACTGAGGACCCGCCGTGGTTGCTCAGTGGCTATGGTGTTGGGCTGCTGAGCACGAGGTCGCGGGATCGAATCCCGGCCACGGCGGCCGCATTTCGATGGGGGCGAAATGCGAAAACACCCGTGTACTTAGATTTAGGTGCACGTTAAAGAACCCCAGGTGGTCAAAATTTCCGGAGTCCTCCACTACGGCGTGCCTCATAATCAGAAAGTGGTTTTGGCACGTAAAACCCCAAATATTATTATTATCTTTACTGAGGGGCCCTCGGTGACGGCTTCCTTAGTGCTTCCTCAGCATAAGGTAGCTCCAAAGCTACCTTCATGTGTCTTTACGCCGCTCCTGGCCCTGAACGAGCGCTTCACCTCACTGCTTAACCAGATGACCTTTGCTTGCGCATGCGCGCTGTCGCCCACCTGCGGAGAAGTGCTAGCACTGTACGTCTTGCCGGGCATGTTCGTTTCAGTCACGCGTGTGGCATGAAAGCGTTGCTAGGCGTTGCACGACGCCGGCGTGCCAGCGTTGATGGAACACATCAAGTTTTGCACTGTAATGCGCAACTTTTATTAAGTTTAGTAAAAAAGATAGAACAAAGTGTCCGCGCTTCTCTATATTAGCTCCTCAATTTAAAGATTGTGCGACGGTACAACATTTTTATTGAATAATGGTGTTCGCGTAAAGCTTTTAGGAGATAATCTCGAACCCAGGCATGCGGCAACCGCTCCTTACGTGAGGACGGGCGAAGGGAGTTTTCAGAGTACGCTTGCTTCCTCCATCGTTCCTTCGCTGTAAGGAGGCCTCACGTAAGGTTAGGAAGCGCTCGAAGGAAAGGAACGTTTCATTGCTTGGGCCTTAAAGGCTTTCGCCTTAAAACTTAAAAAAAAAACGCAATGTTCACTAGCTAAGGCTCATCACCTGCAATACCACGGGTATACTTGCCACTAATTTTTTCAGGGCGCAAAGCAGAATCTGTAATGCTGCACTTCCGACTGAATAACAACAGTTAGCGACGTGCGAGGTGATGGAGCCGCCCCAGAATATTAAGCATACTGAGGACAACCGCAACAAAAACGCTGGGGAGCAGGCCGGAAGAATGAAAAAAAAATGCAGCATTACGGGATGTTTTGCTACGAGCTATAAGAAAGACGTCTCAGCTCGCAAACAACACTGTTCTTTGTCGGAACAAAGTTCTTTTGGCCAATGTTATGCAGCCACAGCTTCATGCGCAAGCCGTTAATTTAAAGGGATACAGAATAAAAATCGAAGAATATAGAGAAAGCCCCACAATTGCATTCCTAAGACACGATTGCTATAGTATATAGTGATTATTCGGGTTACTTTTGAGCGGATGGCTTTATTTTTGACTCTCTATGAGCGGCCACTGCGTCCCTCGCAAAGCGCTCCCGACAACAAGCCGGCGGATCTGACGTCACACCTACCCTTAGCAGCCGCGGAGCGAGCTGGCCGGCTGCAAAGTTTTGTTTTCCTCGCGCTGCGCAGTGCAAAATGCAAAGTTCTAGTGAGAGCGATAGCATGAGCAGAACTTATGACTCGACTTGGATGAGTGGCCTACTGAACGACCGCGAACGATAACGGCGAAGGCCTACGATCCGTCCGCGTCGTCAAGCGAAATTGACGACGACCCGCTGCAGCAGTCCCCCTCCGCGGTGCCGAGAGTGTCTGGACCAGCAAAGTGGTGTTTACACTGTGCATTCCATGTACACGCGTTCGCCTCGAGAGATCAGGGGCGGCATCATCGGTGGAAACCAGATAGAAACGCGGTTCCTGCGGCTCGGATCGCAAGCTCGCACCTGTCACGAATGAGTTCGCGAGACGAGAGGCGCACGCCTCATTGACAGTGTTGCATCCGTGGCGGTGCGCCCAGCGTGATTCGCTCACGCAAACGCTTTGCCATGTTTGGCTTCAACAGAGTGAGGACGCTTATGCCTCAGGCTATGCAATGTCAGGCGACGTAAGGAATTTACTGCTGCGTTCTGCGCAAAGCGGCTTAATTGCTTCGCCCGCTTGGATGGGTAGCTGCTAGCGCGTAAAACATGAAAGCCACCAATGCACAATACAGGTGCCGTGAGTACACACTGTACAAAAAAGAAAGAAGAAAACGTAAAAATCGTTGAAGATATTGACGCGTGTAGACCTCCCTGTACCTACGCCATCGGAGCAGGTGTGGCCGGCGGCGTCTCGCGCGGCAGGTGCTTGATGCGCGCAAGTAGCTGTTTTGAAAATTGATGCGATTAAGCAACGGGTGAAGATTGAAGTCAGGCATGTGCAGTGACTGAAATGCGCCTCTGTAAGCAGGGAGCGGTCTTCACAGAGTGAACGAGTACATGCGCAGCGGTTTCAGCGTCCCGTTGTTTCATCGTAGCCGAGCACGCCTTCGCTTGGTGCACATGAGATGGCGCCACCAGTCTCATGTCGGCGATTTTTTAAAATTTTTTTTTGTCAGCCGTCGTTTCAGACGATGCGGATTTCGATTCATTCTGACAGAATTGGCCAAACATCTGGCTATGAACGTCGTACAAACGACAAATTACGGTCAAACGGCACCTGTGCGCAAAACCCCAGCGTGAACATGTACGCGAGAAAAAGAGTACCGCTGCCTGCCGTTTTCACATGCGCACAGCAGACCCTCGGCATTTTGCGGCGTTGACACGGCTGCTCCACGAGATGAAAGATGAGGTTTTCGAACAGGTCACACGAGGAAGCGGTACGAATAGGACGGTAGCACAAAAAAGCGCGTTGCTGCAAACGTCAACTCGCCCCTTCGCGCGCTCAGTGTGGACGATCGCTCGCAATGGGCCTCGAGGTGGGTAAGCGTGACGTGATATCCGGTTTTGCCAGAGCTTTCGGAGGAGGCCGGTAGGTGCTGTGATTTGAGAAATATTCACTAAAATAATTACTTTTCGCTCGCTTCTCCTCAGAAAGAGTGTTGTTTTGGTCGCTCTCGGTGCGACAGCTATCACTGGAGACAGAAATCTCGGCAACAAATTTTTTATTCACTATCCCTTTAAAGGAATTAAATTATGGGGTTTTACGTGCCAAAACCACTTTCTGATTATGAGGCACGCCGTAGTGGGGGACTCCGGAAATTTCGACCACCTGGGGTTCTTTAATGTGCACCTAAATCTAAGCACACGGGTGTTTTCGCCCCCATCGAAATGCGGCCTCCATGGCCGGGATTCGATCCCGCGACCTCGTGCTCAGCAGCCTAACACCATAGCCACTGAGCAACCCCGGCGGGTAATGCGCAAGCCGTGACGCTTTCCTTGTGGTATCATAAAAACGGCATAACCATCTTCAGGCTTCTTGCTGCAGTTATATGCGCAACAGCCCGGCATAGCGCTAGCACATAGAGCAAGAAACACAGCGTACAACGTTCGCTACGCCGAGCTAAAGCGCCGAGCCAGCTGTGCACAGCAGGAAAATGGCGCGAGCGAAAAAGAAAAACACAAGCAAAACTTAAGATCCGCGTGTTTCCAAGGGCAACGACAGGGAGACCAATCGTCGTGCAGAAAAACGGGGGCAAAACTGATTGCCGCGGGGGAACGCACAAAGGTGCGAGGAGGAGGCGAGGAGGTCGCGCTGCGGCGGCAGAGTTCAGAGTGTCGCTACTTTAAAGTTATCAAGGGACTTTAATGCTTGCGCCGTCGCGGCAGCAGCTCGCATCCCCATAAGCGCAGGCAAATTTCCACTGCTTTCTTAAAATCAGGCAATTAGGTACGGCTAGTGTTACACTAAACTATGTCGACGCCAAAATGCGATCGTTCTGCAAAATTTGAGCAACAGCAGTGCAGCGGTGAGCGCAAAATATCCCCTCTATTACGAGAGGGACAAGCCAGTACATTTTTTCCTTGCTTAGGGGGTATGAGTCATTGGTGATGATGATAGTTTTTATTGACCCAGAACAAAAATGGATGGAATCCTAGCCATGCTAGTATGTCTTGAAGGTTATTCTAACTCTAACCTTCAAGACCTACTAGCTTCGTGTGCGCGCAGGGATGTGTAGCTTAACATTGATAAAACAGTATTTATGAGGATCACTAGAAAAATTAATAAATTGTCGTTTACCTATAGCCTAGCATCCAAACCTCTTACGGAGGTGAATGAATATAAGTGCCTCGGTGTCACAATAGCCAGTAACCTTAGTTCGAACTCGCACATCTCCCATCTTTGCGACTCAGCTTTTAAGAAGCTTTGCTACCTCAGGCATAAATTAAAACAGGCTCCTTCTGAAACCCGTCTTATCGCCTACACATCTCTTGTACATCCTGAACTCGAGTGTGCAGCTATTGTATGGCATCCCTATACTATAACTAACATCGTTGCGCTAGAAACGATACAACGTAAAGCAGTAAGGTTCATCTTCTCTAAATATCGCTCAAGTGATTCCTCAAGTCAGTTAACGGATGAACACAATATTCAGTCTTTGCAACTAAGAAGAAAGATTCACAGGCTTCAATTTTTCTTCTTACTGAGTAACACTAAACTATCTCTTTCTCCCGAACCATACATAACACCCCTTACTGCCCGCCGAACAAGACATCGCCAAGCTGCCTCATTAACCAATGTCTTTGTGTTCCCCTTTCCCTCGAACAGTAACGGAATGGAACAGCCTACCTTATAACAAACTTCTCAGCACTGACTCAATAGCGCCTATTACTATCTAATATTAGTGCTTGTTCTTACGAAATCTCGTTTCAATTTGTATCGTTGTGCAATATTTATTGATTTACGTGTTGTAGTAATGTTGAATTATGCACTCCTCTTTTTTTTCTATTACATTTCCAGTGCTTTGAAATTGTGCTTGTGAAACAGTGTTTCAATTTGTATCTGCCACTCTCTATGCATTATTTGGGTGCTTTACTCATTGTGCAATTGTACTTGCAATAGCAGTTGAACAGCAATTTACAATAGGCAGCGAGGCACTGGAAGTCGTAAGGGAATGCATCTACTTAGGGCAGGTAGTGACTGCGGATCCGGATCATGAGACGGAAATAATCGGAAGAATAAGAATGGGCTGGGGTGCGTTTGGCAGGCATTCTCAGATGAACAGCAGGGTGCCATTATCCCTCAAGAGAAAAGTATATAATAGCTGTGTCTTACCAGTACTCAACTACAGGGCAGAAACCTGGAGGCTTACGAAAAGGGTTCTACTCAAATTGAGGACGACGCAACGAGCAATGGAAAGAAGAATGATAAGTGTAACGTTAAGGGATAAGAAAAGATCAGATTGGGTGAGGGAACAAACGCGAGTTAATGACATCTTAGTTGAAATCAAGAAAAAGAAATGGGCATGGGCAGGACATGTAATGAGGAGGGATGATAACCGATGGTCATTAAGGGTTACGGACTGGATTCCAAGGGAAGGGAAGCGTAGCAGGGGGCGGCAAAAAGTTAGGTGGGCGGATGAGATTAAGAAGTTTGCAAGGACGGCATGGCCACAATTAGTACATGACCGGGGTTGTTGGAGAAATATGGGAGAGGCCTTTGCCCTGCAGTAGGCGTTACCAGGCTGATGATGATGATGATGATGACTTTCTATTACATTTTTTCCGGAGCTTTTTTTTTTTACTCCTTCGTCAATCTATTGTGTTTTCTTTTTTTGTATGTACCTTTCCCCTCCTGCCTGGGCCTTCTAAGGCCCGCAGTATTCCTAAATAAAAAAAAATAAACAGGTTCGCTGTAAAACAAATAAGAGCCCGTCCAATGCAATAGCTCGTTACATACTGTTGTATATTTAACATGGGTATTACAGTTGCAGGTGAGGAAGAACATAGACGAAATGAAAAAAAAAATATCCGAGGACACCTAAGCACTTTTGAGTTGCGAATGCGAAAGCATTAATGCAAGGTCGATCCAAATAGGTCGCGAAGCTTCGGGCGAAAAGCGGTTCAGTACAGATTGTCACCGACATCAGCATGGGGGGTTATGGGAGCAGCGATTGAAGCGCGACTATGTTTGGAGGGAACAAACATTGGGAAAGAAAAACGCGTTTTTTAATTCAAACAAGGCACAGTTAGATTCATTCAACGAAAATAAAATTCCTAGGCAATTTTATACATTCTTGACGAGTTGAGAAAATACAAGTTTAATTTTATTATTATTAATAAATGCATTTCTTTTAAGCGCCCCTCGCTACAGGGGGCGTTGACGCCACTATCACTCGCAATGCAACGCACGTCTTGAAATGGGCAGAAAGGCGCACTCGTATCACCTGTTGAAATACGCCCCCCTCACAGTTTGTGCTTTCTTGCTTGTCAAAGTTTGTCTGAATTTGTTGACGTGGGTAGCTTCATTGCTTCTTAATCTGTTCAGTCAAATGTAGTGAGTTACGACCGCCAGATAATTGTGTAGTTGTTTTCGTGCGACCGCGCTGGCCGACGGGCTTGGCATCCAACAATAAGATCAGCACTCTACACCTAAAGCTTTCGTCCGCCTCCAAAGAAAGTATGTTCTGTGCAGGGATGCGATTTCGACAACCGTACGGCTGGCCTTTTCCTGCATCGCTTTCCACGCTGAAAGCTCGAAACGCCCGTCCAGTCGAATGACAGGGCATTTGAATATATAGCTCCAAAGGAAGAACAACAAAACAAATTTCGTGCCTTCGAAACCAAAATAACGTCACTTCTGCTTTTAACGGACATGGCGTCAAATTTTTTCTTCCGCCGGAAGTGTTCCCACCACATACAGATGGCGCTAAGCCCCATGGACCGCCGATGGACCGCCATATATTGAACGTATGGGCTCCTATTGAAGCTTCGCTACCAGGTACATTTACCTTGATTAATGTTCAATTGAACGCCGCTGAGCGGTCCTTCGAGTGATGAACTCCTCGCGGGCAAGCGAGTGCGTTGACACGCTTGGTGCGTTTTGATTTGACTTTACCGAGCCGCATTAGAACGCAAGCGAGAGCTTGCGCGGCCAAGAAACGCGCGGATAACGCAGGCTTTCTGAGAGCGAGGGTGACGGGGCGTCATAGAATAAAGTACCAACTTAGAGAAGGGAAACTATACCTTTCGCAGTGGTTCGAAAATAAGCAGCGGCAGCGCATGGAACTTACTTAGGTAGACGCCAGATGACGTTGCTCAATCCGGAAGCGGAAATGCACTTCTTTTTTTAAGAGCAAAATTTATTATGGCCGCTTTTGGCCGGTCGCGTACGCTGGTACGCGCCGTGCTTGCTATGCCGGCTATGCGGCATGACTCAATGCCTTCGCTGCCGCGTAGCTGGTGCGTTCCAATTGCCAAGAGCCTCTACTGACGCCCATACAAACACGCCACAAGTGAGTGAACAGAACGTGCGACTTTATTGGCAGAAGTCAAGCAGTGTATACATTCTCGTGCAATAGCAGAAATAAAATTTGCATGTCGAGATATTCTGGAATCATTGACGCGAGCTCGTAAACGGCTCACCGTCGTCGTCACACGTGGTGGTCAGGTTAACGAGCGACATCCAGCAGCGGAAACAGATCGGACAGAGTGTGCCACCTGTTTGCAGCCTGCACAGCGACATGGATACCCTGGATTTTAGCCGTTCACTCCTTTCCAACCTGCACGTTTCTTTCCTTTCGGGGGCCGCTAATGTGTGGCCACATTGTCTCAATATGGACAAGTCGCTTTCGTGGGCATCGCCTTCATCAGCTACTTTTGCGGGCATTTCCAACCATGTGGCTATCAACTTCATACGGATCGGAATATGCAAGCACGTGTGCTGGTCTCCGTTCATGCCTAATCGCGTCCGAGAAAGGCCAGAGGCGCAATTTGCCTATGGCTGCAGCAGGAAAGGGTGAACGGGGAGCACGAATCACGGTGGATGAAAATTGGGAATCTGTGTCGCTGTGCAGGCTGCAGGAGCGAATACTTACTTCGAGAGACTGCTTCCCAGTGCAACCGACCAGGCCGCAATATTCGAAAAACGCAACACTGCGATCGTAACCAAGTGACATAACAGCAAAATTAAACAGCAATCAGTCACCGCATGAGGTTCAGACAATACATTATACATTGGCTACGAACCATATGGCAACAGTGAACATTCACATACACAGGTGTCTTAGGGTACATTCAGCCGCCTACCTGCAGGCGTAGTGCCTGCCTTCGTTGCACGTGGTGGTCTAGTAACGAGCGACAACCAGCAGCAGAAACAGATTGGACAGAGTGTCCCACCTGTTTGCAGTGACAGTCATTGTTAAAGATGAGCAACTCGCAGTGCGAAGCAATTGGGTGACGCAGGCATCTGCTGCCGCAGCCTACACAGCGACATGGACTACCCATCATTTTGGGTTTGACTCCTTTCCAATCTGCACGTTTCTTTTCTTTCGGAGGCCGCTAATGTGTGGCTCACACTTGGTGTCTCACATTGTCTCAACCTGGACAAACATTGTCTCAATATGGACAAGTCGCTTTCGTGGGCTTCACCTTCATGAGCCACTTTTGCGGGCCTTTCCACCCAACTGTTTACACGCCCGACCATGTAAGCACGTATGCTGGTCTCCGTTCACGCCTAATCGTGGCCGAGAGAGGCCAGAGGCACAATTTGTCCATGGCTGCAGCAGGAAAGGGTGAACGAGGAGCACGAATCACGGTGTGCTTAAATTGGGAGTCTATGTCGCTGTGCAGACTGCAGGAGCAAATGCTTACTTCGAGAGACTGCTTCCCAGTGCAACCGACCAGGCTGCAATATTCGAAAAACATAACACTGCGACCGTAACCAAGTGACATAACAGCGAAATTAAACAGCAATCAGTCACCGCATGAGGTTCAGACAATACATTAGACATTGGCTACAAACCATCTTACAGGCATAATGCTTGCCTTTGTCGCATGTGGTGGTCTGGTAACGAGCGACAACCAGCGGTAGAAACGGATTGGACAGAGCCTTGCACCTGTTTGAACCAACAGTTGCCGTTGAAGATGAGCAACTTCCATTGTGAAGCAATCAGGTGACGCAGGCATCTGCTGCCGCAACCAACACAGCGACATGGACTACCCGGCATTTTAGCGTTAACTCCTTTCCCACCTGCACATTTATTTTCTTTCGAGAGCCGCTAATGTGTGGCTCGCACTTTTTGTCCCACTTTGTCTCAATGTGGAGAAGTCGCTTTTGTGGGCATCACCTTCGGCAGCCATTTTTGCAGGCCTTTCCACCCATACGGCTATTAGCTTCATACACTTGGAACCGTGTAAGCACATATGCTGGTCTCCGTTTTGAGCAAATCATGGCCGAGGTAGGCCACAAGCACAATTTGCCCATGGCTGCAGCAGGCAACAACGAATGGGGAGCCCCAGTTTCGGTGTGTGTATACTGGGAGTCTATGTCGCTGTGCGGACTGCAGGAGCAAATGCTTACCTCGAGGGACTGCTTACCAATGCAACTCACCAGGCCCCCCACATCTGAGAAACGTAACACAGTTACCACAACCAAGTGGGGCAGCAAAACCAGATTCTGCAATCAATCACTTCAGTGTAGCTTGCGCAAACATCCAGGCTATCGAGGAAGAAGAGCAATCATCAACAAGACTAGGAATATGGAAAATGAGAAAGCTTGCACTCAAGAGAGAAGCCACTCTGCTCTGCAAGCACTGAAGGCTAAAAACATCAAGAAAAGTAAAATGGTGCATAGCATATGGTGCATAGGTTAATGCAAGACACATGCCAATGCTGCATCACCTATTTCAGGAGAGGAATTGTGCATGACAACATACACTAGAAGATACTGCTACAGATATGTTAGGCTACTAGACAGTGACTGGTATTAAGTTTCAGCGAAGAATCGGTTGACCTTTATGTTTTGATGAGGATGAATGATCTCTAACAAAAATGGGCAATCAAAAAGCTTGCATTTATAGAAGAAAAATTACACTTGGCACAAACGAAATTGACATGGCTAGGAAGCTGATTAAGGGCAAAATGACGGATGTCGATCTTTTGTCCAGCGTCGTCCGTGCTTGGTCAGATGTCGCAGGTGCATCTGAAGACGAATAATTTCTAGAAAGTCCTTTTTGAGTTACCTGGATGACTCAGCCAAATATCCGTGCTGGTGGAATGGTGGCTGAAGCTCTTTTCAGTCTTGACACAGTCCCCTGCAGACTTGATATCTCATCCATATTCTTCTGCATGCGCTTCTTTGTTCTTGGTGTAAAAGCCCTGCAAATTCGGCTCCAGCCCCTTCCTGTTGTTGGTGCAGATAGGAGCTCCTGTGATGACCAGGATATGCTTGGCATAGACTGTTGGGGCAGAACAGTGACACATGAGATGCAGCACAGATTAGCCAAACTCTTGTGTGCTTTCTTTTATGTTCGAACCAATTATACTGAACCATAAATATGAACAAACATTCATATCTGCTGCAAACAGCAAGCCAATACAGCATATATCAAACATGTTTATTTCTGAACCATGTGTTGTTTACCTTGTAGTAGTAGCCAACGTCCACACAATGACATTGTTGTAGCAGGCAGCAGCCTCTGTTTAGTGCTGGAGTGGAGTGTGTTGCTTTATACTGGTGCCGTCCTCATTACTGCATGTCTGGAACGGAAATTTTGACTGAATCAGAAATTGAAAAAGCAAAATTTTGCAATATGAAATGCAAAAAGGTGTGACATATATATTATAATGGTTTGCGACTACAGAACACATGCAAACGTACTGTCTGTTCTAGGGTGCTTAGGCAGCATGTTAAATACATATTGCTATTGTCCATAAAATTGATGTCTGCCTACCTACAATGCATGTCAACAGCTTAAGTATTATTAAGATCACAAATGAGAACATTTGTACGTTCATTTATACACTAGAAAAGATCACACTGCTGGTTCCACGAGCAAATGCATGAAAGTCATGAAGCTGTTAGAACTGATGCATTATTTTTCTGCACGAACGTGATGCACCGCTTCACTACTGCAAGAAATAAATGTCCTACGGTAAACCAAACTGAACAGCAAGAACATTTGGAACCAACAAGTACGAAATATGGGTGAATTATGATGCTTGCAACTGTTTAATACATTAAATCCTGTACTTCCACTTCATTTTACCATAGGATTATTCGGTTTTGTGGACGAAAGAAGTTGACGGCGGACTCGAAAAGAAAGTTTAATATGTACATTCATAAGGCTACTGTCACCTACGACCACGGCTACAATAAGATGAAAAATGAGACGCGCGTTCCGATATCGCTCTTTCTTTCCTGGTTGTGTGTGTATAACGACAGCCTCGCAAGTAAAGGTTTATTTAGGAAAGTGCAACTGAGATCCTGACTGCCCATATGTAATGCATGATCTAGTTCGTTAACTTGTGCCCGCCTGGAAGGTAATGAGACGGATATTATATAATGATTCAAGCAGCGGTGTTACACGACTCACCGTTATTGCCGTTGTCAGTCGCAGCAAAATCCAGCTCCCGTTTCGATGCAGACCTGTTCCGAATGGCTCACGATCGAAACCCAACTTCCTGGCTTACATGTCCGCTTGAAAACACGTAACTTCACCCCAAGTTAAATAACAGGAGACATCGAAGCGCAAGAAACTAGTTTTAGAAACAAAGAAGCAACCAGTCTGAGTGTTGTTGCGACTTTGCACCGCTGCACCACTATTACGACTTTGAGGTGGTCCCGTAGCGCTCGTCGCCCGTTTCGTGACAGGGCGTTGGTAGCGAAGACTCCGAGTCAGGCGTCGGTGAGAATAACGAATGCGACTTTATACACTATATACAGGTCATTATACAGGACAAGATAGGATCGGCACAGGGGCCGAGAGCTAACAGCAAACGCGACTGTTCCCGCACGGCGACGTCCGGCGAGACTCCAACTCGTGACACATCTCACTCCACTCGAGAGCGGCACTCGGCCCACGGTGGTTTGGTGGATCCAGTTCTCCAGGCGGCGGCGTCGGGGTTTATAAAGCCCCGAGAAACGATTGTTACTCAAACGGCCCAATACAAAGCCAGCACTCGATGGTCGTCCGAGAGGTCCAACCAGCGACCGCGCTGGCCACCCGCTTCAATGTTGCCGTGCGCGGTGACCTCCAGGGAAAAGGAAATACGCCGCCGGGCTGTCTAGCACTTTGTCGCGCGTTCGGCATTGTCTTTTGCCGATGCTTCTCCTCAGGACGCCGCTGCCTGACGGCTCAGCATCTTGACTTGTCAAGGAAGAGTTTAGGGCGCTGTGCCTTTCGGCGCAGCCCTGGGTTTGTCCAAAGAACGTTCGCAGGATAAATTCTGCATCTTGTAGATTCGTATTCCGGGCTGGTGGTACGGGCACAACAGCATCTCCGCCATCAGATAAGGCGCTGGGAAGACGAGCTGCCTCCACGTGGCTCGGATGCCAGGTGCGCACGTTCGTCAGGCTCGTCCAAGTTCACGTCCAGTGTCCGGACGCCAGATAACTTCACGTGCCGAGGCCCCACTCACCAGGACATGAGCTCTGCTCACCGCGTTGTCGCCAAGGCACCTCGACCAGCTCCGCTCGGGTCGTTCCTAAGACCTTGCTTCTCGCCACTGGTCCCGGTTCACGTGAAAGATCGATAATGCTGAACGCTATGTGCGTTTATAATGACGAAGAAACAATAAGCTTACTAACAAAGAGTACAATATCTAATTAGCAATGATAATTTTGCCCTGTTTTTTATGTAACAAAAATGCTTCGGTAATTGTAAGAGAAAGTTTGTAAGATAAATTGCGCTTATTACGACGCCTCTACCGGAAAATGTTGGAACTAACGTAAGCATCCCGAATTGATTCTACTACGCTGGTTTTGTTAGGAGCGGCGCGCGGTCGATTTTTTCGCCCTCTGTGGCCATTTGTTGAACTTGAGAGTGTGCTACCCCTGGTGGCGTCGCCCTCTCCGCTCACGCAGTATCGCGGCAGCAGCATGTGCTCCCTTTCGCCCGCTTTGTCGGCGCTTCTGTGCCGGCGTTGACAGCGCCGCATGCGACGCAAAATTCAACTAGCGGGTGGTACGCGTCTTTGATCTGTTGTTCGCACCGCCTTGATTGCCTCTTGCACTGCGCGTGTTTGGGCACGTTTCGTGTCGCGCGCGTTGTGTGCCTACGTGTGTGCCCGTGGACATTTCATTCGAAGGGCGATGTACAGTCTGTTTCGCACTTAGGGGAAAACTCGGAGCGCCTTGCATCGCGATGCGGCGAGTGCTTGAGTCAGGCGGCGGCGGCAGCAGCGCGCGCAGGCGTAGGTGCTCGAGGGGCGGGGTCTTGAACGGCGTCGTCTGCTACGGCGACGCGCGCTGGCCGCATTGTCAGGAAGCGTGCTACTGTCAGGGGCAGTGCGCCGATGTCATCGTTACTGCGTGAAATGAGCCGGTATTCTTTACTAAGCGTTGTGCGACGCCCCCTGATACGCCTCGATGGTAAGTTCATCGCTGAAAGGTGCAGGACAGTCATAGACGACGTACTGATTCCATACGTTCTTCACGGCCTATTCCTGGAACGCGACTATATATTCTAACACGATGGCCGCCGATCCACACTGCTCTTGTTGGGCAAGAACTGCTGGGAGAGCGCGCCGTCACTCTCTTGCGAGTGGCCGGCTCAATCCCCGGGCGCCAACACCATTTAAAATGTCAGGGGCTCGTTGAACGTATCGCTGCCGCACCATCCCCTCTATCAGTCGTCCGAGGATAGGCTTCGATCCACCATCGTCAGCGACTGAGACGTGCTGCGAATGAACACATCCCTGATCAAGTCATTCTACACTTCACTGCCTTCCAGGATGAGTGCTGTCATCGATGCCGCAGGGGACATGACGAGATACTAACTGAAATTCGGAGCGTGACGTGTCCGATTCCCCGCCGGTGGGCAGGGTCTGTCTGGTGTAGTGAATGATTGTCGAGAAAAATCACTTCCAGCTCATTGTCTTAACCTAAAACATTCCTTTAATCGTATCCGTTTGTTTCATCGTGTTCGACCCCCATAGTTATCATTGTTGAGTGCTTTGTTTTCCTTTCGAGTTAAACAAAGACTGAGCACGTTGCGCGCACATCTTGATGCGTCTTGTCGCTGCTTATTACGGTAGCACGCACAGTGAAGAAATACACGTGCAGGCGCTCAGTACCCCGGCCTTTCGAAAGAACAAACGAAGCATGCTGCGAAAAGAAGTTTGTGGAACTCCATTATCGCCAGTGAAGGCTCAGAGTTTGGCGACGCACAACGTTTAGTAAAGAATATTAGCTCAGTTACCGCAGTACCGATGTAATCGGTGTACTGCCCCTTATATGCAGTAGCACGCTTCCCGACAATGCGGCCAGCGCGCGCTGCCGTAGCAGACGACGCAGATCACGACTCCGCCGCTCAGCTCACAGCTCTCTTGTAAATAGAAGAAATAAAGTTTGTAACCAACGAACCTCGAGCATCTGCGCCTGCTCGAGCTGCTGCCGCCGCACGACTCCATTGCTTGCTGCATCGCGATGCATTATGTTCTGAGTTTTCCCCTAAGTGTGAAACAGACTGTACACGCTTCTAGTTGCCTTTAAGAAGATCGGTACGCTTGACGATTATTTTTATAGCTGCAATGCGGCGAAAGGGCAGCGACTGCTTAACCATTTTAGTGACGCTGAGCAGGTAATTGGAAACGACATCGTATGTGCCGCCGAAATAATCGTCAGCACATACGATGCGGCACATGCATACGGCACATACGAGCTAACGTCATTTTTGCAGTTTCTCACAATATGTTTGCTACAAATCCGTGTTGTCTCTGATGGCGACAACGGACTTCCATCGACACTGTGCGAAAATAAACAAAATATATCGCTGCATAGCACAAGTACGACATGCGCACACAATTTTAACTAGTACGTCCCCTACAATATGGAATAGAGGCAGCAATGTAGACAGCTTGGCCATTTTTAAACAATGCTCAAGACACGGAAGTTGAAAATATTAGTAGTAATTCCTGCTTCAGCAATGCCGGCGCGACCAAGGCGCAGGCGTGTATCGTCCAGTAACTCGATCAATCGGTGCACTGGTGAAGCGGGAATGAACTCCGATCATGTTCAATGCATCCTGCACATATTCAATTTCTCCGCACGCGTGAAGATCGGCCACTGCTAGCGCATGCAGCAGAAGTGGTTTCCATTCTTGGGCAGCGCGCACACAAACGGAACACGAGAAAGAAGACAGGACAAGCGCTCGTCGAACAACTTAGTTTTTATATGAATAAAAGGACTATGTACCGAGTAATTATTAAATTCATGTGGGTTACATATAAAAACCGTCATACACTCTGGAGTGATCAATGAACGATTTCGCTTCGTTTGCCTGTTGTTTACTTCGCTCGGCGCACCGCAGTAATCCATGTCTGTCGTCTGCTTTTTTCGTACCATTTTCTTGTGAATCTGCAGAATTTCACTGGTGGCATCAACCCTTTCGTGTTTACATTGCTGTCGTGGCAGTTAACAACACAATAATAATTTCCGGTCATCCGAAGAGGCGCCGTCGCAAACGAGATGTTTCGCGCGCAGCGCGAACCTAACGCGGGCCCGAATTGTGGCGGAAACCTACACCCGTTGGAGATGAGATCGTTCCGCCAGGGGAGAAATGAGCGCTGGCGTCTAGGATGACACTTGGCGTGCGGTCGTCCATGCTCCGTCGAGGCCCCAGTATGGTGGCTACCATAGCCCCAGCCACCAAGGGCGAGCCAGCATCGCAGCTAACAGGAAGTTAGGTGTCGTTTCGCTCCTACAGACCTCGCCGGCTTTCTCGCTCAATGGGCCATTTCACAATTTCACATCAAAATTAAAAGCAGATACAATCTCTTACGTATGAGGACTCTCAGTTGAGCAAACCGTTAAAAAAAGACGTTTTCAGCGAATGTGTCAAATTTTGCACTAACCATGTGAACTCTACCAAGTTCTTTTTTTTTGCTGTTTTACATTTCTGAAGGCGTTTATACTTCAAAGGGTTATTTAGCTGCACAAGGCTGAAGATTTAATAACAAGTGCACGTAAAGCGTAGAGCCTCCTTCTGAGTTCGTTCTCACTTGCCTATGGCTTTTTGCCGGCGCCTTTGACCGGCGGATACGCTGCATTGAGGGTCACCTTTTTCATGTGAAAGTAATTCTTTAATTGACGAACGAAGAAATTACCACCAAGGCTTACATTCGCAGTTTTCAAATCTACAAATTTTGCGCTGAACAGGTTTTCTTACTGTAAGATAGTTGACCGTACTCTTGTTAAAGTTGACATGAACGTTAACGCTACTTAAGTCATTTTAAATCTGCCGCTTCAAGCGTTTAGCGCCTGTGATAACATTCTTGAGAATCCTTCAGCGAGCGGCAATATGATAAAATTTGAGAGAAAATGTAAAGCTGAAAAAGAAAACTGTCGACACAAGCGCAGCGAACTGAAGGCACGCCTTCTACAGTTTGGGTGAAGTATCTACGGAGTAATCGATAAAGAACAATTATAATTAAAGCATTCATTGACTGATCTCGAGAATAAAACATAACGGCTGCGCAAGTGATTAATCATTTTCCCCATTCCAGCGAGGTTCTGCGTGCTACTGATTCTCTTTTGGTGACTGAAACCAGGAAGGTAGCAACTCCAGCTGGTTGGAAGGTGAGTGACCGAAGCCTTGTTCATGTCAATGCAGGATGAGACTTTGGTCGGGTCTCCGCTTATACTATATCGGTTACGTTGTTTCAGTTAAATTGTACCGTCAATTTAACGTCTTTTGGGATCGCATCGCTGATCGGTATTGGTAAACGAACACTCTGAAGAAGCAAAGTTGCAGGACACAGACCATGCATTCCGCACACTTTCCCAGCATTATTACTACTCGTTATTACTACTCATCATTACTCGTCATCATTACTTGAAGTTTAGCTAGAAGTTGCCAAGTGTTTCGCGCTTGAGTTTGCTTCCGTCTCATTAGCATCTACACAACAGCCAAGATATATTTGATACACATGGCAACCATATTAATAGTGGGAACGATGGAATGAACTATACCAAAGCGCCGTGAACGCGTTTCAGCTCATATTTTCTAAATAACACGATTCCATGCATTCTTGTTTGCCTGATTGTCTTCAAATGTCAAATGACTGCTAGCTTGTCTTTTCCTATTTCGTCATTCGTGCTAATCGCCGGCCATAGTACATTGTGCCATGACTTTGCATTACTGACAATGCAGAAAGGGACCCCCTGCATGGTGCTCCCCAGCGTCACTGAGGAGGAGATTCCCATGCTCTTCCCGACTGGCATCAAGCAGTACAACGTGCCTTCCGGAAAGAACTACCTCCGCACCACTATGGACTGAAATCGCAAGAAGCGGCTGCGCATGCGAAAATCGCCTGACTCTGCTCTCTCTCTCTCTCACTCGCTCTCTCTCTCTGTCTGTCTCTCTTTAATATACACCCCTTCGCTTCCGTACGCCGAGTTCTCAGGCCAGTAACAGTTTGTAACGTGTCTTTTTCCGTCACTTTCGACGAAGGCACATTTTAAATACGCAGTGTTCAATAAATAACGTTTTTGAACAATTACGACCAAGTCTTGCGGAACACCAGCGTCCGCTGCTCTTAGCCAGCGGAAACCGTATTGCGTGGTCCTGCCTTACCTTTGGGTAAGGCGATGCGGTCGGGAACAAATAAGCTGGTCGGTAAGCTTTTGCCCTTCTACAAGACTGAACGTGATGTATGTGCGTTCTCTAACGCACGCACGGCAGAACGAACCGCACCGTGCATCGTAATGAAATGTGCCATTTTAGCAGACCGTTTGAAGGATGCGCTGGAAAGAGCGATCTTGCTATAGCATCAGATTCCTGCCGCTACCTTGACACGTGCTGAATTACTTGTATTTACAATTCTGGGACGTTTATTGTCAATTCAACTGCCAGTTCTTCTGAGCCATCTGTCCGACGAGTCTATGGCTCAAGAAGTCTGTGATAGACCCACTGTAAAGAAGTTAAAAACTGGCTTAGCTGTGGCTTTTATGATTGAATGATTGGGTTTAACGTACTAAGCAACGCACAGGCTATATGTTACCTTAGAATGCACCCAGAGCACCGGTGCATTCTTGCATTTCGCCCGTATTAGAATGAAGCCACTGCAATCCGGAATTTAACCCGCCGCCGAATTTTCGGCACACCAATGAGATTGCCAGGGGCGCACAGCGATGTCTGCGTGCGCAATAACGAAATTATTTTAAAAAACCCTTTGTTTTACAGCTTAAAGAACTGTTTTACAGGCTCTGCTGTTATTCTGTATTTTCTCGCCTTTCAACTTCTAGCGCATAAAATCGTGCAAGGGCGAGTGCAGTGCATCATGTCGAAACATGCGATACTCGCCCTAGTCATGTGCAGCAATAAAACCCATTCGCAAAAAGGAAAAAAAAAACAAGCTGTGCCTCGTGGGTCCAGTTTATATGCACTGTCTGCTTTTCCGTGCTCCCGGCACTGCACAGGTGATGCGCCCCAAAGAAAGTGGGCCCTCTTTTCCACACTATAATAGGTTTGAGAAAAACTCTCAGCGGGCGTGGGACTAGGCTGGAGTAAAGTGTAAGATAGGTCCTCCTATCGAAACGTTGGCCAGCCTGTCTGAGGCACTTTATCCCTGTTTACAAACTTTATACTACAGTGTGCTATTCCATCTGTCAGCCCCTTTCTTGTTTTTGGATTTTCAAGACTTGAAATTCTGCGATCGAGGCTCGTCGCATTATTGAACGAGGGGCTCGTAAAACGACACGCCTCACTTGTTTGACAGGAGCGAGGCCATTCTTAGCCACAGTGCAAACCGCACTTAAGCGAATGTCTAATACCCGTGTCACACGGGCGTTTGGAAGGCCTTCCAACCGATAGTCAGTTGACTCAAAGGTCAAATTCGAGCTGCCACACGGGCCGTTTCGAAGGCCGTCGAGTCAATAGTCTATCGAGTCAACGGAGCACCTTACAACTCTATCGAAATCTCGACGGCCTTTGAGCAACGGAAGCGGAAACAGCGCATACATGCCCTCTCGTTCACAGTGTGCTCGTACTCACGGTTAGAAAAAAACATCAAACCAAAATGCTCTAAAAATACTATATATGACTGTTATTAATTATTCAATAAAGTATTTTTGCCACTTGACATGTGCGAACACGCACCAAAACGGCGGCCGCATCGAGCGGCGAAAGCGTTGCCGCAGTTTCGCTACTCAACAACTTGAAAACTTAACATATATGTATGGCGATGTATAAACAAATGTTTGTGTATAAACAAACAAAAGAAATTATAGGGCTTTTAAGAGGTTTTAATGTTGTTTAACTTTTCGTGACATGAAAACGAAAATAAAGATCCGCAGCGCCACACAATTTTGCGAGAAACGCCTGAACCGCTCAACGGCCTTTCAAAAGTGCCGTGTAGCAGCGCGACAACTCCTTTGAGTCGATGGAGTTGTGGCGTTTCGAAGGCCGTCGACTGGAAGGCCTTCCAAATGTGCCCGTGTGACACAGGTATAATACGATTCTGGCACAGTTTTACCTGATGCGTGCAGATTTATGCCTCCAATGTTTACTGTATATTTATTGATGTCTGTGTAGTTCATGTGCTTATATAATTTGGCTTGTTCTTGCGATACCAGATTATTGTACTGACCCCTCACCCAATTCCGGAAACATAGAGGGTAACTTGAAGGAATAACCAAATAAATTAATAAAATATTAAATCAATCTGTCATCTTCGAATCACGCTTACCACAACATTTCATAGCACCAGGGAAACTTCGTTTACCTTGTCACCGAACAAAGCAACCTAAATCTGTTGTGTGAAATTATTTTGCAACATTTTTTTCCATTTGGCATAGTCGAGGCATATTGTGGGCGAATCTTGAAGTCGGAAGCTTTTCTAAAGCGGAAAATGTAGTATGACTCTCCACCTTCTGCTGCTGGTTTACTAAGCAATGTTAACTCTTGTTTACTGGACAAGTTCAACAACTTCGTAGGGAGCACTGGTGTCAATAGTTTCTGAGCATTTGCCACATAAATTGGCGCATATTTTTCACATGAATTCTGTGGACCGGCGTTTGAGAATTACAGCTGCAAACGCAGCCTGTCAGCACCACTTGCAGGAGGCGCCAATACCAGGTAGTAACTGCGTGAATCCGCTTCAAGACGTCGCTATATAATCAATACTTCAGGCGTGGGAGCTGAGCATTCAAGAGGAAAATGAAATATAGATTTAGAGTACCGTTTACAACCAAAGGCAAGCATTACGTAAGTAAAGCAATAGCTTTGTCCTGACTGCGTATGCTCCGTATGTTAGAGTTTCTGTTTACGTGCGCTCTGATAACGTACATTCTTTAGCTAGCTAATTGTTTGTAAGTTTACACACTAAGAAATAGCGTTGTTGAACATAGCGGCACCTATTGCTCCCGCTTCAGCGTGAATTCTCATGATGGCTACGCTCTCGTTGGTCGCCTGTAACTATTGAAATAAAAGCTTTCGCCTTCTTTGAACTCGCCTGAACCGCTAGTTACGAACGTATACTTGAGAATAACTCGAGTTTGGCCTAGTTGGTGTTTAGTGCCTGTCATATTGACCGCTAGTAAAGACGAAGACGGGGGAAGAGGACACAAATCGACGATACCGACAGTCGTCGTTGTGTTCTCTTCCCATGTCTTCGTCTTTACTAGCGGTCAATATGATATACTAGCGTATTAGCCCCGAGAACGAACTACAGGGGGCGCTGCGAGCGCCACTCGCGTGACGTCAGGGCAAGGACTCGCGCCTGTCGTCTGCTACAGTTCGGGTGGTGTCCGGGCGCTTTCTGCGGTGTTGTCGTTTGCTCGCCCTCGTTCTCTCTGCTTGTGTACTTATGGCAATCGTCTCAAATATATTTTTACGACGCCTTCATTTGCGAAAATTTATTCAAAGAGCTTATTTCTTAGACGACAATGCACCTCTCGAAGGCAACGCCACAGTGCCAGCGGAAGGAGCGCAGACCAGCCCATGGCGGTTTTTTCAATCGACAACTGCAAAAATATAGAAAAGAAGAATCCATTTATGATACCATACTTGCCGCGGTGCAACAAGTATGTCACAGACGCTGGCTATATATGACTTCCACAACAGTTACAATCCGCTAAAACTGGTTTGTTCACGACGAGTAGTTCATGGTGCGATAGCGAATGTTTGCGTTTCTTCACAGAAACGCTCGGCAGTAACACGAGGACTTAATACTGCATGCAGTTAGGTTCTACAAGCACAACTTGCTCCTTTGACTGCTTCTTAAAATTGGGCGGTTCTTGACGTGTTTATATTAAGCGGCGGTAACTTGAAGTAAAGCTAATGAAGGCTTACGTCTATTTACAGAATACAATATGGAATGTACAAATATATATTCCCTTTTCTGTGTTACACGTTCAACTCACTTGAGAAATTTGCTGGTGCTTGTTGCTTGAGGAACATACATGACGAATTTTTTGGCGGACTGACACAGGCTACTCGGCCTAACTTTTTTAGTGAAGTATGCCTGTTGGACCGCCTGCTGCAGCCAGAAAGGATTCGAAGCGTCAGTCATTAGTAGTATGGGACGTATTGAAGATATAATTCCCCTGTGGAGGGTCAAAAATCAAGTGAATATATATGTAAGTCTTGTGGTGTTTTCCTTATGAATGTTTGCGATTGGTTTGGAGCAAACTTTATTTTGCCTGCAGTTGGGCGAGGTTCTCTTTTATGTACCGACGAAGCGAATAGTTCTCAGTTTGCATAATTAAACAACGCCGAATCGAGACATGGTGAGACAGAAAGTGCTTGAATTTTCCATTTCTAGGCAATCTAAGCTGCACTGTAGTAGCTCGAGAATATTTTAGCCATTCCAATTGGAGCTGTAAAAAAAAATGCTTCATGGTTTCAATTCGAAATTGTAGTGAACTGATGATGGGTTTCACGAACAAAGCGTGCCTCGCCATACCGACAGTCAGTTGCTACCGTTGCGTGATGGATGTGCCATATTGACACGTGTACTTATCTTTATCGGGCAACCACGTTTCGCCGCTTAACAACTGTAATCGCACAGCGAGGGACGCGCCTGCATGTATCCGACGTTTCTGGAAAGTTATCGACGCTTCTATCCGCGTGTCTGTTGTCGCCGAACCTTGTGTTATCAGATTTCATCGCGTGACACGAATGGTGTAGAACTTTGTGGAAGACACGCGGGTTCCATCAGTTAATCTGGAACATTCGACGACTGATCTATAAAAGGCGACGCGCCTGAGCCGCTGATCAGATTTTCGACGATCGCCGACTGTGTTCGCCGCTATCGTTGTGCTTTAAGTGTATCCTGTTTTGTGGGCACAGGTTCGCCCAATAAAAGCGAGTTTTGTCTTTCACAGTACTGCTACGGTGTTCTTTCTTCACCGTCACTACCACGTGACATCTGGTGAAGGTGCTAGTGCGTTCATGTACCGAACGCCCCCGCAAAGCCGCGATCCAAGCCCGAAGCCCGAGGACAAAACCGACACCGCCCAAGACCAGCGTGCTAGCCGCAGACTGCAAGGACTGCCCCCAGAGCACGGACTTCTACCTGAGGCGACAAAGAAGATCGTGGTCAAGACCTCAATGGCTGCCCCAGCGTCCCCCGTTATCTTACAACAACCCCGGGACCCACCGAACTTCCATGGAGCAGCGACTGAAGACCCGGAGTCCTGGCTGGAGACCTACGAGCGAATCGCGACATTCAACAACTGGGACTCCGACGACAAGCTGCGGCATGCCTACTTCGCCTTAGAAGACGCCGCCGAAACGTGGTTTGAGAACCGGGAGTCGACCTTAACGACATGGGACCTCTTCCGTAGCGGCTTCCTGCGCACCTTTACGAGCGTCGTGCGCAAGGAAAGGGCCGAAGCCATGCTGGACGCCCGAGTGCAGCTACCGAACGAGAACGTTGCTATCTTCACGGAAGAAATGAAACGTCTCTTCCGCCTTGCCGACCCGGATATGCCCGAAGAGAAGAAAGTCCGCCTTCTCATGCGTGGTGTGAAGGAAGAACTTTTCGGCGCAATGGTACGAAGCCCACCGAAGACCGTAGAAGAGTTCCTTCGCGAGGCAACCAGCATTGAGAAGACACTCGAAATGCGGAACCGGCAATTCAACCGCCGTACGAGCTCTACCCACTACGCAGGAATTCAATCACTGGCCACAGACGATCTGCGCGAGACCATCAGGGCCATTGTGCGCGAAGAACTGCGCAAGGTCTTGCCTTCGTCGCAGCCTCAAGTGGCCTCGATCGCCGACATCGTGAAAGAAGAGGTGCACCGATCCCTTGGAGTTCCTGAGGTGGAACCAGAATCACCGCAGCCGGAGGCAATGACCTACGCCGCCGCCGTCGCCCGCCGTCAAGGCCCCCCTGCGCGACCGCGCCAGGGTCCTGCAACGCCGCAATTCCGTCGTCCGCCGCCGCAGCCAGCACGCCAATACGTCGCCCAGCGCACCTACGCGAGGAAGACGGACATTTGGCGAGCCCCCGACCACCGCCCGCTCTGCTATCACTGCGGAGAAGCCGGCCATGTGTACCGCCGATGCCCATACCGCGACCTGGGACTGAGAGGGTTCGCCGTCAACGCGCCGCGTCCACAGCTTGGTGAGCGCCCACGTGAAATCGCCGATTACCTAGTCGCCACTCAGCGGAACTCTCGACGACCATCCCGTTCACCGTCACCAGGCCGCTACCTGTCACCGCAGCGCCGACCGTACACTGGTCCAGCTCGGGGCCGCTCTGCGAGCCCATATCCGGAAAACTAAAAGCAGCAACCGATGGAGGTGCGGTTGCTGTTCGTCGAACTGACGAAGATCCTCCGCCGCCGACGAAGTCGATGAAGAAACCATCTCGACGACCTAATGACGACACGCCGCCGTCCCGACGAAGTCCGCAAGCCAAGACTACACCGACGAAAGACGACTTGACGACGCGACGTTCCAGTTTCAGTTCAACACGACGCAGCCGTGATCCGACGCCAAGACCTAACTGCAACGCCAGACAAAGAACCACCGACCTCGACGTGCTTCTCGACGGCCACGCAGTTACCGCCTTAGTGGACACCGGTGCTGATTACTCCGTCATGAGTGGACACATCGCCGCCCAGTTGAAGAAGGTTAAGACTGCATGGGAAGGCCCTCAAATTCGCACCGCTGGAGGACATCTGATTACGCCGACTGGAATCTGCACGGCAAGGATAACCATTCATGACCGGACTTACCCTGCCACCTTCGTTATCCTCCAACAGTGTTCTCGAGACGTCATTCTCGGTATGGACTTCCTGAACCAACACGGCGCAGTCATCGACCTGAAGTCGAAGTCAATAACGCTGTCGGAAGATAAAGCGATACCGCCGGAGAGCCCTCGTAGTCACCACGCCTTGAGTGTGCTCGAAGACCAAGTGAGCATCCCGCCCCGCTCCAGCATTGTTACTTCGGTGGGCACCGAAATACCCGCTGACGTAGAAGGTGTCATCGAAGGCGACCAACGCCTCCTGCTAGACCGTGAAATTTGCGTCGCAAGAGGGATCGCTCGACTGCATGGAGGGAAAACTGAAGTGTTGCTGACAAACTTCAGCCCGGAGTTCAAGAACATCAACAAGGGCACGACGATCGCGTACATAGAGGAAATTGTGGAAACCAGTAATGCGTTTGTCCTCTCGGATTCCGCCACATCTACCCCGACGACCACGGTTCCCGAACCAGACTACGACATTAATCCAAGTCTCCCAGTGATTAAGCAACAGCAGCTCAGAAGTCTGCTCCGACAATACAAAGACTGCTTTTCGACGACATCGAGGATTCGACAAACACCAGTCGCCAAGCATCGCATAATCACCGAGGAGTACGCTCGACCACTCCGCCAAAGCCCTTACCGAATTTCGCCGCGAGAACGCGAAACTATAAGAGAACAAGTCGACGAAATGCTGCGCGACGACATCATCCAGCCGTCGAAAAGCCCGTGGGCATCCCCTGTTGTCCTGGTGAAGAAAAAGGACGGAACCCTACGTTTCTGCGTCGATTATCGTCTGAACAAGATCACAAAGAAGGACGTATACCCCCTTCCACGGATAGACGACGCATTGGATCGGCTTTGCAACGCTAAGTACTTCTCCTCGATGGACCTCAAGTCTGGCTACTGGCAAATAGAAGTCGACGAGAGAGATCGCGAAAAGACCGCCTTCATCACCCCAGACGGCCTCTACGAGTTCAAGGCTATGCCATTTGGACTGTGCTCGGCGCCTGCAACGTTCCAGCGCGTGATGGACACGGTTTTAGCGGGATTGAAATGGCAGACCTGTCTCGTTTACTTGGATGACGTCGTTCTATTCGCCGGAAATTTCGACGATCACCTTAGGCGGCTTGCCACAGTACTAGAGGCCATCAAGTCATCAGGGCTCACTCTGAAGCCAGAAAAATGCCGCTTCGCTTACGACGAGCTTCTGTTCCTAGGCCACGTCATCAGTAAATCCGGAGTACGCCCCGACCCGCAGAAAACAGCTGCCATCGCAAAGTTCCCGCAGCCCACCGACAAGAAGGCAGTGCGTAGATTCCTGGGCATGTGTGCCTACTACAGGCGCTTTGTCAAGGACTTTTCACGCATCGCCGAGCCGTTGACACGTCTAACTAAATGTGATGTTGAGTTCAAGTGGGAAACGCCGCAGGCCGACGCATTTGAAGAACTCAAACGACGCATGCAGTCGCCGCCGGTACTTGCGCACTTCGACGAATACGCCGATACAGAAATCCATACTGACGCCAGTAGCCTAGGCCTCGGTGCCGTTCTAGTCCAGAGGAAAAACGGAGTCGAACAGGTGATATCTTACGCTAGCCGGTCGCTGTCAAAAGCGGAAGGCAACTATTCTACAACCGAAAAGGAATGCCTCGCCATCGTTTGGGCTACAGCTAAATTTCGCCCTTATCTTTATGGCAGGCCATTCAAAGTCGTCAGTGACCATCACGCTTTGTGTTGGCTAGCGAGTATAAAGGATCCTTCAGGACGACTGGCGCGGTGGAGCCTCAGACTACAAGAATACGACATCACTGTAACCTACAAGTCCGGACGAAAACACTCCGATGCCGATTGCCTATCACGTGCCCCCATTGACCCGCCGCCGCAAGATGACGAAGATGACGACGCCTTCCTTGGCATGATAAGCACAGAAGACTTCGCTGAGCAGCAACGGGCAGACCCGGAGCTAAAAGGCCTGGTGGAATATTTGGAAGGGCACACCGACGTTGTCCCCAGGGCATTTAAGCGCGGACTATCTTCCTTCACGCTTCAAAACAATCTCCTCGTGAAGAACTTTTCACCAGTCCGCGCCAACTACCTTCTTGTTGTCCCGTCAGGACTTTGTCCAGAAGTATTGCACGCCCTACATGACGATCCGACCGCTGGACACCTCGGTTTTTCCCGGACACTCTCAAGGATACAACAAAAGTATTATTGGCCGCGCCTGACCGCCGACGTCGCCCATTATGTCAGAACATGCCGAGACTGTCAGCGACGTAAGACACCGCCGACAAGGCCAGCCGGATTACTACAGCCAATCGAGCCTCCTTGCCGACCATTCCAGCAGATCGGGATGGACTTGCTGGGACCCTTTCCGACGTCAACAACCGGAAATAAGTGAATCGTCGTGGCGACAGACTACCTCACCCGCTTCGCTGAAACTAAAGCACTGCCGAAAGGTAGCGCAGCCGAAGTGGCGAAATTTTTTGTCGAAAACATCCTGCTTCGACATGGCGCCCCAGAAGTCCTCATCACCGACAGAGGAACGGCCTTTACAGCGGAGCTCACCCAAGCCATTCTGAAATACAGTCAGACAAGGCACAGGAGGACCACGGCCTACCACCCGCAGACGAATGGCCTTACGGAGCGGCTGAATAAGACCCTCGCCGACATGCTAGCGATGTACGTCGACGTCGAACACAAGACGTGGGATGCCTTCCTGCCATACGTAACAGTCGCTTACAACACGGCGGTGCAAGAAACAACACAGATCACGCCGTTCAAGTTGGTTTACGGCAGGAACCCGACGACGACGCTCGACTCCATGCTGCCCCACGTCACTGACGAAGAGAATGTTGACGTCGCTAGCTATCTCCAGCGCGCCGAAGAAGCCCGACAGCTCGCCCGCCTACGGATCAAGAACCAACAGAGGACCGACAGCCGACACTACAACCTCCGACGACGCTTTGTTGAGTACCAGCCCGGCGACCGTGTTTGGGTTTGGACACCGATACGCCGACGAGGACTCAGTGAGAAACTACTCCGACGTTATTTCGGACCCTACAAGGTCATCCGACGTATTGGCGCTCTGGACTATGAGGTCGTGCCAGACGGCATTTCGCATTCACAGCGGCGCCGCGCACGATCTGAAGTGGTCCACGTGGTGCGCCTTAAACCCTTTTACGGACGCTGACGAAATTCCTTATTTTTTGTTGTTGTTTTCTTTGCTACGGGTGTTTTTATTTTGCTTGTATGTAGCATCGGGTCGATGCTTTTTTTTAAGAGGGGGGTAATGACACGTGTACTTATCTTTATCGGGCAACCACGTTTCGCCGCTTAACAACTGTAATCGCACAGCGAGGGACGCGCCTGCATGTATCCGACGTTTCTGGAAAGTTATCGACGCTTCTATCCGCGTGTCTGTTGTCGCCGAACCTTGTGTTATCAGATTTCATCGCGTGACACGAATGGTGTAGAACTTTGTGGAAGACACGCGGGTTCCATCAGTTAATCTGGAACATTCGACGACTGATCTATAAAAGGCGACGCGCTTGAGCCGCTGATCAGATTTTCGACGATCGCCGAGTGTGTTCGCCGCTATCGTTGTGCTTTAAGTGTATCCTGTTTTGTGGGCACAGGTTCGCCCAATAAAAGCTAGTTTTGTCTTTCACAGTACTGCTACTCTGTTCTTTCTTCACCGTCACTACCACGAGACAATATTGTCGATAAAGGCTACTGAGGGCCACTATGAAACATTTCATCGCTTGCAATTGATTGGCTCTCAATCCTAACAACGAAACTTTTCTCTCAGGTGATTGCTACTATGGTATTTGTAAATTTACTATGTAAATACTCTACATGACGCGCCGTCGTGTTAGCAGCCATGAGCGATTCGTTTTTTGGAGGCCTGTTTCAGGGAGGGGTGAAACTAGCAGCAAACTTTTTCATAAAAAATGGGCGCCTAACTCTTTCTTTTACGCATTAATAAATGGCCATATTTGGCTAGAACAACTCACCAGAGTTATAAGAATCATGATGACAGCTTCGCTGGGCAATGCCTAACACTGATAACATGCTGACGCCAATTACCAAGATTTTTCTTTCATGTAAAATGCAATGTCTCTCATAGCTAAATTCTAAGGGAATGTTAAGTGTTTAGCCAAGCATCGTACACAACTTCGCGTATTGAATTTGCAGACATTCTTTTTACGCAAAATTTATGGACAGACACGGCGCGTATATGCATTATAATACTAGTAGCCCCCTTCAACGCTACATAGCTTGCGATATCCAAGCCCCAAATTTTATTGACTCACGTGCTTTAGGAGAAGGAACTGTGGTTCAGGCATGGCAGCAGAAAGAAGCCGACATACCCTTCAATAAGTGCGGCTCGAGCCACCTATACCGCAAGCATACACGAAGGGAACGAGCGCGCGCGGCCGCCGAGCGAGCCGGAGCGAGCGGCGTTCTGGCCGTGACGTCACACGCGAGAGGGCGCCACTCCTAATTCTCGCCGCTAATAGTGCGTCCTTCCAATCTCTGAGATCGTTCGACGATTCCGGCGTCCGTAGTCCCAAAAGAGGCGCGCCTGCAAAAAACGACAGAATGGTTGCTAATCGATTGTCTTGGCTTGGATACCTTAAGCACGAGGCACCTGACGTCACTCTGTTTTCTAACATCTTCCTTACGCGTGCGTGGTCCGTATGTTAAACTAAATGTCTTGAAGGGACGTCACTGGAAGCAAAGGTGCTTGCATTTAGCGTGCGTAAAGGCTAGAATACATGGAACGAATATGCGACGAATAGTCAGCGTTCGACGCCCGGCGGCGTACGCGCGACGCGGCGCGGCGGCGGAGAAAACGTCGTTCGCCGCCGATCTAGCTGGCGCAGAAAAGTTCGTCGGGCGTCGACGATACCGGAAGCGGCAAACGAGCGGCGCCCCAAAGCGAGCCAATCAGGTCGCACTATCCGCTCGACTTCCGACTAGGCTTCCCCACTTGTCCGTGTATCCCAATCCCGCTCTATCGTTCACGCCAGTCTCCCGCTTTTGGTATTCATGGCATCCAAAGCGGCGCGCCTGGAATTTAACAAGTTAACAACAGCCATGGTTAGACAAGCTCACGTGCGCTACTTTCGGGTCTGCTTGCTTCGGCCGCGCGCGCGTTGAGCCACAGAACGGAGCCGCGGAGTTTTAGGAGCAGAAAGTTGTTTACCCGCCCAGTGTTGCCACAACGCATAGCATCGCCGCTTTCTTTAAACTACATCGACACATGAATGTTTCAAACACACAAAAAACAATAGAAATCATTTCTAAACAAAATTTTACGCGCTTTTAGAGTATTCCGCAATTCAAAAGCGATAACAGTTGTCGTTAAAGCTTTTTTTGCGTCATGTGTTTCACTACAGCGCATTTGCCTCGTCTAGCCACACTGATCAAAATGCGGCGACTCGCCGGCGGCGGCCGCCGTGCCTTCGATCCATGTAGCGCAGCCCGACGAACATACGGCGTCGCGCCGCGGCAGATTTTCTGCCGCCCGAACTTCGTCGTGAAAGTTCGCTCGATGTATTCTGGCCTTAAGGCGACGAACGCTGTTCTAAAACTGTCTATCATTCGACGTTCTTTTCGGTATCCTAAAAGGACCGGATCAGTATTACCTTCGTGAAGAACTGCGTGCCACAGAACTGCCTCTTTGCTGGTTGTTATCACAATTGTCTGCATGGTGCCGGTTTTGTGGGCTTCTCTACCGTACCAACCACTTTGTGCAGGCGGATCCTAATTCTTTCTTGAGATAAAGGACACTCTGTAATGACGTCTGTATGCAGATGATAGTACACACGTGTCAATAATTACACACGCAGCTGTTAATATTAAGTACTGAGGGATTTTTGTGAAATTACCCTGATAGTGATTAAATGATGTGTATTCAAGCAGAAAGAAGCAGCTCGAGCCGTTCGTAACGTTTATTGACTGGGTTAAGTGTCAAGATTTGTTGGCTCAGGAGGTTCGCCCCATTCGTGGCATTGTTCCTTTTCGTACGCATATAGATTATATATAGGAGTTATGCATGTCTCGGAGCAAAATGTAGATGCAATGTCGGTATTCCTGCGGTGATTCAAGTGTTCTATTGACAACCCACAATGCGCAACGAGGTTTCCCTGAAAGTGAAAAAAAAAAAATTCGTTAATGGCGCTCTTTTACCACAACTAGCCCTTGCGCCATTAAAACTCATTATGCTATCAACTAAATGTATTATAACAGCAACAACAGAGTCTGCGAGTTAGGTAGAATCATAATGGTGCTAGTTCTGCAACCTTGCCTCATGTAGCAAATAATTCATTCGGGTATAGTAATGAATGTTCAGGTTATAGTTGACTATATAGTCGCATTATTTATTGGGCGAATGTGTGTCCTGAAAGTAAAGCAGCACTTAAGTGACAACGATAGTGGCGAGAACGGTCGCCAGTGATCAGATCGATTCATATTGCTCGGATCTAATCTACCCAAGTTGTAGCACAAGCTACAAAGGAAACCTATGGGGGTTTCTCAGAAAGAAAGTCTCGGAGTTGAAGAAAAATTCGTCCTGGTTCACAAATATTTCTGAAATTTAGCCGCCTATTTTCTTTTTATCCATGTTTCGGAGTTTTTCTATACGAAACAAATATTGTTCAGCGCTTCCCCTGCTTCAAAACAAGGTCAACCCAAGTCACCCTGTACTGCCTCAGTGTATGGTTTTAGTATGGACACGCAATAAAAATCGCCTTACCACGAAAGACGCCTCGATGTGATTCAAGCTAATCGTTTGATGCCTAGTTATTAGCGAAAGCGCGAAGTGGTATATCGTCGGATAAGAAACGGACTCTCCAGGCAAACTTGGTTTGGTTTTATGGGATTTAATGTCCCTAAGTGACTCAGGCTATGGATGCCGTAGTAGAGGGCTGCGGATAACTTCGACCACCTGGGGTTCTTTTAACTTGCACTGACAACGCACAGTACCACACGGGCCTCTAGCATTATCGCGTCCATCGAAATGCGACCGCCGCGGCTGGTATTGAACCTGCGTCTTTTGGGTCAGCCTACGAGCACCATAACCACTCATCGACGGCGGTGGCTCCACTCCTTTAGCTTAGTCTATTGGCAGCTTCAAACGTAGACGGGAGCGTATAGGGATCAGTTCTTTTGATGCAACATGAGTACTAGTCCCACTGCGAGAAACTCCGGTGGTGTGTGTGTGTGTGTGTGTGTGTGTGTGTGTGTGTGTGTGTGTGTGTGTGCGTGCGTGCGTGCGTGCGTGTGTGTGTGCGTGCGTGCGCGCGCGTCTTCGCAGATGGTGTAGAGAATCCCAGTGATGGCCAGCAAAAAAGGTGACGTCATCAAGCGGCCGTAGGACGCACACGGGAAGCCAAGCACCGCCATTTCAGACAATCCTTAATAATAATGGGGTTTTACGTGCCAAAACCACTTTCTGATTATGAGGCACGCCGTAGTGGAGGACTCCGGAAATTTCGACCACCTGGGGTTCTTTAACGTGCACCTAAATCTAAGTACACGGGTGTTTTCGCATTTCGCCCCCATCGAAATGCGGCCGCCGTGGCCGGGATTCGATCCCGCGACCTCGTGCTGAGCAGCCTAACACCATAGCACCATAGCCACTGAGCAACCGCGGCGGGTTTCAGACAATCCTATACGTGTGGTTCGTCTGCAGGGTGTTTCAGCTAACTTGGGGCAAGCATTATAGAAAGAAACGTAGGAGCTACGCGTGTCGAACTGCATGAGTATTGTTCTAAAGCATATGGAGCACGTCGCGATGTTTTTTTTTTCAATCCGACAAGCTGTGTAATTAACAAAGTTTGTTTCATTAACTTTTTAAATATTAATTCTAGAGAAAGATCTTCAATACAAACGTTGTAGCGCTTGTTCTGAAACTTCAAAATATTTCATTTATGCTAAGATAACTGCCACAAGGTAAATACACCTGGTGGCGAAGTTTCCATAGGAACCCATACGTTCAAAACATGGCGGTCCATCGGCGGTTCATGGGGCTCAGCACCATCTGTGTGTTGTGGGATCACTTCCGGTCGAAGAAAAAGTGTGACGCCATGTCGGTTAAAAGCAGAAGTGACGTCATTTTGTTTTTGAAGGCGCGAAATTTTCGTTGGCCTGCCTTTGGAGCTATATATTCAAATACCCCGCCATTCGTCTCGATGGGCGTTTCAAGCTTTCAGCGCGGAAAGCGATGCAGGAAAAGGCCAGCCGTACGGTTGTCGAAATCGCATCCCCGCACAGAACATTCTTTGGAGGCCGACGGAAGCTTTAGGTGTAGGCATCCTATCGTCGGACGCCAAGCCCGTTGGCCAGCGCAGTCGCACGAAGATAATACACAATTATCTGGCAGTCGTAATTCACTACTTTTGACCGAACAGGTTAAGAAGTGACGAAGCTACCCGCGTCACCAAGCTCTGACAAACTTCGACAAGCAAAAAAGAACAACGCGTGAGGGGGCGTATTTCAACAGGTCAACTTTACGAGCGCGTCTTTTTGCTCATTTCAAAACGTGCATTGCATTGCGAGTGATAGTGGTGTCAACGCCCCTTGTAACGATGGGCGCTGAAAAGAAATGCATTTATTAATAATAATAAAATTAAATAAACTTGTGTTTCCTTATATAATATATATAATATATAAAATTGACCAGAAATTTTATTTTTGTTGAATGAATCTAACTATGTCTCACTTGAATTAAAAGACGCTTTTTTCTTTCCCGATGTTCCATCCAAACCTAGTCGCGCTTCAATCGCTGCTCCCATAACCCCCCTTGCTGATGTTGGTGGCAGTTTGTACTGAACCACTTTTCGCCTGGAGCTTCGCGACCTAGTTGAATTGACCTTGACTGCCCTGTTTAATAATTTTTTTCCAGCCTTTCTTAAGCGTGCGCGAAATTTAAAAAGAATACCACGTGACTGTCTGCTAAGGCGCTGCGCTTTTAGTGCCCTCAAATATAAGTTGAACGAATTAGCAAAGGCTGCTCCGCGCACAGATATCGATTGAAGAGGCTGTCGGTGACTGCGATGGAGGTTAAATGACGAAAGGGATGTACCGTTTTAAGAAACAAATTCTTCAACTAGAAAGCGGCTGCCGCGTATGAATGCGAAATGGGACCGGAGGAAGCATTTGACGCAGCGTAGGCGCTTTTTCTCCTTTTCGGCCCGATGAAGAAACACGATGGAAGGGGCGAGGCTGACAGCGTGATGAAAGACGCAGATAAAAATCAAGCTCCCTCTGGTCCATCGCAGTCCACCACGGTCACCGACAGCATGTTCAATCAATCTTTGTGCGCGTGGCAGCCTTTGCTAAATTGTTCAACTTACATTTGAGGGCACTAAAAGCAGGGCGCGTTAGCCAACAGTCACGTGGTCATAAAAAGATTGGAAAAAAAAAATTTAACGGGGCAGTTATCTTGGCGAAAGTGAAATAATTCGATGCTTCAGGACAAGCGCTACAAATTTTGTATTGAAGATATTACGCTAGGGTTAATATTTAGAAAAAAAATTCAGCAAACTTTATTACACACACAGCTTGGCAGATTAAAAAAGGTATGACGTGCTCCATATGACCGAGAACAATACTGCGGCAATTCGACACGCGTAGCGCCTATGTTTCATTTTTCTAATACTTGGCCCATGTTAACTGAAACACCCTGTATATAAACCCGCTACTTGCCGACCTTCATGCGGTGACATTCATACCGAAATTGTGACGCAAGCGTTCATCATACAGCCTTCCGGGTGCTGTCATACGCGCGTGTCTTTGTCTGTGCGTGGTGTTAAACTTAAGAAAAAAAAAGACTGACTGCCTGAAATAAACTAAACTCGGAAACCCCAGCCAAATGTGTACGGCGTCCCTAAATGAAATAAATACTTTTGTATTCCCACTCGTAAGCAGTCGTGTCTCTCCCGAATCTTTTTCCATCGGAAAATACGGCCATTTAAAATATTTACTGCAGTTTGCCTTCTTGAAAACTAGCGCAAAAAGAAAACATAGGAAACGCACACTGCAATAATTTCTTCGCGTTGTTGCCTTTAAGCTTATATTCAAGTCTCAAGAATGCCGCTGTGAATCAGATCGGGGACCCGGTGTTTAAGTAACCAAGATGCGACAAGGGCGTCGAGTTATGTGCACTTATAAGCTGCTACCTTTCGATACACTGCATCTATGGCCAGCGTCTTTATAGTTACCTAAAAATCCAGTTTCTTACGTGACAGGACGACACTTAGCACTTTTCGTCAATAATTTAGACATTAAAAACATACTTTGAATCGCATCCCTGCGTCTTTCTTGCTTAGGCCACGCGCAACTCTTACGCCCGGACACTGGATCTTTAGTGAAGCCTGGACATTACAGGAAGCCAGACACTAACCTGCGAGACCACTCAGTTGCGGGCTATCAGATAAAAAAGCCGGCAGAGCCCATGCCCTGTGGTAATCGATGTTATGCAAAGCAGTGCGGGGAGCCCACCAAGTTAACGAAATGACCATGAGAGCACCAAGACGTAGGCGGCTGTTTCATGACCCACATGACGTGCATGTCATGACATTCATGTTACGACCTATCATTTATGTTCGTCATACACTCTTGTCATGTTATGCCAATTTCGGCACTCTTGTCATATTATGCCAAACCAAGGGCCCTATAACGTAAAACTATTACAATCTGTTTTTATTTCAATTTCGTGTCGTCAAATTTACGTATACCCACTGACGCGAGCATCGGGTGGTAACCCACAGGTTGTTTGAAAAGCTCAATCAAACGCACTTATCGTTTAGAGCATGTCACTTTTGCTTTCGAATCGAATAGCATTGCTTACATTGAGAAAGAGAGAGAGAGAGAAAGAACTTCATGTAGTCACCTGCAGAACGACACCTTGACTAAATGGCGCCGTGTCACGGGCCCTGACGTCTTCTCAGCGGGTGGTCTCTACTCAACTCCAGCGCGTATTACTCCTGCGGTCGGTCACCCTGAGGGGCAACGTTCCGTCGGTTTCGCTTGGCCTTTGTCTTTCAAGAGCCGCCGAGACCTGCTGGATGGCCCAGGTTTGGCTTTCGTGGTCGTAGCATTCCGCCGCAGCCGCGAGTCGCGGCGGAATCGTTGTACTTCTCGAAGCTTCGTCGGGGAACTTGGTGCAATCCCATAGGATGTGCGTCAGGGTGGCCCTCTCGCGCTGGCACACGCGGCACGCATCACTCACGTATAATTTCGGATATAGATGAGTCATTAACACTGGGGTGGGTAAGGAACCAGTTTGCAATTGTCTGAACAGCACCGCCTCCGCTCGGCTCAGCCCCAGGTGCGGGGGTGGGAAAGTCCGAGCCAGGCGGTGGAACTGTGTAAGATCGTTGAACGTCGTGCTTTCCTTGGCACTACACCACGTTGGACGGTCGGTTGCAGCGGCGCGGTTGATTAGCCCTCGCGCCACTGCGTGTGCAGTCTCGTTGTGGTTATCGTGCTTCTCCGACGCATCGTTGCCCGCGTGCGCGGGAACCATTTCATTCCAATATATCGATTCTCTCGTTGCAGGTCAGCCGAGCACAGAACGCGCACAGCCTCACCACACACTTTGCCTTTTGCATAATTCCGCACTGCACTTCGGGAATCGCACAACACCGTCTGGCACCCGGGGTCGGCAATGGCAAGGGCAATGGCCACCTCCTCCGCCTGACACGCCTCGCGGACCCGTAAGCTCGCCGCTGCCCTCGTCGCGCCGGACGACGCCTCGATGACGGTAGCTACGAACGCCGCGCAGTCTCCCTGGTATTCTGCCGCATCCACAAACCTTGCGTGCTCGTCCTTGGTGTGAAAGTCGATGAGGGTCTTGGCCCTAGCCGCTCTTCTCTCCTTGTTAAACTCCGGGTTCATATTTCTCGGGATGAGGTCTACCCGAATCCGGCGCCGCGTCCCGTCCGGGACAGAAACGTCGCTACTCGCCTTTTTCGCCCCGGGCGTGAAGCTCAACTATTGAAGTATGCGCCTGCCGGCTTCGGTCATAGAGAGCCGCTCCAGCTGGGCGGTCCGTTGCGCTTCAGCAATTTCCTCGAGGGTATTGTGTACCCCCAGGCTCAGGAGCTTGTTGGTGTTCGTACACTCGAATGGTCCGAGCGCCGCCTTGTAAGCTCGGCGTATCAGGGTGTTGATCTTATTCTTTTAACACTGCATCCATGCATCCAGTTGTGGAAGGCTGCAACCTAGGTGACGTGGCTGATTACGAAGGAGTGCACAAGCCGAATCAAGCTTTCCTCCTTCATCCCGGCCTTGCGGTTGGCGACGCGTCTGATGAGCCGTATTGCGTTGGTAATCTTGGCTGTAAGGCGGAAAATGGTCTCGCCGTTGCCCCGTCACTTGTCTATAATCATGCCGAGCACCCGGATTTTGCCGACCTCCGGGATCACTTGGCCGTACCTCGTCACGATCTTGATGGCCTCGTAATCCCTCGCTTCGCTCTTGTTACGTCTGACGTACTTCGGTGGTAACACCAGCAGTTCTGACTTGCTCGGTCAGCAGATCAAACCGGAACCCTACAGCTGGTGTTCGATCGCGTCGACGGCTTCGTGCAGCGTGCTCTAATGTGACCATCGCTGCCTCCCGGAACCTACAGCGTGATGTCATCGGCGTAGATGGTGTGCCGGACGCCCTCGACGCGAGAGTCACTTGGCCACCCCGATCATAACGAGGTTGAATAACAACGGCGATATGACTGAGCCCTGGGGGGTGCCGACACTGCCGAGCCTCTTCTCTTGGAGCCGTAGATCGGCGGCGCAGAGCTCGGTAGTCCACCCCGTCAGAAAGTCCTTGATGTAATCGTACGTTCTTGCGCCCATGTTGAGTCTGGACACCTGGGCTAGGATCGCAGAGTGCTTCACCTTGTCGAAGGCGCTCTGCAGGTCCAGCCCCAGAATGGCCTTGTTGTCTTTCGTTAGGTTGTCATCGTCAGTTATAGCTTTCTTCAACAGAATCATCGCGTCTTGGGTGCCGAGGGAACGCCGAAACCCGATGATCGTGGTGGGGTATAGCCCCGACTCCTCCAGGTAATCCTGCCACCTACACATGAGGACGTGCTCCAACACCTTGCCCACGCAGGACGTGAGCGAGATGGGCCGGAGGTTGTCCGTGTTCGGCGGCTTGCCTGGTTTGGCGATGAGGATGGTCTTGGCAGCCTTCCACTGCTGGGGCAGTGACCCTGCCCTCCAGCACCGCATACATTGAAATGAAATTGAAATACACCGCAGCATTGCTTACATTGAAATGTTTTCTTATCTAATTGGCTGAAAAGAAGCGAGGAGCACATTCAAGTGGAGAGAGCTCCGACGGGACCGAGCCAGCGCAGTCAAAGTAGATAGCCGGATGTGGAGTGTGGTCCGACGTCTACGAATGGTCTGCTTCCCTCACTTGGCTTGCGGTGGCTGGTCGAAAATTGTGGCGGCGGGGCAACGCAAGGATAAAAATGCTGTTAAAACGGATCCTCAGCAGAGTTGGCAGAGCGACGTCGTAGACGTGCCGAAAGGTCTCGATAACCTTCTACTTTGTTTGAGTTGGCGGTCGTAGTTGTAGGTAGGAGCTTGACTCTTCGTAGGACTTAGGCGAGCAGTATTTATTTACAGTTATTACCTTTGAACATGAGATACATCGACAGTCTAGCGCGGCTCCCAAATGGACATACAGCAAAGGAGCACACAGCTCACGAGCATGAACATGAGCACACAGCTCTCGAGTACATTGACGAGCACGCTGACGAGCACGCAGCTCACGAGCATGCCGATAAGCACACCCTAGCAGTCGACAACAGCCGCTTATAATCACTCCGTTGGTCCCTATTTCCCTAGGTGAGAGAACCGTTCGACGTCATCGCAGTCGACCCGCCTTTTTGGAAGAAGAGGGCTCACGCACACACGTACAGATTTTGGATTCCCAGAATCCGAGGAGAGCGGCTTCTCGCTGACACCTGTCTTGCCCCGAGCAGACGCTTCTTAATCACCGAGCGGACCTCGCACAGTAGCCTCCGCCGCTGTCCATTGTCTGGCGTCTTCAAAGGCCCGTGAGTAGGCACCGCAAGGCATCTCCTTCCAGGAAATCCCCTTGCTTCAGTCGAACCTTGAAGCCGTTGGAGATTTCACTAACAATAGTTGGTCCGCCGATCGCGTTTAGTCATAGCGGTGCCGAGGGGTTATTGACGCGGCACCTCGAGGTCCCTACGAAATGAGTCACCGCAGCAATTGTGGTATGCTTCCGTGGTTCTCTTCGGGGAAGCTCGCAACGCTAGCAGCTGCAGCTGACTGAGAAAACTTGCAGGTCCGCATCTCGGCAGGCCATTCCTAACAGCTCCTCCATGGCACGGAAAATCTCGACTAGCCAGTGCTGACAACCGCTGGGCAGGAAAAGAACGGCTGGCGAGCAAGAATATGGCTTTGCTCTCTGCAATCCCTGCGCACTTGGAATGCCTTAAACCATCTTACAACAACTGGCACAGAAAAGTCGATCTCGGCAACACAATACCACTCAGCGTGCAAACGCCCGGAATCAACTGTTAACCCACCAGGCTTCCTATCAAAATTTCCATGCAAGCCACTCAACTGGAAGCCCCAAATTTTGTCCCCAAATTTCGTGCCGCCAAAACGAGCGTTCAAGTTCCCCCTGTGTTCGACCAAACCTGACCGTCGCGCTGCTTAAGAGTAAAGGTTTACGCAGAACCAAACCGAAGGCTCTGAACCGCCAATACCCGAACATAAGCAGCCTAACTTCACGAACAGCCTGTTCTTACCGATCGCAATGGCGTAATTATCGCACGTACTGGTGCCAGTGAACAGTCTGGTGAACTCCACAGGTACGTAATTACAATCGCGCTAGCTTAGTGGTCCCTATTCCGAACCCGTACTTGCGTCGTACGTAAGCATTTCATGACGCTTACTCTCATCTGTTCCTTTAGTCCATACAAGACACGTACCTTAAATGGACTACTAAACTTGCGTAACTCACGCACACCGCAGAACCTTCAAAAAGAAGGTGCCTGCTAATAACTCGTTCCACGCACGCTTACTAGAGAAGTCATAACACGGTCGCCCTAAACACACAAAAGCAACCCAGTCATTAACAATTTGCTTCCCTCCGGCAGACCGCCAGGGGGCCGAGGAGCACAGTCGTACCTCACATGGGCTCCTGCTTTTCTCGCTATTTTGTGTGGAACATTGCCTGGAAACAGAGCGAATTTGGGAACCTCGGATTCCAGAAGTTGCAAGGCATCGTTTGACACCAGCCACGACGCAGTGAGTAGACATTTACTCGAATAATCGAACCCTGAACATTCTGTGACCGTGCGCTCCAAGATAACCCTAGCGCCGGGGCACCCGTGGCACGAGCGGGAAACCAGCGGCTCGCGCCTGCAGGCCCGCGGTGCACGAGCACGGCGCTCTCGCAGTAGGAGTGAATCACGCAGAACCAGCAACTGAGGCGAAGCGCGCCCGCTTTTCTGGAAACAGATGGCGAACGCTTTACAAGAGCCGACAACGGCGCGAATGGAGGTGACTGGGGCTAACTCCGACACCATACCACAGTGGACATACGACGCGAACAGCGGCAAAACGACGGGTAAAGCCCACATCGAGTGGCTACAAGTTTCTCGTAAAGGCAGATCAGCAAAAGAAGAGAATAAATCTGCCGAGGAAAGAGCCATAGAAGTCCTGAAACCAGACGCCAAACCTCAAGCACAAGCTCTGCCGCAGCGTCAACGCATTCTGAGGATGCGACCCTTCCCTACTGATGACTTCAAAATCGTCTTCCGCCCTCAAGCAGGACTTGACCTCTCGAAGCACACACTCATCGCACTGACACATGCCATCGGAAGATCCAGCGGTTTGGTCCAGCAAGACTTTCACGATAATGTCCGTGTACAAGTGCAGAAACTAGAGAATGTGATCATCGCGAGCACGGCAAGTACGGAACGAGCTTCCAAACTGCAGCATATCAACACCATACAACTCGGTGGAACCGTCTATCAAGTAAATCCCCACATTCGACACCCAGACGATGTGAGCCGCGGAGTGATATACGGCCTCGAACCGGGTACAAGTCCCGCGGAGATAGCTGCCGGCCTTCGAGTGGACTCAAGATACACGGTTCTCGGCGCGCGCATGCTAGGATCTTCAACAGCCGCGGTTATCACCTTCGACGGACAGCACGTCCCTTATTACGTAACGTACCAGAGCGGTGACTACAGATGCAAGCCATACCGAAAATCCGTCCAATACTGCAGAACCTGCGGCGCCATCGGACACCGACAGGATATATGTCCTCAGCCGAGAGCCAACTTCTGCTACACATGCGGGCGCGATGGAGTCACGGAAGAACACGATTGTCACCCGAAGTGCAAGATTTGCGGCGGAGACCACGAAACGGCAGGCGAGGAATGTAAGAAGAAGCTCCGTAACAACCCGCCTCCCTACCAAGTAAGAAGACAGCAGATTGACAACGCTCGCGCCCGAGAGAATCACTGGAGCTCGAGCACCGAAGACTTCCCCGTGCTGGTTACCACCTCGGACAGCTCACGGGGGCCCTCGCCTCGACAAAGACCTGGCCGGAGCCGCTCTCGCTCTATCCTAAGATCGGGCTCTACATCCCGCTCTCGGTCACGGTCTCGCTCCGTTAGGCGAATCACTTACGTCGCCGCGGCGAACGGAAGCAGCGCCTCGAATTCCTCACGCAACCCGAGCAGTTCGGGCGAGTCAGCGACAATACGGACTCTCGAACATAAAGTACAGAATCTGCAGAGGACGATACGACAGCAACCGGTAGCCGAGTGCAACACGCCAGAACTCGAGGAAAAAGTAGCGAAGAGAGTAGAAGAAAGCGTACTAAAACAGGTAGAAGCTAGAATAATGAAGCGGGTAGACGAACGGCTGCAAGCACATGAAGCGAAGATTCTTGACCTTGTTGAACGACGCCTTCAAGTCTTCGAGGAAACCCTCACTACAAAACTTCTCGCATCAGCAGACAGAACCATACAGACAGTGGTAATTAAAATCATGGAAAAGGTAGAGCCACTAACCCGTACGGTCACCACACTCGACGCCAAACTGGATGGCTTCATGGCACAACAACACAACTTCATGACGTATGCTTACAAGAATTTCGTGACTCATGAACATCTGGCGGAGCAGTTAGGAACCAAACGCAAAGTACGAAAGACAGCACGAGTGGAATCCGCAGAGGATTCTAGCTCGACAACACCAAACCACCTACTCCAGGTGAGGACAACTACCAACATGGCGGCTCCCCAACGTAGACATACCGAGCAGCTTCCCACCCTCCGCATTTGGCACTGGAATTGCAGATCCTATAGACCCCGCTCAGCCAACCTGCTAGAATATCTCAAAGCAAACAATCCGGACATGATCGCGCTACAGGAAACCAACACCATGAAAATAAAGCTCCCCGGCTACAACACTATGGCACAGACTGCCCGCACCGCAATTCTTGTCAAGAAGACACTAACCGCACAGCCTCACGAAATTGAAGACACTGAAATCGAACACACCATAGTGGAGGTGTTGCCGACTCGCGAGAATCAACAGAGCCTATACCTGGCCAATCTCTACAGCCCGCCGCGGGAGCAGCTACTCCACTATGACCGCTTCGTCCGGGACCTTCGCAATAGCGTAAACGGCAACCGGCTGGTTGTAGTAGGGGACTTTAACGCCCCACACGCGGCCTGGGGCTACCCCAATACCACCAAGAAAGGGGCACGAGTTCATGACGCCGCACAGCAGCACGGTCTTACGTTATGGAATGACCTGCTCCAACCCACCCGAGTGGGCAACAGCGTGTCCCGGGACACCAATCCTGATCTCACGTTCACTCGAGACGTGCGAAAGGCCACGTGGACCCGACTCCCGGACACGCTAGGGAGCGATCACCACATAATTCAAATCGAGGTTGAACAATCCCACCGCGCGCCCAAGACAGGAAAGGCACGACTCACTGACTGGAACGCGTATAGGAATGAGCTTGACAACGATTCGGACATCAAAGACATTGAAGCGTGGCTGAACGGTATCGTAGGGGCAGCTGACGGCCACACCAGGACGATTCAACTAGACAAGGACAACCCGGCGGTCGATAACCACCTACTGCACTTATGGGAGGCTCGGCGATCGCTCCTCAAACGATGGCGACGCCAAAAGCTCAACCGCAAGCTCCAGCGCCGAATTGCCCTATTGAGCATGCAGGCACAGGAGTACGCTGAACAGCTAGCGAGCCATAACTGGCGATCCTTCTGCGACCAACTTCAAGGGACCCTCAGCACAAAGAAGACTTGGCATATACTTCGAGCCCTGGTCGACGACACCCACACCAAAACCCAACAAAGACATACAATTCACCGACTAATCCACAACTATGGCGGCACAGAGGATCAGCTACTCCAAGAACTTCAGACGAAGCTACACGGCTCAGCTAACCCTCAAACCACTGCCACCAACCTTTCCACCCCCACGGAGTACCAAGGAGCGCCGAACGAAGAGCTAGATCGGCCTTTCACAAAGGCAGAGTTACAGGCGGCCCTCTCTAGGCTAACACGCAATACGAGCCCGGGCAAAGACAGATTCACCAACAAGCACCTTCGACAGCTACCTCCTCGGGCGCTGACGGCTCTCCTTCGGTACTATAACGACTGCTGGATAAAGGGCGAGCTACCAACAGCCTGGAAACACTCGGAGGTAACCATGGTACCCAAGCCAAACAAACCCATCTCCATCGCAAATCTCCGCCCCATCTCACTTACATCCTGCGCCGGGAAACTTCTGGAACACATGGTCAACGAGCGGCTAACCACACATCTCGAGGAAAACGACCGCTATCCACACACCATGTTCGGCTTCCGCCAGATGCTCTCCATGCAGGACGTCCTCTTCCAGCTAAAGGAAGATATTCTTGACCATTTGAGCAAACACAGCAAGTCTTCCATTCTAGCTCTAGACGTAGAGGGCGCCTTTGATAACGTGAGCCATGAAGCCATTCTCCGTAACCTAGAAGATATCGGCTGCGGTGCTAAAACATACGCCTACATGCGCGCTTTCCTCACCAACCGTACGGCCACCGTGGGGATTGCCAACCTCCGGAGCAAGGCATTTCACCTACCTAACAGGGGTACGCCACAAGGTTCGGTAGTCTCGCCACTCCTCTTCAACGTGGCCCTCCTCCAACTTCCCCGCCTCCTAGACACCGTCCCAGGGATATTCCATGCTCTATATGCAGATGACATCACACTGTGGACGAGAGGCGCGAGCACGGGCGAACAGGAGGCCCGTCTTCAGGAGGCGGTCAACATCATCGAACGGTACCTCAACACCTGCGGCCTCCACTGTGCCCCAGATAAATCCGAGCTGTTAGTACTCGGGGCACGCACTCGGGGCCGGCCCCCAAGCCACGACGCACCGGACCCACAAGTCCTTCTTAAGGGAGTCCCGATACCGAAGGTCGACTCACTTCGAATTCTCGGAGTCCATATACACAAGGACGGGTCCGGCTGCGCCACACTCCCTAGGCTACACAACACCGTGGCACAGCTCACTCATCTGATATGACGGGTGGCCAATCGCCGCAATGGCCTCAAAGAACACGACACCTTGCAAATGGTACAAGCCCTCCTTTACAGCCGCATTACATACGGAACTCCTTACCTCAACCTGAAGACAGCCGAGAAACAAAAGCTAAACCTCCTAATACGAAAGGCCACGAAGCTCGCCCTAGGACTGCCGACAACCGCCTCCACTGACCGATTGCTTCGCATGGGAGTTCACAACTCCTGGGAAGAACTCGCGGAAGCGCACCTCATCAACCAGATCGAGAGACTCAAGCTAACAACCACAGGCCGAGCAGTCCCCCGACGCACAGGATACGTAACCAACCCAGAACACGATGGCGAATGTAAAGAAAAGGTCACGTCGAAGATCCGAGAATGTCTACAAGTTCTTCAGATACCTCGAAACATGCATCCAAAACACCATCGAGGCAGAAGGCTCGCCAGAGTAAACGCCATCAGACGCAAGCACCATAACAACCCGCAGGCGCGCTACGTGGACGCAGCCAAGTATCCGGGCCGAAATGCCTTCGCCATCAGCGTCACAGACCACAAGGGTACGACACTGGCGTTGGCGACCATTCTCGCCAAACGAGCCGACACAGCTGAGGAGGCCGCTATAGCACTCGCCACCCATACAAGCGAGCATGCCATAGTGGTCTTCACCGACTCTCAAACAGCGGCACGTAACTACATGAAGGGCAGGATCTCTACAAAAGCGATCAAGATACTGAAACGTGGCGACACTCCTCCCCCCTACACCTGCATCATGTGGGTTCCGGGACACGAGAGGCTCGAGGGGAATGAAGCGGCACACACCGCGGCCCGCGCAAGCGTCCACCGGGCCTCCCCGCACGAGATCCTAGGCTTGTCCGACCCACCCAAATCAGCGGAGGAAACGGCAACAATACCGCTAACTTATCAAGCACTACTGCAGCACTATCGCCTTGGACGCAGGGTATACCCTCCACCACATCCAAAACTAACGAGAAACGAAGGCACTGACTACAGGCGGCTCCAGAGCAATACCTTTACCCATGGAAGCTTACTGCATCATTTCCACCCGACGCTATACAGCTACACCTGTCCACACTGCAACGTGCCAGACAGCCTGGCGCACCTCCTACTGCAATGCAAGAAAACCCGAGAAACTATCACAGTGGCACAACTAGTAGCCCCAGCAGATGCAGACCCAAACCTTCTCGCTGAAAGGTGGGAGGCTGCGATCTCCAAGCCTGACCTGGTCGACCAGCGCGAACTCGTCGCCCGGGCCCGGAGGGCGATCCAAGCCAGAGGGTTCCTGGAATAAGGGACCCTCCCACCTCGAGTGACAAGTCACTGATTCAAATAAAAGTTTCGTTCTCTCTCTCTCTCTCCCTCCGTCCGCACAGGACACGCGCTAATTGACTTAGGAGCTCTTCTCAGTGCCAATGATGCACTAAATGAAAACCTACGCGGTTAACCTTAGAAAATTCAAAAACACTTATAAAAAAAAGAAAGTTAAATAATACACACGCGCGTTACCATAGGCCTCTCAACGATAACCGTGACCTTCAGGTTACTCATACACAAAAAAAGAAAGCCTATCTACCACTTAATTAACACTCGCGAAACTAGAGTTTTACCTAAACCTTATCTTTCAAATCTCTGAGCTTCTCAAACCAAAAGATAAACAAAGCTAATACTTTACATATTGAAAGAAACTATGATTTTGATTCGCGAAAATTATCCAATGCCCAAAAAAGAAAACAAAAAACGTTCCACTTCTACGGAAGCTCTCTTGGCCTCCCGTTCCAAACGATTTCGACTGACTCACTTTTGAGCCTTACTCGAGGTGGTCGCGGTTCGAAAGCTCTTCGGCTACCCAGGAACAACAAAAGGGCTGACACACAATCAGCTCCTTCAACACGTTACAGTTTCTGGTCAATTTGCGTCCTGGCGCCCCGCTTTCATCTCGAACTCTACTGTCCGCGTCGTGACTCCTTACCATCTCGTCTCGTCCTGCCACCTTGCGCTCCTTCGCACCACATCCTGCATTCCGAAAAGAACGACGAGGAACGTAACCGCCCCGTGCCCTTTGTCCGCGTTCGCGCAGAACATGTTTCTCGGTCTCATTCTGAGCGGTGGCCTGAACATGCTTGATGCGCACACATCGTCAACGACGACCGCATCTTTCTTTTCTTCACGCCCTGACTTTTTGCGCCTTTCGCCGTCTTTGGCCGCGCTACATTAGCCGCCGCATTCCGATCTTTACGGTGCTTCTTTTTACGGCGCTGTCTCTTTGAAGTCCCTTTGATGCCACCTTCTCGCGCCTCGTGCTGGCTGGTACACATCTCGTCGGCCCGGATCGGTCTCTTACCCGCACAGTCTGAGTGACTTTCATTTAAATCTACTCTCTCTCTGCCTCGACTGGCGGACAGCTCAACCGACTCTGGAACAATGCAGCAGTCTTTACTCGAGCTATGCAACTCGCACTCCTGCGAACTGCCCTCTACTGCATTGCCCAGCTCACGCTGTGCATCGACACACAGCCCGTCGGTCTCGATCGCTATCTCACGCGCACAGTCCGAATGATTCCTAACTAAATCATCCCTCTCTCGGCAAGCTAGACTGGCGGAGAGCTGCACCGATCCCTGAACAATGCAGTTGTCTTCTCTTGAGCTACGCAGCTCGCAATCCTGAGAACTACCCTCAACTGCATCGTCCAGCTCGCACTTCATTTCGGCACGCAGATCTGACTCGGCATGGGGGCTTGCGTCTGTCGGGTCGGCAGTATTCTGTATCTCGCTAGAGTTACAAGCGACGCACACGCGCGGTGACTGTGCCAATTCATTCACAGCTGGCCTAGCTGTCTCTACAGTGCTTTGTTGGCACAGCACCTCGTCGCTCTGGCCTTTAACGGCCTCTGCTGCCACTAAGGCATCGTTAGGTGCTAGCACTTCGAGTTCACTTATCAACGTGCTGCTACTCTCACAGGTACTACTAGTTTCTTCGGCTTTCGACCACAATCTGCTATATACTTCCCACTTTCGCTGCGTCCAGCCTACAGATTTCTCAAGCCGCTGTGGACTTCGTGCGTTTAACTGCTGCAAATCTTGTATCTGTTTGTTCACTGCTACCATTTCTTTTTCAACCTCTTGCCGCTTTTGCTCACGCTCCTGGCGTTTTCGCGCGCGCTCTTCGCGTTCTTGCTTGATTCCTGTTCCTGTCTTTTTCTTAGAATTCGGTTACTTAGTTTTTCGATGAGCTTCAAATCATTGTTACTTTGCAGAATGGTCTTACGAATCTCTGATTCCGTCAAGTCCTTCTGTACGTCTACCTCGAGCTCTTCACACAACCACAACAGGTCAGCTCCTGTCAAACACAATAGGACCATGGTCGCTACATTAAGCTTTGGCTCTGTTGTCACACAATACTTGCTGCGATACCCACGCAAATCAAAATACAAGTAATAGATCCCCAGCGAATCAAATTCACAAACACAGAGAAATTGAAGCCTGGTAAATCTTGCAGCCAAAACCAAACGCTTACCCACTGAAGCAGCACCATATCACCAGTACTTCTCCGCCGTATCCAGTCAGTTGCAAGAGGTGGTCCATCCCAAGCCGCGTCCAACTTGATCGGGATACCGGTCGGTCACCATGTGCCAAAGTCCGTGAGCTGCCGTTGCGGTCTCCTGAGTCGTAGGCCGATCTACGAGCCGCAGGTCGATCTCACCGCTGCCATTCAGTAGTTGGAGTTGGCGGTCGATCACGCCGCTGCCACCATTTGTAAGGGTTGAAGGACGATGAGAGGAACTTGGGAGGAACTAGGGGAACAGGGTTTATTTACAGTATTTACATTTGAACATGAGATACCTCGACAGTCTAGCGTGGCTCCTAAATGGAGTACGCAAGGCGAACATACAGCAAAGGAGCACACAGCTCACGAGTACGAACACGAGCAGACAGCTCTCGAGTACATTGACGAGCACGCTGACGAACATGCACCTCACGAGCACGACGCCGAGCACACCCTAGCAGCCGATAACAGCCGCTTATAAGCACTCCATTGGTCCCTAGTTCCCTAGGTGAGAGAACCGTTCGACGTCATCGCATTTGACCCGCCGAGGAGGGCTCACACATACACGTACACACTTTGGGTTCCCAGAACCCGAGGAGAGCAGGTTCTCGCAGACACGTGTCTTGCCCCGAGCAGACGCCTCTTAATCCCCGCGGGGACCTCGCACAGTGGCCTCTGCCGCTGTTCATTGTCTGGCGTCTTCAAAGGCCCGTGAGTACGCACTGCAAGGCATCCCCTTCCAGGAAATCCCCTTGCTTCAGTCGAACCGTGAAGGCGTTGGCGATTTCACTAACAATAGTTGGTCCGCCGATCGTGTTAAGTCATAACGGCGCCGAGGGGTTTATGACGCGGCACCTCGAGGTCCCTATGAAATGATTCACCGCAGCAATTGTGGTATGCTTCCGTGGTTCTCTTCTGGGAAGCTCGCAACGCTCGCAGCTGCAGCTGGCTGAGAAAACTTGCAAGTCCGCATCTCGGCACGCCATTCCTAACAACTTCCACGCAAAATATTTTATTATACGCAAATAAATGCATGCTCCCCGGCAGCTCCATGTTGCCAGTACCACAGCGATCGGCGGGCAGCCATCTGCTGTTCCTTTTTGAATGGGGCAGTCTCCGGCTATTCAGAAAAAGTTTCGGTTTTGTTCGACATATTAACACGTCTTTTACGCGTACACGTTACTTTGACGTGTGAGTCTTCGTGGTTTTGTGACGTCGTGTGACAAACAGGTAAAGTGGGCTTAATCCGAAAACGTTTGACCAATGGCAATTCGTCAAACGACGTCCTTTTTCGCTAATGACGCATAATCAGTGCGCACATATCATATGAGATAGGGCGTTTTCGCGGTTTTCGTGACGTCGCCTGACAGGCGCAGTAGGTGGTGGCTTGAAAATTTTTTGACCAATCGTTGAGGGCCGATTGCTGAGTTGGGGCGCTATAACGTAAAACTATTCCAAACTTTTCTATTCCAATTCTGCAGTCAACGCTCCGCGACTGGTGAAAAACTTTTTTGGACCACCCCCACTTCACCTGTCTATCACGCGACGTGACGAAAAGCGTGATAGCTCCCCATCTGATATGACGTGTACACACTGATAATGCAGGATTTGACCGAAAATGAGGTTATTTCTGTTTCTACCCGCTTTCGCCATTAGCCCCCGGCTATTGGTCAAACGTTTTCGGGCTGCACTCACTTCACCTGCCTGTCACGAGACGTCACAAAACCGCAAAAACTCACCGCGTCAAAGTGACGTGTACGCGTTAAAGATGCATTAATATTGTCACGGCTCACTTGAGACAAGAGCGGAGAGCGTTATTTTGATCTTGACAATTAGAACAAGCGTTCAGTCTTCGCTTCTTCTTCTCTAGCACGCTCGCTTGCACACACGAGGTCGTCGTCCTCGTCGTCAGCGTGGTTGGGCACAGATGGCGTCGCGGCATTTGCCCCCCTTCAGAAGGAGCATCGTCCCGATGCTTGGCGGGTAGCACCCGGTGTCCAGCCCACCAGCAAGTGTCCATGTCATTCAGCCAAATAAGGTTTCATGCGCACCACGTGCACAGTCTCAGGCAGGTCGTGACGGCGCCTCGAAAGGTGGTTGGAAACTATAAATTTGTCAGTAGTACCTCTGTGCGACCGCCGATTAGGCTGACGATACCCCGAGCGATGGCAATACCTTGATGGAACACAAGTGCAGTTAGTTGTTCGGCTACACCGTCCTTGTCAAACTGTTCTCCGCAACTTACGGAGACAAGACTGCATGATAGTGGTGGTATGCAGACGTCGTCGTCGGCGACACGATTTCGTCTTGGCTCAAGTAATGTAAAAAAACCTCCAGTTTTCATCCCGACGTCCTCCTCAACCTCGGCCAACTCCCGCACCCAAATGCAAGGTCCGAAAATATGGGGGACAGCAATTGGGATTGTCCTCCGGATCCAACAACTGGTGGCAGCGCTACGGACGAACCTTCGTCCAAAGAGATCTAATGACTGGTGGCAGCGCTACGGATGAACCTTCGTCGGGAGAAATACTGAGGAACGCGGAACAGCGTGAAAGAGCCTTCGTCCAAAGTAGTCCTGAGGAACTGGGAACAGCGAAGCAGAGCGAGCCTTCGACCCAGAGAGTCCTGAGGAACCGGGAAGAGCGGACCGATAAACCAGATGGCAGGGTGCTGCAACCGTAAGTGAGCGTGTATTTTCTTTACTTTTGATTCGCCAGACTTCAAATGTTGTGTTTAATTTGATAGTTCTAGAAATCCGGAATTTGTTGCATATTGTGTGTTTGCACAAATTATTTAAGGAAAACGGTTCTAACCGCCAGTCGGGCAGCTGCCATGGATCTTAGAATGTTGGCGAGGTTAGACTTGTTGCTGGTGTGCGATGATTTGGGAGTTGAGGCGCACGAACAGATGAAAAAGCCAGCTATTATAAAGGCGTTCCAAGATAGTGGCAAGGATGATAAAAGCATTTAGATTGCTTGGGAGGTGATACAAGAACCACGGGAGCGTAAGCGTCGTGAGCGTTAGCGTCGTGAACGTATGAGTGAGCCTAAGCGTCAAGAATGAAAGAATGAACGGAAGCGTAAGCTTCAAGAACTTACTCTTAGGTGTGAGCGTCAAGAACTTCAGCGTGAGCGTCAAGAACGTGAGAATGAACGTGAGTATCAAGAACGTAAGCGTGAGCGTGAGCAAAAGTACGAGAGAGAGAAGGCAGCATTGATCAAACATCTACAATATTTTGAGCAGTTAAAGGCACAGAGACAACGGCTGTCTGAAAATTCTGTAGGTAGTACAGAGCAAAAGAATGAAGAAGTATCTAGCGGATTTTCACCATAAGCCGACGAGAAAAGTAGTGCCTGTGAGATTAGCGGCCCATTCATAAGCCAACGGAAAGGGCTAGCTGCTTACGATGCCGTAGTGGCAACAGAGGCCGTTAAAGGCCGCAGTGAAAGCGACGAGGTGCTGTGCCAACAGAGCACTGTAGAGACAGCTAGGCCAGCTGTGAATGAATTGGCACAGTCAACACGCGTGTGCGTCGCATGTAACGTTAGCGAGGTAGTTAACGAGGTACACAGTAGTGCTGACCTGACAGACGGGAGCACCCATGCCGAAATATCTGTAGAGTCGGATCTGCGTGCCGAAGTGCAGTGCCAGCTGGGTGATGCAGTTGAGGGCAGCTCTCAGGATTGCGAGCTGCGTAGCTCAAGAGAAGACAACTGTATTGTTCAGGGATCGGTTCAATTCTCCGCCAGTCTAGGTAGCCAAGAGAGGGATGATTTAGTTAAGGATCATTCGGACTGTGCGGGTAAGAGACCGATGCGGGCCAAAGAGATGCGTACCGGCCAGCACGAGGCGCGAGAGAGCGGCATGAAAGCGAGTTCGAAAAGAAAGCGCCGTAAAGATCGGAATGCGGCGAATAGGGTAGCGCAGCCAAACACGGCGACAGAGCCAAAAAGCCAGGGCGCAAGGAAAAGAAAGGTGTGGTCGTCATCGACGATGTTGACGCATCAAAGACGTTCCAGCCACAGGTCAAAAAGAAACCGAGAAGCATGTTCTGCACGGACGCGGACAAAGGACACGGGGCAGTTATGTTCCTTGTTGGTCCGTCGTTCTTTTCGAAGTTCAGCGTGTAGTACAAAGAAGCGCAAGGTGACAAGACGAGACCAGGTGGTAGGGAGTCGCGACGCGGTCAGTCGAGCTCGTGATCAAAGAAGGACGCCAGGGCGCAAATTGGCAGGAGACTGTAACGTCTTGGAGGAGCTGATAGTGAATCAGCCCTTTTGTTGTTCCTCGGTAGCCAGAAAAGCTTTTGAACCGCGACCACCTCGAGTACGGCACAATAGTATGAGTCAGTCGTAAACATTTGGAACGGGAGGCCGAGAGCTTCCGTTGAAGTAAAACGTGTCATTTTGTTTTATTTGTGAGCATTTGAAAATTTCGTGATTTAAGTTTCTTTCAATATGTAAAAGTATGAGCTTTGTTTGTGTTTTTGTTCGAGAAGCTCCGAGATTGGAAATATGCGTTTTATGTAAACATGTAGTTTCCCGAGTTGTTCATTGATCATTACATAGGCTTTCTTGTTGTGTGTGTGAGTAACCTGAGTGTCAAAGTGATCGGTGAGAGGCCTATGGTAACGCGCATGTATGTTATTTAACCTTCTTTTTTATGTGTTTTTTTATTTTCTAAGGTTAAGCGCGTAGATTTTCAGTGAGTGCATGAGTTGCACTGAGAAACTCTTATTTCTATTAGCGCGTGTCCTTGTGCGGAAGGAGGGAAGCAGATTGTTAAAGACTGGGTTGCTCGTGTGTGTTGAGGGCAGCCGTACACTGACTTCTCTGGCGAGCGTGCGTGGAACGAGTTATTAGAAGGCGCATCATTTTAAGGGTTCTGTGGAGTGCGTAAGTCCCGCAAGTTTAATTGCTCGCGTAAGTTACGTGTCCTGTATGGACTAGAGAAAGACACGTGAGTAAGCGTGATGGAACGTTTGCGTGCGACGCAAGTACGGGTTCGGAATAGTGACCACAAAGCTAGCGCGCTTGTGATTACGTACCTGTAGAGTTGACCGGACTGTTCAGTGGCCCCAATACGTGCGATAAGTACGCCACTGCGATAGGTTGGAAACATGCTGTTCGTGTAGTTAGGCCATTTAAGTTATGTTCGGCTCTTTTCATTTTTTGTTTGCAACGACAACGGCCCTTTGTTTTGCAACAACAATGTCGCTCTGGCTTTGTCGGCATTCGGGGGAAAATGGATAGTAGTTTAGAAAGGTGGTTGGAACTGCTTTATCCAAATTGGGGAAATAAAAGATCAGGGTTCATTCTGACTCAGTAATAGCCTGGCGAGTCGGGTGTGAAGAGCCTGCGCTTACACATGGTCCAGCGCTGTGTTGTTTTGTTTGTTTGACGTACGTTCTCCAGGGCCCAGGATCCCGAAATTCGTCAAACGAGGCTCGACACCAGTACCCTGCATGTTCTTTCAGCGTTCCTCATGGCCAGCGAATTGATTTCACCGGCCATTCCGAACTTCCGGGGCGAGGAGGAGCTGTTAGATACGGGACCTTTTCCTGAGCCTCCTTCGAGTTCACCAGACCACATCGAATCGCGCCACACCTGAGTAAGGAGCGCAGAAGCAGATCTACCCCGTTCCCGAGGCGCGGCAAGTGCAAACGAGTTGGCGTCCCCCACATCGTTCGCCGCAGGTGGAGCTATTTACTGCTTGACTCTTCCCGAAAGTGTAGCGAGAGCCTGGCACTCTTTCAGTAACGTTGGTCCCGAGGCAAAACGGCTGTAATCCGCCGTAAAGCCCTGGCAGCAATCCCCCCTTCCGCCTTTGTGAAGGCAGTTGCAGACCGGGAAGGCAATAGCGCAGAGAGAAGTAAGCCCTCGGACAATTGGGGCCGAAGGAGCGACCCTGTGCGCCGGGTGTGACACAATCGCACGGGCGCCTGCCATTGGCCGAAAATGGCGACACCTGAGCCGGCTCGCCGATTTGCCGAAAATGGCGTCACCTGAGCGGGCTCACCGATTGGCCGAACGTGACGTGACTTCGAGGCACCAAAGGGCTTAAAAGCCAGAGACCGGGAGCAGCAAGAGAGCATTCCTTCATTCATCTCTTTCGAGTGTCTTGCCACGGGCTGCAGCGTCCTAGTTGCTGCCGGCCCGTAATGACTTTATGACTGTTAATATCTTTATACGCGCACAGTAAGTAATGTAAATAAATCTCCAGTTTTCATTCCGACGTCCTCCTCAACCTCGGCCAACTTCGGCACCCAACGGCTAGGTCCAAAAATCTGGGGGACAGCAAATGGGATTGTCCTCCAGATCCAACAGCCTGAGGGCTTTCTCCAAGCGTCGTAGGCGGACGCGGAAAGCGATGCTATGTTTCTGTAGTCCAAGCTTTCACCAATTTCACGAGTCCCTTTTGCTCCCTACACGCACCAGTGCTTTACGCCAGCTCTAGCCCATATGCAAGAACTCGACTACAAATAAGCAATCTCCACTTAGAACAGGTAATTTGACACCCGCCGTGGTGGTGTATAGTGGCTTTCACGTAGCGCTGCTGAGTCCGAGGGTGGGGGATCAAATCCCGACCGCAGCGGCCCATTTCGATTAGGGTAAAATGTAGAAACAACCGTATACCATGGATTGGGTGGACGTCAAAGAACCACAGGTGGTCAAAATTTACACAGAGTCGCCGACTACGGCGTGCTTCGTAACCGTATCGGGGTTTTGGTTCGGGAAATTCCAGAAATAAAAAATAAATATATAGTCATTTCAGAAGAAATATGTTTACTTAACGATGTTCCGCACTCTCGAACATGTTTTTCCAAAGTGGGTCATTTCCAGATAGGCACTCAAATCAATTCACTCACGTGTATGCACTCTTTAGCGACGTTGCGGCGCCATCGATATCTTGTGTCATGCACGCCGGACACCCCGCAGCCAGAATGAAAGCTCTTCCAGCGCTAGCCGTTATTATGCAATATATTATTATTCCGGACAGGTCGCCATTCGAATCTGAACCTGGCAACATTTAACGCTAGAACGTTATCTGGTGAGGCGAGTCTAGCAGTGCTAATGGAGGAATTAGAGGGCAATAAATGGGATATAATAGGGCTCAGTGAAGTTAGGAGGACAAAAGAAGCATATACAGTGCTAAACGCGGGCACGTCCTGCGCTACTGGGGCTTAGCGGAGAGGCGAGAACTAGGACTTAGATTCCTGATCAATAAGGATATAGCTGGTAACATGCAAGAATTCTATGGCATTAACGAGAAGGTGGCAGGTCTTGTGAAACTTAATAAGAGGTACAAATTCAAGGTCGTACAGGTTTACGCCCCTACATCCACTAATGATGACCAGGAAGTCGAAAGCTTCTATGAAGATGTGGAATTGGCGATGGGTAAAGTCAAAACAAAATACACTACTGATGGGCGACTTCAATGCCAGGGTAAGCAAGAAGCAGGCTCAAGACAAGTCAGCGGGGGAATATGGCATAGACTCTAGGAATAACAGGGGAGAGTTATAAGTAGAGTTTACGGAACAGAATAATATGCGGATGATGAACACCTTCTTCCGCAAGCGGGATAGCCGAAAGTGGACGTGGAGGAGCCCGAATGGCGAGACTAGAAATGAAATGGACTTTGTGCTCTGCGCTAACCCTGACATCATACAAGATGTGGACGTGCTCGGCAAAGTGCTCTGCAGTGACCATAGGATGTTAAGAACTCAAATTATCCTACACTCAAGGAGAGAACAGGAGAGACTCGTGCATAATAAACCGATCAATGAGTTAGCGGCAAGAGAGAAAATAGAGGAATTTCGAATGAAGCTACCGAACAGGTATTCGGCTTTAACTCAGGAAGAGGACCTTAGTGTTGAATATATGAACAATCTTATGGGCATCATTAAGGAGCGTGCAATAGAAGTCGGTGGTAACTCCGTTAGACAGGGTGCTAGTACGCTATCGCAGTAGAGGAAAGATCTGATCAAGAAAAGTCAATGTATCAAAGCCTCTAACCCTACAGCATGAATAGAAGTCACAGAACTTTCCAAGTTAACCAACAAGCGTAAGACAGATGATATAAGGAAGTATAATATGGATAGAATTGAGCATGCTCTGTGGAACAGAGGAAGCCTAAAAGAAGTGAAGAAGAAACTAGGAATAGGGAAGAATCAGATGTATGCGTTAAGAGACAAAGCCGGCAATATCGTTACTAATATGGATGAGATAGTTCAAGTGGCTGAGGAGTTCTATAGAAATTTGTACAGTACCAGTGGCACCCACGACGATAATGGAAGACATAATATATTATAATTATATGTTAAGCTGTTGACACGTGACTAGTTATGGAGGCTTTCTAATATGACGTTGGCTTCAAGCATGAGCTCATTCGATGAGTTTCCAGGTGAAATATTCTAGTATCGTCAGCATATATCATAAATTTAGCTTTCTTCGACATATGGACGAGATCGTTTAAATACACGTAAAAAGGAACGGACCTAAGATGCTCTCCTGCGGTACTCTGCATCTTATATATTTAAAAGTGGAGCTACAACCATCGACACATTCAGGTTGCTGCCGCTTTTCAAGGCATGACCTTATCAGCTTAAGCGGATTGCCTCTTATACTGTATGTATAAAGTTTATCCCAAAGATTGTTATGTTTAATACCATGAAATACTTTGCTGAAATCAATAAAAATGCCCAGTCTTAGAAGTTTATTTTCAATGTTTTGCAAAATTAGTTATTTTTTGTTTAAGTAGCGCAGATTCTGTAGATAAGCCTTGTCTAAAACCAAGTTGGGAATCTATGAACAGGCGATTATCATTAAAGTAAATTTCCAAACTCCTAAGCAAAATTTTTTTTAGTGGTTTCGAGAAAATTGGCAGAATCGACATTGGTCTATAGTTGGCCACGTCTTGTGTCGTCACAGATTTATGGATAACAATCGCTTTGGCTAGTTTTAGTCTGTCTGGGAAGGCAGAGGAGGATATCGATAGGTTAAATACGTACGATAAGTGAGGTGCACGAAGGTCAGCTACAAATTTAATTGGTTTTACTGACAAACCCTCTGCGTCAAGGCTGGAGCTATTCTTCAAGGCCATTAGCGTAGCAAAAACTTCGTAACATCACGTTACTGAGTGAATTTTTCTGGTTTTTTTCTCTCTTCTTTCTTCTTTTATTCCATTTACCCCTTTCCCCAGCACAGGGTAGCCAGCCGGTATTTACGCTGGCTAACCTCCCTGTCTTTCCTTCCCTTTTGTCTCTGTCGCTCTCCAATAGGTGGGTAGGGTGGAAAAAAAAGGAGTCAGGTGTCTGTATAGAAATTATGCAGGTAGCCTCTTTGTTGTAGTCTGTTTTAGTGAGACCATTAAAGTGTTCATCAAAGCTATCCGCTAGTTCAGTACCCATGAAGGTTACACCGTTTATTGTTAGACCTCCTATAGAATTGGAGGGCTTGAGCACCTTAATGACTGCGTTTATTGTTTTCCAAACTAATTTCGCATCACAGCGGCCGTCTTTTTCAAATATATTCGTATAATATTCCTTACGCACCTTACGCAACTCACTGTTTAATTTATTTCTGAACTTTTTGAAGGCAGCCAGGTCGGACAAATCTTGGCTGGATAAAAATTTTTGATGCATATTGTCTTTCTTTGTTATCTGTTTATAAAAACACGGCATAATCCATGGTTTTCAATTTTCTTTAGTTTGGCGCTTTGTGAACCACGGGAAACATGTATCATATATTTCAAATTTATTTATAAATATATTGTACGCATCATCTGCACTGCTATAAGTATAAATTTCGGATAAGTCAGCACTGTTTATCATTTCTATAAATTTATTAAAACTTGTGTAATTAAGTGACTGATAGGTAGTAAGGGCTTTTCTAGTGAAAGTGGAAAGTCTGAACAACCGATACAAAAATTGGACAGTGGTCGCTAAGGTCGAACGACAATGTACCAGCACATTCGACTGTAGTGTCTGCATTCACGACGTATAAATCTATAGTTGTCTGGCTGGAAGCAGTAATTCTTGTGGGAGACACTATTACGTTTGGAAAACCATTGGAGTCAGTTATGTTGGCAAGACTAAGTGACGTGGAATTATCTTCAGCTACATTTATATTGAAATCGCCACCCAAGACCACGGGCGCTATAACGTAAAACTATTCCAAAGTTTTCTATTCCAAGGGTGCTATGCAGGATGCGCCGAGTTCCTCGTTCACCCGAGTTTTACGCGAGTTTGCTCGACGGCATTCAGTGAAAGGATATAGCGTGGAACGCGCAAAGGCTGCAGGCAAAAAAATATGTACACAAAAAGCCGCGTATGACAACATGAGCGCACCCTGTGCGGCACGCTGCTTCCACGTTTCAAGCGCAGACGGCTACACAACGAAACGCGCCAGCGCCGCATATTGTTATCAATGGATTATCGCAACTTAGCAATACCGTGACTGTCCCGCTGTCTGTCTGCACACTTGCCCTGAGCCGCTTGCCACGCCTTTCCGGGGCGCGTCAAGGGCGTGCCTCCTCTTTCGGGCCCTATCTTTCTATCTTCCATCGAATGCGAACAGGTGCATGCGGCGCATTTTTTCACCTATGCTTTCGCTCAAACGAATACGTTAAAATGGAACAAATAAAATTACAAACATTTTTATTTCTTTAAGTGTCTGTTTTTCGCTTGGGATGCTAGAAATTTCTGATGACAAACAGAGATCGATCAAATTATTAAATTTTGCACGTCTTGCCGCGAGTGGCGACAGTGAGGCGAAAGCATAGAAGCGTACATATTGAAGCGGGTCGCACGCACGAGGCAGTTCATACGGTGAGAAGTCCCCTAGGGGCGCTACAGTGTTATTCTCAATAAAGTCAGTCATCACCGCTCTTTCTCTATCAGGGGAACAGAAATGCAGCGCCGCGGAACGGCTGTTCATCGCAGGCGCTTTAAGGTCTCCGCTTTACCAACTAAAAACGAGACACTAGTCATAAATGCGAGAGCAACGGCTGTCGCTGCAAAATGGCGGTCCGTAGTGACGCAGTTCAGTGAATATGTACCAGTTTATCCTTGTGCGCAAAGCCTCGGCGATGCATTGCGAAAAAGTGCGTGCCTCCCAGAAACAGAATTCATCGCTTGTCATCGCATGCCCAGTAAAAGTGCCTCTGAGCGCATGTACGCAGTATTTGAGTGTTTTGTGCACACCAAGGTGCTTGCGGACTACTTATGCTGGAGCAACGCTGGAGCCAGCTGATATATCGTATCGCAGAAGGATATTGTAACGACACCGCAGCAATCGCATTTTGGCAGGTGAGGGCTCTTGTGTGCAATTATGAAATGAGACTTCGAACTGAGGAAGGTGTTGGAACTGTTGAGTGCGCAGTGCTTGTGATGAAAAAATGCCATTGCACTGGGTCTAGAAGAGCGAGGGATTCTCGGACGCTGATCGTGTTTATGACGCTGTGGCTCCGATACATCACCGATGACAGAGCAGCCATCTCAAACAACTGCTGCGATACGCACTCCTCAGTATCGTCGTCCCCCTCGGCGCATCGGCGCCTTGCAATCAGCTACAGTGACGTGCCGATGATTATTTACTGTGCGCTACGTCGCCACAATGCAGGCAATGAAACCGTGCTGTGGGGCCATCTCAGCTCAGAAGATATATGCATAAGCCAGCGACAGTCAACGCTTTGTTTTTTATAGTAGTGCGCAGTACATCACCGAAGACAGTGCGTTGTGCGTGTTTTATGTCGGTGTCGAATATTGTTGATGCCTCTCAGCTCGGCACCGCGTCGCTGTTGCCGAAAGATAAGTTGGGCGTGGCCCAACCGTGGTGGGTGCGCGCACAAGAGTTACATGCCTCGCGCGGGGCGTGACCTCTGGCTTTGATTGACAGGCGAACTCGTGCTAAACTCGTACATCGCGAAACCCCCTCCGAGTTCAACTCGGGAACATGGCGGCGGCAGCAGCCTGTGTCAATGCCGGTGTTATTGCATCCAGCGGCAGCAAGCATCAGTATTAGCGTCTGGACCCGTTCGCGTACATGACAGCTGTGGAGCTTCAGCGTCATTTTCGCCTGTCGAAGACATCAGTGCGCTGGCTGTGTGACGAGCGAGGCGAAGACTCTCGTCTGTGGAGACAGCGTGGCGGGCTTCATTCGCTCACCGTCGAAGAGCAAGTCCTCTGCGCCCTCGGTTTCTACAGGACTGGGAGTTTTCAGGGAAGCGTCGGCGCCGAGCGTTACATTGGACGTCATCAAACTACTGTGAGCCTCTGTGTCAGAGATGTGTCTGACGCGCTTATCCATGCGGCAGTGCGGAAGCGGTGGCTGGCGTTCCCGAAGACTGCGGCTGAGCGGGCATTTATAAAAGAACGCTTCTTACTTCGCGGAAACATTACGAACGTAGTCGGGTGTGTCGACGAAGCGTACGTAGGAATTAAGGTGCCTGCAATGTCAGGGTTACTGTGATTAGCATTGAAGCAATGTCTAGACACACCATATTGCCAAATTTGTCACTTCCGTGTAGCCGACTTAAATTTTGTGTTACCGACATCACACATGCGGCAGCCTATGATACTGACTTTTTCGCTGGTTGCTGACTTTTTGCCGATTGTTCTACTTGTCTGTAATGGTGCCTTCCAAATGGCTCACTTTTTGGGAAAAGAGGCTAATGAAGTATACATAGATAAATGGATATCACAAATTGTGTGAAGTACCCTGTGAATGCTAATCTCATAAAGAACTTGGGGTTTTTTATGAGATTACTTAGTACATAGTATAAGTTACTTAGTATGCATAACGCTGAATTTTGGTCATGCGTCATCTATCGGCCGCACTATGAAACAGCAAGGCATTGCACAATTCGTTGCAGTGCGAGATGTGGATGTCACACCAAGCCGGTTGTGCTTATACGTTTATGACGAAATGAAAATGCATTGAGAATCTTAGTGTGCTGGCTTGCATGAAGAAAATAGTTCAGATTGTTTGCTCTGTTCACTGTCGATGCATGTGCCAGAGGTTCTGTGTATCTTCTTTTTTTGGGGGGCGGCGTTATTCTGGATAGATAAATTGTACATTTTCGTCTCATAATGGGGCTCTAATTCTTAAGCATTAGAACAATGCGCATCCAATGCTCTGCAGAACTCTCTGTACGTGAAGATGTCATGAACCACCAAGGCAAAATTACATATCGAGAGAAATGTGGTGCAGATTCCAATGACAAGTGGGTCTTTAACCCACCATGATAAAAATAAAAATTTCTGAGCAAATAGACCATTTGTACAGCTTTAGAGCAATGATTACACAAAACGTGATATGCTCCAGCGAGTAAACGCTTGCCGCAATGCCAAAGTAGGATGAGCGACATGCAGCATATATTGGCATTGAACATGTCTCGTAACCGTTATTTTTATTGTAAACCGTCGTTGTCACACCTTTCCCTCCGGCAATCCCTTTACGGAAACGTGGCACTGTCTTTAAATTGGTGTCGTGATGATAATGGTAATGGCAGCAGCAAGGCTGGTGAATGCTTGCGCCTTTGATTCCTGCGAGTTTAGTGGTACAGAATATGGCACGTGCATACACTTGTGCAGCAAAATTTTACGCTTCTGGTCATTTGTTGGAGCTAATTCGTGTTGGGACATTTCAAAGATGTGCGCCAGTGTGGCCTAATAACTAGAGCATTGGTGAGGTTGAAGGCTGGTTATATTGGTATTAGCCCCGAGAAAGAGGAATGGCGCCGTCTCGCGAGTGACGTCACGGCCAGGACGCCGCTCGCTCCGGCTCGCTCGGCTGCCGCGCGCGCTCGTTCCCTTCGTGTATGCTTGGGGTATAGGTGGCTCGAGCCGTACGTATTGAAGAATAAGTCGGCTTCTTTCAGCTGCAATACCTTAACCACAGTTTCTTCAAAAGCGTGTGAGCCGAGAAACTTTGCGACTTGGATATCGCAAGCTAAGTAGCGTTAAAGGGGTCTACAAGTTTTTGCAATGCATATATGCGCCGTGTCTATCGGTAAATTTTGACTAAAAAAAGAATATCTGCAAATTCAACGCGCGAAGTTGTGTATGATGCTTCGCTAAACACTTAACATTCCTTTAGTATTTAGCTATGAGAGGTATTGCATTTTACGTGGAAGAAAAATTTGGTACTTGGCGTCAACACGTTATCCGATGTTAGAAAGACACTGGCCAGCGAAGCTGTCATCATGATTCCTATTACTCTGGTGTGTTGTTCTATTCAAATATGGCCATTCATTAATGCGTAAAAAAATAGTTAGGCGCGCATTTCTTATGAAAATGTTTGCTGCTACTTTCATCCCCCTCTGAAACAGGCCTCCAAAAAACGAATTGCTCATGGCTGCTAACACGACGGCGTGTCATGTAGAGTATTTACATAGTTAATTCACAAACACCATAGTAGCAATCACCTGAGAGAAAAGTTTCGTTGTTTAGATCAACAGCCACTCAATTGAAAGTGATGAAATGTATCATAGCGGCGCTCAGTAGCCTTTATCGACAATATGGCACACCCCTGATCACGTAACGGTAGCAATCGACTATCCGTATGGCGAGGCACGCTATGTTCGCGAAACCCATCAGTTCACTTCAACTTCGAATTAAAACCATAAAGCATTTTTTTACAGCGCCAACTGGAATGGCTAAAGTATTCTCGAGCTACTACTACGCAGCTTAGATTGCCTACAAAAGGAAAATTCAAGCACCTTTTGTCTCACCATGTCTCGATCCAGCGTTATTTAATTATACAAACGGATAACTATTCGCTTCGTCGGTACTTAAAAGAGAACCTTGCAGGCTAATTTAAGTTTGCTCTAATCCAATCGCAAACATTCATAAAGAAAGCACCACAAGCCTTGCATATACTTTCACTTGATTTCTGACCCTCCACAGGGGGAATTTCGATATCTTCAATATGTCCCATACTACTAGTCATTGACGCTTCGACTGCTTTCTGGCTGCAGCTATGCGGTCCAGCAGGCATACTTCACTAAAAAAATTGGGCCGAGCAGCCTGTGTCAGTTTGCCAAACAGATTCATGTATATTCCTCAAGCAACAAGCACCAGTAAATTTCTCAAGTGAGTTTGATTTGATTTGATTTATTAATTTCCATTTACACACACACATGTACAGAGGAGTGGTAAATGGAGGTGGATGAGGGAAAAAAGCCGCACAGACGCGGCTTGAGGTAATCTCACCCTCTTAGGTACAATATGGCTGCATGGGGTAACACATCAAGCGCCATATAAATTACATTTATATAGTGGCCATAAAACATTGCAGTTATACAATATATGAAAGCACAGTGAAATATTTCCACGATAACAATGCAAAACACACTGCGGCATTGAAATAAATAAATGATATACACCTGGTAACATAGACAAAAAAAGAGGAACATAACATGCATTATTAATCATTAACAAACGCGCTCTAAAGAGGTGAGTTGAACGTGTAGCACGGAAAAGGGAATATATATTGGTACATTCCTATTTGTACTCTGTAAATAGCTGTAAGCCTTCATTAACTTTACTTCAAATTTCCGCCGCTTAAAAAAAATAAGCACGTGAAGAACCGCCTAATGTTGACAAGCAGTTAAAGAAGCAAGTGAGGCGTGTAGAATCTAAGCTCCACTATTAGTTAAGTCACCGTGCTACTGCCGAGCGTTTCTGTGAGTAAATGCAAAAATTCGATTTTATACCATGAACTACTCGTCGTGAGCAAACCTGTTTTAGCGGAATAAAATCAACGTAACTGCTGTAGAAGTCATATATAGCCAGCTTTGTGACATACTTGTTGCACCGCGGCAGGTATGGTATCATAACTGGATTCCTATAGGCTATGCTTTTGCGATTGTCTGTCCGCGTATGAAAAACCCGCAATGGGCTGGTCTGCGTCGCTTCGGCTGGCACTGTAGCGTTGCCTTCGAGAGCTGCATTGTTGTCTAAGAAATTAGCTCTTTGAATAAATGTTCGCAAAGGAAGACGTCATAAAAATATATTTGAGACGACCACCGTAAGTATACAAGCAGAGAGAACGAGGGCGAAGAAACGAAAACACCGCAGAAAGCGCCCGTACAACGCACGAACTGTATCAGACGACAGGCGCGAGTCCGTGCCCTGACGTCACGCGAGCGGCGCTCGCAGCGCCGCTCGTGTTCGTTCTCGGGGCTAATAGAAGCTTGAAGTTGAATTGCACAACAATTCGACGGGACACATAGAAGAGAAATACACACAGCAGAACGCTCTGCTATGTGTGTTACTCTTATTTGTGTGCCATCGAATTGTTGTGCGATCCAACTTCAAATAGAGCATTGGGCTTCTTTGGTGCAGGACCGAGGAAGTGTGACAACATGACATTTGACAATATTGACAATATTTGACAATATTTGACAATATTGTCAAATATTTGACAATATTTGACAACATGCCAGTGCCTTGCTACACAATTATGAAAGTATTAAGGTTTGAAAACAAAGCTTTGCTTTCAAATCCACCTGCTCATGTAATACAAGCAATGCTTGAAAGAACCGTCATACAAAAATAATGGTGAAATGAATGGCCTTTGAAAAGTGTAATTTGTATGTTGACAGTAATCATCATCATAATCATTTATTGGTCCTTAAAGACCCCTGGAAGGGGCATTACATAAGGTGGGGGGGGGGGGGGGAACAGTGAACACAACAACGCAGGTCACTGTCAAACATTGTCACAATCAGTGATCAGCAGGATATATACAGAAAAAAAGAGTACAAGAACGTACCCTTTAAATAAGCATCAACAAATATAAAAATAGCAACAGTAAAGTAAACAGAGGCAAACAGAAGAAGACAATAATTTCCACATCATGTTTTCAAATAGGATGTCAGCAATTGCCGGAACTTATATGGATCGTGTTCTATTACAATATGGTCTGGTAATGAATTCCATTCTTCAATTGCAAGAGGCAGGGATGACTTGTTAAATGCGTTAGAGGAGCCGTGCAGACGTAGAATGCTCATGGAGTTGAAAAGACGGCGTGATCTTTGGAGAGGTGGTAGCAGAAGAGAGTCCCGAAGTGAAGGAAAACAGAAGTATAGCTTATGAAATAATGACAAACGGGCGATTTGTCGTCTGTGTGTCAGAGGCTCGATGTCAAGCGATAATTTTATATTGGTAACGCTGGAGTGAGTGTCGTAGTCGGATGAAATATATCGGGCTGCACGGTTTTGAATGGCTTCTAGGCTATCGATTAGGTAAGCCTGATGTGGATTCCAAATTGGGGAGCCAAATTCTAGTTTGGTTCGGACAAAAGTTTTGTAAGCTAGACTGCGAATAGAGGGAGGGGAGAAGCTGAGGTGCCGTCTGATGAACCCAAGTGATTTCGATGCATCAGCTGCAATCTTCGTGATGTGCTCGGACCAGGTGAGTTTGCTGGTGATGTGAATTCCAAGATAACGGTAAGATTCAACTTGGGAGAGGGTGGTTGAGTACAACGAATATGCGTAGCTGAGGTTAGTGCGCTTGCGTGTTACTTGCATGTATTTACACTTTGACACATTCAGCTTCATAAGCCATGTCGAACACCAGTCTTCAATTCTGTCCAAGTCATTTTCAAGCAATAACTGATGATTCGATGTGGTTATGCGGCGGAACAAGACGCAGTCATCTGCGAAAAGATGAATGCACCATGAAATGCTGGAAGGAAAATCATTTATGAAGATTAAAAACAAAAGTGGGCCGAGCACCGAGCCCTGCGGGACACCAGAAAGAACTTCAGTTGTGGGCGAATGATCATTATCGATGACAGTGAATTGACAACGACCGGATAGAAAACAACGAATCCATGTTAATATCAGCGGATCAAGACACAAGCATGAAAGTTTGGCTAAAAGGCGCTGATGGGGTACACGATCGAAAGCTTTCGAGAAATCGAGATATATAACGTCCGTCTGAAATGAGGAATCTAAGGGTGCGATCTTGTACGCGTTCCAAACTCGAACGGAGCCGGTCCGTTCTTTCCGTCGCGAAATTGGCGGTCCGTTCCGTTGCGTTTGTCCGATAGCAGACAACACGGAATGATTGACAGCAGATATCACTTCACAATTGACGTCATGGCGTTCTTCACCGTTCAAACTGACCAACCGTGTGCGGCTCGGTGGAACGGACCGCCTCCGTTCTATTTTGGAACGCGTACAAGATCGCACCCTAAATTTAGGTGAAGATCGGTTGTGAAATAAAAAAGTTGGGTTTCGCATGGGTAACCGGGTCTGAAGCCGTGCTGGTTGGGGAAAAAGAAGCTGTTGGAATCAAAGTGAGATGCAACTTGTGAATATATTATATGCTCCAGTAGTTTGCACGCAATGCATGTTAGTGAAATCGGTCGATAGTTAGAAGGATCAGAACGGTTACCTGCTTTAAAAACCGGTACTACCTTGCTCAGCTTCCAGTCGTCTGGAAGTGAGCCGGTAGCAATCGATTGCACAAATATTATTTGCAGAAACTGGCTTGATATGTCCTTGGTGCATTTCAGTATCTTAGACGATATATTATCCGGTCCAGGGGCGCTTGAAACTTTCAGCCTTTCAATAAGTTTTATGATACCATGTGTAGTGATGATAACAGGCGGCATCTGTGAAAACGGAAACTTAGATAGGGGAAGGATATTTAAGGTCGGTTCATTAGTATAAACTGAGGAAAAGTAAGAATTCATTACATCACTGCGTTTGTCTGGTGGAACTTCAGAACCGTTATTGCTAACCAATGAGATATTATGTGATGACTTAATGGCGGGAGTTAAAAATTTTCCAGAATTTTTTGGATTCGAGCAAATAGTGTCCTGTAAATCCAGATGATGAAATTTTCTTTTTGAGCATCGCAAAAGTTTTGTGTAATGGCGAAAACAACAGAAATACCTTTCCCAGCGCAAAGCGCTAGCCGAATGTTTTGCTGCTCGGAAGAGTCGTTTCTTTTTATTTGAGAGTTTTCTGAGGGCATTAGAAAACCAGGGTCTGCTGCCATCGCCTCGAATACAAACAAGGGGTACATATCAGTCAACGAGTGATAACAATTTTTGTTTGAAAAGCAGCCAATTTTCATTTACTGTTCTGGAAGTGGAGGACATGCGGAAGTAATGAAAAAACTTGTCCAGCTCGATGATAATATTCTGAATGTCAGCCTTCTTATAGTCTCGTATATATCTGACAGATGGTTGACGAGTAGGGATGGGTACGGACAGTTTGAACAATAAGGAGCAATGATCGCTGAAACCGGGAATGCATGATAATGACTGAATGGATTCAGGGTTCGAAGCAAGAACAAGGTGAAGAGTATTGTTTTGGCGGGTTGGAATGTCAACTGTTTGTGTAAGATTAAAGGTAAGAACTAAATTAATAAACTCTTTCGATTGGCCACTGCGCGCCGATAAGTCAAGCCAGTTAATGTCAGGGAAGTTGAAATCGCCACAAAGTAAGTACCTCGCGCGGGGATAGCGGGCCTGAAGGTCCAGTAGGATTGAATACAAATGGTTAACAAATGAAATGGCGGCGTCCGGGGCACGATAGCATGCAATTAAAATGATTGTACTGGAAGGCAGTGTTAATTTCAGAGCAACAATTTCATGATTACTGATTGGTAAGACACAGAAAGAGGGCACACCGACCTCACGAAAACAAGCACACCGCGACCCCTCCGTCCCACTCTGTCGCGCCTGTACACCGTGAAAGATCGCACATCGTGCAGCAACTCGTCATTCGAGATATCATAAGTTAGCCAGGACTCAGTAAATATTGCTATATCTGTACTGCTATCATTTAGGAAGGCTTCAAGAGCGTCTTTCTTCGGCAAATAGATGCGAATATTGGCTAGAAGAACCGCCAAAGTATGATAAGTCGGTGCGAAGTATCTCCCGCAGGGTGGCTGCGGCCGGGGGCGTGGCGGCGACAAGTAAGCGGGTGACGGTTGCTATAATTGCACTTCCTGGACAGAATTAGTTTCGGAATTGTATATGAATTGTCTGCCATTCATGGTGAGCTTGTCGAATCGATTCTTAAAGTTAGTGCTCCTTTCTCGGGCGTAGTTGAACAGCATTTTTCGGGCTGTTTGCACGCGTGTTGAATAATCATCACGAATTGCGTAAGACGTATCTTTAAGCTTGGGTCCCGCTGATAGAATGTTTGATTTAACTTTGAAACACCCAAATTTCACAACTACAGGGCGCTTTTTGTCTGCCTGGAATCGCCCCAGCCGGTGCGCTGGCTTAATGTCGTCAGGATTTAGGTTAATACCAAGTTTCTCTGAGCAAAAGGAAATAATCTGGGTCTCGAACTCTGCCCAGGTTGCGCCTTTATTATCCTTTATTCCGAAAAAAACCAAATTTGACCGGCGAAGGTGATTCTCGGCGTCATCACATTTGTTGGTAAGAGCTTTGATTTCCGCGGAGAATTTCTCAATGCTTGTTTTCAAGGAGCAAGAAGACGAGTCGTTCGATTGATTTTTCTCGACAACTTTTTCCAGTGCGTCGACACGCGAAGACAGGCGGCCGACCAGACCTTCTATATTAGTTTGGGCAGCGCGGATTAGCGAAAGTTCTGCGAGAACAGCGGTTTGGGACTGCTCCAGCCGGGACAGTGTGTGTGAAAATGAAACAAGCGATACAAGTTCGTCACCGTTAGAAGGTCCGGGATTCAGTTCCACATCCCCTGACATGACAAGCAAGAGATATATCAAATTGACATTGAGGCAAAAAATAACATGAAAAACGCAACAATCTGCGGTAACAATCAAGCAGGTCAGAGGGGCATGACACTGCGACCAAAAAAGGACTACTGGTTCGGAGGCAACTAGCGAGAGGGAGGTAACTGACCTGCGCAAAAAGGAGCGGTTTCATGACCTCGTTCGTCGCAGCGGCATGCCCCGAATGGCCCCAGAACGGAAGCGGTATTTGTAGGCAAGGCAGAGCTGCTGAGGTGGCAGTACTGCGTGGTTGCCAGGCGAAGAACTCGACTATAGCTGGATGCGGAGGATTCAGCCTGTCTTCTGCTGCTCGGTCGCCATCCACTGGAGGCTGTGTAGCAGCGTCATCGGGTTGACCAGTGGGGGCGGGATCGATGAGGCCGAAACCGGAATGTAGCGGAGCAAGGGTGCATAGCAGGAAAGCCTGCGCAAAAAGGAGTGGTTTCATGACCCCGTTCGTCGCTGCGGCATGCCCCCTCGCAGCGGCATGCCCCCATAATAGGTGCCACCCCGATAATATAGGATACATAATAATATTGTTTGTTATTTTATTTGTTGCATTTTAACGTATTCGTTTGAGCGAAAGCATAGGTGCAAAAATGCGCCGCATGCACCCTGTTCGCATTCGATGGAAGATAGAAAGATAGGGCCCGAAAGAGGAGGCACGCCCTTGGCGCGCCCCGGAAAGGCGTGGCAAGCGGCTCAGGGCAAGTGTGCAGACAGACAGTGGGACAGTCACGGTATTGCTAAGTTGCGATAATCCATTGATAACAATATGCGGCGCTGGCGCGTTTCGTTGTGTAGCCGTCTGCGCTTGAAACGTGGAAGCAGCGTGCCGCACAGGGTGCGCTCATGTTGTCATACGCGGCTTTTTTCTACATATTTTTTTGCCTGCAGCCTTTGCGCGTTCGACGCTATATCCTTTCACTGAGTGCCGTCGAGCAAACTCGGGTAAAACTCGGGTGAACGAGAAACTCGGCGCATCCTGTATAGCACCCTTGGAATAGAAAACTTTGGAATAGTTTTACGTTATAGCGCCCGTGGTCTTGGGTGGCGATTTCAATATAAATGTAGCTGAAGATAATTACACGTCACTTAGTCTTGCCAACATAACCGACTCCAATGGTTTTCCAAACGTAATAGTGTCTCCCATAAGAATTACTGCTTCTAGCCAGAGAAATATAGATTTATACGTCGGGAATGCAGACACTACAGTCGAATGTGCTGGTACATTGTCGTTGGACCTTAGCTATCACTGTCAAATTTTTGTATCGGTTGTTCAGACTTTCGAATCTCACTAGAAAAGCCCTTACTACCTATCAGTCAATTAATTGCACAAATTTTAATAAATTTACAGAAATGATAAACAGCGCTGACTGATCCGAAATTTATACTTATAGCAGTGCAGATGAAGCGTACAATATATTTATAAATAAATTTGAAAGATATGATACATGTTTCCGTGGTTCACAAAGCGCCAAACTAAAAAAATTGAAAACCATGGATTATGCCGTGTTTTTATGAACAGATAACAAAGAAAAACAATATGCATCAAAAATTCTTATCCAGCCAAGATTTGTCCGACCTGGCTGCCTTCAAACAGTTCAAAAATAAATTAAACAGTGAGTTGCGTAAGGTGCGTAAGGAATATTATACGAATATATTTGAAAAAGACGGCCGCTGTTATGCGAAATTAGTTTGGAAAACAATAAACGCAGTCATTAACGTGCTCAAGCCCGCCAATTCTATAGGAGGTCTAACAATAAACGGTGTAACCTTCATGGGCACTGAACTAGCGGATAGCTTTAGTGAAAACTTTAATGGTCTCACTAAAACAGACTACAACAAAGAGGCTACCTGCATAATTTCTATACAGACACCTGACTCCTTTTTTTCCCACCCTACCCAACTATTCGAAAGAGACAGAGACAAAAGGGAAGGAAAGACAGGCAGGTTAGCCAGCGTAAATACCGGCTGGCTACCCTGTGCTGGGGAAAGGGGTAAAGGGAATAAAAGAAGAAATAAGAGAAAAAAAACAGAAAAATTCACTTAGTAACGCGATGTTACGAAGTTTTTGCTACACTAATGGCCCTGAAGAATAGCTCCAGCCTTCACGCAGAGGGTTTGTCAGTAAAACTAATTAAATTTGTAGCTGACCTTCGTGCACCTCACTTATCGTACATATTTAACCTATCGATATCCTCCTCTGCCTTCCCAGACAGACTAAAACTAGCCAAAGCGATTGTTATCCATAAATCTGTGACGACACAAGACGTGGGCAACTATAGACCAATGTCGATTCTGCCAATTTTCTCGAAACCACTAAAAAAAATTTTGCTTAGGAGTTTGGAAATTTACTTTAATGATAATCGCCTGTTCATAGATTCCCAACTTGGTTTTAGACAAGGCTTATCTACGGAATCTGCGCTACTTAAACAAAAAATAACTAATTTTGCAAAACATTGAAAATAAACTTCTAAGACTGGGCATTTTTATTGATTTCAGCAAAGCATTTCATGGTATTAAACATAACAATCTTTGGGATAAACTTTATGCATACGGTATAAGAGGCAGTCCGCTTAAGCTGATAAGGTCATGCCTGGAAAAGCGGCAGCAACCTGAATGTGTCGATGGTTGTAGCTCCACTTTTAAATATATAAGATGCAGAGTACCGCAGGAGAGCATCTTAGGTCCGTTCCTTTAACGTGTATTTAAACGATCTCGTCCATATCTCCAAGAAAGCTAAATTTATCATATGTGCTGACGATACTAGAATATTTCACCTGGAAACTCATCGAATGAGCTCATGCTTGAAGCCAACGTCACATTAGAAAGCCTCCATAACTAGTCACGTGTCAACAGCTTAACATATAATTTATAATAAAGCAAAGCCGGTTATTTTTCATTCGATAAATAGGAAAGTTACGATATCAATCCCACTGCTTAATGGAGACTACGCTATCGAAATCGTAAGTAAATATAAATCTCTTGGCGTAATATTTGACGAACACCTTAAATGGGCTGATCAATTCCGTTATCTTTCTTTAAACTTGTCAAAATATGTAGGAGCTCTTTCATGAGGTCGCAACTTGCTTCACGTGAAAGTTAAAAAAATATATATATATCATTCATTATTTCATTCTCAAATAAGCTACTGTGATCTCGTGCGGGAAACTGCGGCTTGCGTGCATCTAAACCAACTACTACTTGTACAAAAAGAAAGAAAGCTCGCCGCATAGTTTCTAGCTCAGATTACCTAGCTCATACCAGACTATGGTTTATTAAACATATAATGTCTCCCATCCATCATCTAGTGTTATTTACCATACTTTGCGCCTTGAATACCTTGAGCTTACCTCGGGCTAAGTTCATAATCCAACTCTCATCGGTGACACAAACGCACACACATGCAAGCACCAGACGCGAAGAGAAATGGCATCTACCCCGACTTCGCACAACGTATGGTTTCGAAATGTTACATTTCCTGGTTCCGAACACCGCTAAGTATGGATAGCTGGGTTAGTTGGTTGTGATTAGCATTATGAAACACCGTTCCAGCGCACAATTGAACACGGACGAGAAGAGAAAGACAACACGTACGTCGGACTTCAACTGAATTTTATTCGTGGAAAACCGGGCTTTATGTACACAGGGGGAGGGGGGGGGGGCTGCTAGTGCGCAGGACCACCCAAAAATATTTTTTTGGTCTAGGCAACAGTCATCAGCAGTGCCAAACCAAAAGAAGAAACGCATAAAAGCGAAAAGTGAAAAAAAGGTGAAAATACCTTTCTCTCTCTTTTTCCCCTCTTTTTTACATCACTCAGAACAATCTTGCTCATCTCCCTTAGCACAAACAAATGGTACACAAAAATATGAAAATAAACAAAAAAAATTGTTCAGCGATTGTTTGAGCATGTGGTGGGCTTAAACCCAAATTAGGGTATTCTTTTTATATTTTTTTGCCATGGTTTAAAAAGATCGCATATTGCTATGTATTGTGTTTGAACTTCAGTTGCTATATCGTAGTGATGAATTGCAATCATGTTTTAAACCTTCGGTTTCTGCTATACCGATATTTTACTCTTTGCTTTTTTTGCTTCTCAGTGCATCGTGCACTTCAATTTTACTTTTGTCTTACATTAAGTTTAATTGTAATTCTGCATTGTGTATGGTTCCTTGATTCATGATGTATGTGAAGTTGGATTTTTTTCCCTTCACTGCTGCCATTCTGTAAGCGGGCCCCGGACCCCGTCAAGCTGCTCCAAGGCAGCTTTTTGTCCCCGGCCTTTTTCTCTTGGAGAAATAAATGAATCGTGATTGTTTCCGCTTAACAAAAGTTTTTGGATGGCCATATAACGTTATCGAGCCCTTTCAGCATGTATACGAGACCGCTTTGCCAACTCTTCTTCACTGATGATCCGTTTTAGCGACCTTTTGAACTGTCCGTTGCACGCCGCCGCGATTTTATACAAGCTACCGCGAGCTAAGTAAGGGAAAGTTGACCAATCGCGGTGGCCGACACCTCCCTCTTCATCCGGTTATCTATTTTCGGTGTGCTGGCTCGGCCCCATCAAAACCCCCTCTCCACTTGAGCGTGCACCTCGCCCCTTGTCAGGCAATCATATATGAAAAACTGCTCAATCTAGGCAACAAGCAAAACGAGAACAAGGTGAAAGTAGGAGCCAACGTTTCGACAAGTGGACTTCTCATCTTCAAGGCGACATATGCTTTCCTCGCGACAGTATATACACAGTCGGATACAACTTTAGAAAAAAAGGAGGCGTTTGCTCGTCCGAGGCGTATGCGCACGAGCATCCACCAATGGGCGCACAATCTGGACCGACGTCATGAGCCGGATGGCCGGTGACCCCGCAGTCGGAGAAGATGGCCGCTCGCGTTTCGAACTGGGCAAAGTTGCGTCAGCTGTGCGCGTCAACGCCTCGTCACAATGAATTCCCAAACTGTTTGTGATTGTCTATCATGCCGGAAATATTACTGAGACCATACGATGCGGCATTTGTTCCGCCTGCGTTTATTCTAAGCCGTGATCCGGCGAAGAAACATTGCAGCGAGCATTGCTGACGCTGCGCTACGCTTTGCCTGAAAACAGGATCCCACAGCGACCGCTGCCAACACACATCCTGCCTGTTTGTTCCATGTCTTTTTTATTTCGCTCCCGAGTGAAGTTATGACGAGAAAAGTTTGCCAAAGTCTGGTGCCTACTGTCAGCGGCGGGTGTGTTCGTGTACTGTGTCGCTGCGTTTCTCGTCGGATGGGGTGAAGTGATGGAGCAAAACCATTCTCAGGAGAAATGAGAAAAGCGTGAGTGCGCGAAACAAACCTACGAGCGTCTCAACCGAAAATATTTACAAAAGAAGCCTCTTTTTCCAAGCGCCCAAAATCTCCTGGTACCACTGGGATCAGCGGAATATATTTCTAAACATCAAGGGGATTCCACGGAACCGGACTTCGGTGAGCCGCAGTTTTAAGACCAACGAGAGCCCTATTCGTTCGGCCACGCCGACGGTGGGGTTAGCCCTAACGGCGAACGCTGGCGCGCGGGAGCTAGGGGACCCGCAAGCAGCCACCGTGTCTACGGTGGGCTGTGGAGGCGACCCAGCCCGGAACGCTACCATCGCGGGAAACCCAGGCACCATTGCCCACCAACCCAGCGACACCGAAACCATCGAAGTTGTATCCGAGAGTCACCCGAGACCCCTGCCTGACGAGGCCTTGCCTGGGCCATCTCCCGTCCTCTCGGAGCAGCTCCACAATCAAGAATCTCAGAGGCAAACGGTCGTTTCCCTTCATCGGAAACGCCGTCTTCAAAAACAACAATCCACTGGTGAGCAAGACCCAGTCGGGCAAACCCCGCCATCGAAAGCCACACCGTTAGGGTCAGCTCTAACCCAGGCGCCAGCCGCCGCCGCCAAAGCCACGTCGCAAGCTACCTGCGAAGAGCGCGGAGCCGGAACACCTATTTCTGAAGACGCGGCTGCAAGGAGCAGGCCTCGTCGACGCGCGCCTCCACTCCCGTGCACTGACATGAAAATCATCCGCCCGACCCCGGGCCTCATAGTTCGAAATCTACAGACCCACCAGGTGGCGAAGGCGATCGTCCAAGCCACCGTAGGTGCGCCGACTTGCAAGGGGGATGATTTCATCGTCCGCCTGCGACACGGCTCGAACATCATCATCGTGAGCACCCCTCACGAGGCCACGGCGGCCACCCTCATGAAAATTATAAGCCTCTCCTTTCACGGACGATCACACCCTGTGAAGGTGTATCTATCAACACCCGAAGGCCCGCTTAAAGGTGTCGTACACGGCATCGACGCACGCACCGGCGAAGAAGAGCTTATTGCGAATCTTCGGGTCCGCACACATGGAGTCCGCATCGTGCGGGCCCGTATGCTCGGACAATCTCAGACAGCCCTACTCCACTTCGAGGGACCCCAGGTGCCTAGATTTGTGTATTACTACGGAGAGGAGATTCCTTGCCGAGACTACCAGCCGACAAGGCAGTTCTGCTCCATCTGTAGAATTACCGGACACTGACCAGACGTCTGCCCCAACCCAACGGTTCGTGCGTACAACGTTTGCAACCACATTAACCCAGACGCCGGACACACTTGTGTTCAGAAGTGCGCCCTGTGCGGAGGGGCCCATCTCACGGCCGCAAGACAGTGCAACAACAAGCTCAAGCGCATTCCACCCAGATGGAAGCCTGCCTCCACCACCACACCCAAAACCCAACGACAGCCCCGCCCGGTCACTCAGTCGACCAAGGCGGCTGACCTTCGCCCGCGATGGTTCAGCTCCGAGCGGGAAGACTCCGACTACTCGGAGTCTCCGAGCATCTACGGATCCCGGTCCGGTTCCAACCCAAGGTCCAGGTCCCGCTCCTGCTCTCGCCCCCGGTCGCACTTTCGGTCGCCCAGACGGCGATCTCGCTCGACACCCGAACAAGGACAGCAGGCAGCACCAGCCACCGCGGCACTCAAAGACAAGGGGCCCCGGCAACACCACCGAAAGATCAAGGAAGCCTCACTCAAGAGGACTACCATTAAAGAACAAGAGGTAAGCTGGGCAGCAGTAGCTTCTCCCTCGTATAAAAAACCACAGACGCCACCATCTGTTAAATTGGAACAGGAACTCGCCACCATGCGCGCACAGATGCATACACTCACACAAGAAAACAGACAACTCAAGCAACAAGTGATACAGCTCACACAAATACCACAAGAGATGGCTCCACCCAAGGACATCATTGACCTACAAACCCATGTCGATGCCATCCGGACCCAGATGCAAGCCTTCATAGACGCTACACGCGCCCAGTTGGAACAAATAACACAGACTGCAATACAACGCACAGATGCAGCAATAAAACACATGGAAGCCACTGAAGACAACAAGCTTAGGAACCAGCTTCACTCTATAAAACTACGAAAGACGCGACGACAGAACTTTTACAAGGCCACACCTGTAGCAGCACCGAACCAAATCGTAACATCACCGACCACAATGTCCAACAATGCCTAGACCATACAGGCAAGTCAAAGAAAACTTAGAAATTCGGCCATGGAACTGCCGTGGGTACCGGAGGAAGATAGGACTGCTGACACAATTGATCGCCCATTCGTCAAAGCCACCGGGGGCCATAGCCCTACAAGAGCCCGGTACCCGACCAACACTACATGGCTACGATGAATACCACACATGTCAAGACAAGAGGAAGGTAGCCACACTAGTAGACAGAAGCATCACAACCATACAACACAAACCCATAGACGACGTGGACATACTACATGTACTTCTCGAAATAATATACAAAGGCAACCACAAACAGAGCGCCTTCGTCCTCAACATTTATTTCCTCCCCAGCCAAAGGCGGGCAAACATAGGAAAACTCTTTGGGGACACCCTCCACCTCGCTAAAGACAGTCCCCTGGTAATCATAGGTGACTTCAACGCTCAGAACACGCTATGGGGGTACCAGAGGCAGGATTGGAAGGGTCTCCAGCTACAAACACTAATTGAACAGTGTCACCTCACACTCATCACAGACCCGAACATACCGACGAGGGAAGGGAACAGCGTAACACGCGACACCACTCCCGACCTCGCCTTCATCACTCAAACCACGCGAGCCGAATGGCTCAACACACTCGAAAACCTAGACAGCGATCACTACATACTAACACTACAGACTGGACGCCTACGCAGGCAGATCGGCACAGCTAAACTCACTGACTGGCCAAAAGCGTGGCAGTTTGGGCAAGTTGGTATGTCATGACTGTTTTAGGCTTGTAGCGCAGCTCGGAAGAGCAAAAAAGGAAGGAGGTAAGGGTAATCAAAGGGAACGGAAAACAGAGTGGGCGCTAACTTCCAACTGACGGTTTATTTCGTGACACAAGACTACTTATACACTCGGCAAGCCATATGACATCAGGAGATAACAAAGAAACCAAGCAACAAAGCCGATAGTAACCAAGTGGTAACATATTCAGACAGCCTGTGGCTGCAGTCGGAGATACGCCAATTCATTGCTTGATAATGATAATGAAGGTGACCTTACACATGCATGGCCCAGACCAATGATAGCCTTTGCTTCGATGATTTCTCTTGCGAGCTGATTACGACTGCGACCAAGAATGACGCATTCCTCTAAGACAGGTTCGCAACCACACGTTTCGCAGTGCTGCGCAAGAAACCCCCCAGCTGTAATATAATTCTTGGCATTTTAACCATGTTCGCGCAGCCTGTCATTCAGACATCGGCCAGTTTGACCAACGTAACGTTTCCCGCACTTGAGTGGAAAACAATAAACAACACAATGTGCACAATTAACAAACTTATTTTTGTGGTGCTTGTCACAGAAAAGAGGAGCTACCTTATTGGGATTAGTGAGTTTGCAAATCCTCATTAGCTTGTTAGGGGCAGAAAACACTACACGAACATGCGCTCGCTGGGCGATTTTCTTAAGATTATGTGAGACGGTGTGAATATAAGGGATGACGCCAGTCCTACCCCGAGTAGTTACAGGATTATCTGCGTGCTTGCTGATTGTCCGTTCTACGCTCTCTTAGAATTCGTTCTGCTATTGACACTTGTAGGGACACGGGATAACCAGCCTGCGAAAGCCGTTCGCACTGAGAGGCAAAATCAGGGAATCCCAAGAACAGGACGCCGACACAATCACGAACCTGGAAGACTGGTGCGACAACCTCCGTCGACATAAACAACGCCATACAAAGGAAATCGCCAGAACGAAAGAGACCCCAGAGGTTGATCTCCACTTACTACACCTGTGGGATGACAAACGGGGCCTTACCCACCGCTGGAAAAAACAGAAATATAACGGGAAACTGAAGACGCGCATAGCACAAATAACAGCGAAAGCAGAAGAATATGCCATGCAACGCGCCTTAGCGAACTGGTATAGATTCTGTGACTCCTTCGGTGACACGCTGGACACGGCCAAGATGTGGCACATCCTCAAAGCCATCCTGGACCCCACCAAAACCAAACGAGAAGGACACAGGGCTCTGGAACGGTTACTACACACTTACCCAGGCAGCCAACACGACCTCATCGATGCCATCAAGACCAAGTGCTATGGAGATCCCACTCCCACACAACCATGTAGAACACCCTACACAGGACAACCCAACCCACTAATGGACGAACCTATCACCGAAAACGAATTGAGAGCAGTCATCGCAGCCACCACCCGTAACACAGCGGCGGGCAGGGACCAAATCACGAATCCGCACTCACGGCCTTTCACAACCAACACTGGGAACAAGGTACGGTACCGGCGATGTGGAAACACGCACGAATAATCATGATCCCTAAACTGGGCAAGAAATGGGCAATTGAAAACCTCAGACCCGTATTACTCACGTCTTGCCTCGGCAAGGTGTACGAAAAAATTATAAACACGAGACTACAGAGAGATTTGGAAGATAACAAACACCTGCCGGACACCATGTTTGGTTTTCGCACAGGCCTGTCCACAGAAGATGTGCTACTCCAAATCAAGGAAGAAGTCCTCAGTAACGTTTCCCGCAGTGGCGAACACGTCCTCCTAGCAATCGACATCAAAGGGGCTTTCGACAACGTCAGCCACCAAGGAATCCTAGAAGGGCTGGCCAACACCAACTGCGGCGAGCGAACGTACAAGTATGTTCAGAGCTTCCTGAGCCACCGCACCGCGGAGCTGAAGATGGGAGAGATCCGGACTCCAGTGTACCACCCTCCCAACAAGGGCACACCACAAGGTGCTGTCATCTCTCCCATCCTGTTCCACGTCGCCATGATCGGTCCCGCAAGCAAACTGCAGGACGTAGCAGGTCTTCGGCACGCAATCTACGCAGGCGATATAACACTGTGTACCACAACAGGGTCCCTCGTTGAAAAAGAAGAACGGCTGCAAACTGCAGCAAATCTCATCCAAGATTACGTCAGCCAACGGGGTCTACAATGCTCCCCTGAGAAATCTGAGCTCCTACGAGTCTGGCGAGGCCGGGGTAACCACACAGTCCCCACAGACCCAACAAGAAGACTCGAGGTACGCCTCAACGGGGGCCTCATACCAGAGAAGGCATTGCTGAGGGTGCTGGGTATGTGGCTGCAGTCCAACCAGCGGGTCACACACACCCTTACACTCCTCAAAACCAGTGTCAAGGTGATATCACGCATGATCTCCCGCGTAACATCCAAGAACAGAGGCATGAAGGAAAGGGACACCCTCCGACTGGTCAATAGCCTGGTGGTGAGCAGAATGACATACAGCCTGCCTTACTACCACCTCACACAGTCCGAGACAAAGCAGGCCGACACACTTTTGAGGATGGCTTTGAAGACGCTCTCCGCCTGTCGATGAGCACATCGACTGAAAAATTATTGGCGCTAGGGTTGCACAACACCCTCGGCGAACTGACAGAAGCCCATTACGTCTCGCAACACCAGAGACTTGCGCGGACTCGCACGGGCCGGCAGGTCCTACAAACCTTGGGGTTCCCAGCAATAACACGAACCCAAGAAACCTGCTTGATACCTCGTCACGTCCAGGACAGGTTTCACGTTGCCCCGATACCACGCAATATGGACCCTAACCTACGCTTCAGCAAGAGGAGAGCAAGGGCCCAGTACATGGAGAAAGCGTTCAGGTTCAATACCACGGCCCGTTTTACGGACGCCGCCATGTATGGGACGAACAACAAGGGCGCAGTTGCAGTGGCATGCGACCACCGAGGCCACGTTACCTCCGCGGCATCGACCCGCCCCTGCACGATTACGGAAGCCGAAGAGCTGGCCATCGCGTTAGCCATCCGCGAGGGCCTACATGCAAACCAACCACTGACGATCCTCATGGATTCCCAGCATGCCTGCCGCAACTTCCGACAGGGTAGAATTGGAAGACCTGCTGCACAAGTCCTAGCCGGAATACTCAAGGAGGACTCTGAGGACTTCACCACCCAAACCATCATCTGGATACCGGGCCACACTGGCGTCACGGGCAGCCTGCAAGCCGACAGAGCAGCTCGGGGATTCGTACATAACCGAGCACTCATCACGCCGGCTGCAGAAGACCTGGACCCTGTCGGCCCCGAGTATTCAGCCATCGTGAACTACCACAGAGGGCGTCGCTTGCGATATCCACCACCCCATCGAAACCTAAAGACGGAAAATGCGGCTGCCTGGCGTAGGCTCCAGACAGGCACTTACACGAACCTACACATATTACATCGGGTACACCCCACAGCCTATAGGGACGAATGCCGATGGTGTGGGGACACACCAACCCTATACCACATTACGTGGGAGTGCACACTACACAACATAGAACACCCAGACACGAACACCAGAAGGGAGCAATGGGAGGCACTGCTGTCTAGCTCGGCCCTCGACGACCAGCTCAAGCTGATAAAGAAAGCTGAGAAGATGGCAAGAGCCAGTGGAGCCCTGGACTAAGGGCCCCAACCGTTAGCAGTTTTTCTGATTATTCTTTTAATAAAGTTTAGCTATCTATCCAACGCAAAGATTTGTCGTCGTCAACTTGGCGTAAACGATCCTTGTCAGCAGTGAGATAGCCGAGCGTCTAACGGCGATGTTCGAGCGTTGCGTAGCACCATCGATTGATTGCTGTCCACCAGTGCTGTGGCACAGTCACGCATAAGTTGTGTTGCCAGCGTTCGATATGGTTTCCAACAACACAGCTTCGCGCTGCTTTTCAATTCTAGTGATATGTTGCAATTAAAAATTCCCAAGACAGTGTTAAGAGAATGGTTAAAAAAGAAACAAAATACGAGAAGGTAGACACAGCAGCTTGTGAACCCGCTCCTATAATACTTCTACCCGCGTCTGTTTGTAAATGTGTGTATGTTTTCTTGCGCTTGTCAATTTTTTTTATTTCCCACATTTTTTTATATTTGTGTTTTTTTTAGTTTTCGCGTTTGTATGCCTGCTTCCATGCGTGTTTCGGCTTACTCTTATTTCTGTCCTTTTGTTTTATATTAGCATTTGTTTTTGCTAGTTTTCTTTCAGTAAACTCCTTACACATTTTCATTAACCAATCTCATTCAAAGCGCTAACTCCTGTACACTGCAGGACTGGCCTCTTCCATCTCATCAAAACCTTCCTCACTGTCTACGTCGTCTTCTCAATCTGCCTATTAGCTGTGTTTTCTGTCGTTGCTTCTTGTGTTGTTGCTGCAATGTGATTAACCAACTTGCTCAAAACAAATTTTGATCGCCTATGAAAACAGAAAGGTTTAGAGATACGTTTTCTTAAAAGCGTCATGTAGGTTGCACACTAACTTTGCCTCTTACCTCTGTTCATGTTTATGCATCAGTGCATGTGGCAGCTCGCCAGAAGTGCACATGAAAGGCTGCATATTGCGAAACAACACCTTTGCTATGCTGTTGCATTTTTCATGCATTCAGTCTTAGTAAACAGACGGTTTCGCTGCCCATCACATATGATGGTAAAAATGTTCAACACGAATAACATTATGCAGTGGGGTGTCATTTCCTGTCTGACGCTTTCGTCGTTGCAAATATTTTTCAGTGAATGGAGCACAGCAAAGCAGTGCACTGAGAGCTTTTGCAAATTTCACCATTTATTACTTCGCAAATGTCATTGTCCGAACATGGCCGTCGATCGCTATGCCGATGGCTTCTGAATTAAATAATTGCCTCAATAAAACACATTCAACTCCACTCAGAACTTTTACTACAAACAATGCTAGCAGAGCTATCCAGGGTAAATAATTGTGCTTACATTGGTGTTACTTGCCCGGTAAGATAAACAAATAGAACAATGGCTGCGGCTTGACTGCGCTTTGAAGTGCAGTCAAGCCTTCCAAGGCACGCTTGGTGGAAGGCACGCTTGGTGCCTTCCAAGCGTGCCTTCGACTACTGCTATTAATAGCTACCCGAATGAGTATTTTGGGCCTAACTAAGCTAATGATGTTTGATAATTGTTCTCTTATACGCATTACTTGCCTGGCCTAGGTAACCAAAATAAACTATGCCACGACATGAATGTGTGTTTGCATGCAAGCTCCCAACAGTGGCTGTCATTTTCACGTTGATTGCTGCCATTTCACCAATAGTGGCGATGGCTTGACTGCACTTTGAAGTGCAGACTACTAATGGTGCCTTTTCAAGCGTGCCCTCGACTACTGCTATTAATAGCTACCCGAATGAGTATTTTGGGCCTAACTAAGCTAAGGATGTTTGATAATTGTTCCCTTGTTCGCATTACTTGCCTCGGCCAGGTAACCAAAATAAACAATGCCACCACATGAATGTGTGTTTGCATGCAAGCTGCCAACAGTGGCTGTCATTTTTGCGTTGATTACTGCCGTTTCACCAACAGTGGCGACGGCTTGACTGCGCTTTGACGTGCAGACAGTAAGGTGCCTTTCAAGCGTGCCTTCGACTACTGCTATTAATAGCTACTCGAATGAGTATTTTGGGCCTAACTCAGCTAATGATGTTTGATAATTGTTCTCTTATACGCATTACTTGCCTGGCCCAGGTAACCAAAATAAACAATGCCACGACATGAATGTTTGTTTGTATGCAAGCTGCCAACAGTGGCTGTCATTTTCACGTTGATTGCTGCCGTTTCACCAACAGTGGCGATGGCTTGACTGCGCTTTGACGTGCAGACTGCTAATCGTGCCTTTCAAGCGTGCCCTCGACTACTGCTATTAATAGCCACCCGAATGAGTATTTTGGGCCTAACTAAGCTAATGATGTTTGATAATTGTTCTTTTATTCGCATTACTTGCCTCGGCCAGGTAACCAAAATAAACATTGTCACCACATGAATGTGTGTTTGCGTGCAAGCTGCCAACAGTGGCTGCCATTTTTGCGTTGATTGCTGCCGTTTCAGCAACAGTGGCTACGGCTTGACTGCGCTTTGACGTGCAGACTGCTAATGGTGTCGTTCAAGCGTGCCCTCGGCTACTGCTATTAATAGCTATCCGAATGAGTATTTTGGGCTCCAGTTAACTAATGATGTTTGATAATTGTTCTCTTATCCGTTGTAAAGGATGTTGACAAATGGCATGGAGGCTGAGAGGTAATTTCACCCCAGAATTGTGGGAGATCGCCGTTTTTGGGCTTCGCAGAGAGTAAAACCAGCTGGGAGTTTGGTTGGTGAGTCAGGGGCGCTCTTTGGCGGCAGATGGCCCGCGTCGCCACCTCGAGACATCTTAACCTCTAGCGCGTGCGGTCTTGAAACGTAGGAAAGGGTGTGACGTTGGGGGCTCTTTGGCCTGGAAGCGCGGACGGAGGCGCCCTGCCTGGGACGGACCACGGGCAAAGCGTCATTAGGGCGTCAATGTGCATGCCTGGGGTACAAAGGGGCGACTTAAAGCCAGAGGGATCGGTGACCCGATGCGCGGTCTCTTGCAGGGCAGGCTGGCACCCGAGACACAATCCATCTCTGCACTTAGCTTTATGGGCCAGCCGGAGGAGACGAACCATCACCAGACGGCATGGTGAATCGGTGGGTGCGCTTCGGCAGGGGTGCCCTTTGCGGCACGCAGTGCGCGATGGTTTTAATTAAGGTGCGATGACGGGGCGACGCAGATGGTCGTTCCCCGTAAGTGTCCTTCAAAGTGTCGGAAGACTTCCCCATAATTGTCGCAGAGCGGGACGGTTCGGATGTTGTTTGTTTATTTGTTGTTCGGTGGTACCTTTCTTTCCCTCTGTCTCTCTGAATGTTCCGAGTAACGCAGGGAGACGGTGAGAGAAAGAGAGAGTGTGTGTGTGTCCAGTGAGTGACAGCCCATTTGACCCTATGAGGTCACTGGGGTGTGGTGATTTGCCGTGAGGGGATTCGGGAGGAGCAACTGAAAGCTTAAGACCGGGCTCCCGACCTTTCACGGGTGTTCTGGGCGCAGGAAAGGTGCCCTGCACTTTCGGCTCTGCCGAGTTAAGGTGCCGGTCCCAGTGTAACCGAAGGATCCTGACGTAGGAACGGTGTTATGCACTATCGGCTATGTCGAGTTGATACGTCAGACCCACTGTAAATAGCTGTCGATGTAAATATTGTGTACATAAATTATTTTCTCCAAATGCAAACGTCTATGGCGTCCTATCTCCGATGGAAGAGGAGAGAGGACGACTACGGCAGCTGAAGAAAAGTTTCTCTACCAAGTAAGCTGGTTACGCCAGCTTAATTGGAGCACTCTGTGCTACGAAAGTAAGAAGAAGGCAAGAAAATTTAGTGGCGCAGTCGACAGGATCGAAACAGTCGACAAGGAACGCTCTGGATTCCGACTGAGGCGTTGTAGGCAGCGAGGAAGTTCGCCGAAGACTGCAAGAAGCAACTCGGCGACGACATCAAACTTCGGCTTGGGTAAGAAAACCTGCAGCTGAGGCGGAGCAAGCCATCAATCCAAGGGCCTCGATGAATCCTGGCCGTCTACACTTCAAGCGAAGTCCCTTGACGATATTGGGACTGTGGTGCGACCAACGGTGGCGATTCTGCCACTGGCAAGGCGTGGCAGCGGCGAGCAGCAGCATCTCAGCATGTGGTAAGTCCTCTCGTTCTTACACCTCGGGGGTGCCCCTGCCTAGTCGTACTGTAACGTATGAACACGAGGTTTGCTCACTTAAACCCCGACCGGAGAAATCGACCCATGATGAGTGTGTTGGGAGACGAGAATGTCGAGGACAACTCCGCTAGGGCTGTCGCATCAGAGAGCCAGAGGGAAATGGACCTCATAAGCCTTGCGGACCAGCGCCGAGTGCTTGAGCTGGAGGTTGAGCTTGCAAGACTTAGGCAAAACGGAATCGGGAGCTCATGGGAAAGCGGGCGCGCGTGTGGTGTGCCGGATCGCTGCGGTGAGCTGAGGCGCTATTCTGTCTCGCTTGAACGCTTCCCAAGTTTCCGTCAGAGGCCAAGGCTTCGGTGTGGTTTAAGTCTGTTGAGAGCGCCCTGAAGGCATATGAAGTGCCGAGGGAGTTTTGGGGACAGCTTGTTTTCCCGTTGGTGGCGGAGAAGGTTCCGTTTTTGTCCACAAGACTTAGCCCCGGCGGAACACAAGGAGTATACGAAAATCAGGGAAACGGTACTTGACGAGCTCAAACTTTCCGCAGGGGAGTACCTCAAAAGGTTCTTGGGGTCAGGAAAGCGCATCAACGAAGGATGGAGACCTTATGCAACTCGCCTTCAAAACTGCCTGCACTTTTACCTTGACTCGAGAGGCGTGTCGACGTACGAGGAGCTGGTTAAACTATTGGTTGTGGACCAACTGAAAAAAAAAACCTGTCAGACGACGCGCTCCGGTGCGTCACGCTGCAGGAAGGAAAAACGTGTCTAAAAGCACCAGACCTAGCAGCGCTACTGCGGACATTTGAGGAGGCGCAAGGCAAAAACAGCGCAGGGAGGCAGCTGAAACAAAAGACGGTAGAGTCGCATGGCCCGAGTGTTAAGCCAGGCGTACAGCAAAGTAGTCGCCGCGGTGGGAAAGGTCGAGGCGCGGAGACAAAACCCAAGTTTAGAGGCTGCTTCGCGTGCGGCTCTAGTGGGCATATGAAGTGGAATTGCCACCTGAGCCCGGGGCAGCAAACATCGAATGTTCCGAGTACTAAGAGCGATAACTTGTCGGCGCACGTTGCGATAGGAGATCCAGCAGCCGGGCACACCGACCTCATTCCCGTGGTTCTGGACTGTAAGGATAGGCATATCGACGCAATTTTGGACACGGTAGTGGAAATTAGTGTTGCGTGAGAGCGTAGTGCCACCAGAGATTGTGCAGTCGCACGGAACTAGTAGTCCAACCTCCGCCTTCGGAGAAAAGGTGAGGGCGAAACTCGCGGTGGTCCCGCTGACAATGTCCCGCGAGTGTGGCGTTTTCTCAAACGTAAAAGAGGCGGTGCCGGTGTTGTGTGCGTTAACGGACAAGGTGACAGAACGGACCGATTGCCTGCTGTCAGAGGAAGCATGGCAGTTGCTTAAGGACGAGTGCGTTTTCAAGGGGGTAGTGAGAATCAGAGAGCAAAAGGCAGACGGCGCCCAGCCAGAACTCGAAGGCGTTCCATCGGACATAGGAGCTGTGAGGGCAAACGAGAAGTGTGCGTCCGACGTAGTACGCGAGAAACCAGTGGCGCGCCTTTCTGGGGAGTGCGGCGCTGCCGCACAGACCACCGTTTCAGCTTCGCTTGCGGAGGTGCAGCGGCGACAGTCGGTTGCGGCTGAGATGGCTAGAGAGGGTGACGGGGTTAATCCCGAAGTGTCCTTAAGCGGCCCACCCGATGACAAGAAATCCGGTCAGGAGATCGTGGAGCGAGAGCCAGGTGGATAGAGTGTCTCTGAATTCGGGGCTGATGGCTGCGTTGGCAGAGAGTGCGGCGGCGCTGCGGTCGCGATGCAAGCATGCACTGAGGTTGCAGAAAAGCAGCAGCGGCAGCCTTAGCGTCCGTGGGCTCATCGGTGGTCGATCAGGTTCTGGCAATGGCCGACGTCAATCTGGTGAAAGTTCCAGATGTACCAAAAGAAGGGAAGACTCCGGGTGACGTGGCTTTCGCTGATGGAGGCGTTATAGAGCGCCGTTGTGAGGCGCGTGGTGGCCAGAAACGCGATGGTATCACTGCGAGTTCTCGGGGAATAGAGCTAAATGAAGCCGCACTATAAGATCCTCAATTCATAACTGAAGCAAGGGAGGGTTGTGCTCCCAGTTACGAGACACGAGTGGCAGCCGTACTGAGGTTAAGCGCCTACGTCAGAGTTCCCAGGGTGACAACTTCCGTGTTGAGAAAAGCAGACAAGGACGCCATGTGCGAACCAACCGATGTCTCGGCTCGATTCTCGATGCCTCCGAAAGGGCGAGCGTACAGGGCTGCTGTCGCGGTTTCTATCGTAGCACTGAATCTATGGGCGCTCAGGCCGAAGGGAAGCATGAGTTTTTCGAAGCGGCCGTGGCGCGAGGGAAACGTAGGTCCTGAACAGACGGTTTGTCGCAGAGCGCGCTGCGGGATCACCCGTAAGCGCTGCGGGGTGCACCCATTCGACCCTGGCGGCTAACTATGAGCTGTGGGGGGGGGGGGGGGGGGGGGGGTTCCACTCCACCTATGTTTCACCTTAGTTTAAGGTGTAGGGTGCTTGGGGTACAATTGAAGGCATCTTGGTGGCAGCGGTGTTCCCGAGGCAGTTAAGATACGGGAGGACTAGGCACGTTGTGAACACTCACGCGGAAGAGAGTGACGTCCGGAACTATAGATCTACAGAGCACAACTGTGTGATGAAATGTGTGTACTTCAAGTGAAATAAGCGTTTTCCTGTCGTATGATTGCATGTGTTCAGGAAGTTCTGCTTGTTTTCTTGTGTGTTTTTTTGTGTGTGTATTTGTGGGGTGAATAATGTGACATTGTGACTCGCAATGCTGTTCATGAGCCGTGTTCGGTGTTTGTTTGCTTTACTCTCTTTCAGTCGTTATTGCTTATGCATTGTATGTGCATGTACGACATTTCGTTCGGGTAGTGTTACTGTATGACCATTGTGCGTTGGCATTCAGTGTTAGCGCAGAGGGGCTCGGTTGTTAAGGGGCGATGCTAGTTCAGGCCGTCCCGGGCAGGGACACAGAAATCCTAGTGCCGAAAGCGTGACATTTGCTTTACTTTCTTTGCACCATCATTTTTGTCTTGTTAGTCTTCAGGTACCCGCATTTGAGCGCGTACATGAATCTTGGGGAAGGCAGGTAAAGAACGTTGACAAACTGCACGGAGGCTGAGAGGTAATTTCGCCCCAGAATTGTGGGAGATCGCCGTTTTCGGGCTTCGCCGAGAGTAAAACCAGCTGGGCGCTTGGGTGGTGAAACGGGGGGGGGGGGTCTCTTTGGCGGCAGATGGCCCGCGTTGCCACCCCGGGACATCTTAAACTCTCGCACGTGCGGTCTTGAAACGTAGGAAAGGGTGTGACGTAAGCGCGGACGGAGGCGTGGTGCCTAGGGCGGAGCGTGGTCACAGCGTCAGTAGGGCGTCAGTGGGCATGCCTGGGGTACGAAGGGGCAACTTAAAGCCAGAGGGATCGGTGACCCGACGCGCGGTCTCTTGAAGGCCAAGCTGGCACCCGAGACACAATCCATCTCTGCACTTAGCTTTATGGGCCAGCCGGAGGAGACGAACCATGCACAAGACGGCATGGTGTATCGGTGGGTGCGCTTCGGCAGGGGTGCCCTTTGCAGCACGCACTGCGCGATAGTCATAATTAAGGTGCGAGGACGGGGCGACGCAGATGGTCGTTCCCCGTAAGTGTCCTTCAAAGTGTCGGGAGACTTTCCCATACTTGTCGCAGAGCAGAACGGTTGGGATGTTGTTTGTTTATTTGTTATTTGGTGGTTCCTTTCTCTCTCTCTATCTCTCTGAATGTTTCGAGGAACGCAGGGAGAGGGTGAGAGAGAGTGTGTGTCCAGTGAGTGACAGCCCAGTTTACCCAATCAGGTCACTGGGGTGTCGTGATTTGCCGCGAGGGGATTCGGGAGGAGCAACTGAAAGGTTAAAACCGGGCTCCCGACCTCTCACGGGTGTTCCCGGCGCAGGAAGGGTGCTCTGCACTTTCGGCTCTGCCAAGTTAAGGTGCCGGTCCCAGTGTAACCGAAGGGTCCTGACGTACGAACGGTGTTATGCACTATCGGCTATGTCGAGTTGATACGTCAGACCCACTGTAAATAGCTGTCGATGTAAATGTTGTGTACATAAAGTCTTTTCTCTAGATGCAAACGTCTATGGCGTCCCATCTCTGATGGAAGAGGAGAAATGACGACGACGGCAGCTGAAGAAAAGTTTCTCTACCAAGTAAGCTGGTTACGCCAGCTTGGAGCACTCTGTGCTACGGGAGTAAGAAGAAGGCAATAAAATTTAGTTCCGTATTACTTGCCTGAGCCATATAACCAAAATAACGAATGCGACCACATGAATGTGCTTTTGCATGCAAATAGCTAAATGCGGTGTTCAATTTCACGTTGACTACTGCTTTTTCGTGTGAAGCTGGACAGTGGCTGCACGAATGAGTATTTTGGGCCCCATATAATTATTCATGGTTAATAACTGTATTTGCATTAAGATTTTCCAGCATTTCAGCATGTTTCCATGCCAATACCTATATTGAGCACGATCTGTGCAGGACGTTGCTTTTTCAGAATTGGGCTTCCATTAAAAGGAATATGTCACCAAATGAACTGCTTAAGTATTTGAGAGGTGACAGGAGAATGCATGGCTGCTGTGCTTGACGCACAGTACACCAATTCAGTGATGGGAGATCCATTGTTGCGTGTGCCGAGGTATGTGTGGCCGGCGAGAGGTCTGGACCCCACTTCGCGCAGTCAGAGACGAGGAGAGCTTTCTCAGCGAAGAATTCTTTATACAATGTTTACATGTCATCGTTATCAGGATAGAGACCAACAGAACAGCTGCAAGCTGCTTAAATAACACCCCTCAGTCTCCAGATTCCCCAGACAGTCCCTAAGGACGAAACAAGGTCGAGAGAGAGAGAGAGGGTCCGGGCAGCCTCCGTGGTGCTAACGCCGCTCTCAGTGGCCGGCGTTTCCTCGAACCGCGCGCCCTGCGGCGTCGGGCCGATCTGGAGGTCGGTCAGAATGGTGCACAGGGGAAGTTTGATGGCCGCATAAGATAAAGAGAACCAACTGCAAGGCACGGGGTCGAAACACAGCCCTCCTTTGGAATCCGTCCCAAACACAGCGGGAGTCGTTCGTTCGTGGTGTGGGCGCCGCCGGATAAAGGAGGGGGGGTTGCATTGCTGCCGGGGAGGGGCCGAATGGCAGTCCGTGATCCGGTGGCCGCTTCCGCCGTGGACGCCGTGCAACCACGAGGAAACCTGAGCCATACTCGTAGTCGTGTGCCCGAAGCAGGCACCATACGGGGATGAATGCTGCCTCCACGGTCGACACATCATAGCACTGGCTTTCCGTCAGGCAAATCCCAGGGCACAAACATGACACCATATACGCTTCGAGGACTCGCTTGTGATCTTCTCGACCGTCGGTACCTCGTTGCTGCGACAGAAATCGTGCACACGACCTCGGCACGCACAACGTGTCATACTTCGTGTTGCGTCTTTTCTCCGCATTTCTTGGGCGCTTTCGCGACGGCGTCGACAGTTTGCCACCTGAAATATGCGAAGCTTTGACCTTCCTCCTCACCTTGAACACTGTGCTTTGGCTGACACCGAGCATCTTGAGTTTGTAATGGTTGAAATAAATGCATTATTTTATATAAGTACTTGTTCAATAGCAACTGATTCACTTGAAGCTCGGAACAAGAGTAGTAAATGTGCCGTGTACATGTAAAGAAGCGTAAAAGCCATGCAGAGCTGCTCTTTCTACTTTTGTCGCTTGCAGTGAAGCTAAACAGTAGACAATCGACAGCGTTGTGCAAGGCACGGGGTTATTTTTCTGTCATGATCCGGCATGTGCTGTAGCACATGAGATCTCTTCTAAACCAGTCATCAAAATACAAAAGTCTTTATTTATAGCGAGAATTGCGCGTTTCAGAAGCACGATTTTTTTAGCGGGATTATTTTAGTCGTGCAGGCAATCGGGCGTCGCCCTTCGCTCATCTGGGTGGGGCCTCCCCTTTTTTCTAAATTTGTATCCGACTGTAGCTGGTGTTCTCCTAAAGGGGGGAGGGTGTAAGGCGGGTGGGCGCGGCAACGAGCGAAGGTGTGTCAACTCGTCGAATTGAGAATAAAGGAGCGCTGTGCACAAGGCCAGTGACCAGGCCGTCTGTCAATCACTTGTCAACGCCCACGTGTTAGTCGGCGGGTCAACTGCGTCTGACACGCCGGCTGGAAGGAAAAAAAAGGACGGAAAGGGAAAAAAAAAGCTTAGAAATCAAAGTGAGTGTTGTTGTCTATAGCTAGAAATTTAGCATAGTGAATAGATTCTACAGCTCCCTTTGAAACGTTCATGCCTATTGGTTGAAATGATTTGAAATTATGGATAAGTATAATTTTCTGTATTTTCTTTCTCGTTCAGTACGGAAATTTGACTGTAAGATGTAGAGTTTAAGTTTTTATTTATTTATTTATTTATTTATTTATTTATTTATTTATTTATTTATTTATTTCAGTTACTGTCAATCCCAGTGGGATTTTTACAGGTTGGGCATATATTATATAATCACAAATAGCGATAAAGACAGGTTTACATAATTACAACAATGACATTTGCAATCGACAGGAAGCAGATATACACATATTGTAGGAAATGAAACATGAATGGTACATTGAATTTGGCAAAAAGGGGTGAAATTGCATTGGCAAATGCAATGCTCATACAGATTTTATTTTATACAACGACGTGAGTGGTGTGTTATTTCCGGCTAACATAATCTAATTATTTCGCAAAAGTTCTACAAGGGTTACAAATTTCGACAACGATGTGTTAGTCGTTATGCAGGGGTCCAGGTTGTTCCATTCTCTTATTGCAAGAGGAAAGAACGAATATCTAAAACAGTCAGTGCGAAATGCATATTTATTAAGTGTTAGTGAGTGCTTATGGCGGGAAGGTCTGATGTCAGCTAGGGATATATACAACGAAGTATTTATTCGTAATGAGTTGTGTAATAATTGGAACAATAATTGTAGTCTTGCTAGTTTGGCGCGGTGTCGCAGAGTAGGAATACAGGCTTGTTTTAGCAGTTGGGTGGGTGAGTCGCTATTCTTGTATTTGTTAAAGATGAATCTAATTGCCTTTCGCTGCACTGCTTCTAGCTTGTTAATAAGGTGTTGTGTATAAGGAAACCAAATTGTGTTACCATATTCGAGAACTGGGCGAATAAATGCGTTGTATGATAGCAGTTTAATTTCCGGTGGCGCAGCTCAAAGTCTTCTTCTGAGGAAGAACAGCCGTTTTAAAGCACATGGTATGATACTGTTAATATGCGACTCCCATCTTAGGTCATGTGAAATGATCAAGCCAAGATATTTATGCTCATGAACTCGGGTGAGTGGTTGTTATTGATAGTGTATTCGAAGTCCGACCTGTGTTTTTTGCGGTTTATAAATAAAAAGGCAGTTTTTTAATGTTCAGTTCCATCTGCCACTTTTTACACCACTTCACTACATCATGAAGGGCCCTGTTTAAATCAACCTGATCATTCATAGAGTTAATTTCATTATAAAGAATACAGTCGTCTGCAAAAAGCTTCATTTTAACGCGGATGTTAGAGGGTAAATCATTAATAAATATAAGGAATAAAGTAGGAGCAAGGACGCACCCTTGAGGCACCCCCGATGTAACTTTCGCAACGGAAGAAATTTCATTGTTAACAACAACATACTGAAACCGGTTGGTTATGTAATCTTCAATCCATTTGACAATAGAACCATTGCCTAAAGTTGTTTTCAGTTTGCTGATTAGTTTTTGATGGGTTACTCTATCAAACGCCTTCGAAAAATCCAATGCTATTAAGTCAACTTGTTTTTGATTATCAATGCTTAGGGATAAGTCCTTCGTTAATTCAAGTAATTGGGTTATGGTTGAAAGTCCCCGCCAGAAACCATGCTGGATAGGCGATAATATTTGTGCTTGCTCTAGATAGCTCGTGATATGCTTTAATATGATGTGCTCTAATAATTTGCCTACTGTGGACGTTAGCGATATTGGTCTGTAATTACCGACATCACTTTTGCTTCCTGCTTTATGAACGGGGATTACTTTCGCTATTTTCCATTCCTTTGCAAGGCTACATGTTGATAAGGATTTGTTAAATATTAGGTGTAGATATTTCGCGTTGACTTCGCCATATCTTTGAAGAAAAGTGTTGGGAATATTGTCCGGGCCGTTTCCTTTTTTTGTGTCTATTGATAGTAATAAAATGAGCACTCCTGACTCAGTTAACGTTATCATGTCTAGCGGTCTCTGGTCGTAGTGATTCACCTCCGGAATGCGACCATCGTCAACAGTGAACACAGACGGGAAGTATGTATTTAATGAATTTGCAAAACTTAAATTTTGTTCTGGAGAATTGAGAGTGTTGCTTTGTTTTTTTTGGGCTAAGATACTTCCAAAACTTTCTAGGGGAATGTTTTAAAAAGTTAGGAAGCGTAACTGAAAAGAAATGTGCTTTCGCTATACTAATCTTTGCTTTCATTTCATTGACAGCACACGTGAGTTTACGTTTATGTTGAGGACCGTTTTTTGTTGTGAGCAATTTTCTTAGTCGCTTCACTTTGCGCTTCGTATGAATGACGTCACGTGTTATCCATGGGTTTTTTCTATTTATTCGTTTGGTTTTCGTTGGTATATAGCTATTCATGCAGTGGGATACAATGGCTTTGAACCTTTCCCATGATGCGTCTATATCAGTGTCTGAAGAATTGGCCACTTCTTCAAATGACTGATACTCCAAAATTAAGTAATTAACTATGCTTGAGTCGTCAGCTTTTGTAAAGTCTGGATAACTAGTTTTCGAAATAGAAGGATTTGTTGCGGCCTGAATGGGAGTAGTGCATAATGTTAATTTGTGATCTGATATTCCATCTAGCACTGCTAAGTTAGTTTTATCGATCGAAAAGTGATTGCTCAGAAAGATGAGGTCAAGAATGTTGGATGCATTGCCTTGAACACGTGTGGGCTCGTTGACAACTTGTGACAAGTCAAAGCTAAGCATAATATCAAAAACTATTTCTGAACAAGGAGAGCGATAACACATGGTTGGCCAGTCGATATCTGGATGGTTGAAATCCCCAAGAAGGATCAGCCGGGATTTTTGTACATGAAGTTCCGTATAGTGATATAATGATGTCATTGCGCGTTCATCAGTCGAAGGGCTACGGTATGCACAACCGACAATGATAGTGGTCGCACCAAAACTGAGTTTGCAAAAAAGTGCTTCAGCATTCTCGACTTCTGGTAAGACAGTGAAAGGAACTTTTTTATTTATTTGTAAAGCCACTCCTCCCCCTCGCGTTAATCTGTCCTTGCGCACAATCACATATTCGGGTGGGGCTATTTCTTTGTCCTATATGTCATCTGTAAGCCACGTTTCTGTAACCGCCATAAAGTCAGGCTCTAGGCTGATATGAAGAGACTCTAGTGCGTCAAGCTTATTCAGAATACAACGCGCATTTACGTTTGCAAATGTTATTTGTTTTGTTTTGGGGGTGGTCGGGGGCGTAGGTGTGGTACTATTCCTTGCTGGTTTGTTTTGCTTTTACTTGCGCTTGTCTGTGCTTTTACAGGTACCCGGCAGTTCTTTTTTTCATCCCACTGAAACAATTCTCCGTTGATTCGGACTTTATCGTAAACGAGCGCAACCTTTGCACCGGAATCTTTCATTGATTTTACACTTACCCACAGTTTTTTCCTTATGTCGCGTACTCGGACACAGAAGTCTTCACTGATCGCGTATTCAGTATTTTTAAGTTTGCGACCATTCTTTAGTACAAGAGTCTTTTCACTCAAGTCAAGAAGCTTTAGTATTACAGGCCTGGTTTTCTCGGGTGAAGGTTTTCCTAACCTATGAATGCGTTCAATGGCAACAGGTTGGATTTCAAGAATGTTCTTGGCAATGCTTTCATTAAAAGTTTGTTCAAGGGATTCGTTGTCTTCTTCATCGTCTGGAATTCCGTAAACTAAAAGATTACACCGTCTCGAGCGATTTTCCAAATCATCCAGTTTTAGTTCAAGTGAGGAAACAACCTTCTGCAAGTTGGTGACCTGGTTTATGCAGTCAAACATTTTTTTGTCGAGGGCAGTCATGTTTTCCAGTTTTGATTCAATCGGTGCTAGTCGATCCTCTTTAATGCTTTTTATGTCACCGGCAATCGCCTCGAGCTGTCTGGAGATCTGTTCAAGATCTTGGCCGGGGTTTGTTTCGACCGTCTCCAGCCAGTAGCAGTAATTCCGCCGCGTGCATTGCCAAATCACACAGTATAGGACACATCAGCCTTGGGCACGGCAGCATAACAAGGAACGGATCATTTGATCTAAGTTCATCAAAGTTATGACCTGGTTGGTTGAAATGCTCGGCAATGGCTTTGGGAAACTTTTTAGCGGCGTCCGCGCGATGTCCATTTAATTTGACGTTTATTGATTGTCCTGTTTCACCGTTGTATTGTTTCTTATAGATGGAACATCGAAACATATAAATCACATCCGAACTTGTACAAGTGAAGCTAGATTTCACTTCGTGTGTATAACTATTTGTGGTGCTTCTAATTTTAATGTCACTTTGAAGGTGACTGCAGGTTTTGCACCTGGGGCGACAACATGCTTTTATTACAGGCGAATGCTGTTGGCTGACTTGTGCGTGCACTAACATGTGTTTAAAGTTCCTGTTGCGGCGATGGGTAACCGTAGGTGCACCCGGGAGGCTTTTCGCAAACGCTCGTTACTTGATAATATTAGGTGGTATTTTCGTAGGAAGTTGTTTATGTTTGGGAGGGCATTAGAATATTTTCTTATAAAGGCCGGCGGTCTGTCAGATTGTGGTGTGGGCTGTTTCTTCGCCAATTCCGACTGTCTCTCCAATCTTGACGCGGCATCATAAGCTCTATTGAGAGCAACTTCAAAGGTGATGTAGGCGGTGGATATAATCGTGGTCTTCGCAGCGGATTCTTCTTGTTCATTTCGCTTGTCCGACAAAAATTCCTTGCTTGCAGTGTCGCGGGTGGTGACTATTGTACTCGAAATATTGCTGGCTATCCGTAGGCTTCCCGTAAAGTGTCGTTTTCAGTTTTACGCGTTCTATGTAGACCGTCGTGTCCAGGAAGTTAATCCGACTAGGAGAGTGGTGAGCAGTAAATTTAATACTTGGGTGAAAGCGATTCAAATGGCTATTGACAAAGCCAAAGTGACATGCGGGCGCTGGCACGTGATTGACAGACGGCCGGGTCACTGACCTTGTGCACAGCGCTGCTTTATTCTCGATTCGACATGCTAACACATCGTCGCTCGTTGCCGCACCCACCCGCCTTACACCCTCTCCCCTTTAGAAGAAACCCATCTATATATACTGTGGAGAGGAAAGCATATGTCGCCTTGAAGAAGACAAGTCCACTTGTCGAAACGTTGGCTCCTGCATTCACCTTGTTCTCGTTTTGCTCATCGTCTTGAATTTCCATCTCACGCTTTCCCAATGACCGCAATGTCATTCGTTTCAAAAGCAAACAAAAGTGACCGCCTATAAACGAGGAGAGCGTTTTGATTGGGCTGTCAAGGAACCGCTGCGGGTTACCGCCCGATGCTTGTGTCGGCGCTTATGTAAATGTGACGTCAGGGGATTAGAATTAAAACATATTGGAATTGTTTTACGTTAGAGGGCCCCAGCAACGCGAGACTCGTGGCACCGCAAATATCAGTCTAAAAATGCAGACAAAAAAGTTGTCCAATGCTGGGGCCCTATAACGTAAAACTATGTCATTATGTTTTTATTCCAATCTCCTGACGTAAAGTTTGCGTAACCGCCAACGTAAGCATCGGGTGGTCACCCGCGGGGTTGTCTCAAACGCTTTCCTCGTTCATAGGAGGTCACTTTTGTTTGCTTGAAAAACGAATAACATTCCCTACACTGAGCGGCTTGTCTTATCTAATTGGCTCACAAGAGGCGAGGAGCACGCTCAAGTGGAGAGGGATTCCATGGGGCCGAGCCACTGCACTGAAAATCGATAACCGGGTGAAGACGGTGGTGCCGGCGTCTGCGATTGGTCCGCTTTCCCTTTCTTAGCTTGCGGTGGCTCTTCGACAATCGCGGCGGCATGCAACGGAAGCTTAAGGATGGTGCTAAAACGGACCCTCATCAAAGAAGAATTGGCAGAACGAGGTCGTAAACATGCCAAGAGTGCTCGAAAACGTTACACGGCCACGCAAGAAGTTTTATTACATGCAAATAAACTCATGCACTCCGGCCCGTGCGAGTAGCCAGTGCTAGAGCAATCGGCGGCAGCCATCTTTTATTCCTTTCAGAACGCGGCAGCCTGCGGTAATTCAGAAGAAAATTCAGTTTTTTTTTCGGCATACTAATGCATCTTTAACGCACGCTGGTCACTTTGACGCGGTGAGTTTTTGCGGTTTCGTGACGTTGCGAGGTGAAGTGGGTGCAGCCCGAAAACACTTGACCAATTGCCGAGGACTAATGGCGAAAAGGCGTCGAATCAGAAATAACTATTTTCTTTTGCTCGGTCTAATCATGCATAATCAGTGTGTACACGTCATATAAAATGCGGAGCTATCACGGTTTTTGTGACGTGGCGTGAGAAAGAGGTGAAGTGGGGGTGGTCCGAAAAAGTTTTTGACCAATCGCGGAGGGCTGATTGTAGATTTGGAATAGAAAATTTTGGAATAGTTTTACGTTATAGCGCCCCTGACTACCTAATTCACGTCCAAACCGGGGTAGCTGAATCAGTACTCAGAAGAATGCCCTCCTGCGCAAGTCCTGCACAACCCGAGTCAAAGGAAAAAAAAATCAGCAGAGACTCTTAAGAGTGCTTACGTGTGGGAATGCGAAAATATTGCATTCGTTTGGTGAAATGTTTTTTTTCCCTGTTCGTTCCTTATCTATGTCAGGCTCTGGCCTGCGCTTTAATATCCCTCGGTAGGGCCAATTGAAAACGCGCCTAGCGTCTCAACGCGCTCGCTTGCCCGCGAGGAGTTCGTAACTCGAAGCACCGCTCAGCGGCATTCTATTGGAGATTAATACTTTTATACACTCATGACGTGGTGTATTACCAACGTCCTACTTACTTGTAGTGCGGAATGAAGCTAAATGCCGCAGCAATTTGAGACTCACGGCACCGCAAATATCTTGCGCTCACGAGATGGCTATCAGTCGAGAAATACAGACATTAAGGTTGTCTGATGCTGGATACCCAATTCACGTCCAACCGGTGTAGTTGAATCAGCGCTCAGGAAAATAATCTCTTCTGCAAGTCCTGCGCAACCCGACTAAGACAACTGACTGACTGAATAAACTTTATTGAAACCAGCAAGAGGTGGCGGCTGGGCCTAGGCCTCTCACGTGGGAACGTCGAGGTGTTGCCTCTTCGCCGCCTCGCAGGCTTGCATAGTGGCCCAGAGTTGGTCGTCAAGGTTGGAGCTACGCAGGGCAGCGTACCATCTCAACGAGAGGGTCGTGGGTTTAGTGTCGAGGTATTGTTGTGTACAGTCTCAAAGCATGTGTGGAAGTGTGGCTGGCTGTGTCTTGCAGATATGGTACGTGGGATTGGGGTAAATGTCTGGGTAGATCTTGTTGTAAAGTTGTAACGAGGGAAGGAAAAAAACATGAAAAAAACGTGCCCAATGAGGCACACACTAGACCACACGTTTAGTCAGCCAGATAGATGCGACGTGATGTGCGCAATGACGAACGCACTAGGCACACATACAATAAACCGGAACTGTGGAGGGACCGTGGCGTCAAGGAAGCGCGCTCGTCTCGTACCTTAGAGGCTTGAGTTTGATTCACACGTAGACCGAAATCAACCTAGTATTATTTTCAAAGGCGTTAATTTACTTTGTTTGCAGGAACCTCCTTGAGGAATTTGGCGTCAATTTGAGTATTTTTTATGGGGTTTTACTCTCTGCCGTCGGCCACATTTAGTATCATCATTGGGTGACGCCGCCGATTACAACGCCGGAATATCACGTAATGGGGCATGTAATGCTTTCCCATTAAAATCGTTGCAGCGATTGCCTATCATCACAAAGTGTCCCATAATCTAAAATCGACAGGGGAGTGTTCCAAAGCTAAAGTTGTCTTCGCTGTGTAAACTAAGCGAGTTGTGTCGTTTGAGACACTGTCTTGTTGGAAAGAGCATGTGTAATAAAAAAAACACAGAACGCAGTTTGTCAGCTGTATCTACAACTTAGTTTACAAAATACCACTTTCGTGTGGTAAGCTGCATATAGGACAAATGGGTCGTTGCCTCAATGATGGCCTCCGTGAGCAGCAAACGATGTGAAAAATATGCAAGCGATGGTTGGCTGGCGCTTCACTGTGCAAGCTGGGGATGCAAGCCTTCTTTCAGTGCCTCTACTGTTGACCTAACGGTCAACAGTTCACCGTTGGTTTCGTTGTTGACAGTTGACCGTGACCATTGTTGACCGTAAGGTTTCGTCGCAAGTTGTCAGACGTACGTGAGGCGTCGCAGCACATTGTCTCAGTATGGGTTACCCATGATAATGATGATGCCAATCCACTCGCAGAAATTTATAGCGTGATGTGCAGGTGATAGGAACTAGGTCAATGTGACATGTAAAATTAATAGTTGTGCGCTTGCGTCTAAACGTCAGGTATTGACATTTGCTGAGGTTCAGCTTCATGTACCACCTGTCGCACCATGCTATATATGACTGCATGAATGTGATTTTGTAGTGTTTTTTGACAACACTGTACTGTACTGTACTGTAGACAACACAGTCGTCGGTAGACAGCCTTAATGATGTTTTATGCAGTTTGGCAGGTCGTTTATCTAAATAAGAAACAATGGAGGTGACAGCCCAACGCATTGAGGAACGCCAGAGCTATGGTTAGCGAGTGTGGAATCGAAGTTATATGCCTGCAATTCCTCGCGTCGTTCACCTGAATAACATTTAGCTTTCTTTCTTCACCCAACATGAATTTTGGACGTGACAGCGCTGTGTCTTGAATATGCGCATTCGCGTCTTTCAGCTGTCGCGAGCCGTCATGAAATGCTTGCCTAATAAGAAATACAGCTAGTCTATGAATACTTAGAATTATATTTGGCGCTTTGCATAGAAGATGGAAAGCCTCAGAGATGTTTACATTGGGTTCGTCACACGTACGCTAGATTTTCAGTAATCGTTAAATAAGGCACTCAAGCGTAAAATCCAGGCTCCCAACAATGAGGCAAGGTTTCGACTTGTACTGGCAAAATAAAAAAGTAAGAGCGAAAAAAATCGCTGCTGTCATTGCTGCTAAAACGTGGCTCCTGCGCGAAGAGTAGCTTTCCCGCATAGTTTTGGAGCCCAAGATGGTGAACGTTGGCGTAACGGTTGCTCCCCCTAAAGGGATCTTAGACAGTCACTCTATATACAGTGAGACTGTGGCTTCGCCGAGCGAGGCAGTGCGAAAGTATTTCTCATGAATTTACTCATAGAGTCAACGAGTATCGAAATATCGAGTGCGTGGTGCGCTTATGTCGCACTTTCGGAACTTCTGGCACGTTGTTGTATGCTCGAACAATTATTGATGCGAAAGCATAAAATGGCCCATTGAGCGAAAAACGCGGCGTCTTCAGCAGCGAAACGACACTTAATTCCCATTGGCTGCGAAGCCTCGTACGTGCGCGCATCGACAGAGCAAAGCGTACGTGCGAAAGGGAACTCCTGCTGCTGCGCTGCCACGCCAGGTGTTGCGTACGGGGAGAGGGAATCGCCGCGAAGCCACGTCACACCCCGCCCATGTTGCCAGCATGACCTCTCGGATCGAAGTGCACCGACCTTATGCTGTCTAGGACGCGCTGACCGAGCTTTCAGCGCGCTCGCTTGCCCGTGCGGAGTTGATAACTCGAAGGACCACTCAGCGGGATTGAATTAGGCGTCCTAGAACTTGTTTAATGTTCCGACCGGGAAGAATTTCTTTTTTTCGTTTCTCGACGCGACCTCGAAAAGCGACGGCGTTGGATAAGCCATGTGCGCCACGCGCGCACCTCTAGAACGTCTTTAGCACTTGTTTAATTGCATGCAGCCCTAACAGAACGGAATGGAAGCCAACAGCGTGTCTAGAAATTCGTAGCGTGCACTTCGTTCGCGATGAGACACCGACGAACGCGCTGTCTTTGTATGTGCACACAATGTTTCCACATGCCTACCACCAAGTGAATGCTACCGCGGGGGTGCGAAAGTCGCACTGTCAACGCCCACGCCATATAAGTCTACGGTGCACCGGAAAAGAAATTTTTGCGCCGCTTCTAACAGCTTTGGGTATAACCTTGACATGGCTTGGTGCGCTTTTCGGGCAAAGAAAGAAAACACTCTCAAACAGGTAAACGCTCGGACTATGGACAACGCAAACAATTTATTGACCGTGTATATATACTTTTTCATACACGTAATATCATGCTCATATATCATTCATGTTCATATCTTGATACGTAATACCATGGAGGCATGTCACTGTCATGACATGCCATGCATGCGTATCATTCATGGCATGATAAAATGACATGAAATGAATGCTATGTCGTTCATGTATGTAATAAATGTATCTCTGCGTTTCACTTCAGATGCATGCACGCTATTCATGATCTCATGACATGCATCTCATTAATGTCATGACATCTCATTCATGTGACGTTATCTCACTCATGACATTGCATGTCATGTAATACTGAAGCGGCAGATTGTGATGTTGAGGATTTGAAGGTATCGAAAAGACGGCGTCGCGTCCATTTAGCTTGCTTCTCTACAGCGCTGCGGAACATTTGGCATCAGTTTAGACCATGTTATGCGCTTCGCAAGTAGTGGCGTGAGCGGCGAAAGAAAACGGTAGGCGCAACATTGCTCCCTTTGGAATCATAAAGAGGGACAGTGTCGATGATAAACAGTTTTTTTTTTGCATCAGCTCTGAAACGGAGCGGTGCCAAATAGTCACCCAGCCTACTCGAGTGCATCCGGCATTTTATACATCTGAACATCTTCATCTCTTCGTATTTCTCAAAACTTCTCTATTTGCGTTCTACCGCTGCTTATGACTGTATCAATCTCTTCCCCGGTTTTTTTCCCCGAATGCTATAAAGGTATCTTGCTTACCTCGAGTGCTACCCAGTTGATGCCTCCATCTACTTTAAGTCCAAGCGCATCTGGAAGGTGTCAATTACCTACGGATCTCACTGGGCAATGCTTTCGCATTCCATTAGGATGCCATAAGTGGTCTCCGGATTTTCGCTGCAGAATACGCACGCGTCATGTTGTTGCCAATATTTGCTCCGGTATGTTTTTGTCATTAGGCTACAAGCTCAAGCCTCAAATAGCAAGGCACTGCCCTTAGTGTTATCGTAAAAATTATCTTCTAATTTCTTTCTTCCCATTGTGAATCTGCATGTCTTCTTTTTTTTTGTTCCCACACCTTGCCTCCAATTTGCTGTCTCTATTTCTCTCGATGATTTTCTTTCTGATGGCTGCTGACTGTGCATTTATGTTTTCAATTACGCTGTCCTTGTTTTCCACCTTTCTGGACCTCTTCCTCAATTCTGAGTCGAAGCTTTTCAGTTACAGACATTTGTGCAATTTAGCCGCCCATTTATTTTCACATATTCTTGAGTCTAACTTCAAATCTAACCTTGCTTTGCACTTCTCCGACTTCAAAAGAGGTCCAGAATAGCATTTGCGAACGTTAGCACTGGCAAAATTATTCCTTTTCCAGACGACACGCACCACCTCCTTATTATTGTAGCACAAAAGCGCTCCATGTTTCATTGTTGCTGCATTCCGCTTCCCCTTTTTATTCAGATTATCGTGGTGGTGTCGGGGTATTTCCTTCATTTATATATGTACAGGTCTAGCGAATGACATTGTTTGACTATGGGCATGACGCTGTTGAAGTGGCACCACGTAATGACTTGTCTCTTCCTTAAAGATCATAGTTGCCAATTTGTCTGTGCTAAACTTAAGGCCTAGATCTGGGGCTGCGTTGTCACACATATTCGCAATTCGCAAGTGTCTGTGAATCTCTTATATAGTCCGCTAATATCACTATGTCGTCAACATAGACCAGTCCACGGACCTTCTGTTGCACACATTGCCCAAAGTGAATATAAAATAAATCAAACCCTAATTCACTATTTCCCAGTCGCCTTTCTTATATATAAATATATATATAAATATATGTTAATATAAAGCGGGGAAAACAACGGAGACAGAGGACATCCTGGTTTACGCCCTTGGAAAATTTCCAACACTTCATTGCACTTCCTGCCTTCCCATACAAATTGCAATCTGTTGTCACTATATAATGTTTCCCTCATAAGCTACACGAAATCGTCATCTATGCATTAGTGCTTGAGAATATCCCATAACAATGTCGTATGCTACTTTAATATCTAGAAATTACCTCGATAATGGTCAATTCTAAGCTATTGTAATCTCAATGCATGGATTTTGTACAAAAAATATCCACTACTCGTCTGCCTAGTAGAAACCCATTAAGTAGTTCCCGGAATACACTCTAAGAAAAAAGAGAGTAAAAAGTGAGTCACGGCAACTTGACTCTCTTTTTTTCTTCCGAAGACCCACTTTTGCGCGAGTAGAGTCACAAAACAAGGGTCAACATTTGCGAAGGGGTCGTTTGACTCTCAATAGCACGCGAAGAGTCGTCGTGGAAGATCGCGACTTCTCTGATATTCGAGATGACCCTGGCGAGAGAAAGATTATAATGCAAGAGAAGAAATACCAGATAACATCTTCTGTTTTAGGCAGGTCCTCGGGTTCCTGTCCTGATTGTAATGCAGTGTATCATTCTTTCATCCTTGTCATGTTCTGCAATTACTTCGAACTCTATATATTGATTTTCCTTGACCATGTTTGTTAATACCTCACATGCTTAAGTGATAGCTCGGTTCCTATGCTAAGGAAGACCTAGATTTGTCACACTGGATTCTGACCATAACTAAATATAAAGAAAAGTATTGGCTACTAAAGAGAGCACACCAACGAGATAACAAGTTCAGTAGGCGCGCTCAACAGTGTCGATTGTAAATGTAATTGCGCGACGTAAAATTAAATTTTGAAGATTTATGTTCCAAAATCAAGATGTTGTTATGAGGCGCAGGGTAATGGTGAACTTCAGATTTATTTTCAGCAGCTTGGGTTATTTAATGTGCACGGAATGCACGGTATACGCGCGTTTTCGCATTCTGACCCCGTTGGAATGCGACTGCCGCGATTGTGATTGGACCCGTCACCCCGAGCTCAGCAACGCAACAGCAAAGCCACTGGGCTACCGCAGTGCGTTGCGTTCCGCGACCAGAAACAAACATTAGCGTACGCAGCACTGCTTTTGAACCCCCTAGAAATATAAAAACAAAAATGTAGCAGTTTCACCCCAATGCTGCATGAAACAATGCACGAACAATTGCACGAACCAAGGTTCGTAGTTTCATCAGCTGAATGAACAGCAGTAAACATTCGCTCACTCCTCAAATTAGCAAGCACTGGGTCACGTGCGCACGTGCAAACATGGACAGATTTCACTCAATGACCGCGAACACTCGCTGTCACAGCGTCGGCGTGATGAAGGGCGCGAACAGTGCGGACAGAACGCTGCTGCTGCCTCTTCCTTCAAAGCGTCTCCCAAAAATTGCGCTATCTGAGCACCCCCCTCCCCCCAGCTTTGCATCCATCGGAAATTATCTCCGAAACAGAACGAGGGTGGCACAAGACCGGGCTATAGCAACGGCCAGAGGAGGAGAAGCGCGCTAAACTCGTCTCCCGGCTTGCGCGCGTTTTATGACGTGACCTCCTATACATACTTGATTTGGGGTGTCCATCCAGCCCGGCTCAACCTCAAACACTTCCTTTAACGCGCACAGCCAAAGGCGCGGGATAGGATCTTATCGCACTTGACTTTATACGTAAGCTCACGGTAACACCGACAGGTATATTTCGACGGTTGTGTCCATATAGCTACTATCGCAAAATTCGCAATAAGCAGAAAATTTTACTAAGGACCAACAACGCTGCTTCTCCACGTCGTGATACTGCGGTGAACGATATTTCTGGACAATGTGTTGCTAAATCTCCGCCAAATGACTACGCTCGCATTTGGTGACAGCGGAACGCAGTGGCAAGAAATTGTGGAGGAAATACCGGAGCTCTGGCAGCTTCAGGTGGACTAGATTATTCAGTAACGTCGGCGGCTTTATAGTTCTACCTTACATCATAGCAAACTGCACTCGACAGAGATCAAGGGCAGCCGCACCGTTATAGCTAAGCAAATTAAGCACAATTACGCCGCGTCTTCCCACTTCGAGCACGCTCCGACAGCCCAACGATAGATATTTCAAACGTAGCCACACTCGGACGAGCAAATTTTGTTTCTGCGAAGTGAACGTAGCGGGTATTTCAAGACGCGTGTTAAATTCATTGCTGTTTCATTCGTAAACATTACTTACGTGACGTAAAATTATCAGTGAGCAAAACAGTTTTTATTTCAACTCGAGGAAAGAAAACCGAAACTAGAGCAACTGTTTTGTTCAGTTGTGCGGATACAAATGATCCAGAGCCGAAGCCGTCAATAGCATGACGCCATTTTGCAGTTGCGGTGCATCTCGCGCGAGTACGTTGTCGTCGAGTGGTGGTTCTTTATTCTATGTATAGTGGTTCTGGAAGCGCTGCGTTAGGGGCGACTGCAACCAGGCGTTGCGGCAAGTTACGGTGGGAACTTCTGTCCGTGCCGTGTGATTGCAACGAGGAGGACCGCCGCCAGCAGCGGCGTGTCGGCGATTTCGTCTTTGCCGACATCGAGCAAGTGTAGCTCGTCAGACCGTCACAAGCGCCGGAAGTGTTGCTTTTTGCACTGCGTTTTCCATGTGTTATGGGAGATCGCAACGCAGAGACGACCAGATGCCTACGAAAGACTACCAACGGAGGGTGACCTCTGCCATATTTCTCTTAACCTCTCAGGTAAGCGTATCAGCTTTTGTTCTGAGTTTACAAACGGCGCGTACTCGGCTCTTCCCGTACGGCTACATTTTGCGCCACGTTTCTCTTGGCAGTTTGACGTTTCATAGGCATGCGTGCGCGTATGTATGCAAAAATAGTACTGGCAGACGGAAGCCTCAGGAGAGCATCTGAAATTATAGCAAAGCTGTGCTGCCATAGATAAACACCGTTCTTAACGACTCCAATGACGAGTGGCCTGTCGCATCGAAAAATCCGTATAATACCAAGTACTGCGTAACTTGAAGTGTAGGTACAATACTAGCACCAGGCCCAGGCAGCACACCAGCAATGGTCCAACCATGGCCCTATGCTGGCAGAAATTGGTACCAATATTGGACCAATGTTGGTATATTGGCAAAGTGCAACCCAATCTAATGCTGGCCCAGCGTTAAAGCCAAGATTGGACCAATGTTATGCCAATGCAGCAGCCATTGTGCTGCCAGCGTTAAAGCCAAGATTGGACCAATGTTGTGCCAATGAAGCAGCCATCGTGCTGCCAGCGTAGGACCAGCGTCAAAGCCAAGATTGGACCAATGTTATGCCAATGCAGCAGCCAGCGTAGGACCAGCGTTGAGCCATATCATTGCCATTATTAATGCCAGCTTTGAGCGAATTCAGCAGCCATTGCGCTGCCAGCGTAGGACCAGTGCTGAACCATATAGTTGCCATTATTAATGCCACCTTTGAGCCAATACCCTTTGCATGACGAATATTTTATATACGCTGGCTCAAGAGCACGCAGCCATTCTTACCGCAAACCTTTTGCTAGCGGCATTTTTATAGCAATTGTCCCGATACCGTCTTCCTCAATAATAGCTAGTAAAGCTCGACAAAAAGATGTCAAGAAGCAGAAGTCATCTATACTTGCAAATAATAATAAAAGAATACTGAAATTGAGTTTTACGACAGTTTATTTGCGAATAAATTTTCACAATCAGGCATTTTCCGTGGACCTAGATGGGTGACGCTCGGTTATATTCAACCAGTTTATTTACAGGCACTTCCCTGAGGATAGGAATTGAGCAAGGTGCCAAGGACTGTGGGCTGGCCAGGGGTTTCAGGGCAGAGAGCTGACGTCGGTAGGCAGGTTGGTCAGTGCTTGGTTGACGTCGGGCTGATCAGGCCCTGAGGACCACGATAACGCGGTGGTTTCTTTGAAATTGCTACCACTTCCCATAGCGACTTCACCATTACTTGGAGGAGATGCTTGCACTAAAAAATAAAAAGAACTATTATCAGAGATGTTGGTATGACAAATGTATGCGGCAGTGTTTTCATTTGAAAAATCGCTATACCGCAACAGTACAATAAGTCTGAGTAGAGAGTTCGAAGGGGTGAATCAAGAAACTTTCTTGCAAGAGATTTGTCAGGTAACGCTTTTTAATATTTCGACATATATGGCATATTTCGTAGAAGTTGTAACAGAATATCTAGAACAAACATAAAATGCGCAGGATTCGTCCGCCTTGTTTACACTCCATATCTAGACAGCGTAGCACTTTATAATTAAAGAATTGCAGCAAAACATGCTACAGCACAAGGAGCCTAGTTTCAGACTGTCTAGACACAATGCGGCCTTCGTGCGAAATTTTTAAGGTGAAAACGGAGTACTTCCGTCAGGAAATACTGGCAAAAAGGCATTTATTATACGAAAAGAAAGAAATACTGCCGGCTGGAAATGATGCTTGAATGATGATGCCGGACTTGGTGGCACCGTCACGGGACACATGTTCATGCGCGTCTTTTTTATTGCACAGATTGCGTGGTGGCAACTCGCTACTAGTCTCGGATCAACCACGTATGCCTCGTCGGAAAGTAAGCAGTCGACAATGGCTGTTACCTTGCAGCCATTCAAAGGAAATTTCCGGGACCTACTGAGCACGGACGCAGCTCAGGAATGCGCCTATCAACTACCAAAGCCAGTGACGTCAGCAGACCCACTTCGACCCCAGGATATAAAAGCGGATCTTCATGCCGAGCCCTTCAGCGGACTTGGTGGCACCGTCTCGGGACACATGTTCATGCACGTCTTTTTTGTTGCACAGGTTGCTGACAAGTATTTAGTATATTCTGTTCGAGAAGATATCACCCTGACGGTGCTATCGAGTCCACGATTTCTTGCTGGTTTGGTGTGTGAGTGCTGTGATGTTATGAGAGTGTTACTGCTAATGTCAGGAGATGTAGAACTTAATCCAGGACCGCACTCTGACTCAGAAAGTGATGAAGGCACGAGCACTGACTTGCTGAAGAAGATACTAAAAGAACAAAGTAAGACAAATAAGACATTGAAGGATTTGGCTTCTAACTCGAAGCAAGTGGGAAAAACAGTAGCCGGTATACAAACAAGAATGACGCCCATTGAGGATGAGCTATCTCGATTCAGACAATGCGAACAAAAAATATCGGAATGTGAAAGTTGTTGCAAAAGCATGAACAAACAAATGCATGAACTCGTTATTAAAGTGGATGATATGGAGAGTAGAAGTCGCCGAAATAACTTAGTAATTTCGTAAAATAACTTAGTAAAAGAGAACACTAGAAAACAAAATAAAGAAGGTATATTCAAGGATATACTCGGCCTTGAAGTTAAATTTATTGAAAGAATTCATAGGATTGGCAGTCGTTACGGTTAGCGCCCACGCCCAATCATTCTTCGACTTTTCGATTGCAGAGAAAAAAACTAAATTCTTTCTTGCTGCAACAAACTCAAGGGCACACCGATATCAATATCAGAAGATTTCTAAAAAAGAATAAGAGACATCCGATCCAACTTGTGGCGTTCAATGGCAATTGAACGGGCAAACGGTACGAAAGTCTCACTGTCATTTGATAAACTAAGACTGAACGGACGTATTTACACGTGGGATACCGATAAACGCACAAGAGTAGAAATAACAAGAAACATTGCACCTACCTTAGGTGATTCCCACACCTCGTCATCGGCACAGGTTAGCACGAAAGAACGCAGAAAGAAATGACAAGGTAACAAGACACAACGGATTTCTGCGCCGCTTTCGATATTGTGCCTGAATGCTCGAAGTGTCATTAATAAAATTGATAAATTAGAAGAGATAATCATACTGCATAGTCCAGATATTGTAATAATTACCGAAACATGGCTACATGTCCAAATACATGATTCTGAAATTGCGCCTGTCTCATATTCATTGATACGTACAGATCATGATGGCCGAGGAGGCGGCGCAGCTATTATGATAAAAAGCAGTTTAACATTTCAAGAAAAGCCTGGAATAGCCAACCATAAATGTGCTTGGTGCACAATTCAGTTTGATAATACTTCATTGTTAATAGGTGCTATTTCTAGACTCCCTGGAGCACCTGAGGAATACCTTTTGAAAGTGCTTGAAAGTGCATGATTACCTACACAGCAAAATTAATAACCGTACAAAGCTGTTATTAACTGGGGATTTTAATCTAGCCGGGATAGATTGGAATAAGTTAACTATCGGCAACAGAGATGCAAGAAATTGTGAGCGCCTGTTTGACATAATGTTTAGTTTTTCTTTATCACAGATTGTTAATGAACCTACGCGTGTCCAAGGAAATGCCTGTTCAGTACATGATCTTGCTTTGGTATCGCAGTCGATAACACCACATATACGCGCTGAAGAAGGGATTTCACATCATAAGATGCTGGTTCTAACATTTTTTACTCTGCGTATGAGCGCTGGGTGTAAGCCCAAACCATCTCGAATGGCTCTCAAGGACTATAGCCGAGTTATGATGACAGTGTTATTGACTACTTAGAGGAAACCTTGGATGGTTTCTCAGCTGAATCCTGCGGAGGCGTTAATGGCCTTTGGATAAAACTAAAAGAGGCTATAATGCATTGCGAAAATAATTTCATACCTACAAAATTCAAAAGAACTGAGCGGAAAACACCGTGGATCACGCGGAGCATAATTCACCTAAAACGAAAACTAAAAAGACGTCGAAGAAAAAGGATAAATTCTGCGGAGATAATAGAGCTCGCATGCAAATTGAAATTAGAAATAAAAGCTGCAAAAGACGACTTCTTTTCAAATAAGTTAACAAATTTCATAAGGAATCAACCGCAAAAGTTTTGGCGCTACTCGTCGAAGCCAGAAGGCGTGAGCTGTAAAATAGAAGTGGCAGGTTTGGTCATAGAAGACAAGCGCGTTGTAGCAAATACATTTAACACCTATTTCCAATCCGTTTTCACGCGCTGGCCAATATCGAGTGCGCCCGTGACAGCCGCTGACACCCGAATGGGCGGAGTTGTGATAACAGAGTCGGACATTTTAAACTTGTTTTGGAATTAGACACCAAGAAGGCGCCAGGGCCCGATAATATATCAAATGTATTTTTGAAACGATACGCGCAGCAGCTGTCTCCTTTTTTGCAAATTATATTTTCTGAATCGCTGAGTACAGCCTCTCTTCCCAAAGATTGGCTTTGTGCCAAAGTAATACCCATTCATAAAGAAGGCAATAAATTACACGTGGAAACATATAGACCAATATCACTAACGAGTTGCTGCTGTAAATTAATGGAACACATAGTAAGTAAAGCCGTTATGACATACTTACAAGAAAATAACATATTACATCCTAAACAACACGGTTTTAGAAAAGACTTGTCAGCTATAACACAGTTAATAGAAATAACACATGACTTCGCATCAATAACTAACTCCAAATTCCAAGCTGATGCTATTTTTATTGATTTTTCGAAGGCTTATGATCGTGTCGTGACTGTAAACTAATCGAGAAAATAAAGTCTATCGGAATTGAACACATCGTAGTAGAATGGATAGCAGCCTATCTGTCAACCCGAACTCGATATGTTACTATAAATAATTATGACTCGGACCAACTCGAAGTTTATTCAGGGGTACCACAAGGGTCCGTATTGGGGCGATTATTATTTCTCATATATGTTAACGACATTGGTGATTGTGCAGAAAATGGAGTAAAATTGCAGCTCTTCGCCGATGACTTGGTAATTTATACAATCGTGCAAGGAATCGAGGACCAGCTTAACTAAATACTACACTAAGGAATATAGCCCGCTGGTGTGACATGTGGGGAATGGAAATTAATCTTAAGAAAACACAGTATATGACCATAACTCATAGAAAGTCGATCTTTAGGTTCAATTATACATCAATGGGCAACGATTTAATACAAACTGACATAGTAAAATATTGTCACGGTGAAGTGAAGGAAGACGTTGAATTGGACTAGAGAAAGACGAAGTCTGGCGGTTGCCTGAACGCCATATCCATCATTTGTAAATATAAGTTATTTTACACTCGTGGGCCTGCTTTCTTCCCGCAACATTTTGGTGGAAGGTGCGGGGTACCACCACGGAACTTCGCAGCGGACGTCATCTACCTGCTGCCACAATGGCAAATCAACCGACACAAGCGACAACGCCTCGGCAGCCCGTGCCCACGGTCATCCTCACTCACCCACGGGACCCGGGAACATTTTGTGGCACGGACAACGTCGACGTCGAGGACTGGCTTACGATGTACGAGCGAGTGTGCGACAACAACAGGTGGGATCCTACAATGATGCTTGCAAACGTAATATTTTATCTGAAGGGAACTGCGAAGCAATGGTATGACACACATGAAGCTGACCTAACGAGCTGGGATGTTTGCAAAGAAAAAATGCGAGACCTGTTCGGCAGACCTGTCGGTCGTCAGCTGGCAGCTAAAAAAGAACTTGCGTGCCGCGCTCAGACGTCCACAGAATCCTATGTCGTGTACATACAGGATGTGCTGGCCCTCTGTCGCAAGGCTGATGACAACATGACCGAGGCAGACAAGATTGGCCATATATTGAAAGGTATTGCAGACGATGCCTTCAATCTCTTGATGTGTAAGGATTGTGCCACTGTGGATGCAATTATTAAGGAGTGCCGGCGCTTCGAACAAGCGAAGGGCCGCCGCGTCACTCAAACTTTCGACCGGTTGCCCAATACCGCCGCGACATCTTCTTGCGAAGACCCGCCGCGGTTCGTTCAGCCCGCAGGACCGGAAGAAATAACGCGCATCGTTCGCCGTGAGCTTGAGGCCATGGCCCCGGCTCCCGTTCGTTCAGACTGTCGGGAAAGCGTACCCGCTATCTCCCTTATACAAGCGGTCGTTCGGGAGGAAATAGCAAGTTTGGGCATTCCATCTCTCTGCTCAGTCCGCCATACCAACACCTACCAAATTTCTCCGACCGCTCGCTCCCGGACGCAAAGCTTTCCACCACTCCGTCGCAACCCAGCTGAATGGCGCACAGCGGATGATAAACCCATCTGTTTTAATTGTTCCGGTATTGGACACATCGCCCGTCATTGCCGCAACCACTGGTCGTCGCCTCCTCGGTGGTCGTCTCCGAGTCACTACAGCCAAGTACCCGACAATCGCACTTTCTCGCCCTATACGCCGACTAGGAACATCAACGCCGACAGTGCTCCACCAAGATCCAGCCGATCCCCGTCTCCGCAAGGTCGTAGGTCCCGTTCGCCTCTCGTTCACCGCTCTTCGTCCCCTTCTGCAACCGGTCGCTTCGCTTCGGGAAACTAGGCGGTGCAGCTCCCGGAGGTGAAGCTGCAACTCCGACCCGGCCCACAAATCCTCTATTGACCCTGCCTACATGTGGAAACCTGCTGGACATTGAAGTCGATGGCGTTCCTGTTAGATCTCTCGTTGATACAGGAGCGCAGCTTTCAGTTATGAGCGCTGCTCTCCGCCGCCGGCTCAAAAAGGTTCTGACCCCCGCCGTACCGTGCACCGTGCGAGTCGCCGATGGGAGTACGTCACCTGTCCTTGGAATGTGCACAGCACGTGTGACCATTGGGGGCCATTATACCGTTGTTCTATTTATCGTCCTTGAACACTGCCCTCACGACCTAATTCTCGGCCTCGACTTCCTTTCGAAACACTCTGCCCAAATTGACTGCTCCGCAGGTGTTGTACAGTTGGACCTGCCGCTTCCTGCCGACGCAACCACTTGTGCTCCACACCGCTTATGTGCTGCTGAATTTGCAAGGCTGTCTCCACAGGCTGCTACAAATGTCCTGCTGACGCCCTGTCCTCCCGTACCTGATGGCGAGTACGTCCTGTCGCCGCTTACTGACGTGGTTTTGTCGCGTAATATTGCCCTACCGAGCACCTTAATTCGGATCCGCGAAAACTGCGCTCGCGTGCCCATCCTCAATTTTGGGTTCTCGTCACATGTTTTGCCACACGGTATCGCCATAGCGCATATCACTCCTTTGGAAGAATTTCAGATTTCTTTTTTGACCTCTGAATCCTTCCTCAGTACGAACGGACCTTTGTCATCCACTCCTTCGTACTCGACGCCTGCGGACGATGTTTCTAAGATGATCGCCCCCGACCTTCCTTCCGAGCAAACAACAGCTCTTCGTCATCTCCTGTCATCTTATCGGGACATCTTTGATTTGGACGACCGTCCACTTGGCCAGACATCTGTTGTCACGCATCGCATCAACACCGGTGACGCCAGCCCCATTCATAGGCGGCCATATCGTGTCTCGGCAACAGAAAGGGCCATCATACAGAAAGAAGTAGACAGGATGATGGACAAGGACATCATTGAACCCTCCAGTAGCCCGTGGGCATCACCGGTTGTCTTAGTAAAGAAAAAAGATAACTCGTGGCGCTTCTGCGTTGACTACCGTCACCTCAACCGGATAACAAAGAAGGATGTTTATCCCTTGCCTCGCATTGATGACGCTCTTGACTGCCTTCACGGATCCCAATACTTTTCATCAATTGACCTCCGCTCCGGCTATTGGCAGATTAGCGTCGATGAGATGGACCGCGAGAAAACCGCCTTTGTCACACCGGACGGTCTGTACCAATTTAAAGTCATGCCCTTTGGATTATGCAATGCGCCAGCTACATTCGAGCGCATGATGGACTCTCTCTTGCGCGGCTTGAAGTGGTCTACATGCCTGTGTTACCTCGACGATGTGATTGTGTTTTCGCCGAACTTTGAGAGCCACCTGCGGCGCCTCACAACCATACTCTCCGTGTTTCGCAGGGCTGGCCTTCAGCTAAACTCCTCCAAGTGCCATTTCGGTCGCCGTGAAATTAACATGCTTGGTCATCTCGTCAACGCCGCCGGAATCCAACCTGATCCACAGAAAGTTCACGCCGTGCGAAATTTTCCTGTACCTTGTTCAACGAACGATGTCCGTAGTTTTCTGGGCTTATGCTCTTATTTTCGGCGATTTGTGAAAAATTTTGCGGACATCGCTCACCCTCTCACTGACCTTCTTAAGAAAGACGCCTCTTTCTCTTGGGGACCGCTACAGGAGAAAGCCTTCTCTACCCTGATTGAGCGGCTTACCACTTCCCCGATTCTCTCCCACTTTGACCCTTCTGCGCCCACTGAAGTACGAACTGACGCGAGTGGTCATGGCATCGGCGCTGTCCTCGCTCAGCGTCAACAGGGCCAAGACCGTGTCATCGCTTACGCTAGCCGCCGCCTTTCCACGCCCGAGCGAAATTACTCCATTACTGAGAGAGAATGTCTCGCGCTCGTATGGGCGGTCGCGAAATTTCGCCCGTACCTTTTCGGTCGGAGCTTCTGCGTTGTCACCGACCATCACGCCCTCTGCTGGCTCTCCTCTTTGAAGGACCCAACTGGACGACTTGCACGTTGGGCATTGCGCCTACAAGAATATACATTTTCTATTATATATAAGTCAGGACGCCTGCATAAAGACGCTGACTGCCTGTCCCGCAATCCCGTGGATCAACCGGACGATACCGATGCAGACTCGGACATCAGTATTCTGTCCCTCTCCGGCTTCCTCCACATTGGCGACGAGCAGCGCAAGGATCCTGTTCTTCGAACACTTATGGAACGCCTAAGCTCCTCGCCCAATGACCCGTCCCTTCGGATGTTCACCTTGCGCGATGGAACTTTATACCGTCGTAGCGTTCGTCCTGACGGCCCGGAGCTCCTCCTAGTCGTCCCCAAGCACCTTCGACTCACCGTGCTCCAGCAACTTCATGACGCTCCTACTGCTGGACATCTGGGCGTCACTCGTACTTACGACCACCTGCGGCGCCGCTTCTTCTGGCCTGGCATTTATCGCTCTGTGCGCCGTTATGTCGCTTCTTGCGACCTGTGTCAGCGCCGGAAGACGCCTGCTATGCCTCCCGCTGGTTTGCTTCAACCCATTGATATACCTACAGAGCCCTTCTTCCGTGTGGGCCTCGACCTCCTTGGTCCGTTTCCAATTTCCATCAAAGGAAACAAATGGATTGCTGTAGCAACCGATTATGCCACTAGATATGCCATCGCACGAGCCCTGCCAACCAGCTGCGCTACAGATGTCGCCGACTTCTTACTAAAAGACGTCATCCTGCACCACGGCGCCCCTCGCCAGTTGCTGACGGATCGCGGCCGCTACTTTCTATCGAAGGTCGTTGATGATCTGCTCCGCTCCTGTTCTACAGAACATCGGATTGCTACCGCGTACCACCCTCAAACGAACGGCCTCACCGAGCGACTCAACCGCACACTCACTGAAATGCTCGCCATGTTCGTTTCCAACGATCACCGCGACTGGGACGTCGCTTTACCATACGTCACTTTCGCATACAACTCGTCCCGTCACGACACTGCCGGATTTTCACCATTTTTCCTTTTGTACGGCCGCGACCCCACCTTGCCTTTTGACACGTTGCTACCTTCCGCAGTACAGTCACCCAGCACTGCTTACGCTCGCGATGCTGTTGACTTAGCCGCCCAGGCCCGAGATGTCGCCCGTCATCGCCTCACAGTCTCGCAAGCTTCTCAAAAGCGACGCTACGACCTTCGGCACCGAGACCACCATTTTTCACCTGGTTCCCTTGTCCTTCTCTGGACGCCTTCACGTCGTGTCGGCTTGTCGGAAAAATTACTGTCCCGTTTTTCTGGTCCGTACCAGATCTTACGCCAACTGTCCGACGTGACCTACGAGATCGCCCCACTCGGTCAGCCTTCCGTGCCTCCCAACTTAACCAGTGATGTTGTTCACGTCACCAGGCTCAAGCCCTATGTCCCCCCAATAAGTGAGGCTGTTTAACTTGCACCGGGACGGAGCTCCCCCACCGGGAGGGTGATGTCACGGTGAAGTGAAGGAAGACGTTGAATTGGACTAGAGAAAGACGAAGTCTGGCGGTTGCCTGAACGCCATATCCATCATTTGTAAATATAAGTTATTTTACACTCGTGGGCCTGCTTTCTTCCCGCAACAATATTTAGGCATAACCTTTACAAGCGCGTTAAAATGGAATACCCATATCGATAATACATGCACGAAGGCCTTCCGAACACTCGGTTTCTTGCGAAGAAAATTAACTGCAGCACCATCCTATGTGAAACTAACAGCATATAAAGCTTTAGTAAGGCCAATTCTTCAGTATGGTAGCATAGTGTGGAACCTGCACCAGAAAGGACTCTCACAGAAATTAGAAAGCATTCAAAATAAAGCGTTGCGATTTATATACCATAAGTATTCTCGACACGAAAGCGTAAGTGCTCTTAGAAGCCAGGCAGCACTGCCTACCCTTGTTTGTCGGCGTCGTGTGGCTGTCATGAAATTTCTTTTTATGCTATGTAATAACAACATTAATATAGATAAGCGAGATTATGTGCAGCCACCACACCGACACTCCAATAGAACCTGTCATAATAAACACATCAGGCAGTATCCGACACAGTGCGACACGCTTAGATATTCATATTTCCCATGGGCAATAGAAATCTGGAATTCGTTGCCAAAGGAAATTGCAGACTCAGATTCTGTGGATGGCTTTGTCGCAAAGTTGGAGTCATATTTTGGCTGTTCATGAAAGTATTTGAGCGCGTAGTTCAAAGGTAATGCGTTGGTTGGCTGATTGGACACTAGTGCACGTGTGATTGCATTTCAAATGCAAATATTGCAATGTGCTGAGTAGTGGTGTTTTATAGATCCACGATAACTACAAGAATATTATACGACAAATATTGCAATTGTTTTGAGTACCTTTTTCCTTGATTCATGTGAAACAAAAAAAAGTGTCTTGTGTTGCATACCAGTGCTGTTGTATGGCAGTCTTTTTTGCTTTATATATTTCTTCCTTTTCTTTTTTCCTGTTTTTCCCATGGTCGTGTGTATATTGTACAATCCACTTCCTGTTTGGGCCTGTGCAAAGGCCTACAGTATTTTTAAACAAATAGAAATAAAAGAACAGTGAGAAGAAACGCCATTCCTCGGCATGGCTAGCAGGATCAGGCCACGCGCATGGCTTGAAAAAATCATAGTCCTGGAGTTTGAGTGAAATTCAGAGATTTACGCGTGTTCTACTCCGGGCACTATTCAAAAGCTGCGAATAAAAATAGCTATGTAATTAGAGGCACTCTACATTAGCCAGGGCTGTTTCAGTAATATATATAGCACGTTATATTGCGTGGGTGATATTGCTCCTTATAAAACTTATAACATGCGCAAAACAAATGCACTCACCATTGTAAGATCCATGCTTCTGTGTATCCGAGTTCATCCCACATCGAAGACGGTAGCCACGAGCGCCAACGTTTTTTCTAGTTGTTCTTTCGCCTATATTAATTCTAACACACACAAAAATTCGTCGCGACTTTTCTGCGTATTTCAAGATGTAGGCTTCTCAGCAGGAATGACGACCGCAAGCAAGCATTTTTCACAATAGGCCTCGAGCTCTGGTCACGCGGCGCCACTGTACCGGTACATGCAGCGCCACATGCGGCCATCCTCGGAGATTTCAGGTTGGGGGCACTGCTGTTTACGGCCGCGCCGCGCACTGCGCTATGGGTGGAGATGGCGTTGACGAGTGATCGGCGTGTGTTGTTTTGCGGCTTTCTAAAGATAGAAAATATCGATGGCTACTTCAAGAAGAGCTGCTTACGCATGGGTGCGAGGTTGTACTATAGCAGGCACGTTTACGCAGTAAGAGAAGAATCGGTGAACGCAAGAGGCCCGTCGGACATCGTCGGCAAATATGTCGCCCAGATGAAAAGCGTGGACTACGATGTGCGTCTTGAGGTGAACCGATCCTTTCTTCAAAAAAATAAATAAATAAATAAGTGCCTCAATATCGCTAACCGCTTCATTTTTTTTCTTTTTTAGTTGTCAGAAAATTGCAGAAATATTTTGCACACAAGCTGTACATGCAAAGCTGGCTGTGGAGGCTGGTGCAAGCACGCCGCGGCCATGGCGATATTCGTAAATGAATACGAATATACATCGTGCACGGATGTTCCATGCGCATGGAAGAAACCATCATCGCGTCCCAACGTCGATGTCAAAAAATCAATCAAGGAAGTCTTTTCCCGTACGGGAAGTTCGTTTTTTTATTTTTTTTGTGTGTGTGATGCGACTTTGCCGCTGATTGACGCAATCAATTATGCAAGTCGACCTTCGCGAAAACCAATTCTGCAGATGGTGAACCCTGCAGCTCTTTTCTCGCAGTTTGCAGGTGTAAATTGTGCCATTAAGGAGCTTGAGGAGCGCAGGGACATGATCCAGGTGCCGTCGACGGCACATCTAGCAGACGACAGCTTCGACCGAGAGTTGCTAAAAAAAAAACTGGATACGGAGGGCAGCATACACAGTGCGCTAAGGGTCACTTCGACCTCTCCTTTTATTCTGAAAAGTCAAAACATGGTCTCAAAGATGTCTATCCCTGGAAAAGATTTCTACAAACAATTCGTCAAAAAAACATTGATCAAATATTAGAGATTGCCGAAATCACCAAGGGCCAGGCTGCCGTAAGGAGGTTTGATTTTTTATTAACATACACTTCATTATTATTCTTTATTAAGATATCCAGCCACAGTGGTATCCAGCAGGTAATGCAGACAAAATGCAATCTACACCCCTGTTTCCGATCTGATGAGAAAACTGTGCCAAGCTATTTCAAATGTTTGACAACAGGGTAAAAAATGCAGCTGCAGTCATACAGAAGACCAAATATTCACAAAATGCAGAATAGGTGTTGTGTACCGGCTTCCGTTAACCTGTGGCAACGTGTACATAGGACAAACCGGTCAGTGCATAAACACCCGTCTAAAAGAACATGAGCATTCTCTCAGTAAAGAAAACTATTCGCACTTGTCAAACCACTGTAATCTATGTCATTATGATCTGGTATTTTTCGACACCGACATTTTGTTTTCGGATAAAAACAAACACATGAAAGAAGCATTTCATATCCAAATGTGTGCTGAAAAATGCGTAAGCCAAACATCAGTTGCAATCACTGACAAAGAATTTGCTTTTTTAAATACAGGTTGAACCTTTTTAATCTGTTTCTGTTTATACTGACGACTCTTGTTGCACATGCTCAGTGCTGACAGCTGGGGTATTTATGTTCTGTGTCTTTCCGAAAATAATACAGTTGTGAGTAAGCGCTCGTGGGTCCCCATTTCACTGTGCCCTTTCCAATTGTGCGCGCTAAATATTTCACTAAGAAATATCTGTACGAGTTCCACACAAGGCCATCGGTAGTTTGCTAGTGATCTGCCTAGTGTTGCCTACAAGCCACAAACCTGTTGCTTATATAGTTGACTTTTTTTCAATTTCCATTACATATTCTTATGCTTTGTCTGCAAGCGTGAGTGCAAAGACAATAAATGTGAAACAAGCTTGGTGTTATTACAGCAGAGTGCAAATGATGCAGCTTGCATTCACTGAGTTCCACTTTAGCGAAATTATATCAAAAGGAACCTCATTAAAAGTACTGTACACAGCGCCATGTGCACTCTGTTAAGTCAAATTTTGTTATTTTACACACAACATAGATGAACATGTTGCAGCTGCTTTTTTTAACTTTTCAACTCTAAAGCATGGTTACTGAAGCTCTGTTTGAGCTATGAGACACCATGGTAGAGGGCTCTGCATTAATTTTCGCTGCCTGGGTCTTATAATGTGCATTAAATTCACATACAGAGGTCTTTTGCATTTCTGCCCAAGGCTACAGCTTGTTCCATTGTTAATACCAAGGTGAAAATCCTCAAACTCAACACAGTTCTTATAAAATCTGTACACAAGAAGAATGATGGGCCTAGCTCTCACAATTAGGTACTCCTTGCAATACACACCTGAGGTCACCTGCAATGGTTCCCTACATGATAAATGCTGGTAAAACGACTAATGCTGTCCTGAATTGCCTGCAAATGCATATAATACAACAGTGAAGGCGAACCTTTTCACGCCAGTTTCAATTTGAAGGAGTAAATCTTCGTGAAATTTCTTAATTTATTGTAGCATGTACATTAACATATAATATAGGCTGACAGGGTGAGAAGGTTCATTTCCTAATTCGGAATGAATAGCACCATGTTCTACGGCATTTGTCTTAAGATTGCTCAAGCTTTTGTGTGTTTATAATTGGCGGTTGCAGATTCACCAGGATGCAACACATTCGCATGATATCACTCATATAAGGAATGAGATCATTAGATACTCGAAAATTAAGAATATTAAACAATTTTATTCGCTGGATAGCTCTTTCAACATGGATGCGTACCTGAGCAATGTGGTAAGTTTGCTGGAGCTCATCATATGTAAATTGCATATTTCCTTTAGAGAAAGGGGGCAAGACAACAATGCCCTTGTTTCCTTCCGCTGGTGCTTTTATGCCTGGAAAACCTTTGTCGGCTAACACAACATCACCTGGCTCAATTCGATTGAGAAAGCCTGATTCTAGAGTTATGTGCGTGTCTGAAGCTCGACCTCCATAAGCCTTTGATACAAAGGTCACTGCACCATTGGGCAAGATTCCAATTAAAAACTTCAATGTGTAGCATCCCTTGTAGTGTGAAAAAAGAGCTCGACGCTGTTCTACAGTAGGTGGCTCTTCCGTTCTCACTTCAGTGCAGTCTATAATAAAACGACAGTTAGGGTAGTGTACCTTAAAGCATGCTGGCATAGTTGCCTTGACAGCAGCTTGCGGCGGTTCAGGAATGAAGTGTTGCATTGAGTAAAGAAGATTCCTCAAAACGAAAAAAAAGATGCGGCTAACAGTTGTACGATGTAGGCCAAAAAGTACAGCTATACTTGCAAATGAAATGCCAAGTTTCATCTTCATTAGGAAGATCACCATCTTTTGAGGGATAGGGACATCAACAGACCTCACGACTACAGATGAAAATAAAGACATTAGCATGGCAAACACATTTGCACTGACTCCACATAGTTCTGTGAATGCATCTTTCCTTTCGCAAAGAGAGCTGTATCCAAGGAAAACGCAGCTTCGCTCTTCTGGCCCAGTGGCGGTTGACCTCACTGCAGGTTCTGCTTGCACGCTGCTGTCTCTAGTTTCAATATGAGACACTTGTGTCGATGCATCACACTGTGACACCACAGAAAGAAACAAGCTACATGGCCCCTGGAATGAACTGTTCTCTGTCTGAGTCATCTGAAAAATTCAATATTAACATATATTATTGTCACACCTTATTGTTGTGTTGCCATGAAAATGATCAAACAGACCAAAATATAGGCATTGTATGTTGTCTGGAACAGTATACAAGTCATGGACAAAAATCTTTGAACCTATCTGTATAAGTATCAGCTAGTTAGGTACAGAAAAATATATTTTGTAGAACAGAAAATAGCAACAGAATGTAATCAGCACAACAGTTAATGTTAGCCCATAAGATTTCATGATGCGCCTGCTTGGAACACAAACCGACTGTGTACTGTGTAAAAAAACGAGAGTCTTACCACGGACGCAAACTTGTTGCATTCTTCCGACGCGGATGTGCCCTGTGCCGAGTCAGGACTGAAGCAAACGGTGGCTTCCAAGTCTGACATTTCGTTGCGTTCTTCCAGTGCCGCTGTGTCGTCCTCTGAATTCAAGGAGACGGCAGTTTGACACGTTGGAGCAATGACTGGTCGCAGCGCGCTCCGTCGCTGAATCCTAGAAGAACGAGACAGAAAGCATGAGTGTTACTGCGTAAGAAGGTGCCCGAATGCACCATCGGGGCAAAACTATGAAGTTTCACTTTCAAGGTTCCACCAAGTGTTTCAAAACTTGTACTCAGAAGACTTCCCTTACGTAGTACTGCCCATGATTGGTCGTCGGCGCTGCGACTTCACCTTTATCATGCCGATTATTTTCACGTGTTGCGGGCGCCCGCGCGCCGGCCGAACGCTCACGTAGTTTTCCAAACAATGATTCCGAACTTCCGATAATCATGCTACACTAGTAAAAGTCGGCACGAAACTATTCTCTACTTACCTTTCAAATCTTCCCAGTTTTGTCTGGGGCAAGGCGGCATCACTCTTTTTGTAGCAAGGTGGAAATATTGTTGGAATGTACGCTGGGTGCTGAGCGATGTTGCTTCTCTCGTTTCCCACGAAGTGAGCACTGCATATTCGCGTTTCATTCCTTTTCGGTTGCCACAGCTCTCCCTCTGAGCTGTTAGAAAGCAAGAAGATAACGTGTCTGAATACATAAGGCGCACAGACTGGCATTATAAAGGCAAAAGGCGCAGCCCATCAGAAACAGGTCAAAAGAACACAGACGACACACACATTTGGCGCTTTGGTGTGTGTTGTCTGTGTTCTTTTGTTCTGTTTTTGATGCGCAACTACTTTGCCTCCATCATGATATGCCAAGAAGCCCAATGTGCAACATTAAACTGGCATTAATCGATAGTAAGACATGTTTACCTTGCTCGGCGGACAGCTGCGATCCACCTCTGTCTTCTTTCAGTCTCATACGATTTCCAAGGAAAACGGTAGAATTTGATCGGCGGCAATTTTCCAGCAGTGTTCCTGTAGCTGTTGTGACAGCCATAAACGCAGCAATACGGCGAATTGTCTTTCCTGGACCCGGTTTTCACAACCACGCGACGAGGCGCCATGCTCCCCTACGTTGTCAACGCGTCCACTTCGCATTCACCCCCAACCTATAATCGCCGTTACCCGCGACAGAGGGCGCTACGTGCGCGGCTTGAAGCTGCAGTGCACGAGGCCTATAGGAGTGCGCTGACAAACAAGACGGCAAGCACTCAGGCGGTGTTGCACCCAGTCGGCGTGCTAGCGATGCCTAGAAGGAAAGAGGAAAGGAAAGGGTGAATGAAGAAAACGCCGTAAACGCCACCCCCCCCCCCCCCTCGCCTAGCCCGACCGCGTTTTATGCGTGGCAGCGACGGAGGGGGACGAGGACAATAGTGACCCCGCAACTTTTCCCCGTGCTTCCGAGAGCAGCCAATTCGATACAGCAGAAAGAGCTTTCTGAGCGCTTGACCGATAGCATTGACCAGGCTCACGTGGGTGCGTGGGGGAGAGGCGAGTGGGGGCTGAAGGACGGAAAGTTAGGTCGAAAAAAAATCCGGAATGCGCCCTGCCAAATACAGGCAAAGACAAGAGGTTGTTGACACGGGAAAGGCAAAACCTGCAATTAATTTTTTTTTTATCAGGGGCATTCATACAAGGAGCTTACTACACATGCACGAACAAGCAAATATATTGGAATAGGAGCATGATGATTATGTCACCGCACCATGCCATGCCTGCTAAACAAACAAACAAAAGTTTCAATAATACATATGCGCTCCATCTCGATGCAATATAAAACCGGTTCCATCAGCTCTGTGGCACTGTAATTCTCGATTCTCCTCAGAATCCTGATCCTCCAAAGCCGCGGAGCGCACATGCAAAATGTAGAATGCGTAGGCAAATTCGCAATACCGTTGCTTCTTATGGAAATCTCATGTTCCCATGCACGATCAATAAAGCAGCGGCTAATTTTATGCCACTTCCCCTGCTTGCTACGTGGTGCACTGGCTTTTCTCTTTAGGGGGCGCATTTCGGTGAAGGCCAAGTGCAAAAATGGCGGTGTACCATGCATGACATGGGAGAACGACAGGTGGTTCCACAGGTGGTCGCAGCTTGCAAACATATTTCTGGTGCCCGCGCAGTGTGCCTGTGATCAGTGCGTTAGTTTTCAAAACACGTTGTTGAAACTCAGCAAGTCGTAGAACACTAAAAACCGACAAGGCAAAAATTGGCTTATTACGGGCCAATTTCCTCCAAAGAAAGTGAACAAGTAACCCATATTGGCAAATCCGTACGAAAGTCGGTCCAATTATTCCCGCCTTGTTGAACGGCAGTGCCAATATTGTTTACTGAATGTGTAATGTGGGCCAACATTGGATCTCTATCAGAATGGCACAGCCAATATTGTTTACTGACTGTGTAATGTGGGCCAACGTTGGATCTCTATCAGAATGGCACAGCCAATATTGTTTACTGACTGTGTAATGTGGGCCAACGTTGGATCTCTTTCAGAATGGCACAGCCAATATTGTTTACTGACTGTGTAATGTGGGCCAACGTTGGATCTCTATCAGGATGGCACAGCCAATATTGTTTACTGACTGTATAATGTGGGCCAACGTTGGATCTCTATCAGAATGGCACAGCCAATATTGTTTACTGACTGTGTAGTGTGGGCCAACGTTGGATCTCTTTCAGAATGGCACAGCCAATATTCGCGCCACACTGTTTACCTTAGGCCAACATTGGGCCAAGAAGCAGAATGGCACTGCCAATATTGGAACCACGCTGTTAATCGTAGGCCGTCATTGGGCCAGGAAGTGCCAATACGTTTCCAACGTTGGCCCGACCTGACGTGCCGCCTGGGGGGTGACTTTCGCTGGCGAAGACAGGTTGTCGAAAAAACAGCTTGTGTATTCTGAAGATTTACTAGCACTTTAGGTATATTACCGCGAATAATAAAAACGCGACAACGCTGTATTGCAGTGTCAGGCGATGTGGCAGCACAGATATTTTCGAAGCGGTAAGGCGGCTGCATGCACGAACGGACACAACGCTTTAAAAGCGCTGAAACAAAACAAATTTAATGTGCATTTGGCTGCAAGTCGGAAACACATTAGATCACAATATAAGCCGATGTATAATGTTACTTTTTATGTAATCTTTATTTTCACGGTTGTAAATATTTGAAAGCATGAATTTGCTGCAACCTTTATATAGTAAATCCTACTAGGCTTACAAAACCTGGCTTTGTTATGTAGAGAATTTGTGGTATTCCTACTGGATTTTTTATTTTGAGTCCGGTGTTTTATGAAAAAGAGGGTATTTTATTTGTAGTCTTATGTTAGTGCAGATATTTGGCAAGCAGAAATCAGTTGATTGCAAAGTTGTACCCCCCGGTGAGCTGCATATGAACCCAAGTTTATCCTGTCATGGCTATTATAATGTGCATATAACAATTTTAAGTATATACAGCTGTAGTTGGCTTAGTCGCTGTGGCGTATTTTGTAAAAGTAGAAGGCTGTGATTATTTTACTGTTTTCATGCAGAAATACCTTTTTTTTTCTTGTACCAAGAAACGCTCACAGGATTGAATGAAATGAAGTGTGGTGTATTTTACTACTTATTTAATAAAGGATATTTCGTCTGCGGTGTATCAGAGATTAGTTTACTTTCTTTTACTAAACAATGTGTTATCTCCTCTGTTAGTGCTGTTGTTCTGTGTATTTTTGTAAGTTTGAAATGTACTTTATTATAGGTATTCAAGAAATGGCAACATCCAAAAGAAGATGCCATCTTATCCAGCACGTTATGGGTGAGATAGATCGTAGCAGGCACTTTCGCATATCTCAGTAGCATATGCTGCTATTTGTTGTAATTTTTGTGTCCACTTTCCTGGCCTTTATTCATTTCAGCATTATTGTGCAAAGGGTAATACTTTTACATCGAGATAGAGTAATTGCCCAAAGGAGAGACATGGCTGGAGGAGACGACACACATAAGCCTCCTTTGTCCGTATCTCTATGTTGCGCAGTTACTCTGTCGTTATCTACCAACAAGCCCAAGTTCTTCATCAGCTACATTTACTAATTATCCGCTATTACAATTTCATTGATACAACATTGAAAGTCCAGAGGTAACAGGAAGACAGATACTTGAAATGATGAAGAGCAGTAAAACATAGAGCACTGCTGGAGCTAATGTTTCGACAAAGAGAAGGAGATAAGTTTTCTTGTAAAAACGTTGGCTCCAGCGAAATTTCTTGTTCCATCACTATTTACCGTTAAACGAAAGCATTATTGTTCTTGCTGAAGTATTATGCGTTATGGAATAAAAATTAGCAGGGTAAAATGTCAGGAATGTCAAATTTCTTGTGCATTCTAATGCTGCAGCGAAAGCCAGAAAAGTAAGATGTAGAGAACCAACCTGTTATTTTTCACTACCCAGTTTGGCCAGCTTCATTCCGAGCTTGCTGTTTGTTGCATTATAGACCAGTGGAATTCGTTAATTGAATTAGCTTAATTGAATTGGTATACTTATGTTAAGAGATGTTGAACTTGCATTATTACAGCTTAAGATAATTCATGTAAATAAATATACAATAACATTTTAAGATGTCAGGCTTGCAGTTGACTAGCAGATCACTTGATGGTATGAGCTCAGGTTTCAACCGAGCTTCCATCCACAAATCGGTTGCACATTCTTTTTTGTGATTTCTTGGATTTCCAAAGATAAGTACCGGTTCTTTTTTGTCGGGGTTCTAGTTGTGTTGTAGAACCTAACTGTTTACATTTGTTTGTATTGGAGCCATGTTACACAGACAGCTGAATTTTTCTTGTAAATTGTGACATGGTAGGACTAAGAACATTTGTGCAAATGTGTTGCAGGTACACACTGGCAGCTCCCGGCCCTACTTCCTACCACCACCGTGTTCTGACTGGGTCCACTAGGGAGTTCCAAGCCTTTGGCGGCTCCTGCCACTGCGTCCTGATAACACCGTGTCCTGACTACATTCACTAGGGAGTTCCAAGCATTAGTGATGATGCCAAGCAGGCTGGCAGCCGGCAGAAAGATTCAGGTAAATGCATGTAATTAAGTGGCGTCTTTTTGAGTGAAGTGGCTTGTAGCCACTCGGCAATGAAAGAATTAACTTCGAAGCAGTGTAGACTCCCTCCTATCAGTGCAGGAATGGTCAAGACCTTGCATTTTGTCTTAGACACCAAGAGGCTATGTGGATTAGACGAAACACAATGCAAATTTTGGAACTTGTGGGAGACCACTTGTATAGTTTTTTTTCTTGCTTAACACAAAAACTACTATGATAAAGCTTTGCCAATTTGAAAAGAATACAATGTACTCACGTACATGGTATTTGGCATAAATTTACTAGGACTGCCTCAATAGTAAGTATGCCGATAAACATACACCAAAACTGACTTTTTTTGCAAGTTCATCCTCATCTCTGTGCACTGCTGCATAATTTATCTTTCTGAAACCAGTTTTTGTACACAGCACAAGTCCTAAGCACGTGGATTACATAAATTTGCAGCTTTTGCTGTAAGCCAGTTCTGTGAAAATAAAGTTATAAGCCATTTTGTCCATTTTTAATGACCCATAATAAACTGAGCAGTGGCTAATAAGCAGCCCAATTTTTGGTCTAAGGCCTCCCTTCATTGTCCTGAAAAATTTGGCCCTCTTAATGAGGGAACCAATTTTTTGGCTATGCCTATTATGATTTATGATTTATTTATTTATTTAGTCATGCTGTTAACTCTCACTTGAGGGTCGTTACAGGTAGGGTCAGTAATTGAATTGTACATAGAACAAACATTGAAGATCATTTGTAGGAGAACATTTGTAATACATAGAACATTTATTACATGCAAGGAATAAATAATAAGCTATACAGTTTGAGCGAAATACTTATCAAGACCAACTTCAAAATCAGTCACAGTATTTTTTTGTACCACATCATTCGGAAATTCATTCCACAGTTTAATAGCGTCGGGAAAGAAAGAAAAGCAGAAGAAGTCTGTTCGAGTTATTACTGGTTGCACGAATGTGCTGCATTTTGTTCGTGGGAACCTTTTGTGAAAGAGCGTTAGATAATCAACCTTGTTTATTTTCACCTCTGCGTGTAGTATTTGAAAAAGCAGTTTCAATCACTGCTTCTGCCTTCTTGATTACAGTGGTTCCAAGTGACATATTTTTAGCATTTCAGTTACCGAGTCACGTCGTCGATATTTAGAGCAGATAAGTGAACTGACATTCTCTGAATTCGTTCTTGTTTATGTTTTAAAACCTTTTGATGGGGGCTCCACACAGCAGCAGCGTATTCCAGGCTCGGACGGATATATGTCTTGTATGCAATCAGCTTGACTTCTTTCGTCGCCTGGCGCAATTTCCTTTGCAAGAAGCACAACTTCCGATATGTTCATTGACAAATATTTTCAACATGGGGATGCCAGTTCAATTTATCTGTTATAGTCATACCCAAATATTTGAAACTACATACCTTTACCAGTATGTTATCAGCAATATTATATGTGAACGAGATCACTTCCTCACTATTTGTTATGTGTGTGTAAGTGGTTTTCTTTAAATTAATTTCCCTACCACATTTTTGACACCACGAGCTTAAATTTTGAAGGCACTGGTTGATTTTAAATTGATCTTCCCTGCATGTTACTGGACACTAAATTAGGCAATTATCTGCGAAAAGCTTAATTTTTACAGGTGGTTGGACAACCGCTGAGATATCATTATAGTATAGCAGAAAAAGTAGTCGCCCTAGTACGGAACCCTGTGGCACGCCCGAATACACCTCACGATTTCCCGACATAGTATCTGCCACTCTGACTGCTTGTTGGCGATCATTCAAATACGTTCCATTCCAATCGAGAACATCAGCACTAAGACCGGCATTGCGAATCTTGAAAAGCAGTTTACAGTATGAGACTTTGTCCAAAGCCTTCGCAAAATCTATGCATATAACATCGACTCGCACACAGGCACCTTTAGCAACACAGAAATCATGAATGGTTTCAATCAACTGCGTTACAGTTGAAAGGCCACTGTGGAATCCATGCTGAAGCGGACATAAGTCATTTTGTTCCAGAAATTGTCTGTTTCTTGCCACTATATGCTCAAATATTTTACAACACACCGACGTGAGAGACACAAGCCTATAATTGCTCAATATTGTTCTATTGCCGCCTTTAACATTGGGACAACAATTGCTCTACGCCAATCATGAGGTAGTGAGTGACATGCATAGATTGGTGCTTTACACAAAATCTCACTTCGTGCTTGTGGCAGTAAAAACGTTTTTGCCTTAAGTATTTCGCGAAATTATCATTTGACCTATATTGAAGGGCCTCCAGTTTTTCAAAAAAAAAATTCAAGTGGTCGTGTGCCAGGTTGGCACAGCCGGCATGGACTAGCCTGCTTACACAAATAGGGAGGGCCATGTACACTTTACTTTATGTTAAGATACCATTATTGAACTACACAAGACAAAATGAAGCATTCGATCCTATAAGCAGCTCTTCACATTCATTTACACTTTTGCACATTTATATACATTGAGTCTGGTGACTTGTGTCTCTTTTCATTATCTGCTATGTGCAAATGGTAAACTTCAGGTTTGCCCTATGGTAAAAAATATTTTGGTGCGTATAGATATGGATCTGTGTTTTTCAGGTTGCATCGAAATTTTACCCAAGCCATGACACACACTTGGGCCAGGCCTCCGGCAAACGACGTATAACCAGGCTGAACGCAATAGTGTCGAGTGAGTCCGGAGATCAAGGCAACCTGCTGTGCAACCAGCGCGCAACCTTTGGTGACCCCTCTACATGTTCCACCTAGTTCACAACTGTATCTCAGCTCCCATCTATCCAAACAACATCACCAGCTGTGGTCAATTATCAAACCACGGATGAATGTTGGGGTGGAGTGATTTAAAGAGACATTCTATTCCTCTCTACAAATTCTTTCCAAATACTTCTGTTCTTTTGTATTTGTGTATGTAATTGATAGGTTTATAATTCTTGTTATACAGAAGGATAAAATGGAAACTTATGGCATTTTTTGTTCCTTTGATAATCTACAGCACTGCAAAGTGTTCCAGAAATGTAACCTAACACGGGCTCTGGTGCAAGATAAATTTAAGAGCAATATAAAGTACTTATTTCGAGCGCCAATTATTTTTGAAAAAGTCAGAAATATAGGAGCACAAAAAATATTAAACTAGAGAAACATTTGATCCCCACATAAGTCTGGTAATAATGTGACTTTCATTCACTGCAAAGATACTGGTACTCGCATACAAGGTTTGAGACATGAAAGCTATGATACCCTTGGCATTCCTTATGCCTATTTGCCACACTGACGAATGTCAAAGGCATCGTAGGTTTCATGCACACATTGGTTGTGTTACACCTTTTGAGTATTGCGTTTCTCAAATACAAAAGCTTCCAGCAGTGCTTTAAATGGCAAATGTATTTCCTAATTTTGAGAATTTATTAGTGCAAGAGTAATGGTACACATCCTGTAAAAATAATTTTACAGACTATATGTCCATGGATGCACGCTTCTTCTGATGACATAGCAGTGACATATGGTCGTGGGATGAATATCTTTATTTCAGATTTAAATATTGGCTTCCAGGTCTGGGTTAGTCTCTTACACTGTCTATTCAAAGTCAGGGTCTAGAGGCTAGAGGAAAGTGAAATAAACTGGGAATTATAAACATCAAAAGATCTTGTTCGGGACACTAATGTGAAATCAGCAAGGTTCTTTGTGCGTTCATTTCCAAATTCATGAGGATATATTTTATGGCTACTTTCATTAAAGGGAAGCTGAAAGCTTTTCCCGAAAAAATGAGTGAGGAGCAGTACGCCGTGGTTTTCAACCCTCCGAATACGAATATCGCATCGAAATTGAGCGAAAGAAAGCGAAACATATTTTATTTCGACGAAAAGTGCAGCAGCAGACACGCCTAGCTCGCGCGCCTAGTTTCCGCCTGTGATTGGTTGGGCGTCTCGTGACGTCAACAATGGTGTTCGTCCGGACCGACTGCTGCCGCTACACACGAAGCACGGTGCAAAGTAGTTTGGTTGTTTCGCTGAGACGGTCATGGAAATTTTCGAGAGCTTGCGTTTCTCAGAGGAGTTCGGCGTTAAAGTCCAAACTCTACGAGAGCGATTTTGCGCGCGACGGTGACGGGCGACGGCTTCGAGCGACAAAACCGGCCGTCGCTTGAACAAATCGCTCGGTGTTGTCGCTCAATCGCTCGTTTCTAGAAATCTAGAACTCATCGCTCATCACCCGGAAATGCTATGAGCGACTAGCCAATTGTGCGAAGCCGAAACTGGACGTACATAAATCAAATACTACTGTTTGTCGCGCGGAACGGGCAAACTGTCGAATTTTACACGTGCATGAATAAGAACCAAGTGCAAGACCTCAAGAAATATTTTATGCTCCCTCTTTAGTAAAATACATCAACTTAAATTGATAAAGCATGCGTCATGCTAGTTTCGGCGCGTATATTGCTGCCCTCATACCGGGAAGTCGTCGCTCAAAGCCGTCACTCGCGTGCAGTTCGGCTTGCAGACGACGAGTGAACGCGACAGCCATCGCCTCGCTTGTAGCGCTGTCGCTGTCGCGTGCAAGATCCCTTGTAAGGGGTTTATACTTGTACATACTACAAGTACCTACATACTTGTACATACTACATGTACGAGCCGATTGCGAAGAGCCGGCCTCCCCAAGAAGCAAAAAATGCTGGTGCAAGCTATGCTTTCCACGCGAAAGAAGGTGGTGTTAGCATCTCCTTGTGTTGGAAATGTTCTTTGGCGAGTATCTTTTTTGCTAAGCTGCATTCAGCGTTCCAGTTAGTACGTTCCCGGGAAAACAACTGTAGTGTTATGTTCCTGCATGCCTCCTCGTAGAACGTAAGCGGTGACGCGATTTTCAGCATTTGTGCGCTGCCCCAAAGCTGTCGGCAGTCTACACAGACGGTTTAAACGCGGGAAAAGTTTACCGGCTGTTTTAGCACGTGTAGTATAGAACCTCCATCAGCGCGCCATCTGCACGCTACTCGTAACCGGCGAATTCCGTCGGCTACGTGAGATAGTCGGTTTCTTATGTGTGCGAGAGAAGGGGGAGCGCAGCGGCTTGGCTTGAGCAGGCTTTCCAACATATGCAAACTTTACGCTTGCACTGCGTTATGGTAGCTGCATGCAGGCTGTTTCACAACACATGTGCGAATAGAAAATTCGCGGTGCTTGGCGATGAAACCAGCGTCAAGGGTGGGCGATAAACATGCACCTTCCGTTCAGCGTGCTAACTATTTTTTTTAGGAGAACCCAAAGCACGCATTATTGATAAACTTCCGGTAGTAATCATCATGGAAGTGGCTATAGCACAACACTTGTTCTTGAGCGCTTGAAGTTGTTTCGCTTCACAGCAGCCTCCCACTTAGCTGAAAGCTTCTTGTCTTGCAGGAACTAATTGAACATAGGAACGTCGTCACGGCCGCTGGTCTTCGTGCAAGCGTAGGCTGCACTGAACGCCGGCATGATCGGCCTACAAGTTCAATTGATGCTGCGCACGTCAACTACCACTCCTATATACACACAAATAAAAGAATGTAGGGTCGAGCGAAGCAGATTAGGACAGCACGCACGCAGAAATAAGCCCGGTCAGGCACGGTCGCGGAGACTGCGAAGGAGCGGAACACCAGTGTTGACGTCACTAAGCCGCGGTTTCCGGTCTCCGCTCGCATCGTCAGCGCCAGCAGCAGCGCGCAGCGCTCGACGGGGGGCGCAGCTACAGGGCAATTTTAACCGACGATTGCGTTGCTCCTAAGTGAAAAATCCCCCCCAAAATTTTACCTTCATGGTTTATAAGGTTCCCGCATCCCTATATGAGCGTCTTATTGAATTTGGCAGACTCTTCAGTTTCCCTTTATTGCAAGAACAAATATTTGTTTATTGTAACACTAGAGTTGGCTGCCCTTATTTGTATACAACCCCTTTACAGGCTAAAATTTCTGTGTTTTAATAGCCTGTTTTTGGTTTTGTGCACTCACTGTTAAGGAATGCAAACGGTGACATACAACTGAGTGCAAGAATGACTAAGAAATGCAAGCAGGGCATGGGTGCAGGCCATGCAAGCAGGGCAGGCAGGGCATGGCATGCCTGAAGGCATTTTCTAACACTTTGGTACAGTTCACTGACACCCACTTACTAAGGGGAAATGCTCCTCGAAACAACTTTTTTTAAATATTTCTGCTAGAGATTTGAATATACTGCCATTGATAGAGTGTTTTATGTAGATTGGAATTGTCATTGATGTTTGTGTAGCTGCTGTTTTTTTAGTTATCTCCTACACAGTGGCAAAATATTTTGTGCACACTTTCCTTTGCATAAACGTTTCACAAATAGCTTCATGTTGTATCATATTTAGCTAGTTGTATACCGCAAAGTGGCGATACCTATCCAGACAGCTTGTACAATTACTGGACCTATGTAAAAAAATATTAGGCCACCTTAAATAATTTTACAGATCGCAATTTCAATTAGATACCAGCATTTTGCATACCTTGAAGAGTATGTATGCCAAATTTTTTAGTATAGGACAATTGTAAGTGCACAAGGTTATTCTCACGCTATTGTGACAAAAAATTGTTGAAGTATACTCAATAATTTTTCTTCACAAGCATGAGAAGTATGCAAGATTAGTAGGCAGGCCTGCCTGCCTGCCTGCCTGCCAACCTTGCTTGCTTCTAGTAACTTTACGTGCTGTTTGAATAGATATCGGCACTTTGTAGTCTACAAAGAGCTGAGTTAGCTACAGCAAACTGCTTTTTGTGAAACATTAATACACAAGAAAGTGCCCGCAAAGATCACTGTATTTACCCGTAGTGTAGGACATAACTCAATAAGCAGCTGAACAAAAACTAATGACATATGTGAAATCTGCATGAAGAACTCTACAATTGGCTCTCGTGTCAAACCTCTAGTACAAAGAATAAAAATATTTCGAGTAATATTCAATCAGCAAAACGCGCCCCTTGCTATAGTGACCTACAACATAGCGACGCAAAGTTGAATGCAAGTGCTCTTGTCGAAGCGACTCTGGGCTGTCTTCCGAGGGGCTGCTGGTAAACACTGAATTTTCCTGCATTTGCCAGAAGTGCAATACTAAAACGTTTGTGAATGTGCAATTGGTATTGGCGCACTAACGGAAAAAGAAACAGTTCTGTGAAATGTAGACTTGATAATAACTTTGTTCGACATTTACATTTTGACTCCATATATTTATTTTGTGTCCTGCACTGAGTGTTTCAGCGGTGACTGCCACTAATTATTGAACATAACTGCTTCATGACAGTGCGACAATTTTCACTAACAGAAATTTATAGCAGTGACAGGCATTAGAATTACAGTACTCAATAACGTCTACTTTGTAAGAACTCAGACTCGCACCAGTTCTGGAATACACAACCCCGAAAAGTAATGATCAAATAGGTTTCTCTTCCACACAGAATTGTCCCACAAGGCTTACAAAAGGCTTTGTGGCAAAGTAATATCTGAAGCAGAAAAGCACGTTCCATCAAGTATGGTGACAAATATTTCAGAGCTGTCAGTCTGGGGACTCCTCCAAACTAACAATACATTCAGTACTGACTAGCTACAATAATGGGATGTCAGCCATCTTGCTGAAATTATTGAAACTTCAATTATTGTGATCTTGTTTAAGAAGACATTTGCAATTATGACGCAGTTCTAATATCTGTCACTTTTGTAAATATTTTCCAATTATTTTTTCAGGCTACAGTTTTTGGTAATAGAGGTATTCATTGCAGAAAGGGGCTAGTACAAGGCATTTAATAATAAAGGCACTGGTCATTGTAGATTTTCTGCCTTCAGCATTTGTTCGGTTACACAGCTGTTTCTTGAAATCTGAAATTATGTTATGTACCCGCCTCCTTATGTTAGCAATAAACAGAAAAATCTGTCAGTATGTTTTGTTTAAAATACAGCTGATCAACCCGATAGTTAGGCTATTTGCTAACTATAAATCATAACGATAATAGTTCAGGACCATTAAAACAGATTGGTGCTGACTAATAACTGTGCCCACCTACATGCACGCAGCTATGCCATACAGTGTACATGTGTTCAGAAGAGCCTAACGCCCCAGAGAAAAAGAAACAGTAACTCATTGTTTGCCACCTTGTACAAGCAGATTATGCGACAGATGTAACTTATGCTCAGTAAATACATAAATCAGTCATGTGACGTGTCTTACTTTAGGTTGCAAGTTCGAAGTTCCTGTAACCTTGCTTGCTTTTATTTTGTTTCCTTTGTGAGCATGAGTGACTTGGTTACCTTGGCACATATTCTACAAATGTTTCTTCATCACTGGGAGTCACGAAAGTTGGTTTAAACATAAAATTCCCAGTTACTAAAATGGTGGGGTTCAAGCTTAATTCTCTTATCTTTTATATGTTTATCTACAAAGTAGTTTTATCGTTCATTGAAACATGTACACGCAATGCACAGTGGGCACCCAAATTATAAATATCTGTTCTTGCTTTCTACCCTGCTCTGGTGTTTTCGTAACCTAGCATTGGTGCAATAGCCTGTCTGCACCTGCAGAAAACTAGCAAAGTGGCTAAAGTTACAGGTCAACAACATAATTAAGATACAAAGCAAAAATATATCTTTGCAATTGTCCTCCATAACCAGAGTTTCGCTTAGAATCTGAAAAAAAAATTGACATCCCACTATGGTGTGAGAGTTGTCTTGGGCACCAAGAGAACTGTGTAGCACCTGTGCTAGAGTACACAACAAAGCAGAAAATCACGCCAGATTGGAATGGCAGAGGTAAGTTTAGCACGGATGTTTTATTTCACGCACCATTAATGTGGCTTATCATCTGCTCCTGTTGTGTGGGAACGCATACATTGGGAAGACAATCCTTTGCGCCAATGTAACCTTAGCACGACACCAGAGAAAGGTAGAAATCAAGAACAGGTATTCACACTTGGTTGCCCACAGTGTATTATCTGGATGTGCTTCACTGTACAAAATACTGTGGTAGATAATCATAAAAACAAAGACAAAAGAATTAAAAGAGGTATGTGTCAGTCATCCGTTCGTGACCTCCAGTGTTTATAGAAACACTTCTTTCTGTATATGTGCCGAGCCGTAGGGAGGCTTTCCGTAACTCAGTCATGCTTGTTAAGTTAAAAATTCGAATAAGGAAAATCAGAAGAACATTGCATGAGGGATTTCGAAACGTAGCACCTAATGTAACTTATTCATGTATGGGCTGAGGGTAGATTACAGCCAGTGCATAATGTGCTTTTACAGGATGACTGGTGATGAGTAAAAGAAGCCTTCATCACATCTTTCTCTGTGTTTCTTTTGGATCTTTGTGCACCATGTGTATTCTTACAGCTGCGTGCATGCAGCTGGGTATAGTTTCTTAATTTGTTCTGCTTCCTTCCTTGTCCTCACCCATGCGCTATCTTTGCGGTAACAAAATACAGCTACCTGTGCTACTTATTTTGTCAGCGTGTTTGCATTATGGCAAGTTTTGTATTAGTGGTTATTTCAATCTGTGAAATTGTCTCTCAGTTACTATACGTAGTCTTCCAAAAGTATATGTTTGTCAACATAAATAAGTTATCAGTATAAATGTTGCTGTATTTATTTTTGTAATATTGTCAGTTATGAAGTTTTTTTACACTGTTGCATGTTGTGACAGAATAGAATTGATGCACAACTTTTTAATGTGTGTTTTTCAGATCAGTTTTGAACTCGTGCTAACACGCACCAGTTGTGTGGGGAAAGTGCCAACAAGAGTACCATAAGGTAAGACAGCTGTTCTTACAGTTAGATTGGATTATCAATTGCCAACCAGTTGCTTTCAGCAAGCATAGTGTAACGCATAGATTAGGTAATCCAAGTTGTAATATCGTTTTTATTGCGCTTCATTATCTGGGTCTCCTTTGTACATAAGTGCAGCCTTTTTTATTTATTATGTGTAGCTTACTTGCTCATAAAAATACGTCTCTGAGAATAGTGAAATAGGTTTAACTTATAAATCTTTTGACATATTATCAGAGACTTGTGCGGTTATGAACTGAACTTCTACATGAGTTACATTATATTTTGGGGTCTCATTATGGTTCTGAGTGGCATTGCGCAGTGTCATGCATATGCAGCTGCAGGCTACATATTGGATATTTATTTAAGACTGTTTTGCTTGGTTGGCTATTGATTCCAGTTTAATAGTAATGAGAACTGTCTTGCTTTTATGGTGATTCTGTGCGGACTGATGCATTTGAATTTTGCAGAAGACAATAACAAAGAGTGATGAAATATTAACTTTTTCTTGCTAATCTGCCATGTGCTTTCTGGCAAGTTTGCTATGGATTCTTTATTATCCTATGTTGTCTTTTCACAGTAGTCATCTTGAGAACTAGCCTTAGTCGTGTGTACCCGCCGTGGTTGCTCAGTGGCTATGGTGTTAGGCTGCTGAGCACGAGGTCGCGGGATCGAATCCCGGCCACGGCGGCCGCATTTCGATGGGGGCGAAATGCGAAAACACCCGTGTACTTAGATTTATGTGCACGTTAAAGAACCCCAGGTGGTCGAAATTTCCGGAGTCCTCCACTACGGCGTGCCTCATAATCAGAAAGTGGTTTTGGCACGTAAAACCCCATAATTTTTTTTTTAGTCGTGTGTACTTACAGCAGAAGTTGTTGACATATATTGAAAAGCGGCTAGACACTGCCATCCAAGAGTCAAACCACTTACATAAATTAGTTATTTTAGTCTATTTGCAAGAAACCTGCACCACGCACTAAGGGTAACTTGACACACACTGCTAGAGTCATCAGACTCATCTAGAATAGTTACCTGAATCATTCTTGCAGTGGTCATGTGACACTTTATCTTGAGTCATCTGACTCATCCAGAATTGCTAACGGACTCCCTCAGCACTAGTCTTGTAACCCTTTTGAAAGGGTATGGGCGACTACTACAACAGAGTATGCATAGCTATTGTGTGCGGAGTCACGTAAATACCTTGTGTCGAGCACAGGTAGTCTCGGGACTCTCTGCCAAAAGAGAGTTCCAGTGTCTCCCACAAAGTGTGTCATATACGTGACGAGTCCAGACTCTTCAAAAAGAGTGAGGGATACTCTTCTTTTTTCTTAGTGTGTATATCATTCTTCTCCATCCACTTTGACAGTTGTAACTCTATGCTTTGCATTACCATTCTATATATCACCGACCTTACAGTAACTCGGTAACACCACGCTATTTGGCGGAAGGCGCTGCAGTTAATTTAAACGTACTTGGCGGTAGAATGGCATAGCGCGACCGCAACACAGAGCCATACTTCCCACCCCGTCTACGTCTTCTTACACTCGTGTCATGGCGATAGCAATTATACGGACACTGCAGGCGCATTGCTGCCGTCGGCGTCGCGTGAAGTTCTGTATAAAGTACCGGGGAGATGAAATCCTCGCCGTGCGCCGCGTGCTGTATGTGCGAGTGAAGGCGTGCGAGGGTCAGCTGGCGAGCGCGCCCTCTTCTGTCGCGCGCGAGGCACGAGGGTGAAGTGAGGAAAAGGGGGCGTTCGTCTCCGGCTGCTTCTAAAGTCCCTCAATCATTTAAAAGTACCGCCAGGCTTTGATCCAGCCGACAACGCCTGCGATAGGCTGATCGGTGACATGTGACCTTGCTCCGCCCCTTTGCCGCCATGAAAGTTCCTGCGCGCCGGGCGAAGAGCGCGCGTTTCGCCTGTTGTGCTTTGCACATCGCTGCGATAATTTCGTTCCGGGAGGTCTGAAATGCCTTGTTGCTGTGCGGTTGGGTGCCGGAACCGGACGAAGGATGGCAAGAAGTTATTTTGCATCGCGCGCGGCAACCAGAACCTAACCAGACGAAAAGTATGGTTACACAGAATTGCACGGACGGACTTTGAACCGTCGGTAACAGCACGACTATGCGAGGCAAGTAACATACAACGATACAAAGGTGCGATAGAAAGTATACACGTGCGTGTGTCGAGCGGTGATAGTATTTCATTCGCGTGCATGAATGTTGAGGGCCGAAGTTTGTGGAGATTATTTATTTTAGTTCGCTGTGAGCCCGCTGAATAGGTCGGTATTACCTAGGATGCGAAGGACCGAAATGCCTTGTTGCTGTGCGGATGGGTGCCGAGATCAGACGGAGGACGACAAGAAGTTATTTTGCATCCCGCGCAGCAAACAAAACCTAACCAGAAGGTAATTCTGGTTGCATAGAAATGGACGGAAAGACTGAACCGTCGGTAACTGCACGACTATGCGAGGAAAGTAACGTAGAGCGATACGAAGGTGCGAGTGAAAGTATACACTTGTGTGTGCAGAGCTGCATTATTATTTCATTCGCGCGTATGAATGTTGACGGCCGAAGTTTGTGGAGATTACTGATTTTAGTGCATTACGAGCCCGTTGACTTAGTGCAGTATGACCTAGTATGCAAGTAAATAGTGGGGCAGAAACGCATTTACTCGCTGACAAATATCCGCATTGCGTTACGCGCGATAAAAAATAAAATTCAGCAGCGAATTCTACTTTTACACTTTCCTGTGTTTGTGCGCGCGTTGTTAACTGCGCTTTACAACACGTCCAAAATGTAGTTTCCAATATCCTAATCGTATTTTGTGCATTGCATATGTGAATAAATATATTGCTAAGTGCCTGCATTACTCTGTTTTTAAAAACGAATACTGCATAGCCACAGCTACTGGCCGTCAAATAATAAAGCGTAATACAGTATATCAAAGTACATTACATACAGCTGCGAGCTCGTTCCAAGTTTCCCTTACACTCGAAGATGTTTCAGTAATCGGCAATGCCATTTTACTGATGAAAAACACAACTGCAAATGAACATCAGAAAAACGCCACAATTAAGCGATACACGGATTGCCAGCAAAACACAGTGCAGTAATAGCTGGGTCAATCCGCGTGCGTTTCGTATAAGGGCCCTCTAATTCTTACGGGGCTTTAGCGGTGCACGGAGGCGAAAAGGGATAAACACAACAATGCGCGTCATGATTCGAGTTTACGCGGCGACGCCGCACGGTTCACGAGAACAGTCAACCACATTTACACACGCGCACACACTACGCTCGATGTTGGTGTGCCGCGAGATCAGATCGCGATGGCAGCCCGAACACGATCGAGGAGGCACGCTGACACGATCCATACCGCCTCTTCATCATGTCATGACAGTTGCACTGGCTCGTAGCATTGAACCACAAGACACAGCAGTCGTCGTGTAATCGCTACACGACAGACACACTCAGCGGCAAGAAGGCTGTTGGCGCATTCGTTTCCACAAACACACAGGACGTTGTTTAGTTGCCGTGAGGGTCGCGCGCTTTGAGAATCGCACGTTTGAGCGACGTTATGTCGAAAGTTTTCCGGTCCAAGCGACTGTCAGCCTTCATTTTTTCACGACTTCTTCGTTCAATGCAACCGCTATGTGTACGCAGCACACTTGCATGCAAAAGATTCCACAGAGCATACGGGATTAAGCGTAAGCAATCACGAAGGCTCGCGCGGTGATTGAGCGCAAACGAACGAAATGTAAACACGCGGAATCGAGGCGATCAAGCCCTCATTACGCTCTCTTGAGCTATTTTCTTGGAGCACTCATTTGAAGTTAAAGGACTAAATTTAGCAGTTCGGGTCCTTCTTTCGTTTTTCGCCACAGTCAGGCACCAGTAGGTTTTATTTCCGCGCGTATGCAGATACTTTTTCACCTCACAAATGCCGCGGCGCCGCGGTTTAGCGTGGGCGCCATCTGCTACAGGAACTTCCTAGGTGGCGCGCGCGGCAGATGTCGCTACCTTGGAAATTATAGAGGGACCTTAGCTGCTTCGGCTCACGGTGCGGCCGTGCGGGCGCCGTATCTTGAATGCAATCCGCGAGGTGCGAAAGTATGCGCCCGCGCAGGACTGACCTTCAAAGCGATATGCGATACTTGTAGAGTACCCGTGGTGCCGGTAGCTTCATATGCGCTGTGGTTTCGATGTTTCGTTCGCGTTGAAGCGAGAGGTGCGCGAAGGCCAATTTGCTCGCTGCTGCTGCCGTGATTCCTCACTCCGGCGTTTTGACACCGAGTTTCCGCGGCCATGGAGAGAGATCTGTTCATGTTTACTTGTGCACGTGTGACACCGTGCTTGTTTGCATGGTTAGTAAGCGAATGTTTAGAAGTTTATACGATCGATAAGACTATTAGCCTTACTTTCTATAGTTATCTTCTAATTTGCCATCGCAATCGATGTTTCGTCTTTCAGGCGAAACTGCGACTTTTTGTATTATGGACACTCCAAGCGAATTTCTCTCGACACTGTCACCGTGACGTTTGCATAAAGTCGAAGCGCGACAAGATCGCGGCTGCATGCCGCAAGCTGTAGGTGCGAGGGAAAGCACGCAAGAGTAGCTTGTTGCGGTGGCATCTTCACGTGCGCGCAAAGGAGGAAGGCTGGAATGGTGCACAAAGAGAGTTACTCTATGCACTTGCCTATCAGGGGCTAGATGGCACTACGGATGCTGCTGAGCTAAAGCCCCTTAAACTTCGTAAAGTAGCGACACTCTCCTCCTCCGCCTTCACTCCTTCTTGTTTCTCCTCTCTTTCACGCTCGCTACTCGACTGTGGCGCCGCCTACACAGCTCGAGCGTAGCAACGGCGCCAACATGCGCTCCTCGCCACTCCGTAGACGCTTCTCGAGCAAAAATGGCGCTGATGCACGGCGTGAGGGCATCATATTGCCTCTGGCCGGACGCATATTGGCCTCTGGCCGAGGCCAATATCGACGCGGCGTCGGCCTCGGCCAGAGCGCGCGAAGAGGAGGCGGCATTATTCAAAGCGTGGCACTACTTTACGAAGTTTAAGGGGTCTTATGCTGAGCAGCATCGTTCACGGGAGCAAATGAACCTGTCGTCAGGCAGCGCAGTTAGTCCAGGGGGCTCTCGCATGGAAGTGGGATTGAATATTAAACGGGACACTGGGGCTCGTAGCCTCCCATGGGGGCCACCCCTGGGTGTCGGCAGGAGTGGCCGGTTCGCGCTGGTGCAGCGTGTGGCTTTATGGGATACGATATCACTGCACGTTATAAACGAACGTGAAGAAAGAAGCAAAGGAGTCCTCAAAGACTTAAAAGAACAGGCGTGAAGAAACTCGCGTGGAAAGCCGCCTTAGAACTACCAAAGGAGACGGCTTTACCATCGCTTCGCGCGGCACAGCGGTCGACTGTGACGACCCTGAGGTGTCTAAACCCATGGTTAATTTGTACCGCTGTCACTCAGGCAGCTTGCAGCGATGTCGAGTCTAATCCGCATCGGGTGCTTCTAAACGGGCACTTATCTACTGTCTACTTGATCCGGATCCAGTAGACAGCGATCGTAGACTGGGTCGCCAGCACCATAATGCTGAGTGAGCTCAAACAACTCGATCCGGATTGTTGGACCGTGCAACAGCTACCATTCTTGATCGCGACGTAAAAAGTTTTATCCGTATCAGGCTTGACTGCGATTTAAAGGGCCCGTGTTTCACCGGTGTCAAAGAGCGCCCGAATGTCAAAGCAATTCAAACCACCGCGGCCCTATTCCCACAACACAACTCGTGGAGTCAAGACGCCACACAGTACGGTCCGCATTCTTGTGAGAAATGGGCTACCTAAACATACGCTTTTTCTAAAGCACTCCACTGCTTGCAATTTGCTACTGCAGAAATGGCACTGTTCAAGACCGCCGTCAATCATGAAAGAGAGCGAAAGAGACAAGGCGAGACTCGGATTACGCCGAGTTAGAACCGGTGTATTTTGTTCGGTTCTTTTTCAGGCTGGCGAGGATGTACAGTTATTCAAAGCCAAGGCTTAAAAAATCGCTTACGAAAGAGATAACGCAAATATTTAGACAAGAAAATGCAATACAGGTTACTCATACCGATGTTTTTGGCGCACAAAACAACTTATACCACTTTCACACAGGCATTTTCAAAGCCCTTTGAGTCAAAGACCCTCTACTTCCAGGGTTCATGCGTTGTCAGGATTGGGGGCTCAATCCCATCGCTCGTGGTCCTTTGCCAAGATTGGAGTACGACATGAATTCGAAGGTACCTGGCCCATGCCGTCGTCCAACTTATTTACGCTGAGGTCGTTGATGAAGTGAAGAACTGCTTCTCATCGAGAACGAGGAATATGGGTTTATTTACAGAAACTAAATCAGTCTAACATGACTGCTTGAAAAAAAGAGTATCTGTCCAACATGACTGCATGAGAGAAGTGAATCAGTCTAACATGACTGCTCAAGAGAAGTGTGTCCAGCATTCGCACAACAACAGTTTTTATACACTCGGTCCGCCGGTCATACGAGGCGGCGACTGTTCGTTTACTCATCACCAACTCGCCGCTGCTCCGCAGATCAGTTTACATACACAAAGGCACACACATTCCGAAGCCTGACGCCGGCGTTGGAGGGGTGCCGTTCGGGGAAGTATCGGTGCCAATCGTGGGTAGCTCGTTGTCTTGCGTCACGCCGAGGCATGACAAGCACCAAAATGCGGCTTTCCCGCGGCAGCTTGTCCATGCGTGTCAGATCAGGTCCGCGTTGGGGAACTCCGGAACCATTATTCGCACACCGAACTTGTTCCGTCACAATGTCGATGGGCCTGGAGGAAGTAGGCGGTTTTCAGCACAAAGGCCGCTTCTTCGAACGCCTCCTAGCTGCAGCGACGGTGAGGGGGAGATGCGCGTCGTGTCGCCCTGTCGTAACTGGGTGGCAATCTTGCCTTGCAGCTCGCCATTCTTAACAGCGCAAAGGCCGCTTCTTCGAACGCCTCCTAGCTGCAGCGAAGGTGAGGGGGAGAGGCGCGTCGTGTCGCCCTGTCGTAACTGGGTGGCAATCTTGCCTTGCAGCTCGCCATTCTTAACAGCGCCTCCATGGCCCGAAAAATCTCGACTGTCTTGCGCTGACAACCGCTAGGCAGGAAGAGAACGGCTGGTGGTCAGGGGGGGGGGGGGGGGGGATTGATGCCCCAAAACATCAAACAAGGACAGGCAACTGCAAAATGAACCCCACAACACGGCTCTGCGCCGAGATGACGCGCATTGGCTCCCACTTTAGACTCGCTAAGCTTAAAAAAAAACATAAGTGCAGAAACAAAAAAATGCTACATTTCGCTATGCCGATTTCTGAAGCAAATTCCTGCTGACAAATTCAGCAATCATAGAGGGAATTCTGCTAAATGAGAGGGGATCTTCTTCGCCTAAAGAAAAGTTAACACTAGTAACCCTAAAATTTAGGCGGGACCCTCAAACGCAGAATTCAAATTACCCTGCTCAAACCATCCGCATTGCTATGCAACTTTCCCTTCTTATATCTAACGGAGAAGTTGTACTCTTGGAGAGTGAGGCTCCATCGGAGAAAGCGGCCGTTTTTGTGTGACATTTGATTGAGCCACGTCAGAGGACAGTGGTCGGTCTCGAAGATGAACTTCGCTCCGTACAAGTAACACGACAACTTCTCGGCGGCCCAAACCAAACAAGCGCATTCCTTCTCTGAAGCGCTGTAGGCTTCCTCCCTTACATTTAGTTTACGGCTGGCATAGAGGATAGGATGCTCCTCGTTATCCTCGCCGACCTGACTAAGTACCACGCCCATACCTCTGTCGCTTGCGTCGCATTGAACTATGAATTCCTTTGTGTAGTCTGGCGTGCGAAGCAAAGGGCGAGAAACCAATAGCGCTTTCAAACTTTGGAAAGCGTTCTCTTTGTCCTTATCCCAGTGTACGTTACTCGGTGCTCCCTTTCGGAGGGCGTCTGTTAATGGACTTGCCAATTGCGAGTAATTCGGAATGTACCGTTGATAGTACCCCACAAGTCCCAAAAATGAACGAAGGTCCGTTTTCGTGCGCGGCTGAGAAAATTCTCCAATCGTAGCTATTTTCAGCTCAGCCGGCCGTATCATGTCCTGACCGACAACATGGCCCAGATAAGTAACCTGCGAACCACCAAACCTAGACTTTTCCGCTTTCATCGTTAAGCCGGCTTTAAACGTACGAAACCTCGCATTGTTGTCGTAATAGACTTTGGCGTTCTTTTGAGCTATTGCCATGTTCATTCCGACTAGCTCTTGGTTTGCGCTTAGCCGTTCCAGTAAATTTAGCACGTATTCAACCACGGTTGGACTCTCCCCTCTTTCCTCCCACATCTCTCTTAACATTCTCAGTGGAGACCGGAGTGTCCTCCCATACACTAGTTCTGCTGGTGAGAACCCTGTCGCCTCATGTGGAACCGTTCGCAAAGCAAACAAAGTTGCCGGCAGACAGTTCTCCCAGTCTTCCTTGTGCTCGTAACAGAGCGCACGCAAAACTCGTTTAAGCACCGAATGCCACCTCTCTACACTGTTTGACTGAGGGTGATAGACAGAACTGTGTATTAACTTTACCCCGCACTTTTGCAAGAATGTGGAAGTCAGTGCGCTCGTGAATACTGACCCTTGTTCTGCCTGAATTTCGGCTGGAAACCCAACTCGTGCAAACACTGTCAAAAGCGCGTCTACTACTTCGGTGGAGCTGAGCTCTTTCAAAGGGATTGCTTCTGGAACCTTGGTAGCCGGACACAGCATGGTAAACAAGTACCTGTAGCCTGATTTTGTTTTTGGAAGAGGCCCTACCGTGTCTATTACAAGTCGTCTGAAAGGCTCTGTTATTAAGGGCACTACCTTCAGTGGAGCTTTCCATGTCTCTCCTGGTTTACCAGAACGCTGGCAGGCGTCGTATGATCTTACAAAGTTTTCTACATCTTTGAAACAGCCAGGCCAGTAGTATCCCATAAGCAATCTTTCCTTTGATTTGTTTATGCCTAGGTGGCCGGACCACCCATTTCCATGACAAAGACTCAAAAGGTCCTCCCTATACTTAGTAGGTATGACTAACTGATCTAAAATCCTACCCTTTCGATCTCTGTAATGCCGATACAACAATCCTCCTCTCTCATGTATCGTTACGTTGCGCCTAGCAATGCCTTCTTTAGCTGTGTCATGTAATTTAGCTAAGCTCTCATCATTCTTTTGCTCAGCTGCCAGTGACTCTCTATCCACGCGTAAGAGTTGATCAAAGTTCTTTGAGGCCGGTGATAATAACGACCCTGTCTCGCTTGTGAGCGCGTCTACTTGCTCTTCCTGCAGGCTAGAACTCTGACACTCTAGTGCTACGCTCTCATTGAGCTGGTCAGCTGGCAGGCTCTCCTCAACTGTTCTTTTGTCCCTCGGGCCTAGCTCGGATTCGGGTATTGAAGTTATCCCCTTTTCTGCTTCCGCTGGAGGAGCTTGAGCATTTTCAGCCGAAAGCGCCGCGATCTTACGAGCTTGGCCTCGGGTCAATGCCTGTACTATGCCCTCTCCCAGTTTGAGCCCTCTGTCACGCAGTAACTGATTCGAACGATTCGAAAAGATGTAGGGATACTGCAGTGACAAAAATTTGGAAACTGCAGCCTCAGTCTCTAGCTTCCCGAATGGTCCACTGATTTTGACTTTGGCCATGGGCAGACACACGCTGTGTTCTTCTACAACCTGTTTTATCCATGCTACTTCTCCGGTGAAGTCATCTACCGTCACGTAAGACGGATGGACAATGTCCAGCGTGGCGGCACTGTCTCTTAGCACTCGGCATGGTTTTCCATTAACTTGCAGGTCGTGGAGATATGGACTTAAAAGTTCCATATTCTCATCTTTTTCCTCCACGTAGGAAAAAACTACGCTAGACTTCTCGCAATTTACAGCTATATGTCCCAGTTTGTGGCACTTGTAACAGCGAATTGGTCTAAAAGATTTGAATTTTCTTTTCTGTTCTTTTTGTGCGGTTTCTCCGTTAAGTTTCTCCTCGCTCTTTTCTGCGGGCTTTTTCGCCATGTCTACAGGCTCCAATTGTCTAGTCTGCGCACCCTTTTTGAACGGAAATGGTTTCCGCGGTCCATTTAGACCGTCCCAGTTTCCCTTTTCGGCGTTCAACTTTCTGCGGGTTGCGTACTCTTCGGCTAATTCAGCCGCCCTTTCCACAGTGTTTACATTACCTCTGTCTTGCACCCACAGTTTCACAGCTTGGGGGATGGTTTTGTAAAACTGCTCTAGACACATGCATTCACTGATCATGTCTCTGCTGTCGTACGCTTCGGCGCTTTTAAGCCACTCGACTAGGTTTGCCTTTAAGCTATATGCAAACTCCGGATAGCCCTCGCTATCTTTCTTGCCTGTGCTCCTATACCTTTGCCGAAAAGCTTCGGCTGAAAGGCGGTATTTCTTCAGGAGACTAGCCTTAACCTTTGCATAACCATGTGCATCCTGCACACTCAATCTGGCGATTACTTCCGCCGCCTCACACGGCAACATAGACAGCAACCGCTGTGGCCATGTACTCGGGCCGAAGTTCATCTTTTCGCAAGTCCTTTCAAAATTGCTTAGGAACAAGCCTATGTCGGTCCCGACCTCAAATGGCTTTAATAGCCTGTCCATGCGGTACGATTCTGCCTCACTTGATCGACCCAGAGCGCCTTCACTTCCTTGAGACAACTTCAAACGTCTGCTTTCAAGTTCAAGTTGCATTTTTCTTAACTCGCGAACTTTATCGCGTTCCTCTCTTTCTCTTTCCTGTTCTTCTCTGTCCCGTTCTTCTCTTTCTCTTTCCCGTTTCTCTCTCTTTTTGAGAAGTTCCAATCCCATTTCAATATCTTCCTCACTGGCCTGATTGGAAATTAGCTCCAATAATTCCGATTTGAGCATTTCCTTGCGTACATCTAGGCCCAGTTCCTCACCAACAATCAACAACTCGTCTCTCAGCAGTGCCCCTAACTCCGTGACTGCTGCTTTACTGCCTTGATTCTGCTCTCTAAATCTAGCTAGGAAAACACAACCTAGCTAACACACAACAATCTAGCTTCCCTACTGTTCTAAACAGAACAACCACAAAATGAAGCCTAGAGAGTCAAAGCAAGAACCAAGCACTCACCGCAGATACAGCCCCATGTCGCAAAGTCCATCTCACCGCTGTCAGCCAGTTGTCAGGATTGGGGGCTCAATCCCATCGCTCGTGGTCCTTTGCCAAGATTGGAGTACGACATGAATTCGAAGGTAGCTGGCCCATGCCGTCGTCCAACTTATTTACGCTGAGGTCGTTGATGAAGTGAAGAACTGCTTCTCATCGAGAACGAGGAATATGGGTTTATTTACAGAAATTAAATCATTCTAACATGACTGCTTGAAAAAAAGAGTATCAGTCCAACATGACTGCATGAGAGATTTGAACCAGTCTAACATAACTGCTCAAGAGAAGTGTGTCCAGCATTCGCACAACAACAGTTTTTATACACTCGGTCCGCCAGCCATACGAGGCGGCGACTGTTCGTTTACTCATCACCAACTCGCCGCTGCTCCGCAGATCAGTTTACATACACAAAGGCACACACATTCCGAAGCCTGACGCCGGCGTTGGAGGGGTGCCGTTCCGGGAAGTATCGGTGCCAATCGTGGGTAGCTCGTTGTCTTGCGTCACGCCGAGGCATGAGAAGCACCAAAATGCGGCTTTCCCACGGCAGCTTGTCCATGCGTGTCAGATCAGGTCCGCGTTGGGGAACTCCGGAACCATTGTTCGCACACCGAACTTGTTCCGTCACAATGTCGATGGGGCTGGAGGAAGGAGGCGGTTTTCAGCACAAAGGCCGCTTCTTCGAACGCCTCCTAGCTGCAGCGACGGTGAGGGGGAGATGCGCCTCGTGTCGCGCTGTCGTAACTGGGTGGCAATCTTGCCTTGCAGCTCGCCATTCTTAACAGCGTGCTGTCCCACGAGTGCTTCAAAATAGGCAAAGTCGGAAGGAGCTTTGATTCAGTAGAGTTCGCGTTTGTTCTTTGAATCCTTAAGAAAATATCGCATGCCCTCTTGAGTCCCAAGAGCGCATGAATGAAAAAATATTTACAGTATAGTTACACAAGTTCAACTTCTACCTCTTGAAAGCAAGTTTCCCAGTACCATACAAGCTTCTAGACACTAAGCACTGTCGTGACAGCCGCAATCTCAATCCTGCACACGCTGCTGCATGCAGCAGCACTGGCATCGGCCTGTCGCCCGCATCAAGATCGACGTCAAATGGGTGTCGTGTGCGATTTGGCGACCGGCTGCTACGTATAAAAATGTCATATGTTTCTGCATATTAGCATCTTAATGCGAAGCCTTCTTTGCGAACTTCGGGTGTTTTGTATCTGTCTATTCATATCTATCCATCTATCCTCGTACGCATTAATGGTATAAAAAACCTGGTGCTGTCGTGGTTGTTAAACTCAAAAAATTATCAGGACATCAATGAAAGGTATGCATGACCTGACATGGATGACATGACGTATATATCACGATATGAACGATAGATTTCCTGAAATGTGATGTGCGTCATTACATGAAAGCCATGACATCGCGTGCTTGTCATGGCATGTATGTCGTTAAAAATGGTACGATAACATGATGATGTCGTTACTGGTTATATATCTAATAAATTGTTATATATATTGATATGAATGACACGACAGGCATGCATGACCTGACATGAATAGTAAGACATGAATTCCATCAATTGCATGACATGGCATTACTGACCATGCATACATGAGCATGTCATTCCGAGTCATTCTTGTCATCTCATGCACGCATGTCTCACCACACAAGCCCTGATACATACGTTAAAGAAATAATCTCGACTTCATGTCATTTTGTCAATCTCAAAACAATGATGTCATGACATGCATGCATGTCATGTTATTTCATTTGTTACATATATCATGGCATATAACTTGCTAGAATATGAAACGGGCATGAATGACGATCATGTCATGACATGAATGCTATAATTGAGATGAATATAATGGATAGAATCACATCTGTTACATTACTGACATCTCATGCCATGTATTTCACAAAACGATGATGGTAGGAACGCCAAAGCATATGTCAAGCCATTGCATGATTCCCATGAATGTCATATGCATGCCAAGAATGAGATAAATTCGTGACATGAATCCATGCATGCACCACACGTAATTACCATGACAAGAACTTATGACGACCAGTGGACGAAGTTGTGTACTAACTTGGAGCGATGATTTTATACATATGCTCGTGTTCGGGATACCGCGATGGTCGTTGCATCATTATTCCAGCTTCGTAATCTGAGTCTTGCCTCTGATTCCCGCATGTCATGTGCACTGGAGCTTGGTGCGACAAGTAAAAAAAAATATTTAGTACATATGGGGGAGGGAAGAAGATGACGCTCAAGCAGCTGTGAGAGCAGCTGAGCTCCGGATTCACTAAGTGGTTTCGCAGTGATTTCTGGTGACTCTTGGCCTGAATTTTACATAACTCGATCCACGAAGTCACCAGGCTTCCTTGGACACCTAGTTTTCAGGCGGAACACTTCTCTTCCCGGTGTTACGAACGTTTTTGTGCCACGACCACGCCGTCACAGCGATAAGCCTAAGCACGCGCCGGCTGCGCGCCGAGAATGAAGCGGAGAATGGAGGTTTAAGTAATCGGTGTTTATATTACTCCAGAAGAAGAAATGGGCTGGCGCACCACCCGTTCCCGCCGTCCCGATGAGAAACGTGGGCAAAACTTATCTCACGACGACCCACCTCAATCGCAAGGCTCCCGCTCTCGCTCTAAAACCAGGAAGAACGTTAAATTTCAAGTCCTCAAAGCCCGGACGTATTCCCCAATTACCAAAGAAGGCAATTAAGATCATTGTCCGACCTAAACGGGCAGTAAATATCCCCACAGTCGGCAGCCTCACAGTGACTGCAGCCATTTTCCGAGCAACACAACTTAGCCCGGAAAAAAGCCAAGACGACACAATCTGTCCAAACGTTCAACAAAACATCGTCGTGATCAGCATGCCCTGACCACACAATGCTGACAGGTACGTGCGAATAAAATCCATGTCACTATTGTCACCCACGAATTCAACGCATACGAGGCAGCCCCGGACCACACTACCAAACGAGTTATCCGAGGTATTCCCCTCACCGATAGCGCCCAAAAATTTGATGCTAACATCATAAATGCCGCAATCCGTTAGCCCTGACCGACAAGCGCATCAGTTCCACCTCGACCGTCGTCATCGCCTTCGCCGGATCCAGTGTGCCGTGCCGTACTTGGTCCAATACGGCGCAACACTGAACCCCTGCTCCTTGTACCATACGCAAATCGACATATGTTACCACTGTGGCCGTCTCGGGCACCGCGTGGATGTTTGTCCTTTCCTAACAACGAGAACAGCAGGGGTTGCGGGGGCCCACAATCCCGACGAAGACCATCAGTGCAACCCCAAGTGCACACTGTCCGCTGGACTCCACCCCACGGCAGACAAAGGGTGCACGGCCAAATACAAAACGCTATACGTCATCCGGAAACGCCTCTGGGAACAACATATTGCACAGCAATCAACCCCTACACCGGGTGATTTCCCTCCTTTCGACACCAAGCACTGCTCTCGGCCGCTCCCGCTCCCGACCCGGAGCATGCCGTTCCCGGTGGAGATCCAGGTCGACCCCAAGCAGCCGACAGATTTCAGAAAATGTGGGTTTCGCAGAGGCTATGACGCGCGTCTCGCGAGAGGGTCCGGTCAGGTCCACCGCTACACATAAACAAAACACAGGCAAAGCGGTCATTGATCAAGTTAAGAAAATTCAGTTATGCGCGACTTAACTCAAAAGCTCACACAGGAGGTTCAGAGCCTAAAGCAGCTCAAAACGCAACCCACACACGATGCCCCAGAACCCCCTAGCGTCATACTTTTATACGAACTCGCGAAACCAGCCCCAAAAGAGAGAGCCCTCCAAGGAGGAGGTACGGGGCAAGTGCGCTCCGAAGTCAAAGAAATGCTGGCATCGCTACAGAGCACCGTCGACATTCTCCACAACGCTCTGCTCGCCGTAATGCAGAGTCACCGCGACAGAAAACAGCCCCCATACCCTTTTCACGACATCCACCCTAGTAACCCCCGTCACCCCGGATCTAATCATGGATACGAGCGGAATCGCTCACGACACTCCCGGCTCGCCACCAGCGGCCTCTTACATCCCTCATCATGGCACACACTAACACCGATACAGGGTTATGGGAGTGGAATTGTCGAGACTACCTCCACAAACAGCCCGTTCTTCGTCAACACCTTCGCACATCTTCACGTCAGCCGGATGTATTCATACTCCAGTAAACGCACGACACTCCAATCACCCCTCCCGGATATAAACCCTTGATCTGTGCCCGCCACGGAGTCTCCACGCTCGTCCGAAACAGAGTCACCGCAATCAAACACGATCTCTACGAGCGTCGCACCGAATCCCTTTTCATTGAAATCATCCCACACAAAAAGCAGACGGGCGGCATCTTCATCCTGAATATTTATAACGCCCCGTCCCTACTCCGCAGTCGCTTTCTAACGCTCTTTAAAAAGGCCCTGAACGCCGCAGGCAGCAGCCCGCTCGTCAACAGCGGCTACTTCAACCTCCCGCATACAGGACGGGGCTACAACCATGCTCCGCTACGGGCCGTAACCTTTGGCAAGACTCCCGTGATCTTGGCTTCACTCTCATCAGCGACCCGACTTTCCCCACGCGCCTCGGCACCTCCATCGCGTGAGACACGACGCCCTACCTTACGTTCATAAAAAAATTTGCGAACGTTCAGTGGCGCAATACTCTATACGACTTCGGCAGTGATCAGTCGTTCATTTAAAGTACGCTCCCACACCTCACAACTCTATCGACGAGAACGAACGAATTTGCAAGGGTGGATTGGGGCACCTTCCGCAAACATCACACAGCAGAAGCGCCAGACACCCCGATCACCGATATATAATCTTGGTCGCGTGACCTTCTATCATATACCCAATTGGCTACTCGCTCTATGAAAACAAACGCCCCGACTAAACGCATGTACAGTCGGCTTGTGCACGTACCTCATCGATGCCAAAATGCTCATGCTCTCCCGGTGGAAGAGTCAACGACTCAAGAAAAAGGTTGCACTACGTAACAAGAATATCGAAGAACACTGGCGAGTCCTTAATCAACAGCGATGGGCGGAGCTTTGTAATTCTCTAGACGGGCAACTCCACCACTCCCGCTCATGGAGAATCCTTAATCATCTGCTAGACAATAACCCCACCCGTTCACAACACCAAGATCGTCTCACCAAATTACTACTCACAGAAACCCAGGTGCACGGCCATTACCACACCACAAATACTTTATGCCAAAAGTATATCCCCTCCGGGCCCGCAAAGCCTCACGGGCCGTACGCGGGGACCTCAAATTCTGCCCTCAACGAGGACTTCAGCGTGGCCGAGGTGCACGCTGCTCTGTGCAAATGAACAGCCGTTTAGCACCATGCCCAGACGGCGTCACCAACGAAACTCTGGGAAACCTAGACGGCCCCACTGTGAAACAGTTCACCGAGTACACTAACGACTGCTGACGCCAAGGGTCCGTTCCTCTACCATGGAAAACGGCCAAAGTAATTCTTACTCAAAAACCTGGCAAGCCACCTAGCCTTGCCAATCTCCGCCCCATCTCGTTAACTTCGAGTGGCGGTAAGGGTATGGAGCATGTTGTCCCTACCCGCAAGAACTCTCACCTCGAAAACACGACCGCATATCCCCGCTCAATCATCAGCTTTAGAGCGCATCTCTCAACCAAGGACGCCACGCTCCAACTCAAGCATCAAATGCTCAATGACAAATACTGACGTACAAAGGCGATCTTGGGCCTCCATCTTGAGCGCGCCTTCGATAATGTTTCGCACTCTATTATCCTGGAACATATCTCCCTGCTCAACCTTGGCGAGCGCCCCTACAACTACGCGCGAGACTTTCTATCCAACTGACAGGCATTCCTCTCGGTTAGAGATATTCAATCCGAGAAATTCTCTCGGATACGCGGAAACCCCTCAAGGCTCTGCCATTTCCCTAATGCCGTTCAATTTTGTCATCCTCAAATTAGCACAGGAACTACAGAAACTCAAAGGCATATAAGATACCATCTATGCCGACGATATTACCATCTGGACCACAACGGGCAGCGACGGGTAAATTGAAACCGCTCTGCAAGACCCCATAGCTGCCGTCTAAAATTATCTTCAAGGCACGGGACTTCAATGTTCCCCGACAAGTCAAAGCTCCCCCTATACCGCACCACGCACCGTGGACGCCCACCACTAGGATTCATGCCCAAACGCCACTACGAGGAAGTCCAACTCCACATGAGAGATACCATACCATGGAACAATATCCGTGGTCTCCACCATCCGGGTCCTCGGCATGACTATCGAAGCCAACGGCTCCAACTCAATGGCTACATACAAGGTCCTCCAACAGACGGCCGATACGTCGCGCTGCTGAGACGGGTGACCAACCGGCGACAGCGCATGAAGCAAGAAAAAAATGAAAAGTAAATTATGGGGTTTAACGTGCCAAAACCACTTTCTAATTATGAGGCACGCCGTAGTGGAGAACTCCGGAAATTTCGACCACCTGGGGTTCTTTAACGTGCACCTAAATATAAGTACACGGGTGCTTTCGCATTTCGCCCCCATCGAAATGCGGCCGCCGCGGCCGGGATTCGATCCCGCGACCTCGTGCTCAGCAGCCCAACACCACAGCCACTGAGCGACCACGGCGGGTAAAGCAAGAAAGCCTCATCCCCCTTGTTCACTCGTTCGTCATCTGTCCCATCACGTACGTCGACGCCTTCCGTAAGTGGCACAAAGCAGAATACTAAATTGGACATCATTATACGCAGTACCTACAAGCTAGCCTTAGGACTGCCAAACAACACCAGCACGGAACTTCTTCGACAATTAGGACTCTATGCCACCCTGAACGAATTATTCGAAGCACAGCGTCGGTCTCATCTGGAGCGTCTCACCCCCACAGAAATGGGCTTGCAGATTCTAACTAAACTCGGCATCACCTACCATCGTCAATATGGTGCCAAATACCCAATTCCACGCAACGTACAGACTTGGCTACATGCCCACCCTAACCTCCAAAACATTCACCCGGACTACAATAAAGAACGCCAGTAGGCCAGGGCTGCTTCCCTTATTAAAGCCTATGGCGACAGTACGGACGTCACCTCCGTCGACGCAGCTGAATATCAAGATGGGCACCACTTCGCGGTGGCTACCACAGTAGACGGCTCGCTTAAACATGCCGCCAGCATGGTAATACAAAACGTCGGGACGGCCGAGGAAGTGGCCGGCGCCCTGGCCACCCTCGATCTGGAAGGCCACACCATCGTGAGTGATTCCCGAACGGCAATCAGCAATTAAACTAAAGGTCCTATTTCACAACAAGCACTACGCATCCTGCACCAAGCCCGTTACTCACCCGAAAACAAAATCACTCTCGTCTGGGTCCCAACGCACGCCGGCGACGTACATCCGCACCTCACAAACCTCAACGAGGTCGTTCACTCCGTAGCACGAGGCCTCGTCAACTGTGCCGGAGACAGCGCAGGTCCACCCGCGGAACGTGATCGCCTCACCAGCTATAACAACCTTACGAAATAATTCTATCTCGAAAGAAGAACCTTCCCCATCCCTTATCACAAGATAAACAGAGCACAGGCAACCACCTTTCGCCTGTTACAAACACGCACCCCCCCCCCCCCCTAACGCGTTATGACAGGATCTACCCTGACATCTACCCTAGTAACACTTGCAAGATCTGTGAGAGTCAGGCAGCATCGCTTCCCCACATGCTATGGGAATGTAAACACCATCGTCCGACAATTAATACTGTGACCCTCTCTACGAGAGGGTAACAGTATGGCACGCCGCCCTGCGCAGCTCCCACCTCAACGACCAACTCTGGACTACCCAGCAAGCCTGTGAGGCGGCGAAGAGGCAAAACCTCTACGTCCTGTAAGACTCGTTGGACGATTTCGCCGCTGCCACCATTTGTTAGAGTTGTCGGATGATGTACGAGCTGTAGGCCGATCTCACCGCTGCCATTCAGATGTAAGATTTGGCAGTCGTAGCTGTAGGAAGGAGCTTGACTCTTTGTCGGGACTTAAGAGAGCAGGATTTATTTACATGCTATTTACAGTTGAAGATGAGATACATCGACAGTCTAGCATGACTCCCAAATGGAGCCCGCAAGACGAGCATACAGCAAACAGCTTACGAGCACACAGCTCACGAGTACATTTCGAGCACGACAACGGGCACCCTCTAGCAGCCGACAATCGCTGCTTATAAGCACTCTGCTTGGCGTCATAGTTCGACGTCATTGAAGGTGATCCACCCTTTTGGAGGAGGATGAGGGCTCTCGACTTGGAGGAGGATGCGGGCTCTCGACTTGGAGGAGTATGAGGGCTCACTACACGTGCCGCACACACACACAGGTGTAATGGCCCGGAGCCGACGTCAGAGGGGCTTCGTAGAACTCTGTGCCGTCCCGGGTGGCGCGTCCGGGTAGTACATTGTCTGGTTTCTCGAAAAGCTCATGGGGGTGTTCCGCCAATTACCTCCCCTCGAGAACTCCCCTGAGCTGACCGCGCGCTACGTGGCTGCCGGTTATCCGCAGTTCTCTGAAGTGCGCCCCGTCCCGGTTGGATCGAAACACGTGCAGCGGGCTGAAATAGCTGCAGGCCGATCCTAACAGCTCCTCCATGGCCCGGGAAATCTCGCCTCGCCAGTGCTGGCAACCGCTGGGCAGGAAGAGAATGGCTGGCGAGCAAGACGATGGCTTTGCTCTATGCAACCCCTGCGCACTTAGAATGCCTTCAACCATCTCACAGCAACTGGCACAGAAGAGTCGACCCGGCAGCACAATACCGCTCAGCGTTCAAACGCCCGGAATGAGCTGTTAACCCACCAGGCTTCCTATTACAATTTCCATGCAAGCCGCTTAACTGGGAATCCCAAATTTTGCCCCAAAATTTCGTGCCGCCAAAGCGAGCGTTCACGTTCCTCTTGAGCTCGACCAAACCTGACCGTCGCGCTGCACAAGAGTAAAGGTTTACGCAGAACTGTACCGAAGGCTCTCAACTACCAATACCCGATCATAACTTAAGCAGCCTAGCTTCACGAACAGTCTGTTCTTACCCTATCACAGTGGCGTACTTATCTCATGTACTGTTGCCACTGAACCGTCTGGCTAACTCCACCGGTACGTAAATACAATCGCGCTAGCTTTGTGGTCCCTATTCCGAACACGTCCTTGCGTCGCATGCAAACGTTTCATTACGCTTACTCACATTTGTTCCTCTAGTCGACACAGGACACGTTCCTTAAACGAACAACCAAACTTGCGTAACTTACGCAACACAGAGGAACCCTTAAACAAGTGTGTCTTCTAACGACTAGTTCCACGCGCGCTTACTAGTGAAGTCAGAACGCAGCTGCCCTTAACACACACGAGCAACCCAGTCATAAATCGGCTTCCTTCCGTCCACACAGGACACGCGCTAATAGAACTACGAACTCTTAGTGCAAATCACGCACTTACTGAAAATCTACGCGCTGAACCTTAGAAAAAAAACGCATAAAAAAAGAAGGTTAACTAATATACACGCGCGTTACGATAGGCCTCTCATCGATAACCTTGACACTCAGGTTGCTTCCACACACAAAAAAGAAAGCCTATGTACTTAAGAATGAACACCTCGCGATACTACATGTTTAACAAAAAACGCGTCTTTCAAATCTCGAGCTTCTCAAAAAAAACATTAACAAAGCTCATACCTTTACATATTGAAAGAAACTTAAAACGCGAAATTTTCAAGTGCTAAAAAATAAAACAAAACAACACGTTTTACTTCTACGGAAGCTCTCTTGGCCTCCCGTTCCAAACCCTTGCAACTGACTCATACTATTTGAGCCGTACTCGAGGTGGTCGCTGTTCAAAAGCTACTCTGGCTACCAAAGAACAACAAAAGGGCTGACTCACTGTCAGCTCCTTCAAGGCGTTATAGTCGCCTACCAAATTGCGTCCTGGCGCCTCGCTTTCATCACGAACTCGAATGACCGCGTCGCTACTCCCTATCACCTCGTTTCGTCTTGCCACTTTGCGCTCCCTCGCCCTACACGCTGAGCTTCGAAAAGAACGACAGAACTACGAGGTATTTAACTGCCCCGTGCCCTTTGTCCGCGTCCGTGCGAACATGCTTCTCGGTCTCTTTTTGACCGGTGGCTAAAACGTGTTGGATGCGTCAACATCGTCAACGACGACCGCACCTTTCCTTTGCTCGCGCCTTGGCTTTTGCCTCTGTCGCCGTGTTTGGCTACGCTACCTTATTCATCGTCTTTCGGCCTTTACTGAGCTACCTTCTACGGCGCTTTATCTTTGATCTCGCTTTCATGTCGCCTTCTCGCGCCTCGTGCTGACCATTACACATTTCATCGGCCCGGATCGGTGTCTTACCCACACAGTCTGAGTGATTCTTAACTAAATCACCCCTCTCTTGGCTACCTAGACTGGCGGAGAGCTGCACCACTCCCTGAACAATGCAGTTGTCTTCTCTTGAGCTACGCAGCTCGCAATCCTGAGAATTACACTCAACTGCATCGCTCAGCTCGCACTTCCCTTCGGCGCGCAGATCTGGCTCGACATGGGTGCTCGTGTCTGTCGGGTCAATAGTTCCCTGTACTATAGCTAACGACCTCGATACCATGAGATGCGACCCACACGCGCGGTAACTGTGCCAATTTGTTCGCCGCTGGCCTAGGTGTCTCTACAGCCCTCTGTTCGCACAGCACCTCGTCGCTCTCACTCTGGACTTTAACGGCCTCTGCTGCCACTAAGGCATCGTTAACTGCTAGCATTTCGAGTTCACTTATGAACGTGCTGCTAATCTCGCAGGTGCTACTACTTTCCTCGGCTTTCGACTGAAATCTGCTGTCTACTTCCTCCCACTTTCGCTGCGTCCAGCCTACAGATATCTCAAGCCGCTGTTGACTGTTCGATTACCTGCTCTAAACCCTGTATCTGTTCGCTCAATGCAGCAGCGTACTGCCTCGTTGCTTCTGTTAGGCCTTTTTCCTGTGAAATGCTTTTCAGTTTCTGCCTTGCTTCTTCCTGTTCTTGCCTAAATCTTTCCTGTTCTTGCCTAATTGCTTCCCGTTCCCGTTTTTTTGCTTAGAATTCGGTTACCTATATGTTCGATGAATTTCAAATCATTGTTACTTTCGAGAATGGTTTTACGAATATCTGATTCGTTCAAGTCCTCCTCTACGTCTACCTCGATCTCTTCACACAACCACAACAGGTCAGCTCTCGTCAAACACATTAGGAGCATGGTCGCTACTTTAAGCTTTGGCTCTGCTGTCACACAATACTTGCTGCGATACCCACGCATATCAAAATACAAGTAAAATATGCCCAGCGAATCAAATCCAAAAACGCAGAGAAATTGAAGCCTGGTAAATCTTACAGCCAAAACCAAACGCTTACCCACTAAAGCAGCACCATATCACCAGTCCTTCTCCGCCGTACCCAGTCAGTTGCAAGAGGTGGTCAATCATAAGTCGCCTCCAACTTGATCAGGATACCGGTCGGTCACCATGTGCCAACGTCCGTCAGCTGTCGTTGCTGTCTCCGAGTCGTAGGCCGATCTAGGAGCCGTAGGCCGATCCCGCCGCTGCCACCAGATGTAAGATTCATCGGACGATCTCGCCGCTGCCACCATTTGTTAGAGTTGTCGGACGGTCTACGAGCTGTAAGCCGATCTCATCGCTGCCATTCAGATGTAAGATTTGGCAGTTGTAGCTGTAGGAAGGAGCTTGACTCTTCGTCGCGACTTAGGAGAGCAGGATTTATTTACATGTTATTTGCAGTTGAACATGAGATACATCGACAGTCTAGCGTGAATCCCAAATGGAGCCCGCAAGACGAGCATACAGCAAACAGCTTACGAGCACACAGCTCACGAGTACATTTCGAGCACGACAACGGGCACCCTCTAGCAGCCGACAATCACTGCTTATAAGCACTCTGCTTGACGTCATAGTTCGACGTCATTGAAGATGACCCGCCCTTTTGGAGGAGGATGACTGCTCTCGACTTGGAGGAGGATGAGGGCTCACATACACGTGCCGCACACACACACAGGTGTAATGGTCCGGAGCCAACGTCAGAGGGGCTTCGTAGAACTCTGTGCCGTCCTGGGTAGCGCGCCCGGGTAGCACATTGTCTGGTCTCTTGAAAAGCTCATGGGGAGCTTCCGCCAATTACCTCCCATCGACAACTCCCCTGAGCTGACCCCGTGCCACGTGGCTGCCGGTTATCCGCAGTTCTCTGAAGTGCGTCTCGTCCCGGTTGGATCGGAACACGTGCAGCGGGCTGAAATAGCTGCAGGCCGATCCTAACAGTCCCCACGTTGGAGGCCTAGGGCTAGCGAACTAAGTTGTTAGTTTCAATAAAAGTTTGTTCCTCCTTCTGCTAGTACACATGGATATGTCCTAGATACAATAAACTAGATAGGAATAGACTATCGACGGAAGAGGATGAAAAGGAGAGAGTAAACGTTTATTGTAGTATATATAGGTTGTTTGGTTATGTGGGTGGAGCCCCTTCTCCAGGGCCCCACTGGTTACAGCGGCTCGCCGGGCCTGGTCAAGGGTCGCCAGTTGGCTTCCCATTTCCACTTCCGCGAGTCGCGCCTCCCACGACCAGTTGTGGAGAGTGTTGTCTAACAGCGGCAAGGTGGCTGCCGCCGGACGTAACGCGCACTGGAATGTTATGTATTCCAATGTCGGTGTTCCTTCGCACCACGGGCATTTGTTGCTGTATTTGACTGGGTATATTTTGTGTAGCCTGTATAAATGTGGGAAAGTGTTTGTTTGCAGGCGGTGCCAGTCCCGTGCTTGCCTCTTGTCTAGGTCTGGGTGAAGAAGGGCTTTGGTTCGCCTACTTAGCCGTTGTAATTCGAGGATTTCTCTTGGCGCACCGGGTGTCGAGGTGTTCTCTCGGGTGGTGTGGCCCGCGGCTCGACCTGTCATGCCTCGAGCCAAGCGGTCCGCCCGTTCGTTCCCCGCTATCCCTGTGTGCGCCGGGCACCAGGTCACGCAATGATCCAGGGTGAGTTCCGTTCCTAGGATGCGGAAGACGCAGCCCGGTAAAGCCCCCCCAAGAAAGAGGCGGCAGGCGTCCTGCGAGTGTCAGCACGTAGGCCGATTGACCCTTAGCTTCCGCGGCGCGTATGGCCAGGGCTATGGCCACAGCTTCGGCCGTTACAACCGATTTCGTGTGTATGGATGCTGCTGCGGTTATTCGTCCTTAGCTAGTCCCGACTGCTGCAAATGTATTGAGGGTGCCTGTATTCCTCTGACACGAACTCGCGTCTGTAAAGGAAGTATCCGGATCGCTTCGCCCCCTTAGTAAGATGGCTGCGCGCGCGCGTCTCCGAGCCGCATGATGGACTGGGTGCATGTGACGGGGGATTGGCGCCACGTAGATCCGCTCTCGGATTTCAGATGGCAGAAGTATTGTTTCGTCGCCGCAATATTGTGGTGTCAGTGGATAGTGAAGTCTTTGTAAAACCGAGCGTCCCTGAGGTGTCGTGTTTAGCCGTTCACGCTGCGCCATTAGTGTGGCTGCTGCCTATTCCTCTAAAGTGCTCATCATTCCCAATTCGTTCAGTCGGATCGTGCTTGTACTTTCAGGCAGGCCGAGTGCTGCTTTACAGGCGATTCTTCTGAGCTTATCCGCATGTTCGATGTCGTTACGCCGCGTGGTTTGGAAAGGCAGGGCGTACGTTAGACGACAAATGACGAAGGCGTTTACTAGTTGCATGGTGTCTGCTTCGGTCATGCCTTCTCTGCTGCGTGCAACTCTGCTAATAAGCCCGGTTACGCTCCGAACAGTGCGCCTGAGATTGGAGAGCGCCATGCTAACGCCGCCCGTTTCTTGAGTGCACATTCCCAGTACGCGAAGGTGGGATGCCCTCTTGATGGGCTCTCCCTCCAAGGTGAGCTGCAGATCCGGAGCCCTGGTCGCTTGGGTATGTTTAGGTCTAATATGAATGTACTCCGATTTCGCTGGAGCGCACCTCATGCCTGCTCGCCTTATATAGCTTTCAATGGTGTTGATAGCCTGTTGAAACGTGTCCTGCCGATTTCCGTAGGACCCTTTGCAGGCCCAGAGTGTAATGTCGTCTGCATATATGGCGCAGCCAAGGTCCCGGTTCTTCTGTAAGTCCAGGGCCATTCTGCGTAAGCCGATGTGAAACAGAAGTGGTGACAATATGGATCCTTGAGGAGCGCCCTTATCTGGTAGGCGATACAGGGCAGAACCTGCTGGACCCAATCCTATTTTCGCGGAGCGGCTGCTCAGGAAGTCTTGAACGTAATGATATACTCTTTCTCCACACCCGACATCTCGTAGTCGGTCTAGTATTGTAGTGTGTGAAATGTTATCGAATGCTCTATGGACGTCGAGTGCTAGCAAGATTCTGTCCCTACTGCCCGGAGGAGGATCGAGCACCTCATCTCTTAATAGAAGAAAGACGCCCTGTGCACACATTCCCCTGCGGAAACCGAACATGGATTCCGGGAAGAGTGAGTTTCGTTCGATGTGGGCTTCGAGTCAGGTTAGAATTACTCGTTCAAAGAGCTTGCCCATGCAAGACGTGAGTGATATGGGCCTGAGATGGTTGAGCTCGCGCGGCTTGCCCGGTTTTGGTATAAGCACGATGTCTGCCTCCTTCCCATCTCGCGGTAGTCTTCCGTCCGGTCTCCAGACCTGCTCGTTGAAGAAGTCGACTAAGTGCTGTAGGGCTACGTCACTAAGGTTGCGCAGCATTGCGTTGGTGATTTGGCCGGGTCCAGGAGCCGTGTTCTTCTTGAAGGTTTGTGCCGCTGCGTAGAGCTCTGAGAAGGTGATGGGGGCGTCCAAGCTCGAGTTATCCTGTCCATGGTATTCTCTCATAACGCGTGAAGATGTGTGGGCAGCGCCGGAGTAGGTGAGTTTTAGGTGCTCGAGTAGTTCTTGTTCTGAGCCCTTGTATTCTCCTAAGAGCCGTCGCATGACGTTAGATGTCTCGGTGCGCGTGCTAGTTCAGTCTAACATGCACCGAAGGATGGCCCAGGTCTTCTTGGTGCTGAGGGTGCCTCTGAGAGAGTCGCAGAAGCTGCGCCAATTTTGATTATTCAGCTCCTTTGCATAGGAGTTAGCTTCGTTTGCCAGCAGGGCTATTCGGCGCCTAAGTTTGCGATTATGCCGCTGCCGCTTCCAGCGTTTGGTGAGGCTTGTGTGGACCTCCCAGAGGTGGGCGAGATGGCTGTCTACTGCTGGTGCTTCCGTTGTGGTCTTGATCTCTTTGGTGGTGGCAGCATTGGCTTCCTTGAGGAAAGTTGTCCAACCTGCGGCTGTGGCTGGAAATGAGGAAGCAGCTTGTTGTCGTTCTCTATACATTTTCCAATCAGTGAGTCTAGCCACCTCTAGGGGCTGTCGAACTTTAACTGCGTTAACATTGATACGCAATAGATAGTGATCACTACCTAGAGTTTCGTCTAGGTTACACCAGGTGACCCCTGTCTCATTGTTGACAAACGTAAGGTCCGGCGTGGTGTCCCGGGCAACGCTATTTCCTATCCTTGTAGGAGTGCCTGGCTGCGCATCAGTACAAGTTCGTGGGACTGAGTTTCTCGTAGTAGATTGAAGCCATTGGCGGTGTCGCGTTGATAACCCCATGCGGAGTGCCAAGTGTTAAAGTCTCCGAGAAAGATTAGTCGGTCTTTCGTTGAGAGCAAGGTAGATACATGATTTAAAATAATGAAAAATCGGCCCTCTTATCCCTAGGGGGGCTATATACGTTGATTATTAGGCACTTGGGGCGACCTTTCTTAACTTGCCAAATGGTGAGTATTTGGTGGTGGATTTCTACGCCAGGTGCTATGGCGACAGTGATTGTCAGGTCCTTGCGGGCCAATGTTGCCACTTCAGGGTAGTTCGAATCGCTGTAAAAACGGTAGCCCCCAATAGGTATCCGCATTTTCCCCACTTCCTGAAGACAAATAATATCAGGTGGGACGAGCGCCGCCTTGATATATTGTGTAAGTGCATCATGTTTGTTATGTAGTGACCGGCAGTTCCATTGCCACATTACGAGATTCCCTTGGTGTGCAGGTGTGTAGTTAACCAGAGTATGGGCTCTCGAAATGTTCTGTGTCTGTGGTTACGGTGAACTTTGGATGTCGGTTCTCCGGGCTAAGGCTGCTACGACGTTTTCGCGTTTTTTTAACTCCTTTAAGCGAGTCGTCGACGTACCGCTTACGATTGTGAAGCTCTGCAAAAAATAATTGCGTTTGTGCGCACATATTGTCCAGTTTCCTTTCCAGATGAGTGATGGGTGTAGGCGTCTGTTCTACAGGCTGGGTTTGTTATAGTGGTTTGGTCTGTTTTGGTTTCGTCTGTGTATTGGACAGTTGTGCGGGTGCGTTTGTTTTATGGGTTCCTCCGTGCGTCATCATGCTTGCCATTTGTCGTTTAAGCGTTTCGAGTTCATTTTTCATGCTGTCCAAGCTTGCCTTAAGTTGTCTGTTTTCGGCAACTATTTTCTCGTACTCCTCGTTTTGTATGATAGATGTGGTTGTGTAGGACGCGACCGCTGCCCAGCTTACCTGTGGATTTGTCAGAACAGAGGCCGCCTTCGGGGCTTCTCTCGATGATCGTTGCGTCTGCCTTGCTTCTCCTCCCTGGACGCGCTCTCGTGCTCGAGAGCGGGATCTGCTCGGGTGAGGTGACGCTGATCTGGACCGAGCGTTCAGTCGGCGTGGAGATGGCGATCGCGTCCTTCCCTGTCGGTCGCGTTGGTCGCTCCTATGGCCGTTTGTGTAGTCCGATTCCTCATTCTCTGAGGCGAACCAGCGTGGTTTTTTCTGCCCTTCATTGCGCTTGTCAGTGCTCTTTCTGACTTGAGCTTTTTCGGTTGCTTGAGGCATCGTTGGCAGCTGCAGTCCCCGGTGACGTGGGCCCCCTCACACGAGGCATACTTTGGCTCACACGGGTGTCCCTCCACCGTCTTCTGAGTCCGCAAATTCGGCACACTCGCAGGTCGGGCTATGGACAGACGTCTGTCCGATGGCCTTTTCCATGGCATGTTTTGCACACCTGAACAGTACCACGGTAAGGATGACACAGGAGTTCGCCTCCGTTGTAGTACACCACCCGAGGTAGTGACGGGCCGCAGAAAGTAAGGGCGGCACTCTTTGTTTCTCCGATCATTCTTGCTTGGATAAGTTCGACGCCTTGAGTCCGTATACGTATGTTTGCTATGATGGTCTCCGGTGGCGTTCGGGGTGGAAGTCCGTGTATAACTCCTCGGATAGCTTCCTCTCCGGTAGCAGCGTATACGTTAACGTCATGCGAACGTCCGTTGATGGTGAGGGAGTGGACTCGGTGTGCCTGCTCCGCGACCTCCTGACTCGATGTCGAAAGTATGGCGATATTTGAGCCAGGCTTTATACTGAGCAAAAATTGCTCACCTCTTATATGGTAGTCGCAGGCCGTGACGATCGCTTAGCAAGGGCCGGCATGCAGATAGTCTTCAAAGGCAGTCCCTGGTGTGGTCGGATAACTATCTTGAAGTCATCCTTAGGAAGAGGAGGAAGCCTGGGTATACCTCTTCGTCGTTTCCTTAGTTTCGCCGGGTTAGTGCTGCCCGTTGAGTCCGTTTCTCGCTTGCGCTCTCTAGCCTGCTGCTTCTTTTGCCGTAGTGTCAGGACTGTCTCCCAGTCGTCATCCGTCCGCTGGCGTCCCCCGGCGTTGTGGCGAACAAAACCTATTATTCCGTCTTCTGTTCTGTCTACATTTGTTAGATCCATGTTCTCTGCTGGTGTGGTCTCACCTTGCAATGTCGTCGTCGTCTGAAGTTCGCTAAGAGTTCCCGTAGCCATGCCCAGGCAGAACGGTTGCTGCCGTTCGCGTTCCTCACGCGTCGGAGCAGCACCGGCTGCTGCGCCGAGCTGGCGTCGGGGTTATCGACGCTGCCCCGTAGTCCGAGTTTGTAGGACCGCTGGGCTCCACGAGCTTCACCAAGGGCCACGTGAGTAGCACACCCGTGTTCCTTGTATCCTCACGAGTCGACTGGTATCTCGGTACCATGGGTGGAAGCACTAGTCTACGAAAAACACATGGAAACGCAAAGCGCGACGCAAGCAGTACTGCGCTGCTCGGCGCCCCCTTGCGGCTCTCCGATCAAAAGGAAGTGATCCGAATGGCCCTAGAAACCACTGAGCTCCAAGAAGCATCAGCCAGCTCAACGTGAGGAGCAAACCGAAGAGATAGGGCGTCTCCTCGGCACTGTAATTGCGGGCGAAAATAAGCGTGCTCTATATATATCTATAATGCAGACCATACTGCGGTTCTTCCAGGACAGGCAGACATAATTACCTACAAGACTAGCGATATATAAACAGAAAGATGTATGTAGATACATTCATATACATTCGTATTCTAAGGGTAGTAATAACGTGAACAAATATAAACATTTCTGTGATACACTGCTCATAAAACGCTTCGCGAAAACATCAAAACACAAAGTTTAATCAATCCCATGTTACTGGTCGAGTGTAGAAAGCAGAGGAGGGTGCAAAGAGAGCGACGTAACCTAAAAGAAAGCACAAGATTAGCGACAATAGGCAACTAATCGTTGCACACCAAAGGCAAGGAAGTTTGCGAGTCAAGCTTGCCGTAATCATCATCATCATCTTCACCATCAGCCTGGTTACGTCAACTGCAAGGCAAAGGCCTCTCCCATACTTCTCCAACTACCCCGGTCATGTACTAATTGTGGCCATGGTGTCCCGGCAAACTTCTTAATCCCATTCGCCCACCTAACTTTCTGCCGCGCCCTGCTACGCTTCCCTTCCCTTGGAATCCAGTCCGTAACCCTTAATGATCATCGGTTATCTTCCCTCCTCATTACATGTCCTGCCCATGCCCATTTCTTTTTCTTGATTTCAACTAAGATATAATTACCTCGCGTTTGTTCCCTCACCCAATCTGCTCTTTTCTTATCCCTTAAAGGGAAGCTGAAGAGTCTGTCGAATTCAATAAGACGCTCATATACGGATGCGGGAACCTTATAAACCATGTAGGTAAAATATGGGTTTTTCTTTTTCAATTAGGAGCGACGTAATCGTCGGTTGAAATTGCGCTGTAGCTCCGCCCCCCGTTGAGTGAGCGAGCGGAGCGGAGACTGGAAACCGCGGTGTTGTGACGTCAACTCTAGTGTTTCGTTCCTTCGCAACGTCCGCGACCGTGCCTGACCACGCTTGTTTCTGCGTGCGTGCCATCGTAATCTGCTTCGATCGACCCTGCATTCCTTTGTTGGTGCGTCTGCGTGTATGTAGAGCGGTAGTCAACGTGCGTGGTAGTCAACGTGAGTGGTAATCAACGTGAGTGGTAATCAACGTGAGTGGTAGTCAACGTGAGTGGTAGTCAACAGATGAAGGTCACTACACGTACTGCATAAACCGGGAAGCTTTTCACGCGTTTAAACCGTCTTTGTAGATTGCCGACAGCTTTGGACAGCGCACAAATGCCGACGATCGCATCCCCGCTTACGTTCCACGAGGAGGCATGCAGGAACACAACACTACAGTTGTTTGACCGGAAGTGAGCTCACTAGATCGGCGAAAGACCGGCGAAAGATCGGCGAGATCACTAGATCGCTTTGCAAAAAACATACTCACCAAAGAGCATTTCCAACAAGAGGAGATCCCAAGACTTTGCTTTCGTTCGCGTCGAAAGCACTGCTCGCACCAGCATCGTTTGCTTCTTCGAGAGGCCGGCTCTTCGCAATCGGCTCGTACATGTAGGCAGAAACGCCGAACTCCTCAGAAAAACGCAGTCTCTCTAAATTTTCAATTACCGTCTCAGAAAAACAGCACCAAACTACCTGGCACCACGCTTCATGTGTAGCGGCAGCTGCCGGTTACTAGAGTTGACGTCACGAGGCGCACCGACCAATCACAGGCGGAAACGAGACGCGCGAGCTGGGCGTGTCCGGTGCTGCAATTTTCGTCGAAATAAAATATATTTGCGCTTTCTTTCGCTCAATTTCGATACGATATTCGAATTCGGAGGGTTGAAAACCATTATGTACAGATATTCACTCATTTTTTCTGGAAAACCTTTCAGCTTCCCTTTAACGTTACACCTATCATTCTTCTTTCCATAGCCCATTGCGTCGTTCTCAATTTCAGTAGAACCATTTTCGTAAGCCTCCAGGTTTCTGCCCCGTACGCCAGTACTGGTAAGACACAGCTGATATACATTTGTCTCTTGAGGGATAATGGCAACCTGCTGTTCATGATCTGAGAATGCCTGCCATGCGCACCCCAGCCCACTCTTATTCTTCTGGTTATTTCTATCTCATGATCCGGATCCGCGGTCCTGTCCGGAATTTCCACTTCCAGAGCCTCATTACCTATCGTAAACTGCTGTTCTCTTCCGAGACTGTTAAACTTTACTTTAGTTTTCTGCAGATTAATTTTTAGACCCACCCTTCTGCTTTGCCACTCCAGGTCAGTGAGCATGCATTGCAATTGGTCCACTGAGTTACTAAGCAAGGCAATATCATCAGCGAATCGCAAGTTACTAACGTATTCTCCATTACCTCTTATCCCCAATTCTTCAACAAACCAGGTCTCTGAATACCTCCTGTGATCCGTGATCATTCAACAGTAAAGAGAACACATTTATGTAGACGCACTCCCCAGCTGAACAAAAAAAAACGTACATATCCAAAAGGACAGTCACGTGTTGCACGTGACATCTCAGCAGCATAAGTGACGAGTGATGGTAGCATCGGTTAAAACAGCGACCGAAAAGCAAGTTTTTCGTGAGCGTTGATTTCCTAACGCCGGACAACAACGCGCCGCCTCCTCGTTCCTTCCAATGCTCGTACCGGACTTTGACGGCCCTGCTTGTGGTTAGCAGGCCGCTTAATCAAACGCACAGGCGCGCTTTTTCCTGGTGCTCATAGTGTCCGAGTACGAACACGCTGCAGGAAGTTCCACCGTGCAGCGTGATCATGGCTCAGCCAAGGCTGCACGATGCAGCGCTGCACCGTGCCACTTATCCCCCCCCCCCCCACACACACACCGAATGGCTAAAAAGGAGACGCACTTCAGATTGAGCTTCAGTATGGCCGTCAGAAACTGGTACATAAGAGGCCGAACAATCAGTTAGCGGTAAGAGGGAAAATGGAGGAATTCTGAATCAAGCTCCAGAACACGTATTCGGCTTTAACTCAGGAAGAGGACTTTTGTGTTGAAGCAATGAACGACAATCTTATGGGCATCATTAAGGAGTGTGCAATAGAAGTCAGTGGTAACTTCGTTAGACAGGATACCGGTAAGCTATCGCAGGAGACGAAGGATCTGACCAAGACACGCCACTGCATGAAAGCCTCTAACCCTCAGCTAGAATAGAACTGGCAGAACTTTCGAAGTTAATCAACAAGCGTAAGACAGCTGACATAAGGAAGTATAATATGGTTTGAATTGAACATGCTCTCAGGAACGGAGGAACCCTAAAAGCAGTGAAGATGAATCTAGGAATAGGCAAGAATTAGATGTATGCGTTAAGACACAAAGCCGGCAATATCATTACTAATATGGATGAGATAGTTCAAGTGGCTGAGGAGGTCTATAGAGATATATGCAGTACCAGTGGCACCCACGACGATAATGGAAGAGAGAATAGTCTAGAGGAATTCGAAATCCGACAGGTAACGCCGGAAGAAGTAAAGAAAGCCTAAGGAGCTATGCAAAGGGGGAAGGCAGCTGGGGAGGATCAGGTAACAGCAGATTTGTGGAAGGATGGTGGGCAGATTGTTCTAGAGAAACTGGCCACTCTGTATACGCAATGCCTCATGACCTCGAGCGTACCGGAATCTTGGAAGAACGCTAACATAATCCTAATCCATAAGAAAGAGGATGCCAAGGACTTGAAAAATTATAGACCGATCAGCTTACTGTCCGTTGCCTACAAAGTATTTACTAAGGTAATCGCAAATAGAATCAGGAACACCGTAGACTTCTGTCAACCAAATGACCAGGCAGGATTCCGTAAAGGCTACTGAACAATAAACCATATTCACACTATCAATCAGGTGATAGCGAAATGTGCGGAATATAACCAACCGTTACATATAGCTTTCTTTGATTACGAGAAAGCGTTTGATTCAATCGAAACCTCAGTAGTCATGGAGGCATTTCGGAATCAGGGGGTAGACGAGCCGTATGTAAAAATATTGAAAGATATATATAGCGGCTTCACAGCCACCGTAGTCCTCCATAAAGAAAGCAACAAAATCTCAATAAAGAAAGGAGTCAGGCAGGGGGATACGATCTCTCCAATGCTGTTCACAGCGTGTTTACAGAAAGTATTCAGAGACCTGGATTGGGAAGAATTGGGGATGAGAGCTAATGGAGAATGCATTAGTAACTTACGATTCGCTGATAATATTGCCTTGCTTAGCAATTCAGGGGACCGATTGCAATGCATGCTCACTGACCTGGAGAGGCAAAACAGAAGGGTGGGTCTAAAAATTAATGTGAAGAAATATAAAGCAATGTTTAAGAGTCTCGGGAAGAAAACAGCAATTTACGATAGTTAGCGAGGCAGTGGAAGTGGTAAGGGAATACATCTACTTAGGGCAGGTAGTGACCACGGATCCAGATCATGAGACTGAAATAATCAGAAGAATAAGAATGGGCTGGGGTGCATTTGGCAGGCATTCTCAGATCACGAACAGCAGGTTGCCATTATCCCTCAAAATAAAAGTGTATAACAGCTGTGTCTTACTAGTACTCACCTACGGGGCAGAAACCTGGAGTCTTACGAAAAGTGTTCTCCTCAAATTGAGGACGATGCAATGAGCTATAGAAAGAAGAATGATGGGTGTAACGTTAAGAGATAAGAAAATAACTGATTGGGTGAGGGAACAAATGAGAGTTAGTGACATCTTAGTTCAAATGAAGAAACAGAAATGGGCATGGGCAGGACATGTAATGAAGAGGGAAGATAACCGATTGCCATTAAGGGTTACGGACTGGATTCTAAGAGAAGGGAAGCGTAGCAGGGGGTGTAAGAAAGTTAGGTGGGCGAATGAGATTAAGAAGTTTGCAGGGGCAACGTGGCCACAATTAGCACATGACCAGGGTAGTTGGAGAAGTATGGGAGACGCCTTTGCCCTGCAGTGGGCGTAGCCGGGCTGATGATGATGATGGCCGTCAAGGCACCGATTTGTGTCCGCTAAGTGATACCGCGAGCAGCCGTTAGCGAACATTTCATTTCTGCATTTTCTTACCCATCTCGCCCTCCGTGCCACTCGTTCACATTAATTCCATCGTTCGTAGGTACCATGCAGTCATTGTTACCGTCGTCGTCAATTTGTTGCCGTTGTCACACGCGCGCACTCATGTCAATTCTATTTGACTGTACTTGCGTCACACACATATACCGGATTTACGAGAACACACTAGTCAATCTGGTAACGCTTTGCTGAGCTCCAAGCAATGCTGCATAGCTAGCTGCCTTTTTCGACCGTGTGTCGTTTCCTACGGTTAGGGGGATCTGCAGTATTTTCTTCCTGCGTTCCTGTTGCGTCTTCGTTTTTTTACCGTATTTACACTTGGCTAGTGCTACCTATAGGTGCTGTGCAAGCGCTCAGTGCTGTAATAACTGAAAAACAATTAGAGCACATTTCGCAGAATAAAATAAGGCGTAAATTTAGGCTTATATTTTTACAGCGAAGTTGTATATGGCTAGCCGATTCGTCCGTCCCTCTGTCGCCTGTACGCCGAAAGCTCCTCCAGCGCAACCTCATGCACATGAGCGAAAAGAGGCGCGCGAGTGACTGCGCCAGCAGTGACGTCGTTGCTCTCCGTCGCAGCCGAGCGCGTGCGCAGCAGTTTCCCTCCGGCTTCGAAACGGGTAGGCAACGCGTCATACGCGCTCCAGAGGAGCACGCAGCTTTGGATCAACAACACTGCGAACAGACCGGGAACGCGCTCGTCTACTCCATGCCGATGCTCCAGCCCGTGCACAAGAACAGGCTCGTGCAGCCGAGCGCAAGCAACAACTGCGCACCGAGGATGCGGCAGCCTACCAAGCCGTCGCTGAATGTACCGTTTAGATTAATGCAGTGATAAACACCGGCGCCACACGTTTCTGTTTCGCTGGTTAACCGCTGTGCGGAGTGCTCCGACGGTGACTTTTCATTTTCTTTCGATGCGACGTAAGCGCCAAAGATACGTGGCGGTTTCTGCTAAAAGCTGAAGTGGAGACCATGTGGCATTGACCCATCTCCCTTGAACTAATAGCCCTGTGAAAGGTTAATGCTCCAACTTCGAACCTTTGGTATGCCCGTGTTATATGGGTATTAGGCTACGCTGCGCCAGCTTATATCCTTGGCTCTTCTTCAAAGTAACATAAAAATAGTGCACATCGCGATAATAAGGAAAAACAGTGCTGGGGTTTCACGCGTCGAAACTACCATCTGATTATCAGCTGCGCAGTAGTGTGGAACTCGGGTGTAATTTTGACCACGTGGTGTTTTCGTGCATCTAAATCGAAGTACTCAATTTGAGTACTTGAGGACTCAAATTACTCAAATTGAGGACGACGCAACGAGCTATGGAAAGAAGAATGATAGGTGTAACGTTAAGGGATAAGAAAAGAGCAGATTGGGTGAGGGAACAAACGCGAGTTAATGACATCTTAGTTGAAATCAAGAAACAGAAATGGGCATGGGCAGGACATGTAATGAGGAGGGAAGATAACCGATGGTCATTAAGGGTTACGGACTGGATCCCAAGGGAAGGGAAGCGTAGCAGGGGGCGGCAGAAAGTTAGGTGGGCGGATGAGATTAAGAAGTTTGCAGGAACGGCGTGGCCACAATTAGTACATTACCGGGGTTGTTGGAGAAATATGGGAGAGGCCTTTGCCCTGCAGTGGGCGTAACCAGGCGGATGATGATGATGATGATGAAATCGAAGTACACGAGCGTTCTTGGATTTCGCTTGCATCGAAAGGCAGCCGCCGCGGCCAAGACCAAACCCGTGACCTCCGGAAAGTATCACCCAAGCCATTCGGCTACCGCGGAGAGTGATAATGGAGGACTTATTTGCTTAGCACATCGGTAGCATCGTGTTCGATAGTTTTTGCAAATGTAATTAGTAATGAATAAATGAGCACTTCCAGCCCATTAAGAGGAAGTTAAGCTACACCACTTGGTCAAGCTGAAATACATTTTTAATGATGCATTGTTTTTCGGAAGCATCTTTTGTCAACGAAAAGAAAAAGAACAAAGCAGACACGTTCGCAATAACTTGCGTTTATTGCAAAGCAATTGCATAGGCGGTTACATTTCAACATTACATGGTAAGCACTAATCTCAATGGAATCAAGTCGACCACAAATTGCACGTTTACCTCTCAAGTTACACGTATTTCCAAACACATCGGGACTATCAGTCAAATATGACATGTCACACTTCAGTTGTACTGTTTGAAGCAGGTTCATATTGTCACACAAGAGTAGAACATATGGGCGGTAAGCCAATTAACAAGAACAGAAAAGGCTGACCACTGCAATATTCATCAGATTTTTTTTCTGATCATAAGTGTAATGGTTTATATTGTTGGCGTGTACACAAGGAAGCCTGTGTGCCAAGCTCAGAGCACAGGAGTGGAAGAATCAGCGCGGGTGACTTCTGGAAGGAAACCGATCGCAGCCTACCTTGTGCATTTCTGGAAATATGTGATGAGAATTTTGTAGTGAGCACTCTTCAGCTCTACTTACGAGAAATAATTGAGGCTCGCACAACGGCGTTTTTCAGAGGCTTAGTCATTCGCAAAGAGTTCGCATCACACCACAAAGGCATGAAAGGAAGACAGACTAAAGCCTCATCCAGTCATTGTATTCTATGGAAGATTTCTTGCTATATCAGATCTAAACAATGCCAGGTAAGCCATGACATGCATCTTTACCGCGCTGCACCCCCGAATAGACCAACAAACACATCAAGATATTATCTACCGGCTGTAATATGGTCAAAAGTTCCTGTCAGCCACATACCCACGACTGGATCTCCATCATGGCGTGCTGCACGCTCACGTGTCGCAATGCGTCCGGACTGTGGAGAAGTTTTCTTCGCCACAATTTGTTTTGGTCTTTTAAAGCGAAGCTTTCTTTGTCCCTCCTTCGACTTTTCACTGCTGCTGATGACTCCTTGCGTACAGTGTGGGGATGTGGTTCAGAACGCGCATATATAGAAGCGTGGGAGAATGGAAAGGCGACACTAGAAACTCGTTTGAACCTTTCCGCCGCGTCGAATGTGGACCATGTCCTCTGGACGTGGTCCACATTCGACGTGGGCGTTTTCACAATACCGTCTTCACGGCTACAATTATCCGTGACCTCCCACAAAGCATTGCAGAAACTGCAGCGCTTACCTTTCTGCCAATGTGCATCCGTCCAGGGGGGAAGTGTATATAGTGGTACAGAGCAGGTAGGCAGAGAAGGCAATGAAGGGATAGAACCGACGCAGCCACGAAACGAGTGAATAACAGCCTTGGCACTCTTCGCTCGCAACTCGCACTTATGGGGGAGGGCGGTAGTGGCGAAGAAGAGAGTAGGGTGCCCCGACGCGCGTGCCCCCGAGGCACGCTAGCTGCTACTAGACACGACTGCGATTGCGGACAAATTGTATAAACTGAAGTTCAAGGTACAGCACGATACGTTTTTCCTATTCATGAAAAATAAAGACCATGCGAAATTGGCAAGCGGACGACGTACGCAGGACGTGGAACCTCGAAGCCGCATTAAAGCACCGTAGCGTCTAGGCGACATCGTGGCCCCGTAGAGCCTAGTCGTCGAACTTCAAGACCTCTGTGCCTGCCGTGGTAGCTTTGCGGTTATGGCATTGCTCGAGGTCACGGGTTCGATCCCGACCACGGCAGCCACATTTTGACGGGTGCGAAATACAAAAACGCTCGTGTACTTCGGTTAGGTGTGCATTAAAGAACCCCCGGGGAGGGGGGGTCAATTAATCTATAATTTGCCACTACGGCATACGTGATAATTGGATAGTGGTTTTGCCCCACACAGTTCCATAAATCAAGTTTAACACTTCTGTCATCATGCAATGTGCCGTGTGAGCCTATGACAAGATTAACTTTGTAAACGAACGCGTCTCGCTGCGCTGTGTGTTTTGTGTACTACGGCAAGAGGAATGGTGCACGCAAGGTAACGTTGACCATCCACTCACGACTCTTGCATTGCAATAAAGCCTGAAGAAATTGAACAATCCTCGTCAACATCACGTATAAAATCAGGCACTACATGAGGTATAAAATCGCACTTTTCTTAAAATTACTCTTAAAAACACGTAAGCACACGAAAATCTTTATTAAAAGGGGCGGCAGTTAAACCATGCGAGCCTTTTTTTTAGGAAAAGCCTGAATATGGCCGTCAAGGTCAGAGCAGTCAGGTGAGAAGCACACTCGAGCAAACAGGATGAAGTAATCAGGGAACTTCAGGGCGGCCAACCCACTAGGTGAGGTGGTGGCTATTGGAGAAAGAAACGTAAGAACATGTATTACAGCAGTGCTTGTACATACAACTTATTGGTGAACCGAGTTATTTGATCACGATGCCCGCACATTCATTGCATCCTCAAAACTGCTAGGTTAGCGTTCCCACAAAGAGTTGGCGACCTCGCACACAGTACACGACTGCGAACATCAGCTGATTCATCGAAGGGACATTAAATACAAATACTAAGTCAAGCTAAAGTTATCAGTGCGGTAAAATCTCTAGGGTGTCAATATTATCACGACCAGAGCCTTAATAATCAAGAAATTGAGTTAAGAAGAAAGCGACGAGAGACATTAAACGGCATTCAAGTAATGTTCCACAGCAGTGGTGTACGAGGTTCTATTCTCAAGTGGCAAGCCCTATGTTGGGCAGACTGGGAACTGCGACAGTCATAATGAGGGAGCATGCGTAAAATTTGAATAAGACTGGCTGCGCACAATTGGTGATGCATGTTCACACGCGTGGGTGCGAGCTGCAATTCAGTAGTGTAAAAATGCTGGGCAGGAGCGAGAATTCCGCCGCAAGAAAAAGTATTGAGCATTTGATATGAAGAAACATGGTGATAAATGTGTTAGCGGTACGTCTATTTCTTGGTATGCCACTGAGTTTGCTCTTTCGAGATTCGACCCCGCGTCAGGTCATGTGCTAGTTTGTGCCTTTTGTACGATAAGATACGCAAACGTGCACTTGTAAAAGTATCAAGTTTTCATTGCGTAAAATAAACTGCTTCAGGTAATGGCGCATGTTTTCTTACTTGTCGGCGTTCTTCCTTGCAACTATACATCTACGTATCCAGCAACAGAAGATGCAGAGTTTTGATTTAGAACCTCGCGTGCTTTCCACAAAAGTTGCCGAAAATTGGAAAGTCTCAGAATATGGTGAATGTTTACAAATTTACAACTCTGCACCCAAACCAGATCTCAGTTTTGTAAACTGTACCTGCGAAAGCAACTCAAGCGCATTATTTTAATACAAGTTTACCACTTACTCGATACTCTAGAAATATACTTACGAGTGTTTAGCAAAATCCGAACTCTCAAGTTAGCCGTTCCATTGGGATAAGTGTATAATAAATTACCCTGCCCGCTTTAGATGTCTCTGCAGGTGCTCTTCAGATAATTCTGAGATCAATTTTTACTAGCAAAGTCAATAGTTGAAAACATAGTGCTTAGTTTTGCAATTCAACTTTTGTAATACCATTCACGGCCTAAAATACCTGCTTCCGACAGTAAGTAAAAAGGCTTGACCTTTTTGTCTTAAATGCAGTAAACAAATTCGTTGAATGAATGTGTGGTCTTTAGTGGCGCAAGGGCCAGGTATGGCCAAAGAGCACCATGCTAGTGTTAAGGAGTTCGAAATGGTATGGTGAGTTCTATGAAGGTATTGTGGCAGGGCTGTAATGGAGCTTGAAAAGGGTCGCTGTATATTGCGTAAAATCTACGTGCAATAAGGTTACGGCAATGCCTAATGATGTATACTATGAGCATTAAAATGCATTGCGAAAGAATGATGTGATTAACAAAATACGTAAGATGCTAACATTGGCTAGAGCCCTACTACCACACCAGAGCCTTTGAAACATAAGGGCCTGGAGGTTCTGCGGGTTTGGCAGGCGTGCTATTTGTATTTTGTTTTTCTTTATGTACAATAAGGATTGTGTTGTATCGTACATGCTACATAAAGCAACTATCACAGTGGCATCATCTGGAAAGAAGATGCACTACGAAACTATTGGGCTTATAACGTGTAGGACAACATTCAAGAAAGCGTGGACTGCTTTGGTCTCAAAAAGCGGTTCTTTACCAAGGAACACGGCCAGATGAAGAGGTACACAATAGCGGTAAGCAATAGAGAATCCTCTTGCAGGTTCCCTACACTCCAGGAACACGAGGAGGACGGTCAGCCTGTCGTCTACCAGAGGTTGGAGGCTCGTTACCGGTCAAGAGAAACTTATGAGTGCCAGATGTGTGTCCTATAGTGATTTGAGTGAATAGGACATCTGTTCGCGTTTTCGTAGTTGGTGGCCAGAAATCCAACTTCGGCTTAATCACGTGAAGCTTATTGCTCGTTTCAGCATCCCACAAGTGTTGCCAGTGGCTTCGTAGATTCGTAGGAAAGGCTTCAGATCTGTGGCAAGGGTAGCAATAGAACGATTAATACCTTGCGATGCTATTGATTTGGCGACTTAGTCGGCAAGCACATACCTTCGACTCCTCTATGGCCAGGAACTCAGCGTATTCCTATATGACTATGAGATAAATGTTGCACAAGAGTGAGTAGAGTTCAATAAAAACAGGATTTGTATGGTTTTATAAGACATTAACGCTTTTACAAGGCTTAACGAGTCTGAATATTATTGCTCTCGAGTTTTATTTTCTTGATATGTTTTACTGCAGGCAGTCGCATACTTGTATGAGGGTTCGATACGTCTGGTCTGGAAAAACGGACCGACAGCAGCGTTAGATATGCCAGCATGTGACTGACGCGTCGTTGCAGAATCCTGAGCTGGAATACTTCGATTGTTCGATTGCAGTTCACGAAAATGCATTGCGATTTCGTGCTCAGGAGCGGGCTTTCTGACCTCTACAAAGGATGAATCGCATTCTCTCATCGGCCACTCCCGGGGCGGTAACAGCTTCCTGGGGGCATTCGGCGGTGTTCGAGAAGTGCGACCCTCATTTCTTCGCCAAGTTATCTCACTCGCAGTTAGAGGTGGTGTCATAAAAGGTCTATCACGAAAAAGTGTTGCACACGTCAAGTAACTAACGGTTGTAGAACACGTATGTTCTGATTACAGTGCACATTGAGAAAGTAGGTGAAGCTGATATATGTTCTGTGCAATGGAGTGACCACTCGTTTGATTCTACGTGTAAGCTTTCGACAGGGCTTGTTCCGAATGAGCCAGTGGCCAGGCGGATACCTTGAAGGTGGACCGGATCTAGCATCTTCAGGGCGCTTGGGGCAGCAGACTTATATCGTTGCTTCCGATATTGCATTAACATTATGCTCTATGCCAGACACTGATTAAGAAGCAGGCCTGCCGGGTTCGAGTGTCGGGATTCGTTCGACAGATCAGCGATGTAGCTCCGTTTCACAAGCGCGAGACATTGCTTGGACCCTGAGCAAGTAGTGCGGTCTAAAAATGTATGGCTACGCATTTTTCGATGTTATGTCGGCTGCTGCGGGTCATGCTCACACGTAATAAATACTTGCTACGCTACCACTATTCCACACAAAGTTTTGCCATGAAGCACACACTTACTTTTCTTGCTCACTGTAACTAACGCACTACTTTCTGGCCGCGAACACCGGCAGTGTGCGAAGTCGCTTCAGCACTTGCAGAATGACATGCTAATTTTGAAAAATTATGCCATGAACTTATTTCTCACTGTTCTGAATTAACAGTTCTTTGTTGACTAAGGTCTCCTGTGAATTCCAGAAAGGCAGGTCTCGTGTGAGGAAGCATTTGAGTCGTAATTCTGAAAACAGCACAGCTGCCCGCTAGGCGTTTCGAGGCACACAGTATCGTGGCTATATATACTGACAGTGCTGTTTCTTGCGTGTCGCGTGTACATTTGATGTCTTTTAAAGTTCTGCGTTGGCCTTTATCAAATATTTAGGTGCGTCATGATTTATGCGCTTTCATTGAATTGTTTCGTTGAATTTGAGGCGGTGTATTGTGTATATTTCGAAATTTGACAAGTAGCCTCTGCATATAAAAGACCTTCACGCAAAATGACGCGATATCTTTTTCCTCGTGCTGCACGTCAAAAAAACTCCGTAGAGTACAAAGTAAAAAATAAAAATGGCAGAAAATTACACTCCTGTGACTCCACGCAAAAATTCCGCTCACACGGAGTAAAAATCCTACTCTGATAATACGAAGTATACTAAACTCCCTACCACGGGATCGCTAGAGGACAAGCATTATATTCCCCCCTGGGAGTAATTTCCGTTTACAGTGTACACCACCGGAAGCATTCCTCGTCTCAGTCTTTTCGGAAGATGCTGTAATTACGAAAAAATTTGGTGTTCGTAGGTTTCAGATCTATCCCTTTAACTCAGAGCAACTTTGGATTGCTTGTGTATACAGTAGTACTACAATATCGTCGATATTATGGAGAAGTCCTCTGGCATTCCATTGTATTAGTTGTGTTTCCATTATGATTAATGTATTTTGTGCTGTGCATTTTAGAGACGGAGATTAGCTCGCGGATCCTTTCCAGGTACCGTGAGCTGAGGTTTTTCTTTTCTGGAGCGATCACGAGAACCTCGCAGCTCCTTAAGCGCTGGTTGCACTGTCTGGCTCGTTGTTGTGTCATCGCCTCTTACGAAGCGTTGGACACACGCGCATGCGAGCACTGTGTTTGGCGTGAAGGCCTCGACACGCTGGACTAGACCTTTGAGACCAACAGCCCGGAGGTCGATGGGCCCTTCTGCCGAGGTGACGGAGCAGCACCAGCTGCAGCCGCTGAGGGGGGCCATCGCTGATGGCGCCACCGCGGGCTCACTGCGTGTGGGCCGGGCATTCTGTTCACTGACGCCCTCCAAGAGTTTAGCCTCAGTCAGGTCCAATAAATCGTCCGAGAAAACGCCGTGGGTAGTGTCCGTAGTACGGTGCGGGGCTACTGTTAGATCTCCCCAAATGATACTAGTTTCGGCAATTTCTCATATTGCTTCTGATCACGGAGTTCCAAGAGGTGATAACCGCTTGCCATCCTTCACGCCTTATAACCTGGACCAAGAACTTCACTCAAAGACTTTGAAACAAGGAATGGTGAATCAGTTCGAACTGGTTTGTGTGACTTTTAAGAGTTAACAATGTTTAATCGAGGGAAGTTCTGGATTTGGCGTCCGAAAAACTGGAAGACATCTCTGCGCCCTCATTATTGAGGGTGATGAGGGAGTTCAAGGAAAGCATTCTCCATAGCTACAGAAGGGGTTTTCGGCAGCGATACCAACCACCCACTATGGAGCCCAGCAGGGGGACGTGACAGAAGGCCCTGCGAGGGAAGCCCTGCCGACGCCCGCCGCACATGGCTGCTATAACGATATACAGCATAACCGAAACTGGCTAGCCACACAAGGTTAAACCTTGCCGCCGGGAAACTCGGAAGTGAGAAGTGAAGAGAGGACAATAAAGATCAAAAGTGAGAGAAAAACGAAGACTGAAAAGGAGGACAGGAAAAGCGACTGCCGATTTCCTCCAGGCGGGTCAATCTGGAGGTGTGCCGTCTATGCGAAGCAGAGACCCGAGAGGTACGTTGCCTCAGCTGAGGGACCTTAAAGGTCCAAACACCCAGCAGCGGCTCAACTCACAGGATCCCCCTTTCGCCAGACACGGCTAAGCCGCACACGGCTAACCGACCTCCGACGGTGCTCGGGTACGTGGTGTCGAACACACCAAACGCTTGCTGACACAAACGCCCCTGCGGTAAAAAGAGTTTTCTATTGAATCGTATTTTGATAGCAGACTTCCAACTAAGGTTTTTTTTTGTTATAGGGAACACAGAAGAGCAATTGTCAGGTCAACTCTGCAAAAATAAGAATTCTATAACTGAAACGCAACTATTGTTTCCATGAAACGAGCACAAGAACTTGTAGAGAAAAAGTGGAGGCCACGGTAAAGCTGTCACACCAGCTCACCGTGACTTCCTGAATTTTCGACAAACACTTAACTGCGTTGAAGAGGCCATCGACTGATTACAGCAACTTTCAAAAAGTGCGTGTGACAAATCCGTCACAATTTGAGAAGGTACTTTGAAATACTGGACGTGATGTTACCGTATCTGTTCTGTGGATATCGGGACGAAATTGAAGAAAAGTAGGAAAGTATTGCTCTAATTTCTGGTGGTATGATTTTATCAAATAAATAAAAATTGGTTATGTATTTATTACTTTAGGAAGATTACTTCAGCATTGCTAATCTGTCTCGCTTTAGTAGCAGCACACACAAGATGTTTATTTCTTTAGACGCAGAAAATTATGGAAATTCCCTGTGGCCTCCCACACAATTATAATCATTGATCAAAATTACTCGCTGAAGTGGCATTACGTCGAGAAATCAAAATGCTCAATTGAATAGTGGCCATAATTACGCTAAATAACGTCCTTATTATTCACGATACCGCATATATCAATCTGCGAATTGCAGCTAGCGGTGTGCAAGACTTAGAACAAATTCCAAGGATGGCACCGGTTTCGAAATATGCGCTGCAAAACTTCCCGCAAAAATTCACTGTTCCACTTACTTTCGAAAGAAAATACTGTTTTATGCATTGAATCCCAAAAGGAAGTCTAACGTCAATGCATTTCGTCAGACGCTGAAAATTGATGTTTCCAAACTCGCTTATCCTGAGAATTTGTCCCGAGTCGATAACCTTTGCAAACTCACTAGCTGCAATTCGCAGATTGAAATATGTGAAGGAAAACGATAAATTAAAATGGTAAATACCGTAATTATGCTTATTATTCTATTAGGCAATGATTTTTCATAAAGTAATAGCCGCTACATGTCATTTTCATATCGATGGTTTCAACTGCGCTATCCTCCCACAGGCAACCTTAAAAAAATTCTGCTCAGCTACAAACTGACCTTAATGTTTTCTAATTCAACAGGTTGACCGCATGTTTCCAGCATGAGGAGTTGCGAAAAAAACATAATTCTTGGCTTTAAAAAAATGCATTCTTTTTATTTACAAATACTGCTATTTCATTTAGAGACATAGCAGAGGTGGGTTACATAGCTTATGAACACAAAATGTCAACCAACATGGTTAGACACTTCTTTCTGAAATTGATTAGTCGGCAATAAACGCAGAGAACCATGTAAGTTATTCCATGATTCAACAGTGTGTGGAAAAAAAGAAAACGTATAACATTCTATTATGGGAACGGAGGGATCTATGTTTAATGGGTGAGTACGTCGGGTTACTCGCGCAGTAGGTGTCATTAGCGAGATAGGCGCTTCAATGTTATTCGATCCATGTACAATATTGTGCAGCAGGATTAGACGGTCACACGTGCGACGAAACGACAATGGGTCCAGTGATAAAGCGTGTGCGTGGGATGACGGTGAAAACATATGGTCGTAACGGCCCTAGATAAATATAAGTTTTTTTTTCTGAATGGATTCTAATTTGGAAATATCCTTTATGCGATAAGGCGACCACACTACAGAAGCATACTCTAAAACCGGTCTAATTAGTGATTTATAGGCCGAAAGCGTGCGCGTTTCTCATTCTTGCAACGTAGGAAGGATAATCTTAACTGAAGTGTAGTGAAAGTCACCTTCTCCCTTGCTGCCCGTCTTCGCCCTGGCCTGTAGACACTGCCCAGTCCTGAAAAAAAAGTACACAAGTCATAAGCAAACATACCTATACACGATGATAAATGGTAATCACACTATCAACACACAACGACGTCTGCACATATAGGATTTGTCGCGATATCAACTCCGTGCAGTACCACTAGGGCTTGCGTTAACCGATCCGCGTCGAAAGCCTGCTACGTGTTCCAGAGAACGGAGGAGGGCTCGTCTATCGTGCTCTCCTAACCTTCTATGGCACTTTCGTTCAATGAGAGTAGTGCCATCAAAAGCTGACAAGGGGAGAATCTTTTCTGTTGGTCTTCATTTATGGCTGCCTGACGCAAAGCATGACAATTGGCGACATGAAGTAGTAAGTGGCTGCACTCTATAGGACATTTCTACATGAAGACTACTGTGGCACAACGGGACGCACGTTTACAAGCTGCACCTTGAAGACGCTTACTGTATTTAAATGTTAGAAACTTGAACTAGGCTTTTTCTAGTGCTTAAGTTAGCCTTAAGGGGGGGGGGGGTTATGGTAGGGTAAACCCCTCAAAAATCGAATTTGCGATTTTGGCACAGAAAAATCGACTGCACTATGAGGAACAAACTTGCGGAAGCGCGTACTCGAGCGTTGGCGTGAAGAAGTGCCAGTGCTGCGGGCGCACCTCGCGACGGCTCTGCCTTTATGAGTGTTTTCCGCAGAATTATCGAGTCAAATACCTGAAAACCGGCCACCATTGGATAGAGCAAATCGACCCGAGCCCAGGGACACCGAGACCCGGGATGAGCGACCTTTTTCGAAAGATTTTTTTTCGAAAGCACAGCTAAGCTTAACGCCGACTAGGCCTATAGCGGACCCCTACCGGCCCCCAGCAGGGCGGAAAACGGTGTCGCAGTGTAAACCAGAGCATGGAAGCGCTTCCGAAATGGAGGTAGACGAGACAGAAGTGGGGGAAACCCTGAATACCAAGTCCAGAGAAGAAAAAAATCCCACGAGCCGAGGACGGCGACGCGGATGGATGGATCGAAGTTACGCACACAAGAAAGGGTCGTGCGAACGCTACCCAAGAGGCAGACAAGCAAGGCGCCCACTTGAGAAGCCCGACGCGCAAAGGCGGGAAGAGCGTAGTGATCAAGATTCTACGAGCAAGCAAGATGCCCAGGCTACCTAAAGGCGACATCAAGGTAATCGTCAGACCGAGAGACGGGCTGAACATCAGAAACACGTGCAGCGCCAGCCTAGACGAGGCGATACGCAATGAAGCAGGAGTGAGCAGAGACGAAATCATCACGTCCTGCCCCAATCACACGCAAAACATCCTGGTAATAAGCACACCGGACGAGACGACGGCGAGTCGCCAAAATCAAGGAATTAACAACCAACTGGAGGAATTACGCGACCAACGCGTACGTCTCGGCACCAGAAGAGATGGCTAAGAGAATAATCTGCAACATTCCCCTGAATTACACACAAGACCAGCTCGTACACGCAATGGTGAACGTGAGGAACCCTTCCCTGGTGTATGCCAAGAGACTGGGCACAACGAATACCGCGATACTACTGTACGAGGGCAACGGGATCCCCGCGTGGGCGCACTTCAACAGCATCATGATGAGAGTATCCCTCTATCTGAAACAAATAGCCTTTCGTAAAGAGTGCGGCAGGCTCAGGCGTAGACCCGATGTGTGCCCCAGACCGGATGACAAGCTGTGCCCGGCGCGCGGTAGCAAAAACTCAGCCAAAGACCACGACTGCACACCTAAATGCAAGCTCTGCGGAGAAGCTCACCCCACGGCGGACCGGACTTGTAGGGCTAAATACAAGACACCGTACATGCTCAAACTAAGAAGATGGACAGCGAGAAGAAACGAGGAAGAACTCTTGCGGGTAGCCAGCTCACAAGACCCCGACGGCGGGGTCAATTTCAATGTTTCATCACTGAAATGTTTCATCACTGAAAAGCGTACAGAACAGCACTGGGTCTCCCCCAATACACGAGAAACGAAAAGTGACTACAACTCGGGGTACATAGCACGCTGGAGGAAATCGTGGAAGCAAAGAGCATAGCGCAACTCGACAGACTCTCCGGAACCAAGGCGGGCAGAGAAATCATGGAAAAGATCGGCATAAACTACCACGGAATGAACGGCCCCAAGACGCACATTTACCCAGACGTCCGAGCCGCAATAAACACAGAACCGAACCGAAGAACATGCACCCCGTGCACAATGTCGAGAGGAGAAAATGCCGCACGAAAACGATTCTCAAAAACCGCGGGGCGCGGGAGGGGATGCTCTTCGTAGACGCCGCCCAGTACCCCCGAAACCGGGACGACAATGGTGGTGTCGGCGCTGACAAAGGTAACTCCCTCTTCGCAATAGCGCTCGTATGCACGAAAGGAAAGTCTGTGACTGCGGGCTCTGTAAGGACCAGTTCGTCGGAGGCAGCGGAAGAAACGGCAATTGCATTGGCTGTAATCAACGGTCGGCAACAATACAGAACAATAATCAGCGACTCCAAGACGGCTGTTAGGAACTCCACAAAGGGCTGGGTTTCCACTGAGGTGGTCAAAATCCTGAACCCAGGAGCCGAAGACTTTAAGAACGGCAAAATTACACCCAAATGCCTCAAATGGATCGCGGCACATATGGGAGATGTAACCAAGAATGCCCCTCCCAACCTCAACGAGAAGGCCCACCGAGCCGCGTGAAAACTAACCCACCGTGGCACGGACAGTGACGGCCCAACACTCCGCAACCCCCAGGGAAGGGGGAAGGACTGCGGCGGCACTCGGAAAGGAAGCACCGTCGTCCTGATAAGGGATAGATTCGATGCGCGGTTGAGCGCGCTAGAATACCGTAGCACACGAGCGCAATCACGTGGTTTTATTTCAAACTTCGCGGGCTTTCTTAAAACGCCGCAAAACCAGCACGCAGCCTTTACGTTGCCACAAAAAACTGGCTCGTTCGTTTTGTAATGCCCTCTACAACATAACGAAACGGACTTGCCCTAAACTATTTATTAAAATATTTACATAATTGATCTGAGTTATTTAGCTAATTAGGCGCAATATAAGAAACACCCTAAGGAGCACCACATGACGGCAAACTATGTCATTGGTTTCATTCAGTTGCGGTTAACCACTTCTCTCTAAAATCCTTGGTTTAAGTTACGTGAAGCACCCTGTATATACAGTGGTGGCAAAAAGCAGGCTGGCTCCATTGGTGAGGCGTCAAGAACGAAAACTACATAGATGGAAACACTTCGTCACTATTCAAGCGTTTTGGCTGGTATGTCAGCCTTTTGTCAAAGTATGCGAAGGCTGGTCTACCAAACGAAACATCTAGACTGTAAGGAACGTGTGTGCAGGTACGCCGCTTTCATATTATAGCGCACCCCTGAACGCCCAAACACGAGCATGCGTGTTGGCATGCGCCAATGTGTGTAATGCGTCGTAAGCGTAGGTGGCGAATAGGGTGATGCGTGGTGACGCGCACAAATTTCATCGACTACCGAAGCTAGAAGATTGGCGACGCGTGGCGACGCATCACCGGCGTTCGCCAATCAGAGGCTGCAAGGCCTCCGACCGTTTTACCTATGATGGCCGCCGATGCGAAGACGCCGATGCCAACGATCGTACGTGTTCTTTTAACTCATGAGACGCGCGACAGTGTTCCTGAAAGAGAATGTTGGCATACTAGGCAGAAAACAACACAGCCGACAAGCGTGGGTTGTGGCAGTGACATGTGGATCCAAGACGGCTTCGAACGACGGCGACAAATCCAACCTGCAGAACTGCCATTATACGCCGTTCTCAATGCGATCGTCTGCTCAAACATCCAACCGAATCACAATTGCCGCAACGTCTATTCTTGGTGCATGTATGTTTTGCTGTGTTCCAACCGAATGGAAACACGCTTCCGAACTCAGAAATCTGGATAATAAATAAGCACTCCCCTACCACCGATGTTGTTTGCATTACGTGTAGGCCTAGCGCGTCCATTGAATTAGTAGCTGGCGAGTCAACGAGCCCAGCTGAGAAAGTGTCGAAGGAAATGAACTTTCAGTTTCGTTTGGCACTACAGTGATTTGAAATATGGCACTCCTCATTTTGTGTAATGTGTGATGTGGTGAATGAACCCTGTGAAACTTCGGGTGTACCGCGGAGTGTTTGGTGTCTAAATTATGTCGACTCAGGTGACTCAAGTTTAACGGGCTAGCTATGCGCTGTTTCCATCGGCAAAGATTACTTTCGAAAGCGAAGGACATTAGCAACCGAACAATGAGAAGAACGTCATCAGCCATGCCGTCCGTTTCAGCTGACAGTGCACTCTTCTATTCGGCATGTGAAATCCAATTTAGTAAAACTTCACGGTAAGTGCAGGCGTCTTATGGGCTAGTTTGGGATAAATCGCTCATACAGCCCTCAAGAACGCTCACACATTGTAGTAAAAATGACGCAGCACTGTTATTTCAAGTCTGTTTCCTTAAACTTGAGCACTGCAAAACGAAATGATCTGTTTGCAATATGTGCACCATGTGCAATGCATAGGAGGACCTGCATCATGTGAGACCTCTGCATGCAGCCGTGTATACCAGGACTGCTTCAATGCCTGCGTCAGAAGCAGCACGTACTGACTCAATGAAACTAGTTGACCTTTGATTTTTTTGTTTATGGAAAGAGCAGATGGTGTGAGTGCATTGAGGGGAAGGGGAAAAGGCATCATCAGTGCTTTGCGTAGTCGATATGCTTAAATTGCCCAAATCTCTTCAGCTTCCACTAAAATGCTTCTCTCTGCGATACTATAAACTGTATTCAGGAAAAAGATTGACTCAAAACCATGTTCCTAATGTATATTCGCAGAATATTTATGATTAACGAGTTAACACTTCCACTTCAACGTTATGCCGAGATACAGCGCGTGCGCTTGAAATATATACGCTCTGTAAGGGTGAACGACTGGGCCTGCAAAAACAAACTTTGTAGTAGCACTGAAAAAAGTGCTGCCATGCGCATAAGCCACAACTCCTGCGTGTCCTACCTACTTCTACGGAGGCACCTCTATAAAGACTATTAGCGCCTTTGCCATTCTGGGTGTAATATTCGGACCTTTTCTCGACTTTTCCGCATATGTCGTCAGCATTATCTAAGGCTTGTCGGATTCTTTGGTTTGTGTTCCGTGTTTCCCTTCGCAATGGACCTGAAGTTTGAAGATCACTCTTCACTTCACTTCTATCATTCTGCCACGGCTTGAGTACTGCTCATCAGTGTAGTCCCCTCGCCAAACTCGCCTCGCTGACAAACTCGAGGTTGATTAGCACTGGGCCACATGTACCATCTACTCCCGTCTTTTCGGTCGTCGTAAACTCGTGCCAGCTTACGTGGATGGCCTCGAAGCCCTTAAGTGGCACACTCTGTAATACAAGCGAAACATTGCACTAGTCTGTTCTGCAGGGTGTTTGAAGGCTCTGTGGACAGCATTCACCTTTTTTCTTCAGTCCATCTGTAAAAGCGGTCAGCACACACTAATCCCCATCACGCCTGTAAGCTCGGCATGATGATGAGTGACTTTAAAAGAGAAAATAGAAGAGATAAGTACAGCGACGTTACTGCCTCTACTGCGAAGGCACCTCCACAGCGCTGTACGGGTGAGGGGAAAGGGATAAAAAGAGTAGCGGAGAAAACACGGTATAGAGAGAGATAGCCGAGCGGTAAGGCACGTCAAGGAAGGCGCGGCGGCTACAGCCGCTCGTACAGGCCGGCGCCGTCCAAGTATTCGAGCAGCGCCATGGAGGCGCGCCCGATCATCGATGAATGGGCCGCCGAGAAGAGGAGCGCCTCGGTGCTGTCGCACGGCAGGCCGAGGCGGCGGTAAGCTCTCGTGAGCGCGTCACGCTGTGCCGCGTACGCCGGGCACCACAAAAGTACATGCTCCAAGTCCTCCACATCGGCGCACCTAAGGCAAAAGGGGCTCCCCGTATCTTGCAGGCGGTGCGTCCTTGCTGCAGTGAGGTAACTCCATTCTTATATCTGGCATACAGAGTTTTCTCTTCACCCCCCTGGTCATTAGGACTCTCCCCTTCCTGCCGACCGGACTGAATCGGCGCTCCTGCGCATTGTGCACCCATCAACTGCACAAATTGAAGAAGTGCGTGTGCTTGTGCGTGCGTGCGTGCGTGTGCTCTGCGATTGGGCGAGAGCGCGTGTGCGCCGTGCTTTGCGATTGGGCGAGAGCGCGTGCGAGCCGCGCTCTGCGATTAATATTTCTGGAGCTTCGTGCACTCTCACTCTTCTAAAGAGAGCGCCGAAGAAGTATGTCTTCTTGATGAAAATCGTAATGTCTCGAACACTGATGATACCTATGTAGAACATTTCTGTTCTGTATATGGTATAAAACATACTTCAAGTAACCTTACTTGTAAGTCTCAAAGAGTACGCTGTCAATGAAGCCCTTCAGTTAGTGTGTATGAAGCGCGTCAAACCTTCCCTTTCTTGTGGTGCTGACGGCATTCCTTCCGCAGTTCTTAGCAAGTATGGAAGCATACTTGTCCCTGTTCTAACAAGCACCTTGAGTAGTTCCCCAACGCCTATTACTCGCACATTGTGTAGCACTTCGAAGGTAGGATCGATAGTGTCCATGTACAAATCGGGTGCTAGACGTGGACTTACTAACTGTGGGCCTATATCTATCCTCTATGCTGTATCAAAAATGTTTGAATATGCATTGCATTCCCTGCTTTCCGTAAGTGTTAAAAGCTTTTAATAAATGAATAACATGCCTTTGTGTGCCGCAGACTTAAGCTATTGAAAGCTAAACAGTGTTCACGACTACATTGACCTCCGATTAGACTTTTTCCATTCTCAAACCGGTGCAGAAACGAAAAGGTACTGTTAAATGCTTCGAAAAATATTGTGTGAAGTTTTACGTGGAAAACGCACGATGTGCAATTTTCATACACCATTCAGGATGCTCCACGGCCCAGGTCAATGAAATGAAAGATCTTGCTCTGTATTTCGACAAAACGCTAAGCTTCTCTTCATGCGTTAATTATCTACAACGTGCCCTTCACGCTCTTGGGATAGTATATCGTATATTGCGTGATTTTCATTCTGATATGTGCCTTCGACTGCGAGAGTATGCCTCCGTACATGGCGGTGCAACGTGGAAATCTAATTTTGACCTCATTGAACGCGTCCAGAATCAATTGATATCTGTCTTCAAGCACCACGAATCATGTTATATGATTAACCCCAATTTACGTTTCCTCGTTTTCATTTTCCCTATTTGTCTCTCTACCTGGCATTTCTTTATCTACCACGTTCGCCATTCTCTCGGCCATAGTGCAGCTTTCTCAAATATACCGCAACTCGCACCTTTAGCCTTAATTGATCAGATGTTTTCTTCTTGTATAAGGTGGTCCATATGGCTTTATACATTCCCCAAAGCTTCTTGATCATATGCAATTTTTCCTTCCGCAACAATATACCAGGCAGCATTCCGCATCTGCCTGGCCTTGTTGCATTAAAGACTGTGCTATATATGCCTTGACAAAAAACACGCAATAAATGTGCCTGTAGTGACATATTTCAGACGTAATTTCCTGTGTTTTGTATATATGTAAATAATGATGTTATATGATTAACCCCAATTTACGTTTCCTCGTTTTAATTTTCCCTATTTGTCTCTCTACCTGGCATTTCTTTATCTACCACGTTCGTGTTCTTCGTACATTCTGTCTCGCATACTGTTTTAAGTGGACTAGTACGAAGGCTCAATAGCTGTTCGTGGAACACTATCATAAACGTTTGATTGATTGATTCATTCATTCATTCATTCATTCATTCATTCATTATTTCATAAAATCGTGTTTTTAATGTATGTATAGTATATTATTTCAGTGGAGTAGCGTTTGTTCAATATTCCTATAGTATGACAAATTATAATATAAACGAATAAAGAAACTACAATAAAATGCCAAGTGCGTGATCATATGCGTTGTGTTATTAATTTCTTCTGAGGTTTAATATCAACTGCTTACGGTATCCAGTGTAACGCGATAAAATATGGCATACCAATGATAATGTCTCCTACAGAAGAAAGTGAATGTCCTTCTCAGTAAAAAAAAACTTATTTTTTATGGCGACTATAAATTGTGAAAATAACCCGTACACACACACACACTATATGTATATACATACATATATAATATTACACTAGGCAAATGAGTTGCCCCCATACATCTGAATAAGTGCTTCAATTGTACGACTTGACAAAGGGCAACGAAATACACCTACTAAAACCCTCCAGTTCTCCAGCTTGCATTATTTGCCGGTATGTCATTTCATTAATGTTGAGAAAGGCACACTTGACATGTTGAAACCAGTTACAATAGAACATGGCCTTTACACAGTGAAAATTTATCTAGCAACACACTCCATGCCGCTCAATGTGAAGGCCCGGATGCGTGGTATTTATGGTTCATAACCTAGAAAATTAAATGAGGAGCTCCATGTGCAAGATTTGGCAGCAGCAATAATCTCGAGGAGATAAGCTATGAATTACGTAAATTTTAGGCGTTCTAGATTATGTTTTTTGAGAGCCCTACAGGTGCTTGAATTCTTTTTGCTGATTTCCTCAGAACCCACCTCTCCTTGTTTCTTTCATACACCAACAAGCACAATTACATTGGCACGCATACTTTGTATCCAGTGGCCGTATTTCACCGGCTAACAAATGTTAAACGTTATCGCTCGGCGCTGGACGCGCCTGCACGTTTGGGAAGTTTCGCTAATGTTATCGATGGTTCTATCTGTTTTCTGTTGTAGACGTACCTTGTATAATCTGATTGCACGCGCGAGAATTGTGCAGTAGTTTCTGAAAGGCGCGCTGGCACCTGCGAATGCGCTGGAACTTTCAACGACTGATATAAAAAAGTCGACGCGCTTGACCCACACATCAGATTTTCAACGATCGCCGACTTCGTTCGCCGCTATCGTTGCGATTGTGTGTTGGTTGTTTTGCTGGGCAGATCACTAGCTTACTGTTTCAAAATAAGTTTACAGCAGGCTATTCTAGGCCGAACTTCGACTTTTGAAGACAAAACTGTCAAGCAACAGTGCGCCGTAGCCGTTGCTTGACAATTTCGGCGCGTGTCAGAGCTTGTGTCCAGTAGCTGCGTGCCTTTTTCCTCCAATCGACGCGAAGCGACGCATTCGCTTGTCGGCGTTAAAGCCCCTTGATAATTTGAAAGTAGCCACACTCTCCTCCTCACGTCGCTTTCCTCCTCGATTCTCCTCGCCCGCTGGCTGCGCACGGCGCGCTTTTCCTCCTGGGCTCCCGCGGACGGTGCGCAGGGTTCTCTGGAGGCATGTTACTTTGGGCCAGTTGCGCGCCCCAGTGGGGTTGAAAATTTTGAGAAATCCTAATAACAGCATCGGTATTGCTGGAGGCGACGTTTATGAGGATGTTGGTTTTTTAACGCGATAGCGTTAAGGAGCTCGTGTCGCAGAAAAGCCGGTGTCGTCGGCGTCGGTGTCGGCGTCGGCGTCAGCGTTTTTGCGGCGTTGACCGTGAGCGATAAATCACGGCAGGCACTCCATAAATAAAAAGCAACTTCCAAGATGGTCTGGGTGGGAATCGAACCAGGGTCTCCGGAGTGTGAGACGGAGACGCTACCACTCAGCCACGATTTCGATGCTTCCAAAAGGTACAAACGCGCCTCTAGTGAATGCGGTGTTGCCTTCGAAACGAGCCGTGGAAAGTTATACTGTGGTGTATATAGGTAATTATGAACATGTAACTTACAGAAGTCGCAATTACACGAGTAGCGAAGTGCGTTTCGCTGCATTTCTTCTGCGCTTTCCGCACACGGAGAGCCATCTAGCGGCAAACACAGAAGAGCCCCTCCTCTCCATGTACGGCGCTGCCCCGACAGATGGCGCGCCACGCGCGCATTGGAGCTGTCGCGGTTTGGACTCTCTCCCCTGACAACGCTTCGCCTCGCTCCCTCCGCAGAATCAAGCGTCCTTCCTTTCTTTAGATCACTATCTCTCTATCTCTCTGCCCGTGCCGATCACGGCGTTTGGCTGGCGTGCATCATTTCCCCCTCCGGGATACCGAGTTCTTTGGTTCGCTCCGCTTGCTCAGGCGCACGTTTCATTGCTGCGCCGAACGCCGCGTTGCTCGACCATATGGCTCGACGCTCACCGCGTCTGATGCGGGGCGCCTCGTAAGTGATGGCTGCCCTGTAGCCCATTGTCTTACACCCATTGGCGGGTCGACGGGAACGCTATCGCGTTCCACTCTTGAAGGCGAAGCTTAAGCGTCCTCCAATTTTTCTTAAAGCCGTATGAACGGATTATACCAATGTAAAGGGAGCTTTGAGGCGAGTTCTATACTCCAGACAATTTTTCTGCCACTTGATCAGATGCTTTACTTCGTGTGTCAGATCTAGTATTGCTTGTGACACATCCCCTTGTGTGTGGCTTTTTAAGCGAAAGCCTTATACCTGTTTCAAGGTCCCGTTGTGAGCTACAGAAAATATCACGTGACCGAAGGAAGGCGGGAAGCGAACCAAAACATGTGCAGCCGCGTATAGGAGATGATTAATGATTAGCAAAGTAATGATTGATTAGTGATTGGATTAAGATGAATTCGGGTGTATTAAGGAGGATTAAGGAGGATTAAAGTCGATGAAGGTGCATTAGGGTGAATGAAGGTGAATTAAGGTGCATAAAGGAGGACAAGGTTGGATTAAGGTCGATGAAGGTAGATTAGGGTGGATGAAGGTACTTTGAGGTCAATTAAGGACGATTATAGTGGATTAGGGTGGATTAAAGTGCACGAAGAAGGATAAGGGTGGATTAAGGAGGATTATGGTGGGCTAGGGTGAATTAAAGTGAATGAAGGAGTATTAGTGTGGAATAAGGAGGATTAGGGAGGACTAAGGTAGATGAATGTGAACTCGGGTAGATTAAGGTGGATTAAGGGCGATTATAGTGGATTAGGCTGGATTAAGGTGAATGAGGAAGCATTAGGGTTGACTAAGGAGGATTAAAGTGTGTTAAGGAGGATTAGAGTAGATTAAGGTCGATGAAGGTGGATTAGGGTTCATTAAGTAGGACTTTCGTGGATTATGGTGCATTAAAGTTAGCGAAGGAGGATTAAGGTCCATCAATGTGGATTCGGTGGATTAATGTGCATTAGGAGGATTATAGTACACTAATCGGTCTTAATACTCAATGAACCCTAATTGACCTTAGTCCACCCTAATCCACCTTAATGCTCCTTCATCTACCTTAATCCAGCTTAATACTCCCAATCCACCTTAATACAACCTAATCAACCTACATCGCCCCTAATGCACCTTAGCCTACCCTATACGGTCTTAATCCTCCTTCGTCCACCTTAATCCTTATTCATGCACCTTAACCCAACTTAATCTTGCTTAATAATCCCAATCTACCTTAATACACCGTAATCCACCTCTATCAAACTTAACCCATCTCCACGGTCCCTAATCCATCTTAATCTACGCTAATCCACCTAGTCGGTCTTAATCTTCCTTTATCAACCCTAATTCACCTTATTCCACATTAATCGACCGTAATTCTCCCTAATCCTCATTCACTCACCCTAATCGCTCTTAATACCCTTTCATCAACCCTTCACCTTAATCTAACATAATCCGCCTTAATCCTCCTCCACCCACCTTAATATTTCATGCATCTCAATCCTTCTTAATGCACTCTAAGCCACCTTAATCTTCTTTAATACACTCTAATCAACCTTAATCCTCCCTAATCCACCTTATGTCAATCACTAATGATTCATTAATTAACTTGGGTAATCATTCTCTTATGCAGGGGTGGACATGCTTTGGGTCACCTCCGGCCTTCCTTGGGTCACGTGATACTTCCAGTTTACAACGCGACCTTGAAACAGATCTAAAGGCTTTCGCCTTAAAACTTAAAAAAAATCAATGTTGACTAGCTAACGCTCATCACCTGCAATACCACGGGTATAGTTGCCACAATTTTTTTCAGGGTGCAAAGCAGAATCTATAATGCTGCACTTCCGACTGAATAACAAGAGTTAGCGACGTGCTAGGTGATGGAGCCACCCCGGAATATTAAGCACACTGAGGACAACCGCAACAAAAACGCTGGTGAGCAGGCCGGAAGAATGAAAAAAAATATTCAGCATTGCGGGATGCTTTGCTACGAGCTATAAGAAAGTCGCCTCAGCTCGCAAACAACGTTGTTCTTTGTCGGAACAATGATTCTTTCGGCCAATGTCATGCAGCCACTGCTTCCTGCGCAAGCCGTCACGCTTTCCTTGTGGTATCATAAAAACGGCATAACCATCTTCAGGCTTCTTGCAGCAGTTATATGCGCAACAGCCCGGCATTGCGCTAGCACATAGAGCAGGAAACACAACGTACATGTACAACGTTCGCTACGCCGAGCTAAAGTGCCGAGCCAGCCGTGCTCAGGAGGAAAATGGCACGAACGAAAAAGAAAAACACTAGGAAAACTCAAGATCCGCGCGTTTCCAAGGGCAACGGCACGGAGACCAATCGTCGTGCAGAAAAACGAGGGCAAAAGTGGTTGCCGCGGGGGAACGTGCAAGGGGCGAGGAGGAGGAGAGGAGGTCGCGCGGCGGCGGCAAAGTTCAAAGAGTGTCGCTACTTTAAAATTATCAAGGGGCTTTAGTCGGCGTGTGCCGAAGCGTGCCATCTGTTGCCAGTGGTTGGGCCATTCGGCGCCTATTCCTGCGGCGAGCGTTGGCGTAATCGAGTGAACGAGCAGAAATAAAGATGGAAGCGAACACACATCGAAGCGGGGAACTAAACACGCGAGAAGGAAAGAAGAGAGGAGGGTTCGGCGGAACAAATCAGGCGGAAAGCGGAGGAGGGTATGGCGAAAGCGTGAGAAGAAAAGCGTATTTTGCAGCTACGATCGCTGCGAGATGGTGCCAGGGCAGCGCGCATCGCCTGGGAGGTCTCTCGGCGGAAGCTGCTGTCAATCGCGCCTACGCGTCACCCGCGCGTTGGCATTCACGGTTTCTAGATTAGCGAGGCAGTCGCGGCGCACTTCGCTCCTTTTGCAATGCGCCGCACGAGACATTATCTGCGCCAGCCAATATATCGCGAAATGAAAACACGTGAAGAGCTGTGCTCAAATTTCGCATTAGAGAGTATCGTAATCGTCGGTGAACTTATTTGAACAAAAACGAAAATACTATTATTGTACTGACGTTTCGGCAGGTGGCCCGGCCTTCGTCGGAGGGAACTAGGTTACAGAAGACGCTCGTTCCTAAAATGTAGGAGATGGGAAAACACGTGGAAGGAACACGTCGGTCCGAAACAAAGTGTTATGAAAAAAGAGTGCAGAATAAAAGAATAAACAATACACGTTTTTTTTTAAACGGGGGACGAACACATTTACAGAGTACGACACATGGATGGCTGCGATGGGGTAACATCGGCAGTGCGCAAGCAGGACGCCATTTATGTTTTCGTACAACGTACCGAAGGCTTCGTGGATTTAAGCAAAAAAATACAAGAAACACGAATCAACCTATCATTGCCGAAAACATGATTTGCAAGAACTTTGAAACTCCTTATGAACATGGTAAGAAATCTTGGCCGACCTGCTAATGGGGCTCCCGTGAACATGTCAGCCAAATAATAGTGCACTGCGTCAAACAGCGAAAATACAAACACATGACAAACTCAATAAAAAATTGCTTGTTCTTGCTTCTGCAATGTCGTCATACATCATCATCGCCAGCATCTGGACTTGCAACTGCTATTGGCCAATTTCTTGATCGCGAGCACTTAATCAGTATTGCATGTATTGCTCATTTGAGTGAAATGAAAAATATGCGTGCGATCTCAAAAAGACAAAAACAATTTCGTCTTTGCACTGTCGGCCTAAACACGACTGTTGCGTGTTGCTGCGTCTGTTGAAAAGGACAGAGATCCTAACAAGAACCTAGAAAAGAAACTTACCGAAAGAAAGATCCTAACGAAAGGATGATCCTAACAAAAAAGATCCTGACAAAAAAGATCCCAGCAAGAAAGATCCCAACAAAAAAGATCCTAACAAAAAAGACCATAACAAAAAGGATCCTAACATAGCGCAATTCTGTTCTAGGCCGGAGTAGAGAGCGTGAGAGTATTTTTGCTAAATTATCCGCGAAGATGTCAAATAGGTTTTAAATTAATTGACGGCGAGGTAGACACTTCTGACTTATAGTGATACTAGATGAAGACGGGTCATCCCACTGCGTTGAACGCCGATGATGCGTGCCCAGGTAATATTGATGCCAGAGGGTTCAGCGAAAGCGATACAAACGTCATTAGCTTTTTTTCGTTTAACCGTGTTGTTCTTTTTGTCCTTTTATTTAGTCTAACATAACTTCGTCAAGTAGTTTTTTTGGATTGGTGAATACGTTAATTCTGTGGCAGTCAGCAACCTCGTGAAAAGACGTGTTCATTGTATTCCACCCGGTAACGATCAGGTATAGTGTTCACTCATATAAAATTCGATGCATGCAAAACGGTATGGAAGTGGCCTTCAGCGTCTTCTTGATGCCAGCTTGCGAAAAAATTGGCACCAATTCGATCTAAATAGCGTGTCGTCATAGACAAAAATGTCAGTGGTGATGTAGCCGTAATTGACGTGAGCATTACGTCGCACCCATTTGAGGTGCCTGATTCATGATTTCAAACGCGTTCACCACTTAGCAAGGGTGCTCAGGAGCGCATTCAACACACATCCTGCACCTATGTGGTGCGAATTTCAACTGACAGTGGGGTCCAGAGCAGACCACCGTCAGTTGAACCACACACGCCCGTGCTGTTTTAAGCCTTCTCGTCCCCTATCTACGTATACCACACCACCGTCCTCGCACACTTCAAACGTACACTTTCTTCCGCTCCTAATGCTAACGTTTTAAAAGACCCCTTGAAGGGCATCTCGAATATCAGAATATGGCATGAAAATATGCGATCCGGAGTCAACATGCCAACCAAACACGCTTTTACACTATCGTTGCTGGTTGAGGTAAACGAAAGCAATTAACCATAATTATTATTAGGACAAGGCTACTTCGTCCACTTAGAGGCAGACATTGCTTTCAGCATCTAACCTGGGTATTTAAGCAAGATAAAATTATTCACGTCCTCACAGCACACCTGCAGGTAATAAAAACCGACTTCAAAAGTATGTGCTCGAAAATTCTCAATGACAACGTGTCGTTCCACCTTCCCACTCACTTCCTTTTTGCGTAAGCAAACACGCGTTGTTTTTGCTGCGTAGCGGTCGTCCAGAACTCGTCAAAAGTCCTGGGAACTTTTGTGCTGTCATCCCATTGGGGTCTCTCAAAAGCCGAATGATCAGGCTTACATCTGACGTGTCTGTCACGACGCACTTCGGCTGAACAGAAGTGGCCATGAATCTGCAACCAAAGAAAAAGGTGTCACGATCGACTCTCTATGCCTGGTACTGACTATATAAAATTTGAGGGACATGAGCTACGCAAGCCTATTTGCCGAAGCTTTCTTTGCAACTTATCTGTTCTTAAAATATTTGAAGCTCTGTTAGCTTGCCAACATTGTTCAGCTCCTTAAATAGCGGAAAATAATAAACTGGTTTTCGAGCTTAGCGCAACCTTTTCTTTCACGATTGCATGGCAGCTTGTGCATGCAGATAATGGCGTTTTGTTGCGAAGTTCTGAACCTTCTCTAAACTTTCCCAAATCATGCACTTTTACTTTAGGTGAAAGCTTTTTTTTTACCCTCAACGGCTGCATCTGCCAGTTGCAAAAAAGTTCTCCTTCAAGTACTCGTAAAACAAAATTTAATGGTATTGTAACAGCTAATTAGAAGTAATACAATTCAAACATTTCAAATATTGCTTATGCTTCCAGAAGAGTGTAGGGGCTTACAGTAGGAGACTTGTAGCGTGACAATACCTGCTGCGGCCTTTCTTGGAGATGGCGCTTAGATGTCATCGGCCGAACGGTTGACATGGCGGCTGCGTCGAAAATACAGTAGTGAGTTCATTAGTCGCGTTCTCAACGTCACAAAGCAAAACATCCGAGACGTCGCCGTGCAGGACACAAAGGGGGGCTGGGAGAATTCTATAAGTGTCCTCCCAGTGCACTGTCCGTTTAGGCGATCGCTAGGTGGAAATTGGCACAGGGTGCCTTGTTTTTTTTTCCTCGCTGGTTCCGCAACGCAGCCAATCAGCTCTTCAGCAGCAGCTGAAATGGACATGTTCTCGAGATGCATATTTACAGAATAACTCTTGCACTAGGATTAATGTTGACCACGCGGAATTCGTTAACGCGCACCAGTCAGCTTTTTGCACGAGTGCTTTTTCATACTGCACCTGTTAGAGTGAGTCAGGTCACGAGAACACGAACTGGCGACATTGTGCTCTGCAAGTTTACGCTTACCAGATCAGCAGTATATAGTGACCATGCCAATGTACTCATATATTTCATCTTTAAGGTACAAAAAAAATTTAAGGTGGTAGGGACGACAAGCTCGGTTGACAGGTGTCGAATGTAATGCCTTGCGACATTTCGTCAACAGCGAAAAATATTTGTGGCATAGAAACAAGACAAGAGCAGAGGAAAAGACATTTGGGCAAGTTGGTACAAATGCATGATGGAAATAAAAAGCGCAACTTTTCCGCAAACTGTAGGGACAGTACAGGGCAGCGCTTGTACGTGCCTTCCTGTCCTACGTCCTGCGTAAAAGTTGCACTGTTTATTTCCATTAGGTCAGAGAATGGTTGACAAGCATATGGAGACTTCAAATGAGCAACAGTGGGTATTTAGTTATTTACGGGAGAGACCCTCATACGAGGTACACCGATGCTGCCCGGTATATTAAACGAAACGCCTTTGCCCTAAGCGTCACGGATCACCAAGGCAAAGAACTTGCAGCTGTCACCATCCGAGCAAGAGCCCCTGAGACTGCAGAGGAAACGGCAATTGCTCTAGCAATAACAACTTGCCCTCAAGTAGCAATAATACTAACAGACTCCCAAGCAGCAGCTCGCAACTATCAAAAAGGTCGCGTATCAGAAACAGCGTTCAAGATACTAAGAAATCACATCGCATGCGCCCCGCTCCCCGACACCTACATCGACTGGGTTCCAGGCCATCAGGGCATGACAGGAAATGAGGCGGCACACGCCGCTGCCCGCGAGCATACCAGCCGGGCTTTCCTGCAATCCCACACTAGGCCGGCCACCAACGTTGATGACATCGCCCTAAAGTACTCGGAGCTTCTGCAACACCACCGACTCAGCAGAAGAACGTACGCTTTGCCACACAAGAATCTAAGCAAGGAGGAAGAAGTCATCCTGCGCCGCCTACAGACCAACACCTACGTGCACGGAATAATCATGCACAGACTGTATCCTACGCAGTACTCGTACATATGCCCCCATTGCGACGTTCCAGACACCCTGCAACACATGGTCCAGGATTGCCCACTGCGTGGCACACCCACAGACCCTACCTCACAAGCTCCACAAGACGACTCCAAAGAAAGCCGCCCCGTAGAAGCACAAGAAGAGCGCCCCAAATCACCGCAGATCCATACCATAACCGAAACGTAGGAGGCCAAGCTTTCCTCCGATGACCTGGACGACCAACGCAGTCTCGTCGCCCGGGCCAAAGAGGCAGCCCAAGCCAGAGGGTTCTTGGAATAAGGAATCCTCCCACCTAGGGTGAACCGGGTTTTTACTCGGTTTACCGTTTCGGAAAATAAAAGTTTAGTTCTCTCTCTCAGGTACCTACAGGCCCCGTTTGGAGTCATTGCTGTATGGTGGAACAATCTCTAAAAACACAGTGATGCGATCATACAATATGCGGTACACAAACGCTGTAAGTTTTACACCTCATAACTAACACCCCAAAATATATAGGAAGGGCAATTGGAATAACAACAGTAACAGTGCAACACAGGACGACCGAGTAAAGCGCAGAGGACAGAGCGCTGACTAGCATGCAAATGCTTTATTTGCAGAAGCAGCATCTAAATACATCATTTAATGTGACAAAGAACAGAAAAAGAAGGATTAGCGTCAGCCACGGAGATAATGCAGTGCTTTGGTTGAGAGTATGAGGGACGCAGAAAGGACGCACGCGTCGCCACTTTTGAGTATGCAAAATTCCTCAAACATTTCCCGCGCACGCTTTTAACTATATCTGCCAACTATATCGCACTTTTTAAAGGGTCCCTGAAACGGTTCGGACAAATTTTGTAGACGCGTAGGGTACAGCTTAAGCAGAACATTCGCACCACTATTTAAGTGAAGCGTTACGTATTAATGGAGCTACAAGCGATTAGAAGTTACCTTCCTCCCCAGCCATGCTTTTCCTCCTCAACTCGTTCGCCGAGCGAGCGGGGCTAAGCTTCGCCTTCGCTGGTCTTGCGTCACGATGCGACGTCACATCGTCCACTTCCGGTGGTTTTGGAACCCGCCCCCGCCCGCGCGAAACGTCTCCGCTAGCCGCTTGGCTGTCGACCCCAAGCGAGAGCTATCGAAGCAGCGTGCGTTGCGAGCATTCTGTCGTAGCGCCGAACGTGTCTGGTATTCCGTTAACCACAGGCAAGCTGGTCATTTCGGGAAATGACTGGAGGCATAAACTCAAGCTGATGAAGGAACTTTGGCGTAGACGTACGTGAGCGGCCTGATCGGTCTGCAAGGTCCAGACACTTGTTGGCGCAGCGCTTAACCAGCCAAACAAAGCGCTAATATTGCTCTAACCAAGTGTAAAGCATTTTAAACATTTAGAAAAACAACGTGTTGATGATTATACTCCTGCGAAAAATATGCACCAGCAGCAAAGAAGAATACACTTCGTTGCTGCTACTGTGTGTGGTTGAGCTCTATGCCACCAGGTGGCTGCACCGTGCAGGCCATTCACATTTGCCCTTCTGCTCATCTCGGCTCGTCCCGTTACGGCACAGTCAAGTGGCCAGACCCTGTCCCCTTGCGCTTACGTTTGCCCATACGGGAGTCGCGAAACGCTATTGCGTTAGTAATCTTCCGGTGTAAAGTGACGGCCACAAACGCGCAAATCCTGGCGCCGATCAGATAGCGGCAGTCCGATGCGCAGCAACCAGTTCGCTCGTACGCTGCCTTGCAGAGGGACACGATGTCGCAGCTTGACATTTGCCAGTCACTACGTTTGCAGTCCACAAGGCAACAAAGTCGAATCATAGTGCTCGCGAAAAGACTGAGACCAACTCAGACCGCGGAGCTCTCGTCAAAATGGAGTACGTTGTTACACAAGCAGACGACACTTGCTGTATGGCGGAAGTGCTTAAGTGTACTGAAAAATTTTTCTTGTGCACTCTCTTTATGCTACGTTCTTTTTATAAAAACAAATTAACTAACATTCCAACTATTACGAAGATCATTTGTTTACCATAAAGTTGGAAAAATTATCGATCACGCGCCCTGGTCAGCCAATCGGATAGCTCGGCCCACTGACGTCATATGGGTGATTTCGGTCGTATGGGTAGGGGCGGCTTAAAATTCCGCCGAGCAGTGCGCTGCGATCGGCAGCGATGTGCATTTTTAAAACCTTATAATAAATTACACGCTTTACGCAGAGCACTTAGATGTGTCAATTAATGATCAGAAGGACCTACTCTAACGACTCAGTACGTTCGTAGAAAATCGTCAAAAGCGTTTCAGGGTCCCTTTAAAGATCGGGATGCAACCGCACGTGTTACAGCGGGCAGTCAGATGACTGCATGTACGTGTTTCCTTTTAGTGAAGCGGCATGCTCGCGCAGGCGATCATTAATGCACTTTCCCGTTTTCCCGATATAATCACGTTTACAGTCAATCGGTATTTTATAGACGACCTGCGATGTACAGTCAATAAATCTGCGAACATGATTATTATAGCAGCTTTTGCGCGGGACAGTATCCTCCCTGTTGACTATTTTGCACAAACCACTCAGTTTATAGTCCACCGTAGTCCACCGGAGTCCACCGTAGTTCGCCATAAAGAAAGCAGCAAAATCCCAATAAAGAAAGACGTCAGGCAGGGAGATACGATCTCTCCAATGCTATTCACAGCGTGTTTACAGGAGGTATTCAGAGACCTGGATTGGCAAGAATTGGGGATAAAGGTTAATGGAGAATACCTTAGTAACTTGCGATTCGCTGATGACATTGCCTTGCTTAGTAACTTAGGGGACCAATTGCAATGCATGCTCACTGACCTGGAGAGGCAAAGCAGAAGAGTGGGTCTAAAAAATTAATCTGCAGAAAACTAAAGTAATGTTTAACAGTCTCTTAAGAGAACAGCAATTTACAATAGGTAGCGAGGGACTGGAAGTGGTTAGGGAATACATCTACTTAGGGCAGGTAGTGACGGCGGATCCAGATCACGAGACGGAAATAATCAGAAGAATAAGAATGGGCTGAGGTGCGTTTGGCAGGCATTCTCAGATCATGAACAGCAGGTTGCCCTTATCCCTCAAGAGAAAAGTGTATAATAGCTGTGTCTTACCAGTACTCACCTACGGAGCAGAAACCTGGAGGCTTACGAAAAGGGTTCTACTTAAATTGAGGACGACGCAACGAGCTATGGAAAGAAGAATGATAGGTGTAACGTTAAGGGATAAGAAAAGAGCAGATTGGGTGAGGGAACAAACGCGAGTTAATGACATCTTAGTTGAAATCAAGAAAAATAAATGCGTATGGGCCGGACTTGTAATGAGGAGGGAAGATAACCGATGGTCATTAAGGGTTACGGAGTGGATTCCAAGGGAAGGGAAGCGTAGCAGGGGGCGGCAGAATGTAAGGTGGGTGGATGAGATTAAGAAGTTTGCACGGAAGACATGGCCACAATTAGTACATGACTGGGGTTGTTGGAGAAGTATGGGAGAGACCTTTGCACTGCAGTGGGCGTAACCAGGCTTATGATGATGATGACTCAGTTTGTTAGGGGGCAGTGCACACCACCCTCACTCCTGCATTGGTCGCAATTTTAATAATGTTATGGAAAACACGGTGTACATAAGGAATGACGGCAAGCCTAGATCTCACCGCCTTCGAGATCTAGGCTTGCCGTGACCCCTGGAGTGTAGTTAATAATGTTGGAGGCGTATTTTTTCTCAGGTTTCTCTTCAAGCAATGCGTCGTGTTCGTCTTCCTAGCACAGATTTAAGTTAAGGAGGTTCTCAGTCGTTGGAGATTCGAGTAGCATGCCCCAAGCCTTATCCTGTTTTTTTCCCACGTTCCTGCAATCCTCGTTCCACTAGGACACGCGCCTTTTCTTTGCAGCCCCATTCGTTTGTTAGATACACTCTAATGAGGTGTCACTGATAAAAGCGGTAAACTAAGCAATGGCTTCATTTATATTAAAATGGTTATAAGTGTTTGGAGGCATATGTGTCATCGCCATACATTTTCCCCAGTCTGTGGAATGTGGGGGAGGATCATGTCCTTTCGTAGATCTAGGCATGCAGAAAAATGACCACTGCTATAAGCGTTCTAACATTTCATTCTAGAAATGGCACTAAGATAGGGGATGCTAAGCCTGTAAAACAGTATTATGCTCAAGGCTGTAAAATGTTGGCTGTTGCTGATTTAGCACGCAGGTGCCTGAAGAAACAGAACTTTTCTATTACACAATAAACATTTTAACGCTCTTATGGGAGTTAAAAGGGGTCTTTCTGCATTTACACCTATGCCCACACCCTTTTAGCACCCTTTTCGCCAAAACACCCTATCACAAGGGTGTATACCACACATAAGGTGTGACCTTGCTCGAAGAAGGGTGCTAAATTCAGTGGCGTAGCAACAGGGGAGGGCCGGGGGGCCGTGGGCCCCGGGTGCAAGGGGCCAGTGGGGGGAGGGGGTGTCATATACGTCTGAAGACACCCGGAAATTGCCGATATCCTCGCCTTCCTCGACTACAGCCGGGGGGGAGGGGTGACAGAAGACCTATGGGCCCCGGGTGCCAGACGACCTAGATACGCCACTGGCTAAGTCGACGACTGAAGGGTGTTGAACGCATTGATGCATAAATCTGAATAACGTGTACACGTCCGCACATTGAGCAATGTGTGCATGTATTGCGTTTTTAATGCGAAGGCATTTTATGAAGTCTAGAAGCGTACGGTGAGGGGCTAGTTGGTATGACATTATGGCATTTTATGGCCTTTCAGGTAGGAAAGCTGGCGTTCCCCGCAACAACAATCCATACGGGACCCTGCTCATGCCAATCGAAAAGCCATTTCCCTTGAAAGCATTCAGAAAGCTTTCAGAACCGCGCCGCCCGTTTTATTCTAAAAAATTATGCACGTCTTTCTAGCGTCACGTCCATGAAAAGAACACTAGGTCAACCTGACCTTTGGTTACGTCGTAGGTACTTTCATCTCTGTCTTTTGGGCTGCTGAGCACGAGTTCGCGGCATCGAACCCCGGCCGCGGCGGCCACATTTCGATGGGGGCGAAATGCGAGAACACCGTGTACTTAGATTTAGGTGCACGTTAAAGAACCCCAGGTGGTCGAAATTTCCGGAGTCCACTACGGCGTGCCTCATAATCAGAAAGTGGTTTTGGCACGTTAAACCCCATAATTTTTTTTTCATTTTCGTCTCTGTCTTTCTCATATAATATGCTACTTTAATCCTTCTCTTAAAGAAAATATTTTCACCACACAAAGTTATATCTCGTCTCGCATAGACCATCAACACAAGATTGATGTGCCATTTTTCCCTTTTGTCAAGAGCAGTCACTGAATGGAACCACCTTCCCGCCTCCACAGTCTCAATTTGTGACACAACTAATTCAAGATCGCTGTTCAAAGCGTCTTACAGTATGATTTTCTATTCTTGCACTGCAAGTATTGTATACTGGGTCTTGAAAGTATGTATAATGAATCAATAAAATGTGACGTCATCAGCGTCTTGTATGACGTCAGTTGTGATACAGAAGGTAGTAAGTAGAACAACGTTAATTAAGAGCAATTATGGTTAAATAATGCGAAATAATGTGAATTAGGGTAGAATAAATTGGATAAAGGTTCGTACAAACTATAGCAAGGTGAATTACGGCAGGTGAAAATAGAATTGTGAAGGACACGTGACAATGTATGAAGTAACGTATTACGGCCACGTGATAATTGCAAGTGTACACCCATAAATTCATTAAGTTTTCGCAGTCCTAAGTGACTGTCGAACTTTTTCTAGGATTCTGATGTTACTGGCATCACGGCCACTCCAAAATGTATCATCGATAAAAAGTACGCACTTTCGCTTACAATTTAATTATTATATTTTGTGCTCATAGTAATATTATCATGCAATTAAACACTTCTAAGACAAACTGCAGTAGCACAATGAAAACACGTGAGCAACTTGCACAATTTTGCACGAATATTTCGGTGCCCTTAAAGCGGAACAAAAAGTGGCGAAATTAAAGAAGCTGTCTGGATACATTGCTGAAGAAACAGGCACGTGCTGTTAGGCGAGCCTCTGCTGTACAATGGCATCAACGTACAGTTTGCTTGGTGAAGCCGTAACGAAGACATTTATAGCGGCGAGATCACGCTGGAAGTTCTCAAACCCGAATCCACGTTATTCAGGGTTTTACTAAGCTACTGAGCTACTTTCTAAGCGCTTCCTCGGACACAGTTTGTAAGGCTCAGCCTATATATTATGGGCTGGTGTCGTCAAAGCTGTAATTGATTATCTACAGCGTACGCTCTTACAAACGCAGTCTTCAGTCGCCTCATGTGAGCGCCTTTATCGAGCAACACTCTCGCTGAAACTACGCTGTGACCTCGCAAGGTTGCTCGGTTCGGATGCAGCGAGTAATCTAATCCCACCAGCAGAAGAGCGGCGATCGTCTACCTCACGGTCACGATTTGTGTGTTGTACCCACAGTGATGCGGCACAGACTGCGCCCCCCCCCCCCCAAAAAAAAATGCTTGGCACGAAACGTAGTAGCAACTACCAGCTCACCGCCCTAGTTAGCGACCACAACGAAACAGCAGCAAACAGGCGGCCATGCGAGCGCGGAAACCGGTCAGAATTAACGGGTAGCAACAGGCGCTTTTTTTTAATAATCCAATTGACTTCGGCGCAGCGCAATCTACGCGGCCGCTCCCTAGGTGCCCAATGAAAAGCGACCGCAAGTGGTGACGCATCGGCGTTGTACATGGTTGTAGCGTTAAGGACAACTATAGGCGCGCGGCAGGACGGGAAGGCAGAAGCTGCGCCATTATTGCATTCGCTGCTCTTGCTACACGGGATGCATTGTCTCGATTTCGCCTGTGTTCGCGTCTCGCGCTGTGCGAAATAATTTTTAAACGTGTGTTTAGTTTTGTGCGCGGTGTAGAAAAAGATGTGGCCCGTGCTATTTGTATTACTCATGCCCCACTTCAAAGCAAAGCGTTCGTAAGCACTGGAAGATGGATCCACGGAGGCTAAGACGAGCAGTTGCAACGAACGTGCCCGATGACGGCGGTCGGTATGGTACTGCTATAATGGAAATTTTCAGGCAAGTGCCCATTTATTTGGTATTTCTTTGGTGGGTTACGTGTTTTTGTTCGCTCTAGAAGTATCTTACTGTTATCTCGTAGCATAATTGACTAATGTGAGAGCAAGAGCAGCTGCGCTCGTAGTAGGGCAAGTTAACTACCTCGATGGGGCTCTTGCATTGCCCAGGGGGCGCTGCGAAAAAGGTGCTAAAAAGCACCCTCTGCGCTACCAAGCTCGGTCGTCTGCTTCGGAAAGCACGTTTACAATATGGACCCGCCACTTTCGATTGTGTTGTTTCACGGCCTGCAGCGAATATCGGGCGCCGAAGATTTTTTCAGGGGTGGCACGCAGGTAAAGGCAAGAAATTATGCAGTGCTGAATACGTGTACGCCGTTCAAGAATTAGGCGGCGAAGTTTTAGCACCGTGTCAATCGCAAGTGAAGCGAGTCGCGTACGAAGTGGAACTTCAGGTAAGGTTTGCACGCTAGCTGCTAGATTCAGGCGCACAAACGCGAGGAAATGCTTGCTATAAATGAATCCACAGCAGCGATAAGCAGGCATCATGTGTACGGAACTGCTCGAACATACGACGGTACGCGCCGCGATGTACGAACTGCTCGAGCGCACGATCGTACGCGCCGCGACGGCAGCGGTCTTTCGACATGCCGCGAAACGGCGGGCCTCCTGCAATCTTTGTTGACTGCATGCCGCTAAACAAGTAGTTATGCCTGCGTTGTAGTACCGGCCATCTGTCGCTTTTAGTAACTGGTAATAACTGATGCGATGCATATGAGCTCGCACTTACGTGCGAATCGCGCTGCAGCGCGAGCTCGTGCGCTGCTCGCTTGATGTAGGTTTTAATGACAGCGCTCGAACATCGATGTGCTGCAATCAATACTGCCTTGCTGCGCTGCCTCAACGTGCTGGCTTGAGATCAAGGATGAGCGCATTGAACTCTCTAACCTGTGCTGCTCGTAGTGGAATAGTGAATTGTCATCGAATGAGTCCGAAAACTTGAGCTCATTTGCACACACCTGGTCACTTCACCACTTCGCATCGGTCGAATTGTTAATTGTCGCTGTGGCCGGGTCTCGAATCGTGAATTACCAGCCATGCCTACTGCTATGTCGGTCTGCTGTCGGGACTGTAGGTGCAAAAGACCGAACTTTAGAACGCAGATAATCAAGCAAGTTTCAAGACAGGCGAAGCAGTCAGCATGGCGCGAAGTTTCGCTTACTCAGCGCGACGAACTGCAGCTATGCAGCGCGCCCGACGCTCCACTTCGTGAGGCCTTGAAGGAAAACGGTAGAATCTGATGTTAGGATTCAGGCCTTCTTGTTCATGGCAGCCCACGACTATGGTGGCTAGAGAGGGAGGTGTCAGCATCGGCTGGGCTGCGCCGCGTATGGCGGTGCGGCATTTTTTCTTGATTTTTTGAAGTGAAGGCGCTAAAATGACGGAGGACATTTAGCGCCTTCACTTCTTCTTTGTCCTCCGTCATTTTAGCGCCTTCACTTCAAAAATCATGCTCAACCAACACGCCCACCTATCCATCCTAACGGCATTTTTTCATGACAGCGACAGGTGGCGCGCTCGTCGTCTCCGAGATGCCTAGCGTGATGTGCTGAGCAATCTCTCCGGCTCCAAGCGCGCGTCGTGAAGTCTGTGGTGAAGTTAGCTTCGCCTGCCCCGCTTTTGTTTGCTTGTCATAAGGAGTTCTGAGTAGCCTTCTTAACCCACGCCACTGGAAAAATTTGGTCGGTATGCAGAGTAAGCTGGATGATCTCCTGGATGTGGGCCACCTAAATGAAGTTCACGAGATGGTAAAGCATTGTGATGCGATGCCAGGTCATCGTGAAATGGTGAGATCAAATAGCGACTCTCGCATACCGTACTACGTTAGCGGGTATGTTACCAGGAAAATGCTAATGAAAACAAAGTGCGAAGAATGTTCTCTAGCTGTTGCTTCAAACAAAAGACTTGCGCTTACTTCCGGAAGAGTCGTGCCTTACCAACCACATGGATAGAGGTGGCCTACTTTACGCATCTCAGGCACTAAAAGACTTGGTTGCTGCGATGGAAGATGCCTTCACGCATTGTTTCAGCTTTAACGAGTTGAAGGCTGACAGCATCATGGGCCTTATTTCCTGCCTGTCAACAAATAAGCTGGATATGGTTGGCTGTGCGCAGCATGGGCACGTTGCAAGTGCTACGCGGCGCCCTATCTTTCGGACCCCTAGCGCCATCTGATGAATAAGTTGCTCAAATGCGGTAGGATAACTCACTGCTTGAGCAGCTTGCGCTGCGTGTTTGGCGCCCTGTCAAACGGCAGTGATCGCGCGAAACAGCGTGTCGATATTAATTTTAGCCTGATTTCCGGAATTACAAGATCTTGACAGCTTTTTTGTGGAAAGAATTCGGAGAAAGGAAGTCGTCTAGTTGAAGCGGGGCACGTCTGCTACGTGAGGGTACTGCTGAACTAGCACGCATCGGAAGTGACTGCTAGGTGTATTCCGCAAACAAAATCACCGCACCAGCAAGATGCGTGAAGCTCAGCGTAAGTTACTTCGTTATATACGATGTGGACGCATGCACTTACAAGGGACATTGATTCTTGCAGATTGGCGACAGCAGACAAATCAAAGTGGGGAGCTGCGCTTGCCGTACTCGCATCGCGGGGAAGTGCAAGCACGCCGCGGTAGTTGCCCTGTACATACAGGACAGCAAGTGCGACTCCAAAACATATCATCCAAGAACGTGGGGTGTACCAACGTCTCGTACGTAAGAGCTACCCGAGGTATTCTAATGTTGCTCTCCCCAAGCACAAAAAATGAGGAACTTACCAGTTTTGTTAGACTATGCTGGGAAAATATTTTCGCCCAATTAGTTACTGGAAGTTCGAGACTATTTATGTTGTTGCAATTTTTCAGTGAGTGCAAAGGGGGCTCCAATAAACCACGTCGTCAAATATTTTGGTGATCTCAACTGCCCCTTAGTTGGTATGCTGGGCGCATAAGGGTAAATGCCAGCTGAGCCAGCTGCAACCCCTCCTCGTAGCTCTCAGCAAGCCCTGGCGCTGTTTGAATAGGAGAGTATTGGGAAAGAGTTCCACAGCTTTACTTCGGTACACTATGGAAACAAACTACTTTGCTGCATATGCTGTTACGCAATACACGTGTCCTGTTGCTGCCATGCTTGTTGTAAAACCAACGAATTGAGCGTTAATGCACTGGGCATAACGCCGGAACATAAAACAGTCTGCCGTCGGACAAGCGCGATCCAGCGTTGACGCCGTTCTACTTCATACGGTCGGCTCGGCAACCTGTAAAACATTGTTCCTCGAGAGTTGGTGTACGTGCTGTTGCAGCCCATTAGGCAACAGCTCGGGTTGCACTTCAACATTGCTCAGAAAAGGCAACAGATACGCGCGAAATAGTGCACAGACAGGCTTTCCGAACGCAAGCGGACCGGTCGTATCCTGCCGAGTGCGCGCTCGCCGCCGCGAGGGGCGCCCTAGTAGGTGCGGGAACTACGTTCGCAACCTGCCTATAGCGTAGAAATCACCAATCAAGTGATACGGTTTTTTGTCATCACGAGGTTGAACTTCCATGTCGTAGGAGAGAACGCATCGAAGCAAGGGAAGCGAGAAAAAATGAAGTACCTCAAGTTGAGGCGCACAACATAACTGCATAACTGCAAAGTTTATATCAGCAAGACCAACATAAAGCGTTTGTAGATGTAAAACAGGAATTGTTCACATCACATTGTATGCCCAGAAATATCTGCATATCTGAACAGAATTTCCCACCCGACAAATTATTGTTTGCACTGCACCTTGTTCACCGTTTCTGGGTATATACCTCCATTATATATTGAATTTGCGCTCCATTTCGTGTCATATTGTTTGTTTGAGAGCTAACAGCCATGTATATGGAGTCGTATGTATTATTTCATTAAGAATAAATATTCTTTTTTCTGTAAAGCATTTTTGGCATTATATGAGCGCTACTAAATACGCGAACTTAGTTCTTTGCAGGTCTCTGATATTTGAAACCAAATTTCCCTTAGCGCTCTCATTATGCTGAGTTTTGACCATTGATGCCTACAGTTGTACCTTTCATTGCAAAATTAAATAAACTTGAAATAATCATGGTTCACTCGAGCGGCCCGTTTCAACTGATGAGGCGCGCACCAACCAGTAGACGATAAGGACAAGCGCCTGTAGCTCAAGACACTAATAAAGTTACGCCAGACAGAATTGCATACGGCACCCCATAATAGTCCCTTAAAATGTTAAAGTGGCACTGGCAAACTGCAAACAACCGCCTACTGCGGAAGCTTTCTCTGTTTGGTGCAATTATGAGTTTCACAAGTGTTGCACTGAGCGCGAAGCTAAAGCGCTGCGATAAAATGACCAAAATTTAGTACATAGTACGTTAGGCCAGCTGCAGTGATAAAGTCGCCTAGCCTTTAAAATTATTTTCCGATGCGCGTATTGCGCCCAAAGAAGCCGCGGAGCGAGAAAGCACTTTACAGTGCAACCAAATAACCGTATTAACCAGCGTACGGGAGGCATCTCGGAGCCGACAGCAGCGCCGCCGCATCGTCCTGAAAAAATGCTGCCTCTCCGGCGCTCCGATGCTGACACCTCCCCCTCTAGCCACCATACCACGACGCAGAAGTAATGACGGTGACGCCTTTTCGAGGCTGGGCTAGGTCTCTCCGGATCGGCGTCAACGATTCCTTCTCCTCCTAGCATTATACGTCCCACGGCACACGGAGAGTCCGTTTTCGTTATACTATAGACCGTTTCATCGGGCGAGGAGGATAGGGCGCGCGGAGAGCCTTTCCTCCTCTCTGGCTTGGGCGATCCGGCGCGGCGCAGCTTGAAAGTATTGCTGTCGCGTGCTGCGGAACGATTTCTTGATGTTTTAGATCGTACTCTGAAATTTACGCCATGTCCGTTCATATAAGGTCGTCAGGGAAGCCTTTCGGTAAATCGGTAACTACAGTAGGCAGAAATATCTCTTGGGGGCGCAAACATGTGACGCGCATAATCAGCCACGGTCTACGCACATTATATCGGTTTTAACTCAGCATAGAAAACCGGTGTCTCTTTATTAGCAGCATGAAATGGTAAATCTTCTCAATATCTGATCGCTTGGCGTAGGGAGTAAAACATAGCATAAGAGCGCATGCTCGTACACGGCCAACCTAAGGCAACCACGAAACATCTAAGCGGAAGGCGCAATCAAATATTTGTGATGCACCGGCATCGTTCTCGCGCATTTCAAGTCTAGTAGGCTTGAAATTACCATATGTCTGCGCTAGCCTTCCTGCATGAGGCCGATGGCGCTGCTCAACACAGCGATCACTGCGGTTGGTGATCCAGCACGGCACATATGTAAGCTGTGCGCTTCGGCATTGCCTTTTTGGCCTGCATACAGCCATAATATATGAGGGATCGCATAAAAAGAATGCGATGCCTATTTTTGAGGACAAAATTTCCGTAATACGTGTGAGTGCGTCGCAGAGAACGGAACGAACACAACCGAAAAAGAAATTCGGTTATCATCTTCTTTCTAGAAAACGCAAGAGAAAACGGGCTATCACCGCAACAGGGCCTCGTATAGTCACGCCGCACAACGTTTATAAATATATCACCACTGATGCGGTATGCTTGGACCAAGTGGTATATAGAACAAAGATATATGTAATCCAGCACCTACCACTGCTTAGGATGCTCGCGCAGTTCGTAAACAGTCCCTTTGCTGGACAAGCGTAATTCAGACTGTAAGGTATGCTGCTATCACTTGTCAAAACTATTTTATTCGGGGGCGAAATCCTCATCCATCGAACCAAGTAGTCACGCAGTGTAACCTGCAGCGAACAGTTTAAACGCTTGTCAAAGTATGACATCACAGTTCCTATCGTAGCAGAACGGTACCCACGCTCACGCTGTTACGATCGTCGCGTATGTTTCATGGCTCCTAAACCGCAGCTTAGAAATAGAGGATAATACTGCAATAAGGTCACATTAGTGACTGGAACATTCATAAATACACAATTCATCTCCGAGGCTGATTGTAGACTCGAATATGTGCGCACACATCGCGCTGCGTGTTCCGTCCACCTCAACGCCAGCAGGAATTCCGGCCATGACGCCTTAAACCACTTCAGCACGGCTCACAGAACCGTTTACCACGTAGAAGACACACGTAATACTAAACAGGCGAAAACAAACGCCAGAACCTGCCGCCGAGCCTATACCTGCCATGCAAAAGACAGCTTTCACCCAAGCCAGTATGGCGCTGCTCATAGGCGGCGCCACTGCGCTCACAATATGGCGGCGCCTACGAAAAAACGGTCTATAGGCTGCGGCGAGCTCGCAGCGTGGTCTGTGAGAAGTGACGAGCCTTTTCACACTCGAAAAAGGGCATGCAGAAAAAAAGTGCGAATCGGCGCAAAACTCGGCCTAGAAACGTGCTTCGCCACGGCTAGCGTTCAATACGACCCAAGCTGTTACGACCCAGATGTCATTTCCCGCGCCGCCACCAGGCGCCGCTACTATACCTCAAACTCCAGCGCAAGACGCCCATCGCGCCCCGTGTGCAGTGTTGCCACGACACATTAAAAAATAGTAGATTTTTTCGCGAAAAATCAGTAGAAATCAGTAGATTTTTTATTTAAATTTTTGCACTGATTTTATGAGCCCACGAATTCAGCGCTTATATTAGTACTCTGTTGAAGTATTGTAGCTTCCAGGAAATAGTACAAAAATTGACCCCGAGATTCTTAGCGATACTTTTGAAAAACCCGCGGATCCAGAGAGACATTGTCAAGCACGAATTTAGAAACAGCGAAGCCCTCCGATGGCCTATTTAAAGGCGTCAGATGGCAGTTAGTACCTGAAAGCTTCAGAGTATAGTATCTTCCAGACAGGTGTAATTGGAGATCGCTGGGAGAGGCCTCCATAGAGGCCTCCGTGCTGCAGTGCACATAAAAATAGATTGGTCATGATGATGATGATGTTGATGATAATGGTGGTTTCATAGTTGTGGAGTTCGATAGTACACCCACTTTCACAAATTCACCGCCTCACCGTTTCCCATAGAGCATAGAAACTCTATGCCTTTTCCCCACTTTGCTCAAAGGCAGAGATAGCGCCACGTTTGAGAGTCTGGAAACGCAGGAGTGTATGTTAACCTCGGAACCAACCACGTTTTTTTTCTCTCGCTAGGTGGCATCACATTAATTTATGATAACTCAAAGGGAAGCTCATTACTTTTCGAAGCGAGATCGGGATGCCTTAGAACACGCACCTATAAAGCGAGATATAAGAAGGAAGAAGAAGCATGTGCTTGCTGCGGTAAAGCTAGGGAAACGACGGAGCATATTTTATTAGAATGTGAAGACGTCTATCCAGCGGTCGATTTAGGCACCACTGGCCTCCTTGAAGCCCTTGGGTTCAGCGGGAGCAGTGGTAAAGCAAACAGGTCCGCAATAGACATCAGTAAGAGGCGATTGGAGGATTGGTGGAAGAAAAGTAGGGAAACGACAAAGGACGGAGACGTACAAAAGCACAGTTCGCAATAGGGTATCAGAAAATTTGGACGTGGTAGTTCATAGTGTTTTTTTTTTTCATTGGTTAACCTAGGTAGGATATTAGACAGCATAGTAGCAAGAGCTTGGTGGCGCAAGCCACCGCCCCATTCCAAAGCGGACGCTCATAACATCCATCCATCCATCCATCCTCTGTAACCTCTATAACCATCCATCCATCCATTCCCTGTACTGAAAAAGTTGCAGATTTCACTTTCGTTTCAGTAGAAAAGCACGAAAATCAGCAGATTCAAGCGCTTTATCACTGAATCAGCAGAAAATTTTAAAAATCAGTAGATCTACTGATAAATCAGCAGCCGTGGCATCACTGCCCGTGTGACTGTTTGTCAAACCTACAACGGGCGTGGCAACGTTACTAGACTAGCTTCAGTTGTAAAACTCCCCGCCCGCGCGCTTACAGCCGCTGTCGTCACTTCTGTGACAGCCGCCAGATGGCAGCGTCATTCCATCGAGCTTAGGGTGCCTCGATGCCTCGGCGGGCAGGCATCGAGGCACCCTAATCGAGCTCCACTGCAGACGCGTCGCCGCAGCCTTGAGCTCGTGCGGACGGGCAATTCGCGCGTGTTTCACGCTCGCTGGCGTTCTCCCTTGTCCGAATTAGTGATACCACGAGAAAGCAGAAAGCATAGGATTTATCGGGCAAGTTGGTTCATACTGAATGAAGGGTAAACTGCACGAAACGAAGAAACGCATACAGCGAAGCGCTGAAGCTGCGCTTCTAAATGTCCTGTGTTTCTTTCTGTCATCTTAATGTTTCGCGCAGTTTAGGCTCACGAGCCTGAAATCTGGCCAAAGTGCTTGATTGTAGGATTATCTTCATCCCCACCGAAGCTTCTCACCACGCCAAAGAAACTCCACAAAAAGAAAGATGAGGTCGGTCTTCCAACACGAGCCACAAAAAAGAAAAAGAAGTCGGCTTTTGCATTCCGTGAAGATGGTTAATCAGCGAAGCTGAAACGTGCGGTCCCTGTGTTTATCACTGGGTTAATCCCGAGGGTTCAATAAAGCATTTCTCAATTATGAGGGCACACACACACAATTGGCTGCGACGGAGAGAACGACGTCACTGATGGTATGCCCGCAGTCCGCAGTTGTCGCTTGCGTTCGATGTCTAGAGTTTGCGCGGCGGCGTGGTTAGCAGCCTTCGCCCGCGATTTGCCGCTTGTGATTCTTCGAAATAAAATTTCTTCAAAATTAAATTTGTCCGTTACGCAAAACAATGAGTGGCTCATACTCCCTTAAGCAATGGCTCATACCCTCGTAAACGCGGCCTCCACATTACGACGACAGAAGTGCAGTGAAATTCTACGCTGGAATGATGAACGGCAACGCAGCCAGCTGTGGAAGACGACGACCAACGCGCGAGCAGTGGCACGAGCGCGCGCCATGGATTTCGCAGGGAGTTCCCGTAGGCACGAGGAATCGCTCTGTTCCACTCCGAGCGAAGCGTCGCATTGATAGGAGCACAGAAAAAGTGGTGCGCCGAATTGTCGACATCGTTCCGATAGCCGCCTATGCAGCCAGGTACGCAGCATGTCGGCATCGTCTGCTGATATTCTCGAGAAACTCGGCGAAGGCTACAGTTCCACGGATGACATGCTTGCTGAAATTCGCCGTCAACAACAAACCACAAAATACACCAACGCTACACCGCGTACTTAGTGCGGCCCGTCAGTGAGGAAGGAAGTGCCTTCGTGGCGCGACTGCAGCGCCACGAAGGCGCGGGCGGGTGGCGGTTCCGCGCAACGGCGCCGAGTTTGAAAACTGAAACTAGCCGGGCGTGGTGCGCCCAGGGGTAGCACACTCTCAAGTTCTACATATGGCCAAAGAGGGCGAAAAAATCGACCGCGCGCTGCTGCTAACAAAACCAGCGTAGTAGAATCACTTCGGGATGCTAACGTTAGTTCCAACATTTCCCGGTAGAGGCGTCGTAGTAAGCGCAATTTTATTTTACAAACTTTCTCTTACAATTACCGAAGCAATTTTGTTACATAAAAAACAGGGCAAAATTATAATTGCTAATTAGATATTGTACTCTTTGTTAGTAAGTTTATTGTTTCTTCGTCATTATAAACGCAAATAGCGTTCAGCATCATCGATCTTTCACGTGACCTCTGGCCTGGATTTAAAAATTTTACCGGTATTTTCGAGTGCACGGCGGCACGGATTCCTTCGTTCGTACACTCAGACTGGTTGCTTCTTTGTTTCTAAAACTAGTTTCTTGCGCTTCGATGTCTCGCGTTATTTAACTTGGGGTGAAGTTACGTGTTTGCAAGCAGATAGGTAAGCCCGGAAGTTGGGTTTCGGTCGTGAGCCATTCTGAACAAGTCTGCATCGAAACGGGAAGTCTGCAATGGTGAGTCGTTTAACACCGCTGCTTGAATCGTTATATAATATCCGTCTCATTACCTTCCAGGCGGGCACAAGTTAACGAACTAGATCCTGCATTACATATGGGCAGTCAGGATCTCAGTTGCTGTATCCTAAATAAACCTTTACTTGCGAGGCTGTCGTTTACACACACACAACCAGGAAAGAAAGAGCGATATCGGAACGCGCTTCTCATTTTTCATCTTACTGTAGCCGTGGTCGTAGGTAACTGAGTAGCTTTATCAATAAACACATTAAACTTTTTTTTCGAGTCTGCCGGCAACGTCTTTCGTCCACAAAACCGAATAATCCTTTGGTAAAATGAAGTGAAAGTACAGAATTTAATGTATTAAACAGTTGCAAGCATTATAATTCGCCCATATTTCGTACTTGTTGGTTCCAAATGTTCTTGCTGTTCAGTTTGGTTTACCGTAGGGCATGTATTTTTGCAGTAGTGAAGCGGTGCATCACGTTCGTGCAGAAAAATAATGCATCAGTTCTTATAGCTTCATGACTTTCATGCATTTTCTTGTGGAAACAGCAGTGTGATCTCTTCTAGCGTATAAATGAACGCACAAATGTTCTCATTTGTGATCTTAATAATACTTAAGCTGTTGACATGCATTGTAGTTAGGCAGACATCAATTTTATGGACAACCCGCCGTGGTTGCTCAGTGGCTATGGTGTTAGGCTGCTGAGCACGAGGTCGCGGGATCGAATCCCGGCCACGGCGGCCGCATTTCGATGGGGGCGAAATGCGAAAACACCCGTGTACTTAGATTTAGGTGCACGTTAAAGAACCCCAGGTGGTCTAAATTTCCGGAGTCCTCCACTACCGCGTGCCTCATAATCAGAAAGTGGTTTTGGCACGTAAAACCCCATAATTTAATTTTTAATTTTATGGACAATAGCAATATTTATTTAACATGCTGCTTAAGCACCCTAGAACAGAGAGTGTACATTTGCATATGCTCTGTAGTCGCAAATCATAACATATATGTCACACCTTTATGCATTTCATATTGCAAAGCTTTGCTTTTTCAATTTCTGATTCAGTCCAAATTTCTGTTCCAGACATGCAGTAATGAGGACGGCACCAGTATAAAGCAGCACACTCCACGCACTAAACAGAAGCTGCTGCCTGCTACAACAAGGCCATTGTGTGGACGTTGGCTACTACTACAAGGTAAACAACACATGGTTCAGAAATAAATATGTTTGATATATGCTGCATTGGCTTGCTGTTTGCAGCAGATATGAATGTTTGTTTATATTTATGGTTCAGTATAATTGGTTCAAACATAAAAGAAAACACACATAAGTTTGGCTAATCTGTGCTGTATCTCATGTGTCACCGTTTTACCCCAACAGAGTCTACGCCAAGCACATCTTGGTCATCACAGAAGCTCCTATCTGCGCCAACAGGAAGGGGCTGTAGCCGAATTTGCAAGGCTTTTACACCAAGAACAAAGAAGCGCATGCAGAAGAATATCGATGAGATATCAAGTCTGCAGAGGACTGTGTCAAGACTGGAAAGAGCTTCAGCCACCATTCCACCAGCACGGACATTTGGCTGAGTCATCCAGGTAACTCAAAAAGGACTTTCTAGAAATTCATCGTCTTCAGATGCACCTGCAACATCTGACCAAGCACGGACGACGCTGGCCAAAATATCGAGTTCCGTCAGTTTGCCCTCAATCAGCTTCCTAGCCATGTCAACTCCATTTGTGACAAGGACTCGAGCTGGTCACCGACCCCGCGGCACCAACAAGGCAGGGCAACAGCGTAAGCACTGACACGACGCCGTACCTTACTTTCACGCGCAACACACGCAAAGTCACTTGGACAAACACCATGCAAGACTTGGGGAGCGATCACTACATTATTTCCATAGAAGCAGAAGGCGGTCCGCAGGAACACAATGCCGGTCGTCAAATGAAGATCACCAACTGGAATCGGCTACGCAAACATCGTGATGAGCAACAGATGGAAGACATCACAGATATAGAACAGTGGACCGACCAACTGCGGTGGGATATCGAGCGCATGACGCAAACGATCCCGTCGACAGCTGGGCTCGAGACAATAGACTCCCGGTTGCTGCACATGTGGGAAGCCAAAACTAACCTGCAGCACCGATGGAAACAACAGAGACACAATAGGAGACTGCGTAAACGGATAGCACAGCTCAACAAAGAAATAGAAAAGCACGCGCTTAACCTGCAACATCAACAATGGGAAGAGAAATGCGCGGAGATGGATGGTCAACTCACCACGCGTCGCACGTGGCAGATACTGCGGTACATGATCGATCCCGCCAACACCAAGACCACACACATGCAAGGCATATACAAAATCATACACGCTTACGGGGGAACGGAAGAACAATTCCTACGGGATACGGAACGCCTTTACATATCCCAAACGCCACCGCAAATATATCCAGACTACTCAGGAGAAAGCAACGCCACCCTAGACGAGGAATTCTCCGTAGCCGAAATCCAGGCGGCCCTCGTAAAGCTGAACACCAAGTCGGCCCCTGGCCCCGATCAAATACCCAATCGGGCACTACGCAATCTCGATTACGGATCGATCGAGAAACTAACAAAATACATTAACGAGTGCTGGGCGCACGGCAAGCTACCCCGACAATGGAAAGAAGCAAATATCACACTGATACCGAAACCCGGAAAGAAATTACAGCTGGAAAACCTGCGCCCCATCTCCCTCACGTCCTGCGTGGGCAAGTTAATGGAGCACGCGTTTCTCAATAGACTCACGGATTACCTCGAGGACAACGACTTATTTCCACACACCATGATTGGGTTCAGAAGACATCTCTCCACGCAAGACGCCCTTCTGCAACTAAAACACCAAATCATAGACAATCCGGGGCGTTCGACGAAAGCCATCCTCGGGCTCGACCTGAAGAGGGCCTTCGATAACGTTCGCCAGGATGCCATATTGCGACAAATAGACAATCTAAATCTCGGCCTGCGCACGTACAACTACGTCCGAGACTTCCTCACGGGAAGAACCGCTCGCATGCGAGTGGGGCAACTACAGTCAGAGCAAATCAACATCGGCAGCTCGGGCACCCCGCAAGGCTCGGTGATCTCGCCAATGCTCTTCAACCTCGTCCTGCTGGGGTTGCCCGACCAACTGTTTCAAATCGAAGGACTGCATCACACGCTATACACGGATGATATTACGATCTGGACGACAACGGGCAGCGACGGAGCGATCGAGCAACGTTTACAACAGGCCATCCAATGCGTAGAAAACTACCTCGTGGGCACGGGACTCGCCTGCTCGGCCGAAAAATCCGAACTGCTGCTGTATAGACCAGTCAGAAAGGGGCGCCCACCTAAATGCTACACCCCCCAGGAAAAGCAAAAGATCCTATTAACGGCATCAAATGGCCTACCCATCCCGATAGTAGAGAAAATCCGGGTACTAGGAATGATGATAGAGCATAAGGGTGGCAATGGCGAAGCACTTCGCAAGATAACGGCAAAAGCCACCAGCATGATGCAGCTCATTCGACGCATCACCAACAAACACGCGGGCATGCGCGAAGGCAGCGTCATCCGACTCATCCAAGCCTTCGTCATTTCCCAGATAAGGTACACGGCAGCGTTTCACAACTGGACGGTTGCGGAAAAAAACAAGCTCAACGCGCTCATACGCAAGGCGTACAAATGTGCGTTGGGACTTGCGCCTGGAGTCAGCACCACCAAGCTCTTAGAACTAGGCCTACACAATACGCTCGAAGAACTCGTGGAGGCGCAACAAGTGTCCCAACTTGAACGCCTATCCAAGACCCGCCCGGGCAGACACGTGCTTGAAAATCTCGGCATCACATACCACTCGCAACATGGCGTCAAAGTAGACATTCCAAGACCCATACGCGAGCAACTATACGTACCCCCATTGCCTCGCAACATGCACCCCCAACACCACACGGGGAGGCGTAAAGCCAGGGCACAACAAATGAACAAAAGTTACTCTAATGACAAGGATGCGGTCTTCACCGACGCAGCCCGCTATCGAGACAGGAAGAGTTTCGTGGCAGCAGTTACTAGCCACCGAGGCAACCACCTCACGAGCGTCACCGTGAACACGGCACATGCCGAAGCGGCAGAGGAAGCGGCCATAGCACTGGCCCTCACACAAACCAAAGCTACATACGTGATCTGTGACTCGCAAACGGCAATTCGCAATTTTGCAAATAGGCGCATCTCGCAAGAGGCGTATCAGATACTCCAGCGACATCCCATACACCAGGGAGAGGCCGACATTGATACCCGAAGGCATTTGCTGTGGATCCCGGCACACACTGGAATGAGCACCCCCAACGAAGCGGCTCACGGCGTTGCTCGAGGCCTGACTCACCGAGCAGCATCGGAGGAAGAGCCCCCGCGGGGTACTGCAAACGTCTGGGCATGGGAGGATCGTATGACCACTTTTCACGACATCACGGCACACTACCAATTACAAAGACGCATATACCCATTCCCTCACGCTATGTTAGACAGGACGCAAGCTGTACACTTCAGACAATTACAAACAGACTCTTACAGAAACCCCAGACTCATGCACGCCATGTATCCAGACATGTACACTACAAACAGATGCACATCGTGTGGCGAGGTTGCCACACTAAATCACATGCTATGGGAGTGTCGGGACCTAACAAACAAGTCGGGCAGTGCCGACCCCTCCGTCTCTTCCACCGCCAGCCTCCAGTCACGCTGGATGACCGCACTGCTCAGCTCTGACCTGACAGAACAACTCTGGGCCGTCCAGCGAGCCGAGGAAGCCGCTTCGAGACAAGGTCTCGGAACCGCGTCCGCGGCGGGTGCCCAGACCCACTAAAAGACGCCGGACTCAAATCTTGCTGATTTGAAATTAAAGTTTACGCTCAATGCCCATTTTTGTTAGAGATCATTCATCCTCATCCAAACATAAAGGTCAACCGATTCTTCGCTGATACTTAATACCAGTCACTGTCTAGTAGCCTAACATACCTGTAGCAGTATCTTCTAGTGTATGTTGTCATCCGCAATTCCTCTCCTGAAATAGCTGATGCAGCATTGGCATGTGTCTTGCATTAACCTATGCACATGCGCTGTGCACCATTTTACTTTTCTTGATGTTTTTAGCCTTCAATGCTTGCAGAGCAGAGTGGCTTCTCTCTTGAATGCAAGCTTTCTAATTTTCCATATTCCTAGTCTCGTTGATGATTGCTCCTCTTCCTTGATAGCCTGGGTCTTTATGCAAGCTACACTGAAGTGATTGATTGCAGAATCTTGGTTGTGGTAACTGTGTTACGTTCCTCGGATGTGGGGGCCTGGTCAGTTGCATTGGTAAGCAGTCCCTCGAGGTAAGCATTTGCTCCTGCAGTCCGCAAAGCGACATAGACTCCCAGTATACACACACCGTAACTGGTGCGCCCCGTTCGTTCTGGCCTGCTGCAGCCATGGGCAAATTGTGCCTGTGGCCTACCTCGGCCATGATTTGCTCAAAACGGAGACCAGCATATGTGCTTATATGGTTCAAAGTGTATGAAGTTGATAGCCGTATGGGTGGAAAGGCCCACAAGAATGGCTGCCGAAGGTGATGCCCACAAAAGCGACTTGTCCACATAGCGACAAAGTGGGACACAAAGTGTGAGCCACACATAGCGGCCCTTGAAAGTAAATAAATGTGCAGGTTGGAAAGGAGTTAACGCTAAAATGCCGGGTAGTCCATGTCGATGTGTTGGTTGCGGCAGCAGATGCCTGCGTCACCTGATTGCTTCGCAATGGAAGTTCCTCATCTTTAACGGCAACTGTTGGTTCAAACAGGTGCGAGGCTCTGTCCAATCTATTTGTACCGCTGGTTGTCGCTCGTTACCACACCACCACATGCGACAAAGGCAAGCATTATGCCTGTAAGATGGTTCGTAGCCAATGTATAATGTATTGTCTGAACCTCATGCGGTGACTGATTGCTGTTTAATTTTGCTGTTATGTCACTTGGTTATGGTCGCAGTGTTATGTTTTTCAAATATTGCGGCCTGGTCGATTGCACTGGGAAGCAGTCTCTAGAAGTAAGCATTTGCTCCTACAGTATGCACAGTGACATAGACTCCCAATTTACACACACTGTGATTCGTGCTCTTCGTTCACCCTTTCCTGCTGCAGCCATGGGCAAATTGTGCCTCTGGCCTTTCTCGGCTGCGACTAGGCATGAATGGAGACCAGCATACGTGCTTACATGGTCGGACGTGTATGAAGTTGGGTGGAAAGGCCTGCAAAAGTGGCTGATGAAGGTGGTGCCCACGTAAGCGACTTGTCCATACTGGGACAATGTGGGACACCAAGTGTGAGCCTCGCATTAGCGGCCTCTGAAAGAAATGAAACGTGCAGGCTGGAAAGGAGGCAGTGCTAAAATGATGGGTAGTCCATGTCGCTGTGTAGGCTGCGGCAGCAGATGCCTGCGTCACCCAATTGCTTCACACTGCAAGTTGCTCATCTTTAACAGCGACTGTCGCTGCAAACAGGTGGGAAACTCTGTCCAACCTGTTTCTGCTGCTGGTTGTCGCTCGTTATTAGACCACCACGTGCGACGAAGGCAAGCATTACGCCTGTAGGTAGGCGGCTGAATGTACCGTAAGAGACCCGTGTATGTGAATGCTCACTGTCGCCATATGGTTCGTAGCCAATGTACAATGTATTGTCTGAACCTTATGTGGTGATTGATTGCTGTTATGTCACTTGGCTACGGTCGCAGTGTTATGTTTTTAGATCATTGCGGCCTTGTCGGTTGCACTGGGAAGCAGTCTCTCGAAGTAAGCATTTGCTCCTGCAGCCTGCACAGCGACATAGACTCCCAATTTTCATGCACCGTGATTCGTGCTCCCCGTTCGCCCTTTCCTGCTGCAGCAATGGGCAAATTGTGCTTCTGGCCTTTCTCGGCCGCGATTAGGCATGAACGGAGACCAGCATACGTGCTTACATAGTTCGATGCGTATGAAGTTGATAGCCAGATGGTTGGAAAGGCCCGCAAAAGTAGCTGATGAAGGCGATGCCCACGAAAGCGACTTGTCCATTTTGAGACAATGTGAGACACCAAGTGTGAGCCACACATTAGCGGCCCCCGAAAGAAAGAAACGTGCAGGGTGGAAAGGAATGAACGGCTAAAATCCGGGGTAGCCCATGTCGCTGTGTAGGCTGCGACAGCAGATGCCTGCGTCACCCGATTGCTTCGCAATGCAATTTGGGCATTTTTAACGGCGAATGTCGCTGCAAACAGGTGGCACACTCTGTCTAATATGTTTCCGCTGCTGGTTGTCGCTCGTTAACCTGGCCACCACGTGCGACGATGACGGTGAGCCGTTTAAGAGCTCGCGTCAATGATTGCAGCGTATCTCGACATGCAAATTTTATTTCTGCTATTGCACGAGAATGTACACTGCTTGTCTTCTGCCAATAAAGTCGCGCGTTCTGTTCACTCACTTGTGGCTTGTTTGTATGGGCGTCAGTAGAGGCTCTTGGCAATTATAACGCACCAGCTACGCGGCAGCGAAGGCATTGAGGCATGCCGCATAGCCTGCAGAGAAAGCACGGCGCGTACCAGCGTACGTGACCGGCAGAAAACGGCCATATTGGATTTCGCTCTAAAAAAATGTGCACTTCCGCTTCCGGATTGAGCAACGTCATCTGGCGTCCACCTAAGTAAGTTCCATGCGCTGCCGCTGCTTGTTTTCGAACCACTGCGGAAGGTACAGTTTCCCTTCTCTAAATTGGTTCTTTATTCTATGGTGCGCCTGCATAGTTCCGCTTCGTTTCTCAGCGCTTGAACGTTCGTAGATGTGATTCTCTTGTACGTTCAGTGCGGTTTGTTGTAATACGGTCGTTCGCACTTAAGTACAATGTGGTCGGCTATTTTTGCGTCGCGTAAAAAAAGGACGACTGGCTTTGCTACCTTTCGAAAGAACCGGCGCGGTATTGGTTCTCCCTTGCGCGGTCGCGTGCTGCTGTTGCTGCTTGCCGGACGCCTTCAGCATGTTTTCGGCTCACTTTGTGTGTGTGGGTGCGCGCGCGTTTGCGTACGTGTGCGCGTGCGCGTGTGCGTGCGCATGCGTGTGCGTGCGCGCGTGTATCTGTGCGCGCGCGCGTACATGCCGGTTTGTATGTGCCGGCGTGTTGCCTTTTGTCTAGTGCGTACTACGTGTTTTGTGAGCGTGTTTGTGTATGCGTGTGTGTGTGCGCATGTTTCTGTCTGCGTCGTGTGTGTGCGTGCACGCGTGCACGTGTTAGCGTGTCTGCCTGCATGTATGTGTGCTTGTTCGTGTTTATCAATGTGCGCGTGCGCGCTTTTGTGCCTGCGCTTTGAGAGTGCATATAATTGTGTGTGCGTGCGAGTGCGTTTTCTGTGCATGCGTATGTATTGCGTAAGGTCGGTAGAACTTTATTCGCAATAAAACTCTTCTAATTTCGTGCAGCTGGTGTTCCCGCCTGAAAGCCGAGTTTGGTTTCAAGCCATCCTGGACAACTGCTGTATGACGCGCCGTTTCTCGGGAGGATTAGTGGGAAGGCGTCATGTATACGCTTTCTCCTTTTTCGCTCCTCTGCCCTGATGAAACGATATCCTTGATTGTTATTGTGAAAGGAACGTTACATCCAGAGCATAAATAAATGATTAAAAATCTGGTAGTGTGTTTTGCCATTACACTCATTCTGATCTTAAAGGCGTGGATTTCCCGTTAGCCCACATTTCCGTTGATGTAGACAGCCGCTGAAATGTGAATGGTAGGTTATTCGAGACCTTCTACGCATATAACCATTGTCTTCAGGAGCTTTAATGAATTCTGAAAATTTGAAGTGTTGCGCTTTAGAGGTATCATATACAAGCTTTAGATATTTCTGGGTATCTCTTAGGTATCTCTGGGTATCTTGGGTATCTCTGGGTATCTTTAGGTATCTCAGAGTAGTTTGCATACCCTTCGAGAGCTGTCGCCTATAGCCCTATTGAAATTCGTAACTACAGTTTGGAGCACTGTGGAAGCTAGAAGGCGTGTCCTGGCTCTCGAGAAAGTGTTTAAGCTGGAAGTGTAGGTTGAAGAGTTTGAGGTTGCTCACACAAAGGCTTTTTTATGCCTTTGCAGTAGGAGTGTCAACGGATAAAAAAAGAAGTGTATGTGGGTCAAGCGTGGGAAGCTGCTCATGTGGTAGAGGCGTGTGTGTGTGTGTGTGTGTGTGTGTGTGTGTGCGTGTGCGTGTGCGTGTGTGTGTGCGTGTGCGTGTGCGTGTGCGTGTGTGTGTGTGTGTGTGTGCGTGTGTGTGTGTGTGCGTGCGTGTGTGTGCGTGTGTGTGTGTGTGTGCGCGTGCGCGTGTGCGCGTGCGTGCGTGCGCGCGTGCGTGTGTGCGCGCGCGCGCGCGCGCCCGTGCAGGCGTGCGTGTGTGTGAATTCGCTCCTCAAAAAGGAGTATGTGTGTAAGTGAGCTACTTCGTTGCTGGTCTGTTTGCCAAGAATTGGCGAGAAAGCACAATAATCAATGTAACTTGAAATAATAAACTGCAAAGCATGCTGGAACAGTGGCGACAGCAGCATATGCACTTACAAACATGCAGCTGTGTGGCAATCTTAATGCATGACTGCAACATCTGCAAGGAGGCTTGCTTCTTCAGTAAGCAGCACAAAGTCCATATTTTTGGCTTTTCTCGTGCAAACCAAAACTAGGCTCATTGCCAGTGATCTTGTCTTTTGTTCAATAGCATTTGTTTATCTTGAACTTAGAGCGTCGTTTCTCGCAGGTCATGCAGATTATAGCAGCAGTTTCCCATGCAGCCTTGGTGCCTTCCATCAGGAGCAAGCCACTTGCGTTCGCCCTGAGACAGATGGTTGATGTCTTCTTGGAAGCAGTTGGGAAGACAACATTGTAAGTAGGTATAGGTAGAGTAGTGTAATATGATAACTCAAGTTATAATTTGAAACTCTGAGGCTCCTTGGCCTCCTAAGCTTGATATCATGTGCAGTTGTGTGTGGTTGGTAAATATTGCCGATGGTACAGTGCATACTGCAGGTATGACTGCTGATCCAAAGTATACACTTGCATTTTCTTGATGGCCTTTCATAATGAGGATTTTCTTTGTGCAAGAATATTCACAGAATGGGGCATTGCAGCATCATATTCTTCATTGTACATTCACTGCTAATTTCTTATGACCTTCCCGCTACCAATTTATTTGCAGGAAAGGAATATTTGTTTACTCTCTGCAATGAGTTGTTATTTGCTCCTTGCAATGCACTGTTCTACCTTTAATTTATTCCCATGTAATTCTCAAAACCTTAAAATTTGAGCTGTTTTTATTTTGAATACAATATCAAAATCAAAATGCGCCGGATTGCAATCTAGACTGCTAGGGAATTGAAAAAATTACAAGAAACCAGGTCCTCTCGTGGTCGTTAGAAAAACGGTTCCGCAGGCAATGTGCCTATTTCTTGTACTGAGCTAGCTTCTCATTGTTAATTGCAAGCATATTTCATTTCACAGTTTTACAGGATATAGCAGGCCTATCATTCTCTATAAGCACAACCTTTCCTCATTTGCATCATGAAAATCTGTCTCATGCTTAAATTGGACGTCTTGAAAAATGAATGTTTCATAATTTTGGAACTACACAAAGTATTGGTTGGGGCTAGACAGTTTCCAGATAACTTGACCGTGTTGAACCTAGCCATTACAAGACGAGAAAAAAAAAACATGCACAGGAGCACTCATTCAACCAAATGCAATGCTTGTGGCCCACGTAGCAAAATCCTTTTCCACGTGGCAAAATGTGCTTTTCAGCGAGAGAAGGCGGGCAGCCAATTTACAACCATTGTGACTCATGCGGGTAGTCGCAACACACGATGAGAAATGGTTGTGGCTCTGAGGTTCATTGAATATGTGAACACTTATATACAATCCCCCCCCCCCCCCCCCCCCACTGAGGGGTAACCGTGCAATATGTTTTGGGCGTTAAAGATGATTGTTTTAGGAGACAAGAAATTTCAGGCTACAGAAAGAAGGACCATGTAAATAGTCGCAGATTAACATAAACTGAGTAGGAGGAGCATCACAGTTTAGAGCATGAAGTAGAAAGTGGGAGCATGAGGAAGAATCATAAGTTTAAATAAGGAAGTACTACTTGCCAGCGTATTGCCAAGCTAAACCATTGAAAGAAGGGGGCGTGCTCTAAGGAAAATAGTTGACAACACATGCTAAATTTTCCAGGAAAGTATGCCTAAATTCCAATTCTTACTAAATTAGTAAATAAGAAATACAAAATAAATTTTAGGATACAGAAAAGGTCTAATAAATTACATTGGAGAGTTGGAGATTGTTGGGCTGGATGCATGTATTGCAGGGCAAATGAGAATGCCAGTGGGGTTCCCTCATTTTCATTTTGTGTGCACTCTCTGTAAAACAGTACTCTTTGTTTCCTAGTGTAATAATGTGTAAAACAGTCATTTTTAATGTCTTGTGCATCTCACACTTAATGTGCCATATCCCATAAGGTTGTCAGCTGCAGTACTTATAAAGTGTAATGCACAGATATATTGCAGATTTCATAGTGTCAGTTTTATATTAAGGTCACATACACTCTTGGACAAATGTCTGTTGTTGAGATATCTCACTGGTAGTGTCCTTAAATTTCATTCACTCTTATTTTCTATGGTGAAAAGGCTACTGTAAATTTATTTGCTTTTGCTGCTTTATGTGCCTTGTTGTATTCACAATGACATAGTGGTTTAGTGCTCACGGTAACATGCAATTCCTAGATGTGCAAAGTAGAAATTTGTCCTACCTTTCACATCTTCCCACTTGCCTGAGCTCTGCATTGTGCCCAGTCACATTAATTTTGTTACTTTCAGGAGCTTGTTGCCTTATCAAATTTTCCGCAATGTACATGTGTAATTGCACAGACTGAACCCTCATGATTCTCTTTTTAGTTTGCTAATGCAGGATGCAAGATTCCAGCAATGCCATGCACTGCATTTATTGGTCAAGATGCTCAGAGAATGGAGTCCCTGCACCTCGTGGTTAACCGTGAACAGCATTTTTTTTGTCTTTTGGAAAGCTAAACGGCATTTGCTGCATCAATTGCATTTTTGCAGCTCAAATGTGTACTATATTTTTTCTAATTTTGAATCAATTAATATTGACTGTTCAGCATAAAAAAATGACGTACAGCGCGAAGGACAAGGACTGCGAGAGACGACATACTCTGCGCTGACTTCCAACAATAGTTCATTGCGTTGTCACATCGTGTGTTTATACACAAGAGGGGTCATGCGCAGAAAATGAAAGGCAGTCACAAGGGGTGTTGATCTAACAGCAAGTCATTGTACTAAGAACATGGTCACTTGAAAAAAAATCACAATTTCTATCTGTTGAGATAAAAGACTTCACTAGAGGTCGGCGTGATAGAGGGGGACTACTGCACACGCTACCCAGTTTTCTGGTGAAATCAGCTTCAATAATTTACCGTGTGAGCTGTGTCTCACTAAAACTTCCGTATCTTCAAAGCGTGATCAGTTCAATCAATAAATACCAAGTAGTCGACAAACCTACACACTTTGACAACGGGAAGCGCGTGTAGGTGACCCTGAATATTGCAATCATGATCAGCTAGATAAATATCACTTAGTGCTGGCGCCAGGCATCATCCTATGCAATATACAAAGGAATGGTGTTTTTATAGGATCATGGCTGGCGTCGCCACTAAGTGATATTTATCTAGCTCCTCATGATTGCAATATTCAAGGTCACCTAGATGCGTCTCCTGTTAAAGCGTGCAGGTTTGTGGAAGACTACCTCGTATTTATTAATTGCACTGATTACGCTTTCGAGCCTGCTGCTTCGGGAGTCTTGGAGATCTTTAAGAAAGCTGCAGCCTCTACAACTAACACATGAGGTCCCCATTGATGATTTCTTGCGCTTTATAGATCTCAGGCTGTGCCTTGCAAACAAAGTGTGCTAGTGCTTCGAACCGAGAAGTAAGAAGTCACTCTTGCCCTTTAACTCTGTACATTCAAATCTCATTAAACGAGGTATTGTAAAGTTTTGCCTCCTTAACAGCCTCACTAAATCTTGCTCAGACGAAATGCGATAGTCTTGCTGCACAGGTTGATCGCCTTTATTGGGTTGACTACCCATTGGCCTTAATTTCAGCCATAGCAGAACAGCTTCTGAGGTGCACAAACAGTGATGAGCCCGCTCAGTCAAGGAACCAGCCGGTTGAAAGACACAGGTTCGCAGTGCTACCGTATGTGCATGATGTCTCCCATAGGCTAAAAAAAATTGGGCAACCTGCAGGAATCAGTCGTTTTCTCAGTCCCGGAAAAGCAGGCAAGGCTTTGTAAGCGTGTAAACGCGCCTAAATCACGTCAGTGTTGTCGCTCTGTTGGGCACTGAAAGCGTTTTGTGACATGCACAACGAATGTGGTTTATCATATTCCCCTGTTTTGCGGCAGTAACTTTGTTGGACAGACAGGCTGGTGCCTAAACGATCGTTTAAGAGACCACTATAACAACGCCCATAACACGGTTCAAGGCCACTTGGGCATCCATTGCCGGGACTGCGGTTGCGTGCCCCTCTTTGAAGATATGGAAGCTTTAGCGAGACACAGCTCATCCGGGAAATTATAGAAGCAGATTTCACCAGAGACCTGGGTAGTGTGTGTATAGTGCCCACCCCCCCCCATCGCGCTGACACCTAGTGAAGTCTTGTATCTCAACAGATAGAAATAGTAATGTTTTTTTTCAAGTAACCATATTCTTAGTTCAATGACTTGCTGTTAGACACCCCTTGTAACTCTTATTTTCTGCTCATGCCCGCTCTTGTATATGTACACACGATGTGGCAACGCAATAAAATATTGTTGGAAGTCAGCGTAGTCTATGTCGTCTCTCGCAGTCCTTGTCATTCACGCTGTGAGTCATTTTTTCTCATTAATTGCTAACTATCCCAAGAAACAAGCCTTGTTCAGTGTATTTATAATGTTTGATACGACCATTTGCTGGCAAATGTTACAGTGTGGTATTTAACTTGAACTTATGCATGACTGCCTGTGCCTGGTGTTCTTCTAGTAACCAGATTATGGCTAATTTAATAAACCATATTTGCTAATTTGCACACTCACATGCTACCGCAAGCCCTAATCTTGTATTACTGCATCTAAGTGCAAATAATTTAGAAATTTTCTATGTATTTTAAAACACTCTCCACCTTTTCTGCTCAGAAAAATCGTTTAATCAACGGTGGTTTTTTTTATCACGCCTCCTACTGCACTTTACACCCAGACAGTAGTAAATGTAGAATATTCACTCCTTTCATTTATAGTAAAAAAATAACCCATATTCAAACTACATATTGTATAACAGACCAGTGCCTTCGGGTTACAGAACAAAAATTTATAGAAACTGGAATTGTAGTTAGAAAATTTGCTACACAGCACCTTTAGTCCAGAAAACTCTCGTTTCACAAAAGACGGCAAACTATGTGGGCACTAAAAAAGTCTAAATTATACGCCTGGCTCAAACCTTACTTAAACCACGGCTGTGCTTGGAAAGTATTTTTTCAGACTGAAAAATGTTGGCCAGTTATACTTTACATCGACTTTCCAAACCTTTCATAATGCTTTGCGATTATACTAGCGTTTGCTCTGCATTTCAATTACTTCCCTAATTCACCTCTGCAATATCCCTTTTTTTTTCAAGGCATCAGAACTTGAATTTTCGTTCATTGGAGCCTAATACGGAACATTTATTCCTTTATGTGGCCCAAAACACTGCGAGGTCAACTGAGGCTCTTTCAGTACCGCTATACGTAGTTTCTTTTCTAAAAACATATTTCATCAATACATATATTTAGATATACCTTTGTGGGAAATCTACGTGTTCTTGTACTTACCGATGTGTTTGGTGATTGTGCATGTTTAGATTTCATTTGATTTATGTATATCTTGCACTCTGTATTGTGGCATGCAATAAATATATTTACATTTTTTTAATATGCAGCGTATATCTTACCAGTCTGTGTTGCATGTTATGTGGATCTGGAAATCGTGATAACCGTTGGTGTTATACATGCTCAAAAGTGTCAAATTTGCTAGGTTGTATTTGTGCAGCGAAGACAGGTTTTGCAATATACATCATGAATTACTAATATGTAATATGATCCACACGTATAGGTGTTGTGTATGCCTATCGAAGCTTCAAGGCAGGCTGTTGGACGGGGCGTTTGGTAGCGGAACTTGAACCTTCTCGCACACGCGAGAGTTACGCGTTGATCGCTGTACATAGTAGTAATTGAAGGCGTGTACTGCCGACCCTGCCTTCCATGCACACCAGAAATAAAAGGGTGTACACTCTTCCAACACCCACATAGATGGGTGTTAATGTGGACTAGCACCCTTACACCCTAAATTTATTTTGCAGGACACCCTTCCTCTAGGGTGCTATAATTGCACCTCAACTGTAGGGTGTAGACAACAGCACCCTTAAGGTGTTCGTCTGGCAACAAACTGATTTACACCCTTAGGGGTGTTAAAATGTTTAGGGCGTGGGCCTTTTGCATCGCATCAAGAGTCTCCACAAAGTGTATGGTGTACGTTGAAATGCCCAACCGATATGTAACGATCTGGCAAGGCATCGATTAATCCCTCAAATTCTTTGTGGTTGATAGGCGGTATGTAGAGAGAAGAAATAACTAGTTTTCCAAGCAGTAAGGCTCACACCACAACTGCCGCAACAGGCGTTAGAAATTCTACAGCCCGGCATACGACGCACTTTATTATTGCAACCCCACCGGACGAGGTGTTGGCGTCGTCACGGTCCTTGCGGGAAATGGCTAACTGCGACAGAACGCCGGTCTACCTGGGTTTTACGTATGTCTATTGTACACAGAGATTGTACCTTGGGATTAAACTTATGTAAGAATTCTTTGTCGTCACCGAGGTTGTGGATAAGACCTCTGACGTTCCAATGTAATATTTCCCTGTCCATATTTACGATAATTTGTGCTGTGTGCTTAAAAGAAAAGTTACGTTAGCCAACAGGACCCTTCCCGGGCCCCGCGATGCGGGGACCGTCTGGGACGCCGATGCGCTTGGCAATGTATCCACCGCCTCAGAGGCGCTGGATGCCCCGCTCGCGGGTGTTTTGGAACTGTTCTCGCGCAGAGAAGCCCGGACGTCCTAGAGCCTACGGGCCCGGAGGACTGCTGGCTCTCCTTGCTGGCTGGCGTAACAGCACTAGCTGATCCCGCTGTGGGGGGCGAGTGGCGTTGTTGCCGATCCACTCTGCGTGGTGTTAACGGCCACCGAGGATGATTGTGGCACTATCCCAGCCATGCCACTTCGGAGAATGTAAGCACGAAAAGGGGGTTAACCTAGGGGCCCGATTTTTATTAATCATATCATGAGAGGCCAACAAACAGACACCAAGGAATGTTGGCACCTTTACCTGTACAGGTGCCTACAGAATGTAGGCACATCTACATTAGAGAGGAGTTTGCGTGCTTGTTTGCATTACATTTTTCCTTTGAGGGTTACGATTTCCTTTTCCTTCTGCCATGAAGGACACGAGCGATAATAAGCAGGCTGTTCATCACAGTTTGCACAGTGAAGTGGGTCATTTCAGGTGTTCGCCGACTGGTCGTACGACGCGCCCTTTGCAAATGTAGTACGGCCTGGACAGCTCTGAGAGCCGTTACCGAATCTTTGGCATTTAAAAAAGCGTTAGGTATTTGGTATGCACTGTCTGGTATTGATTCTGATACAGCCTGCTTCGATGTGTTCGGGAAGTGTGCTGGTACGAACGGTGAGAATCAGGCGTTTTTTCGCAATTTCCTTATCGTCTCGTTGGATCTAAATTCGCTGCACATTTATGACATGTTCCTTCCGCCCCTCTAGGAACTGTCTTAGTCACTTCTAGCAGGTCCTGTTCTAAAACGACACCTCGGAACGATGAGCGATGGGAGCGATGAGAGGTCACTGAAATTGGGGTGTCACCATATGAAACGAGATTTCTCAGTTTGTCATGTTGGACTTTGTTGTGAACTCCAAGGAGAAGGTCACCACTGGCCGCTTGAGTAATATTGTATCCAGGGCCCAGAGTGTCGGTGAAGCAATTCGCGACAACGAAAGGAGGTAGCTTTCTTGAATTCTTTTGGGGGGTTTCAGTATGGATCACTTTACCGTTAACAAAAAAGCTTAAACAATCATCCGTGTGCCCGCTTTTAAATAGAGGGTGGTAGGGCCGCATTGGAATCAGCTTGAAGCCATTAAGATATTAGAATTTCGGCAGCTGCTCCAGCCTCCCACCCCTGACCTCAACAGTCGGGCACGAGAAGCAGTACACAGCCACGATAATCTAATATGGTATAACCTAGGTTGGCTACTCACGCAACGTTTACCCTTGTTGCCTGACAGATTGAAGTAAATAAAAGTAAGTAGAAGACAGGAACGATGGAATGTAAGAGAAACACGAGGATTGGAGACGAGAGCAGGGAACGGCAACTACGAATTTCCCCAGGTTGGGTCAGTCCGGAATGCCGTCTAAGCGGAGAGAATAAAGTGGCGTGTTGCTTGAGCTGAGGAGCCTTAAAGGTCCAAACACTCTGCATCAATCAACCCCGAGGACTCCTTCTCCGGACACGGCTAAGCCGCACACGGCAAGATGCGGGAGTGTCTAATCCACGCGTGCTCAGGTACGTGGCGTCGCAACACACTAAAAGCCTGCTGACGCAGACACCCCTGCGGGGATACCCTCCTTGGCATAACTAATTGGATAGGAGGTCTGAACTTAAACGTACAAAGAGCGCAGCAATATTTATTAGCACATTACAACCACTTTTCGCCATCGGGTTTGCTTCTAGCCTCTTTCGTGGGCCGATATTTGCATGCGATACTGTAACCAGTGGCTACCATGATGTTCCGGATACATAAAACGCCCGTGAGTGCTTCGTACTCCCGAATAACAGCGAATTTACGACGAGAAACGCCGACAAGCGTCTACGTCCCGCCGCCAACCCGGCGATCAGACTCCACTCCTCGTCATTGCTGACTTCAATGTGGACATGTCGCGGTCAGATGGCAATTGGCTGCCTTCGTTTATTCTCGGACGGTTCGGGCGACAGTGCTACACTGATCTCAAGGTGCCAACGATCACGACGCGCTCCTATTTGGACTTAACCTTCGCAAAGAGCCTGTCCATCGTCGTCATCGAACGCTTGGCCCTCTACCACAGGGACCAGAAGGCTATAGTAACTTGTGCGAAATAGTAAACACCAAAATCTTCATGTGCCTCTGTGTTGTACATTTAGATATACCATCTATACAGCTTCGATTGTCATCCACCTTCACAGAGTGGAATGGCTCCGATTTTTTTTATTTGCAGTGCAGCAGATTTTATTACCTTGTAATGTCATCAATTTAAAAATGTTAGAATTACTCCTGACTCTGCTTTCAAGATTTACTTATTTTTCACTCATTGCTAACGAGGCGACACATTTCGCCGCCCCGAAATGTGTTACACACGACGACGAGTGCGCTCTGCAGTAAGTGTAACGAAGCGTTCCCGTGTGGCAGCCCACGAATGACAGTAGCGGTGAAGTGCAGTCGATCAAAGTGCACTTAAGATTGCCCGTGTGACAGGGGTATAAAACGGTATTATATGAGTATTATGCATGACAGAGCAGCCTAGACGTAGGACATATAAACGACATCTATTACGATTTCTGTTGCACTTCACTATGGCGTTGTTAGCTTCACACAAGATCATAGTCATATATTATTAGACGAAATACAACAGCCAAATGGATTTAGCTCATCAAATACGGCTTTATCACATCGCAGTATTCTCAAAAGTATTATCCCATGGAGTAACCTGGTGATACCAATAACCTAGGCCGCTATCTTGTAGCGATGCCTCATGCCTTATTCTATGCTATTCTTATCATCCACCACACACGGCCGCCTGATCCCGTTGATAATGGGGGCAGACTGTCGCTCTGACCACTGGCTTAGCGCAAAAAGCCTGAAAAAGCATAGAATCGGAAAAGGCATCGCTACAAAATACCGGCCCTAATGTCGCTCACAATGGGCTAGCTTGCTTGATTGAACTCATTACCTGTTTGCACTGTACAGGGAATAAGAAAGCTGACATGCATGCATACAGTTGGTGACATATAGATTGTCTTAACTTGCTACTTTACTTTCGTTGTACAGAAATACAGACCTTTTAGAAAATGAAAATAAGTTATAGGGCTCTACGTGCCACAACCATTTTAGTATGAGGCACGCCGCAGTGAGAGACTACCGATAATTCTGAAAGCCTGAGGTTCTTTACCTTGCTCCAAGTGTACGCTACATGGGCGTTTTCGCATTTAACTGGCATGTTGATGCGATCGCCGCTGCCGGAATTTGATCCCACGCCCTTGGGCATAGTGACGCAACCCCTTAGCCAGTGCGCTACCAAGGTGGGTCAAGAACACTTTATTGCTATACACACTATATGGACACTCCAAGCTAATTACTGCTGTTGGCGACACCGTCAGCGTCGCCGTGAGGTTCCGTATAATGCCCAAGGCCAATAAAATCGTCGCTGCGCGCCGTATGCTGTATGCGGGTGTAAAAGCGTGCGAGGGTCAGCTGGCGATTTTGGCTCTCGGATCTCGCGCACGTAACGGAGGAAAGCGCGCCACCTTCGTCGCGCGCAAGGCACCGGGGGGATGGCGTTCAACTCCGGGCTGTCCGGGCGACTGCGCTTACCTGGCCGCTGTACCTTGAAAGCCAACTGGGTACAGAGTCCGCGCTGCGCTATGTTTTGGCGGCTTAGTTCGCGCCGATGCAAGCGGCAGCATGAAGGTTAATTCGTTCGCTGCTGTTGCCGCGTTTCTTCACTGCAGTGTTTTGACGGTGAGCTTCCGCGGTCATCGAGTGCAATGTGTTCACATTTGAATTGTGCGCGCGTAACACCATGATTGTTATTTTAGTTAGTACGCCTATGCTTACAAGCTTATGCGGCCAATAAAACTATCCTAACTTCGTATAGCTGTGCAATCATTGCTCTCAATCGATGCTTCGCCTACGACTTTAACCAATACGACTTTAACTACGACTTTAAACCAATGCGAAATTCGCAGAGCATGCGGATATTGCTTTCCGCAACAATGTTACCAGAGTAGGCGGACCGCAAGTGAAACCTACACAAAAAGCTCCCAGAAAGTGCCGGAACAGACTGATGAATGACAATTTGGGCTTACTTCAGCTAAATAGAAACCAATGCTGCGCATTTCGCGTGAAAATGGCAATTGGAGGGCAACATAAGATCATTTCTTCGCAGTCAGCGCGATTCATTCCCAGAAAATAAGGCTGTATTGTTCAGGTCGGAACAGCAGCCTGCTCATTTCTATGATCGCCCTCGAGCGCATATATCCGCACTATATACTGCCACCTGTAGATCAATATCGCGACGCATGCCTTCAGTTGTGCTTCGGACACGTGCTCCGCTGTTCGCCATTAATTTGACGCCGATGGTACAGCGAAGGATTGGAACCGCCGTCCAGCCACGACTCAAGCCACTCAAGGTGAGCACAAATTGTATTGACATCGTACAATTTAAGACATCTGTACTGTTTATAGCCCAACGGGCGCCGCATTTCGATGGAAGCGAAATGCATAAACACTTGTGTACTTAGATTTAGGTGCACATTAAAGAACCCCAGGTGGTCCAAATTTCTGGAGTCCCCCGCTACGACATGCCTCATATTCTGATGGTGGTTTTGGCACGTAAAACTCCAGAATTAAATTATTGTTTATAGCCCACTCCCCTATTGATGTTCATTTGACCCTGAAGGTATATTTAAAAATAAATAAAACGAAGTTCAACAAAAAGTGAAGTTATTCCCACCAAAACAAATAGCATGACCGTGCACTTCGTTCTCAGCTGCATTGGACCACGCTAGGAAGAACAATGCGCCCGAAAACAGTTTCCAGCCGGGAATCCAGGGGTGGAATCTTAAAGGGAAGCTGAAGAGTCTGTCGAATTCAATAAGACGCTCATATACGGATGCGGGAACCTTATAAACCATGTCGGTAAAATTTGGGTTTTTTTTTTCAATTAGGAGCGACGTAATCGTCGGTTGAAATTGCGCTGTAGCTCCGCCCCCCTTTGAGTGAGCGAGCGGAGCGGAAACCGGAAACCGCGGTGTTGTGACGTCAACTCTGCTTCGTTCCTTCGCAGCGTCCGCGACCATGCCTGACCGCGCTTGTTTCTGCGTGCGTGCCATCGTGTATCTGCTTCGATCGACCCTGCATTCCTTTGTTGGTGCGTCTGCGTGTATGTAGAGTGGTAGTCAACGTGCGTGGTAGTCAACGTGAGTGGTAATCAACGTGAGTGGTAGTCAACGTGAGTGGTAGTCAACAGATGAAGGTCGCTACACGTACCGCATGAACCGGGAAGCTTTTCGCGCGTTTAAACCGTCTTTGTAGATTGCCGACAGCTTTGGACAGCGCACAAATGCCGACGATCGCATCCCCGCTTACGTTCCACGAGGAGGCATGCAGGAACACAACACTACAGTTGTTTGACCGGAAACTAGCTCACTAGATCACCGAAAGATCGCCGAGATCACTAGATCGCTTTGGAAAAAACACACTCACTAAAGAGCATTTCCAACACGAGGAGATCACAAGGCTTTGCTTTCGTTCGCGTCTAAAGCACTGCTCGCACCAGCATCGTTTGCTTCTTCGAGAGGCCGGCTCTTCGCAATCGGCTCGTACATGTAGGGAGTAACGCCGAACTCCTCAGAAAGACGCAGTCTCTCTAAATTTTCCATTACCGTCTCAGAAAACAGCACCAAACTACCTGGCACCGCGCTTCATGTGTAGCGGCAGCGGTCGGCAGCGGCAGAGTTGACGTCACGACGCAGAGTTGACGTCACAGGCGGAAACGAGACGCACGAGCTGGGCGTGTCCGCTGGTGCACTTTTCGTCAAAATAAAATATATTTGCGCTTTCTTTCGCTCAATTTGGATACGATATTCGAATTCGGAGGGTTGAAAACCATTATGTACAGATGTTCACTCATTTTTTCTGGAAAACCTTTCAGCTTCCCTTTAACGGTTCGGAAAGCGAACCATTGACTTCGCCGCTTACAATAGGCCAATCCGATGCTGGAGGTAGAAGAAAGGGCGGACGTGACCAATAGACGAGAGAGTGCCGCCTCTGAAGTGTACGTCATCATATGACGTGCTAATCGAGGAACTGCAGAATATCTCTGTATGCTAATTAAATATAAAATATAAATATTATCTGGCAAGTTCTTAAGTTTAAACGTGCGGTGCCAGGTGCTCACGCAATGCTTGAAGTTTTATTTATTATTGTCATTCTTGTTCATCGTCAACCGACATGGAGTATCACAAGCGTAAATGAGTTGGGAAAACGTAGCGCTGTGTCGCCTGCTGCCAGGAACTTGCACTATAAACGCGCCAGGAATGCAGTGCCAGCATTTCCTAAGTAGGGAGCGCAAAAACACCGTTAACTGGTTCTTAGGGCCGCCTATTGTTCTTAAGGCGCCTTTCGTCTTCTGCCTCATGGCGCGTAGGGTTATAGAAGCAATGGAACATGAAATCGAACACACCCGCCGTGGTTGCCCAGTGGCTATGGTGTTGGGCTGTTGAGCACGAGGTCGCGGGATCGAATCCCGGCCACGGCGGCCGCATTTCGATGGGGCGAAATGCGAAAACATCCGTGTACATAGATTTAGGTGCACGTTAAAAAACCCCAGGTAGTCGAAATTTCCGGAGTCCTCCACCACGGCGTGCCTCATAATCAGAAGGTGGTTTTGGCGTGTAAAAAAAAACATAATTTGTTTAATCGGACATTACAATATACGGGCCCTGAATTGTCTGCGCGAAGTAAAATTGAAGAGCATGGTGCTGACGGTGCGCGCTGTGCTGTGTAATTGAGGACGAAAGAGCGGCACTCCTGAGCTAGAGCAAAAAAAAAAAAAAAAGAAAACACCGCCCCTTCCAGTCCGTGAAGATGGTCGAACGGCGAAGCTGTGTTTGTTCCACCAATTGTTACACCATGCAAATCAAACTTCACAAGCAGTGTATATTGTAAATTTTGTTTCACCATTCTTTCATCTCCCGGCGCTGCCGATGTGTTTCCGCGTCTCACGCGCGGACTTCGGGATCGGGCTTCCGGCGCTGCCGTTCAAACTCGGCATCTCTTGCGCGCAGCTTGGGACCGGCCCGACGAGACTATTGCGTTCACTGGCCAACTCTCGCTGACGCTCGTGGTATCTTCTTCCTCAGGAGTACGCACTACTCGTGGTCTTCCCATAGTTGCAGCTGGGATGAAATGTTAAATTAAATTATGGGGTTTTACGTGCCAAAACCACTTTGATTATGAGGCACGCCGTAGTGGGGAAATTTCGACCACCTGGGGTTCTTTAACGTGCACCTAAATCTAAGTACACGGGTGTTTTCGCATTTCGCTCCCATCGAAATGCGGCCGCCGTGGCCGGGATTCGATGCCGCGACCTCGTGCTCAGCAGCCTAACACCATAGCCACTGAGCAGGAATCGAATGTGCAGAACCACTAATCCCAAGCTCCGTATATTGGGCGCAAGGCCCACCGCTGGAGATGTGTGCGTTGCAATCGTTTTGACGATTGGATGGATTCGTTTGACGAGTAATGTGGCTGCTGGCGCAAGAAGTGCTGGCAGCCACGCGCTCCTAGTATCGCGTTTCAATCGCTGGGCACTGTTCGTTGGCCGCAAACCACCAGCATTACATTTGTTTCTTTCGTGGTAGGGTGGTTCATCGCAATCGTCGATAAAATTGATGTTTATCTGGCTCGCTCGCCGAAAAAGCACCGTGTAGCAACCGCATCAGATTCGGGTACAAGATAGCATTCTCAAATGGGAAAGGGGTCACACTAACCCATTTCCCCCTGTTGAGCTATTCCTCCCCGGTTAGTTCACATGGCCCATTTTTAGCGAAGCCCGACAACGACGGCACTGGGTCCTCTTAACAAGCACTGTAAAAGGGCAGCCAAATAAGATGTTAACAAAACTTCCAGTCCTGACTGCAGTTTCATCAGCTGAACAAGGAAACCGCTGGATCAGCCTAGCTCGGACCCTTCCGAGTGCTGAATGCAAATGCACCATGTAAATATTTCCTTGGCATTGGCTTTGACTGCGGAGGTTACGGGAAAGCTGACATAGCGCTTCTACCGGCGAACACGGTAATTACGAGAGCAACTTTGTGGAAAGTGTCGGCAACGGATTAAGGCCGTTCCCATTAATACTTCATTTTCGACAGACCTGCAGGGCCGTAGCGACGCACCGCAGCGCGGCATTCCATCCTCTGAGTAGAATCACTATGGTACGCTTGCACACGAGTCTACTCCAGTTTGGAGCGCAGCCTGCAAAAGGTCTGATTATAAAGCCGGCAGGGGCGGTGCAAATAATTTTCCGTCATCTCTTCGAACGTGCATTGCACTTGCAGCCATGGTTGACATCGTAAGAGCCACGCCAAGCAGACGACAAGGGCAAGTGATAGCCCTTCTTTACAGGTGGGGTGTATTCAGGTTATATTTTGACGCAATATTGGGGTGAATATTCCTTATGAAAATGAACACTGACTTTCTGAAGAGAACGTTATGTATTCCTAATGTGACAGACGTTCATCAGAAATGCATCGTCGAATGTTGTTTGCATCATAAGTACATCAGAGTCTAAAATGGCAAGGCACTCTAAGATTTCTGATGAGAGGAGTAGACAGCATTTTTGTGTTATTGCTAGTGTCAAAGTACATCATAGAATAATATGTACGACGCCCAGTCGTGAAAAATTCTGTCTAATGCGATAGCATTATATGGCTCATGAGGCGGAAAATTCGGCATGGTGGACGTGAGTACACGGTGTGCGAAAAGGTTACAAACACGCGACCTTTCATGGGAGTGGAACCCACTACCTATGGTGTCAATGAAGGCGATGTCAATTAAGGCGCAGTAAATTATAAATAGGTAATTAATACGCTCAAATTAACGACCTTGGGTGGGAGCTGAATCCACCTTTGGAGTTAATGAAGGCGGTGTAAGGGCACAGTTAAGATTTAATTTATTAAGACACTCGATCCCAAGGCCTTGAATGGGAGTCGAAATCACGACCTTTGTTGTTAATAAACACGATGCTAATTAAGGTACAGTTAATTAAGGAAGGAAGGAAAACGTTATTTCGTCCTACAAGTAGTGATAATTAATCACAATAGTTAATTAGGTATAGTTAATTAAGGCACTCTCGCTCATGACCTTTGGTGGGAGTCGAATCCACGACCTTTGGTGCTAATGGAAGCATGTCAATTAAGGCGCAGTTAAGATAGTTAATTAAGGCACTCGAACCCACGACCTTGGGTGAGAGTTGAACCACGACATTTAGCGTTAATGAAGGCGGTGATAATTAATGCATTTAATTAAGATATAGTAATTAGGGTGGTTAATTGGTGGAATCGATACCCTGGCCTTTGGTGGGAGTGGTTTAGATTCATGGATGGGGGCAGTCTAAGACAAAAATAAAGAAAAACTATAACACAGCGTGAGCGCCGAGTACTGCGTTTTTAGCCCCTTGCGCAGTCACTAACCATGAATCTATGGCTTAAGTAAAGGAGGTGATGCACGCTTTGGAAACGATTCCGATTTATCCGGGCTAGGCACAAAACACCGACGCTTTTTTTTTATTTTTTTAACACTGCGAGTTCGTGCTGCCCTGATTCCCCTTTTGGTAAACAGTGCAGACCTATAGCGTATGCCTGGTTCTGCATAGTTTGGTTTCTTGGCTGTGTTACTTGACTTTAAATGGCAGCCGACAATTGTGCAGATTGACATAATCATGACTAAGAAAACTGTGCGTAAGCGGCAGTGTCTCTGCTGGAATGAACTGTGGTACTTGGTTGCAAGCACCTCGTTCGCACACTTCTGGCACACCCCACCTAGGACACATGTACACTGCAGAGACATGTGGGTTTTTCGAGCTACCTTCGTGGGGCGCACGATAAACATAGGAGGCATGGACGGCATGAATGTAACCCGCACGCATTTAACACTAACAAGAAAGCACGATACGGACGACACAGGTGTAACCGGTGCCACACGATCAGATTTGATGCTTTCCGAGTGACACTGTTGTAACGTGCATTGAAACATCGCACACTGTCCATGTGTATCTCGAGAATCACGTCAACAATGTCCGAAGCTATACAGTTGATGTGAACGACAGCACGAAGGCATTTAAAGTTAAGTGATGGTACAGGTAGCACGGGGAGGCGCGGAAGACGTAATTCAAAGGCTTTAAGACAGGCGACCAAAGTGCAAATCGTTCGAATAACGCCACAGCGAAGGCTTTCTATAGGGATAACATTTTTTGATCTCGAATGCCTTGCTTTTGCTGGCTGCACACAGCAGAAGCGATTCAAAATTGAAAATGCGTCAAAGAATTTCTATACCAAGATATAGCTTGCAATACAGACTTATCTGTGGTTCTTTTTGTCTCGCAAAATCTATACGTAGTTGGCTGCAATACGCCACAAAGCATGAGTGTACTGGTTAACGTTCTAGGCATCACGGAGGCCATACCAGCCGCATAAGTCCACAAATAACGCTGGCCCCATGCGAGCTGTTGGTGGTGCCACCCAACAACCCGTTTCAAAGGGGACAGTCATAGCATCCATCCATTCAGCCTGTTGGTTTGTTGACAACGAGTCGGTCGGGTGCGTGAGCTGCAATGATGTGCTTCTTGATCGTGTGTTTTTGTGTTTGCTGTAATGAAATGAGGCTTGGTTCGCGTGCGCATAAGTGCATGAAGACAGCTTGTGTCTCACTGCAAATTCGCTGTATGCGTCGTGCGCCAGCCAAATGTGGACCAACGATGTTCATGCCGTGGAGTGCGTTCCCTTTGTCTCTGGTGGTCGTGGAAAGTTGCGTGGACGTCACAAAGAACTAATGCGTATTATTAGCATGCCATTGCTCGGCCACTACGCAACGGCATGTATGCTGGGAGTGACATCACAGCACCGGCAACTTGGAGGGTGCTTTTCGACCGCGTCGTACCATTCAAAAGGTGAGCAACCGTGCTTACTAACTACACACGTGTTGTGCGTGCTTCTCGTGTGGGCATAGAGTGCCTTGCTAACGCAGGAAAGAACTCCCACGACAACAGTGAATCCTATGTCGATGCTTGCTGAGCGCTGGGTGTCAGAATTTAGTGACGCAAATTTTGTGCCATAATGCGAAATTGAAAATCTTGATAAGCGTTTTCTTCCGATGAGAAAGGTAACGTTCGGAAATAATCGTGCTCATGATGCGCGCCTGTGCGTGAGCTCCCGCTTTTCTGCTACCCGCCGAGGTTGCTCAGTGGCTATGGTGTTGGGCTGCTGAGCACGAGGTCGTGGGAACGAATCCCGGCCACGGCGGCCGCATTTCGATGGGAGCGAAATGCGAAAACAACCGTGTGCTTAGATTTAGGTGCACGTTAAAGAACCCCAGGTGGTCGAAATTTCCGGAGTCCTCCACTGCGGCGTGCCTCATAATCAGAAAGTTGTTTTGGCACGTAAAACCCCATAATTTAATTTTTTTTCTGCTAAATCGCATGATAACGACTCATCTGCCTCTTGATAAATTCTTACTGCAACGACGCTCCCTCACTTATAAATGATTCGACGTCGTAAATAATCTCTGCTTGCAAGGTTTTCGGTTTACGAGCAGTAATAAGTAAAAAAGTACAAGCAATCACAGCTAACTAATGGTACAGATTTCTTTTCAAGACAAGGGGCGTTGCCATAACTTTGACGTAACTAAACATGACAAGGAAAAGTTGTTTAAAGTCATGAAAGAAACTCTAGAATTGTTATGTAAACACATTTATTGTAAGGCGCTGCTGCTACTGCGTGCGTGTTCAAAATTTTACTTTGTTGAAGAGGTCCTTATTATCCCGACATTCATCACTGACTTCGACTTTGCGCTCTGCTGCCACCCTACAGCAGTGCAGGCATTGTTTTCTTGACTGTTTTTACATGCTCCTTACATGTGTTCACAATATGACGGTCACATTGTGCCACAGCGATAAGTTAACACAGAATTTTTTTTTGTAATGGTGAAGCCCTGGCCCACAACAGTGCCCACATAATAACACGTGGCCATGGCTGCAGCAGCACGGCATGTAATCTGGATGGACTTGTCAGGTATGCTTTAAGTATACGTGTTCCAAAAAGTAGGATCTCGGTATCATTTGTGGACAAGTTTATCGACATATTACTTAATGCAGCTTACTAAATAGGCTAAATAGTTATGCAACTTTATTCCACTTGCTGCTTGTTTGTGTTCGTAGACATTATGCACACATTATCGTGTTCTGTATAAAAATTCTGTATATCGTGTTCTGTACTCAAATCGAAGAACTACGACGGGTTTTCCTAGGCCGCGATACTATAGGACGGTGCGACCAAACACCGACCGACAAGGCGCCGGCGACGGGAATAACGGGATCTGTACAGGATGGAGTGCCGGGATCTTCCACAACTGGAACATTGAAGCAGAGCCCCCCACAGCAGTGACAGGAACAAGAAGTAGACCACCGACATCCAAGAAAAGAAAGGAAAGGAAAGGCACGAGCCAGAAAACGACCAGGCGTGGAACGTTCAATTAAACAAGAAAAAATGAAAGCACTTGCGCCGGAGGCAGTCTACTGTGACGTCCCACGAAAAACCTGTTCCCTCCCAAGCGAGCACCAACGACGTGGCTTGCCCGCGGGCAATGGCACCTCGACAGGCATTTGTGCTCGGCGATGGAAACGCAGGCCGAAGGAAATGTGCGGTTTCGCGGATTACAAAGAGCAGCAGGCTCGTGAAATTCCATAGAGAAAGATGCTACATTACAGGAAGTTATAGCAGAGGCGGATGCGGCGACTGACATGTCGAGCGCCCCAGAGGCGATTATCATCATCCATGCTGTCCACTGTGACATGCACAGCAGCGAACCTATAGAAGAGATGGCAAATATACTCAGTAGGAGTTGCATTTGACGAAACTTTGTGCGACCTGGAAGAAGTATTCACTGAGATGACGGCCTTATATGAAAGTTTACAAGACCTCATATTAGGTGGAAGCTCCGTTTGACAGCCTGAGTCTTCCCTCACCACCAAACATTTGGCGTCTCTCGGTGGTGTAATCCTCATTAGCGTAATTGTCGTATATTTCGCTATCACTAATACTGTTTCGCATTACCGGCGAAATTGCAGCCTCTATCTGTCTTTTCTTTCCTTTTTCTGCGAGTCCGAGTAAGAGCTGCTATGCATGACTGCTGCTGATTCTGATTCCGAGCGAATCCGGCTTGGCCTCATTTCGGTTACTCAGTGTATAGGTTGCCCCAACTATCATGCACCATGACCTAAAGAAATAGCAATTGCGTTACTCGAAGAAAACCTAGTGCATATTGCTTCCAGTACAGCGGAGTAGCCGCCAGCAATTCTTTCGTTCCTGAAATTTAATTCGACAATTGCAATTAATTACCTAATTCTAGAAGTACTATCCGAATTATCAAAATGCCAATAAGGCATTATTTCAGCACTGCTAGGCACCCCAAATGACATCTAACTACTGTGTTTTCAGCGACGCGCTAGTTGCGTGCAAATTCCTCCGGCTGGCAAACAAACCTCACGAAATATGAAAAACACCACGTGACTGCGTTCTCACCCGCATCATAAAGCAGCGCCCTCAGATAAGCTGACTGAAAGCAATTGCATCGCTGCATCGCCTGTCGCAAACCCGAACAGACAGCGCTTCACATTAATAATGGTACGGACGGAGCACCAACAGCAGGTTTCGCGGCTTTGCAGATATTCCTTCCTCTCTACGTCACACTTATTATCCGTCTCTCAAGGCCGGCTGATCACATTGATAACAAAAGTCCCTTGATAACGTGGCCGAAGAGCCCTCTGGCCACGCACGAAACGCGAAAAGCAATGTAATAGGCATAGCATGTTTCAAAATCCCGGCTTTGCTCGCACCCCCATCGTCAGAGTGCGCGCGCACTTATATTTCCCGCCAGAAACTTGCTTCCGACCAAAGCCAAATTAAAGTGGCGGTTGTAGTTTTCATGAGAGTGTATACGTGCTGCAAAAAAACAGGTTCATGGCATAAAATAAAATGAAATAAACCGACAGGGAAGCGACCCACGTGTTGAGAAAAGGCAAAGCCGATGGGTTCAAGAAAGTAAATAACCATTTGCAAATAACCCGAAAAGGCGATCAGGACGTCTGCACAAAAAAGAAAAGCTGATATGTCAATATGCCCTTATTATCTACGAATTCGTAAGCGCCGTTCAACACCAGCTGCCGCCTAGAGGATGTGTTCAAATAGGTCTCCTTTTGCAGCTACGCAGTACTGAGTCCGCTTTATCACATCTTCAGTGGCTTTTTTGATGACAGACGTTCGAATTCTACGGCAGACATCTCTTATCTTTGTCTTGAGCTAATATGACGTCCCTCTAGATCATGTAAGCACTATCTTTCACATAACCCCAAAGAAAGAAATCGAATGGAGAGAGGTCAGGTGACCTAGCCGGCCAATTTACAGGCCCATGCTTCCAATCTATTGCACATGAAACGTCGCATCCAGCCAGTCTCGTGCTCGGCAACTGCTGTGTGCTGGCGCTCAATCTTAATGACACCAAAGAAGTGGAAGACGTAACAGCGTTACTTCACTGAGAAAATCATCCACCACTCCTTTAAAGATTTCGTCCACATAACGCTGTCCAGTCACTGTGTGATCGAAAAAGATGGGACTGATTATAGCACCGGCGTAAATTCCGCACACCAGAATAAACGACCACTGGTACTTGTGCCGATTGTTCTTTACCTAGTGTGCATTGTTGTCACTCCAATAGTGTGCTATATGCAATTTTACCTGGGCGTTTCTTTGAAAATTGGCTTCATCTGTGCACATGATGTTGCTGAAAAAGTCCGGTGACTCATCAGCTTTTGTGAGGACCCAATTCGAGAAATCTAGACGGTTCTACAGGTCCCTATCTTCCAAGCGTTGGTGCTGGTTAAGGTGGTATGGGTGAGAGGCCGCCATTTAGAATTCTCCAAACTAATGACTTGGAATTCGTTACCTGGGCGGCCGCATCCCGCGTGCTAGCATAAAGGTTTGAGGCCATAAATGCTAGAACATCCGTGTGTAGGCTACGACTCAAAGATGCAGTCCTGCGCCGCTGTTTCTTGAAGCTGCCAGTTTGTCTCAGGTTTCTACCATTTCTGATAATAGTCGACGCGTTTGGTCTACCGCCACACTTCCATGACTGATATATATATATATATATATATATATATATATATATATATATATATATATATATACGGCGTTGCCCTTTTTCCATTTGCAGATCCCGGGGCAAGGATCATGTTTACCTTCTGCTCATTAGAGAAACAGATGATGACTGGGACGAAACAGAACGCACATTTAAACCATTGCACAGACGTCAATTCGCTTTTGTGGTAATAGGTTTCGTGGCAAAACAAAACAAAACAAAAACAACAACATCCGTGCACTTTATCTACGCTAAGACAACAGCTATCCCAGCTTGTTTCCAACGAACACCAAGCGCGACTTGTAACTTCAGCCGAGGCGCGGCAGATAAGGCACTATAGCTCGATCGCAATGTTTTACAGCGAAGCTGTATATGTATAGACCAGAATACGCTAGCTTCGCACCCAGACTAACGGAACCCATACTCTCGCACCCGGATTGCCCGGTCGACCAGCGCCATTTTGTACTGGGCTGCCAAAGTGCGTTCGCCGGCGACCAGTAGACATGGCAAGCGCCAGCTCTAGGACTTCAAAGTGCGGAAATGTGCCCGTTCACGCGGATCCAAAGTACAAGAAGTCATCTGGGCATCATTGCGTCGTATTTGGATGCCAAAATAACCAGCGGAAAAGGAGCAGGTTGCTTAGCGCTGTTTGCGAAGAGCACAATACACGTAGGAATCGTGCCCGTGCGGTGTTTTCAGCCTGCACCGATTTCCATCCGCAACGAAGATTGACAAGCTGCGCCACCGGTGGATAGATGCAGTGAATAGGAAGAACTACCAACCCAGTGAAAATGCACGAGTGAGTATTCGATCTGTGTATATTTTGGTGCCACGTTCAACTTTGCGCCCTACGAACGTAATATGTGTAACACGCAGGTTTGCTCCGAGCACTTTCTGGACAAGCCTACAGGGCAGAATCCCGCACCGGTGCTTCGCCTTGGCTATAACAAGAAGGCAAGCCTTTTCGTGCTTTCATTCAGGCAGAGTTCCCGACGGTTAAGCGGAACAGTTGAGTTTGCGGTTACCGATACTTGCAGCTCGTGCATGGCATGACCATAAAGCGTGAACGACAAGTTGAAGGCAATAGTATGTTGCCCTGCTGGTTAGCGTTATTGCTAATGAAAGTACACCGAAGTCTGCTCGTCACGTAGCATGCGTCCACAAAAACGTAAACGACGACTGCTCGTCGCCGAGGGCGTTCTTGCAGCGCGCCTGTCTTACGAGCTGGTGTTGCAGGTGTCATTCGTAACGAACTAATTTGAGCCTCCCGAGCTCTAAACTTCGTGCGTGCTGTTATGCGGGGCAAAGCGCAAAATTTTTCCGTTCATATGGTGAGGAAAATAAAGTGTTTAGTTATTGTTGTATTTTGTAACCAAATTTTGCTCGTTCTCACCAGTTTTTTTTAACTGTTTTCTTTTCTAAGGGAGCGCCAATAACCCGACAATCCGACAGGGCCTCGCACAAGCGAAACAGGTCTGATACCAGGTAGCTGCAGTTGGTGGGGCTAATTTTTTGGAATGCAGGTGCGGTTGTTGTCTCGTACCAAAGGGGTCCTTGATGATGCAGCTTTAAGTAGGGATGGTAATTTTTTGTGCCCTGTCATGGTTTGTGCAACTGTACAACACCTGCATCTGTCATGCTCGCCCTGTTATACGGGCTTGGACTGCATATGTAGTTGAACATTATAACTACTGTAGTTCCTCATTTTCCAATGAGTGCAGGTTTAGCATCATATGCTGATTGTTCGAGTGCTGTAGGCTTGTGTTCTGAATGTTGTACTCTTAAGTGGTTGTACGATACAATTGGCCTGGTGCATTTTCTATTTCATTTTGAGAGGACTTTATATCGTCGCAACAGTGATGGCATGGGAAAGAACTACAGCCCTTCTTACTATAACATCTATTTTGTTTTCAATGTGCAGGTGGTGAAGGGCAGACGTCTGCTAATCAGGCAGTCAAACGACCTCGCCAGTTGGTTACCAAACGCGGCCAACCCACTAGTGACCATGGCAAACAAGACAAAATTGAAAGTGCAACGGACAATGTTCTGCGTGCTTTAATAATATATGGCACCAACACAGTGCTGTAAAATCCTTCACAAGTTACGTGCCAAAAAGCTCACACGTGTTCTAGCATATAGCGCGCGGTTTGTACAAACGCAATAGCGTACTTACCCGATGTATTCGCTTCTGCAGTCTGCACAGCACTCAGTGTGGCCATTGCGGACTTGCATGAGGTCTTGAAGTTTGATTGAATCGAGACAGCGAAAACGACAGGTTAGAAAAAACGCGAAACACGCCTTCCGCCCAGCTAAAAAGCCCAAGTTTCGCCTACGCGCCGGGTCGCATCTCCCGGCGTGGCAGCCCAGGCCTGCTACTTCGCGGTGCTTGGGATAGATGGCGCGACCGGCGCTCATCAATATGGCGGCGCGCTTTGAATTCACGGTGTTCTGGTCGTCCGTCCGTCTGTCGCCTCCACGCCGAAACCTCCTATACGGCGCAACCCCATACTAATGCACTGAACACAAAGCAAAATAGAGGCGCGTGATTAGCTGCGCCAGTAGTGACATCGTTGCTCTCCGTCACAGCCGAGCGGGCGCGTGGCTGTTAATCTCCGGCTCCGAAATTGGTAGGCCACGCGTCATACGTACTCCTGAGGAGCAGACAGCTTTTGATCGCCAATGCCGTGAGCAGAAGCCGGAACGAGCTCGTCTACGCCGTCCCGACGCTAGAACCCGGCCACTAGAACAGGCTCGTGCAGCCGAGCGCAAGCAGCAACTGCGTACCGAGGATCCGGTAGCTTACGAAGCCTTCGTTTAATGAACCGTCGGGATTCAGCCAGTGATAAACACCGGGGCCGCAAGTTTCGACTTCGCTGGTGAGCCATCTGTACGGAGTGCTTGCAGGGTGATTTTTTTTTATTTCCTCCATTTCGTTTTGGCGAACTCAGAAGGAGCGTGTTCGAGGGCGCTGCTTTATGATGCGGGTGGGAGCGCAGTCACGTGATATTCGCCATATTTCGCAGGGCTTATTTATCAGTCGAAAACAATTTGTACGCAATTAGTACGTCGCTGAAAACGCGGCAGTTAGATATCCCTTGGCTGCGCCTACAAATGCATCACTGACACTAATAATTATGAAAGTACGTCTCGAGTTAGATAATTAATTACAATTACCTCATTAAATCTCAGTAACAAAAAAGTACTGGCAGCTACCCCACTGTACTGGAAACAATATGCACTAGGTTTTCATAAAGTAACCCACGGATTTTTTTTTAAATCTCGGTGCATGATAGTCGATTAAATTTAAAATTAAATTAGGCGGTTTTACATGCCAAAACCACTTTCTGATTATGAGGCGCGCCGCAATGGAGGACTCCGGAAATTTCGACGACCTGGGGATCTTTAAAGGGAAGCTGAAAGCTTTTCCAGAAAAGAGTGAATTAGGAGCCATACGTCGTGGTTTTCAAACCTCTGAATTCGAATATAGCATCGAAATTGAGCGAGAAAGCGCAACCATATTTTATTTCTACGAAAAGTGCAGCAGCAGACACGCCCAGCTTGCGCGCCTCGTTTCCGCCTGTGATTGGTCGGGCGCCTCGTGGCGTCAACAATGGTGTTCGTCCGGACCGACTGCTGCCGCTACACACGAAGCACGGTGCAAGGTAGTTTGGTGCTGCTTTGCTGAGACGTTCATGGAAAATTTCGAGAGCTTGCGTTTCTCTGAGGAGTTCGGCGTTAAGTCCAAACTCCACGAGAGCGATTTTGCGCGCGACGGTGATGGGCGACGGCTTCGAGCGACAAAACGGGCCGTCGCTTGAACAGATCTTTCGGTGTTGTCGCTCGATTGCTAGTTTCTAGAAATCTATAACTCGTCGCCGGGAAGCGTTATGAGCGACTAGCCAATAGTGCGAAGCCGAAACTGGATGTACACAACTCAAATACTACTGTTTGTCGCACGGAACGAGCAAACTATTGAGTTTTACACGTGCAAGAATGAGAACCTAGAGCAAGACCTTCAGAAATATATTATGCTCCTTTTTCAGTGAAATACAGCAACTTAAATTGATAAAGCATGCGTCACGCTAGTTTCGGTGCGTATATTGCTGCCCTCATACCGGGAAGTCGTCGCTCAAAGCCGTCGCTCGCGTGGAGTTCGGCTTGCAGGCGACGAGTGAACGCGACAGCCATCGCCTTGCTTGCCGCGCTGTCGCTGTCGCGTGGGTGATCACTTGTAAGGGGTTTATACTTTACTCCCTACATGTACGAGCCGATTGCGAAGAGCCGGCCTCTCCAAGAAGCAAAAAATGCTGGTGCAAGCACTGCTTTCCACGCGAACGAAGGCGAAGTGTTAGCATCGCCTTGTGTTGGAAATGTTCTTTGGCGAGTATGTTTTTTGCTAAGCTGCATTCAGCGTTCCAATGAATACGTTTCCGGGCAAACAACTGCAGTGTTATGTTCCTGCATGCCTCCTCGTAGAAAGTAAGCGGTAATGCGATCTTCGGCATTTGTGCGCAGCTCCAAAGCTGTCGGCCATCTACACAGACGGTTTAAACGCGGGAAAAGTTTACCGGCTATTGTAGCACGCGTAGTATATAGAACCTTCATCAGCGCGCCATCCGCACGCTACTCGTAACCAGCGAATTCCGTCGGCTACGTGAGATAGTCGCTTTCTCTATGTGTGCGAGAGAAGGGGGGCCGCAGCGTCCTGGCATGAGCAGGCTTTCCAACACATGCAAACTTTACGTTTGCACTACGTTATGGTAGCTGCATGCAGGATGTTTCACAACACACGCGCGAATAGAAAATTCGCGGCGCTTGACGATGAAACATGCGTCAAGGGTGAGAGATAAACATGCACCTTCCGTTCAGCGTGTTAACACGAATGAGAACCCAAAGCACGTATTATTGATAAACTCCGGTAGTAATCGTCACGGAAGTGGTTAGAGCACAACACTGTTGTTCTTGAGCGCTTGCAGTTGTTTCGCTTCACAGCAGCCTCCCACTTAGCTGAAAGCTTCTTGTCTTGCAGGAACTAATGGAACATCGTAGCGGCCGCTGGTGCTCGTGCAAGCGTAGGCTGCACAGAACGCCAGCATGATCGGCCTACAAGTTCAATTGACGCCGCGCACGTCAACTACCACTCCTATATACACACAAACAAAGGAATGTAAGATCGAGCGAAGCTGATTAGGACGGCACGCACGCATAAATAAGCCCGTTCAGGCACGGTCGCGTAGACTGCGAAGGAACGGAACACCAGTGCTGACGTCACTACGCCGTGGTCTCCGGTCGCATCGTCAGCAGCGGCGCGCGGCGCTCGACGGGGGGAGGAGCTACAGCGCAATTTTAACCGACGATTGCGTCGCTCCTAAGTGAAAAATCCCCCCCCCCCAAAAAAAAAAATTTTACCTGCATCATTTTAAGGTTCCCGCATCCGTATATGAGCGTCTTATTGAATTCGACAGACTCTTCAGCTTCCCGTTAACGTGCACCTAAATCTAAGTACACGGGTGTTTTCGCATTTCGCCTCCATCGAAATGCGGCCGCCATGGCCGCGACCATCCCGCGACCTCGTGCTCAGCAGCCTAACACCATAGCCGCTGAGCAACCACGGTGGGTTGATAGTTGATTGGGAAACCCTGTATATATTTATGACCTCTGCATGCATGTGACGAAGTTTCCATCCCTAATAAGCGCAAATTAATAGAAATGTATTCCTTAAAGAGACGTTAACTTTGCTTACTGGAAAGAGAAGCGATACTGAGACACATATCATTCACGTGCATTTGACACGCCGTTGATAAAAGACTCTACCGAAGGGGTCACTATAATCTATAGGGTTTTTGAGGGCGAAGAAAAGCACGCAAAGCATTTTGAAGAGTCGTAAACATATCGCAATATATTCATTCTCTAGGCATAAGCTATCCATACCTTTAGAAATAATTGTTAATTGGCTACCTCCTTCTCTTTAAAAATATAATAAACTTTGTTCTGTGTATATATGTAGGTATATTGAGTATGTACATGATGTTTACAGTAGAAATTTTAAGAAATGTTTCAGTGAGAAAATACTGAGTAGGCCGCCACAGCTAGTGCTTCTAATGCGCGTGTCCTCCTATTGTCAGCAGTTGAAGAATTAAAGCGAGAGTATGAATTAAAATCCGTGCACGTCCGCGCCAACAAAGATGCAGTAAGCTATTAGCCGCAATCAAATTTTAAGTGAAAAGGTAGGCAGTCAAAAGAAATCTCAAATGATGTAGGCGACAAAAACTCTGGCAACGACATGTTTGAGGGGGGGGGGGAGCACGTAGGCTTCGTCATCGTCGGAGGGGGCTGAGCCCCCCCCCCCTCGGAAATCTCCGGAGGGGGTTAGGGCCCCGAGCCCCCCTGTAGTCGGCGCCTATGGCCGGTGCCACCGCAAAAAGGAGCTTTAGGGTCGGTTTCCTGACTATGAATGGTGCCCGCCGAAAACAGAAATGAATAGAGCTATATAATGCTTTAAATGCAGAAAATATATCTTTTTATACAGTTACAGAAACTCACTTCCGCGATCTTGAGCACACCCATGAGTGTCTTCGATGGCATCGGGCAGGCAAGCAATCGAACTGGGGATGACCGGAAAGGTGGCGGCGTTCCCTATTGAAAAATTTGTATGAGAAATTGAACGAACTGTATGCATGTCGCACAGATTTGACGAGAAATTGAACGAGATGTATGCATGTCGCACAGATTTGCCGAGAAATGAACGATATGCTATGCATATTGAACGAGCTCTCATAGAAAATGGGCGAGATCTGCATGATGTGCTACGCAGACTTTTACGAAGTGCACGAGATTTATGCGAAGTGCGATAAGAATGCCTAGAGCTTGTATGACATGTATGCTATGAGTTGTGTAGACCTGACGAGATTATGACGACAGGATATGCAGTGGCGAAGTGTAGATGATGATTATGTGGATCATCTGTGGGCCCTGTAGGAAGTTCTGGGCAAACCTACCTCTGGGTGTGTGGTGTATGTGTCAGTCGGCAACAAGCAACATACTGCCAACACTCAGCTAGTGGAGCGCATCCTCAGGGACGCAAGAAAGTTGGCGGCAGATAGACAGATCATCATTGTGGGTGACCTTAATGGGCACATAAACGAACCGGATGGGTTTACAGATGGAAACGGATACCTCTTGCTTCGAAGGATCGAAGAAATTCAACTAGGTGTGGCGAATCTGGAACCACTCTGTCGTGGCCAGGTAACCTGGTGGGCTCGCGGCAGCTCCACATCGATCGATTATACCAGGCAGCTCAGAGGGTAATTTCTCGAGCGACCGCGTGTGCACGGTCATTACCCAGCAATGAGGCATGGCCAAGTGTCCAGAGCAAGTGAATGCGTTGTGGGGCAGATGTGTCTGTGTTTGTTAATTGACTGGTGTAGAAGCGTATGAGAACAAGCTCGGACTTTTGTGAAGCACAGGACAAGCTCCCATGTCGTACGTAAGCGGTAACGATGTCAACGGCGTGCTGCAGCCGATCTTGAATGGCCCCGTCTGACACTCGCGTCGTCTGCGAAAATCGCATGTGCAACATCGTGGATCTGGTCGAGCTGCTCAGGTAGTCTTGAAAGGGCGATGTTAAATAGAGTCGGGGACAGAACCGATCCATGTGGAGTGCCGCGACCTGTAGGACGAATCGTGTCTGACCGGTGTAGCCCTATCCCAATGATAGCTGCTCTGTCGCGCAGAAAGGGACGAATGTAGTTATATATGCGGCCACCGCAGTGTAATTCAGCAAGATTCGGAACAATCAAGTCATGTGCCACGTTAACAAATGCTCCTTTTAGATCTACGTCGAGGATGGCCCTCGTCTGGGCACGGGACGGAGGGCGGATAACCGGATAACCTCTTCCTTGAACTGTAGAAGCACGTCCTGCGTGGAGAGATGTTCCCAAAATCCGAATTGTGAGTGGGAGAAGGACTGTCGTTCGAGGAAAGATAGCAGGCGCCGCAAAAACGTGTTCCATTAACTTTCGGATGCCTGAAGCAGGAGATATCGGCCGCAAGTTTTCTATGGCTATGGGATTGCCTAGTTTGGATATGTCAGCATGACGTCATGCCTGTGGGCGTGCCCTGATGCTAATGATCATTGAACAGGTTTGTTAGGTGATGTGGATCTGAATCACTGAGGTTTCGAAGGGTTGAAAATCTGATATGATCTGCCGCTGGCGCCGTTTTTCGACGGAGATCTTGAAGTACCACGCGAACCTCATCAATTGTGATATCCGCGTCGAGTTGCTCGTTAGGTTCTTCTGCGTGCAGGTATTCGTAATACTGTGGCGGTGGGTTGGTAGGGATGAAACGTTTTTCTAGCTCTTTGAGAATAGCAGACAGATCGTCTCGGTTCTTATGTATTAAGCTGTGTAGGCGATGAAATACTTGTGACTTTGTAGTGCATGGATCTATGAGTGCGCGAAGTATCGACCATGTTTTCGCAGTGCTCAGGATGCCTGAGCGACGCTCGCAGAAACCTCGCCAGTTGTTCTGCACGAGGGTCCGAGCATATCCTTGTGCCTCCTGCGAAATTTGGTCGATACGCCGGCGAAGCTTGCGATTGAGGAGTTGGCGTTTCCAGCACCACGTGAAACCTTTACGTGCTTCCCACAGATAGAAGTGCGGGACCACGTCCGGGGTTGCAGTTGTGGTAACCAGTGTACGCGTACACGCGTCTAGGTAAGCAGAAAGGGACTCGAGCCATTGCTGGTATCCTACCCCTTGAGGGGGTGTCTGTCAACGCTCCCTGAACCGCGTCCAATCCATGATCCGCACTTTGCGCTCAGGAGAGTGTGCACTGTGCAGTGGTAGGGTAGTGGCCATGATATAATGGTCACTGCCTAGATGTTCGTCGAGAGGACCATATGTGCAATCACTGGTCCAATATTTTTGGGAAAAGGTCAGGGCTTGTGTCCTGTCTGACGCTGTTACACAAACGTCTTGCGTGCCCTCAGTCTGTATGTAAGGTGTATCTCAAGTTACATATGTCATCCCAGAGCCGAGTTCCTTTGGCTTCAGATTTGTGGTACCCGCAAACTATATGCGAAGCATTAAGTCACCGCACACGAGAAGCGTGCGTCCAAGGCGTCCAAATTCTATTAGAAGGCGATGAAATGAGTGTGAGCGTGAGCGCGGAGAACTGTACAGACTGAGTATGCAGAGAGTGCGACTGTTCTTCCCCTGTGTAATGATTTCGAGAATTTGGTGTGGGAGGTCAATGTTTATAGTATTGGAGTTGCACGTTAAGTTTTTTTTATACTAGGGCCCCCACGATTGGAGAAGTGCCCGTAAAAGTGGTGAGGCCGGATAGAGAAGGGGACCAGTTTGGTTCGTGTAGGAGGATATTATCAGGAGGGTGCGTGGACATAACAGCGTACTGTTGCAGGGATGCCCTTTTTTGACGGTATCCTCTGTATTTCCACTGCCAGACCACGATCTGCTGGTGGCTAAGGGCCGCCATCATCTTCATGAGAGGAAGCGGTCGGGCATGAGTATGGGTGCGATCTTTTTTCACCTGTGAGGGGGGGTTGGGGCGGCGCGGACTGGGAATCCTGCAGGGGACGCCAATAGAATCCAAACGGATTCTATTGGAAAAACATTGACTCGCAGTGGAGGAAAATAACTAGGAAGCTTACCAGCAAGCACACGGCCTGTGGGGTTGGCAACACAGCCACAAAAAAAGTCAAGTGGAAAGTCAGAGAGGCTGAAATAATTTCATGGGTGGCGGCAATGGGAAAGAAACCTGCCATGTGTAACTACTTAAGAGGAAAAAACGAAATCAGGAAAGAAACAATTTATGATAACTCAAGGAGAAGCTCATTACTTTTCGAAGCGAGATCGGGCTCTTTAGAGCACGCACCTATAAAGCGAGATATAAGAAGGAAGAAGCATGTGCTTGTTGCGGTAAAGCAAAGGAAACGATGGCGCGTATTTTATTACAATGTGAAGACGTCTGCCGAGCGGTCGATTTAAGCACAACTGGTCTCCTCGAAGACCTTGGGTTCAGCGAGAGCAGGGGAAAAGTAAACATGTCCGCAACAGAGAATAATAAGAGGCGATTGGAAGAATGGTGGAAGTAGGGAAACGATAAAAAACAGAGACGTACAAAAGCAAAGTTCGCAATATGGGGTCAGATAATTTGGTTGTGGGAGTTCAGAGTGCTCTTTCTTGTTGTTGTTGTTCTCTTTTTTAACCTAGGTAGGACATTAGGCAGTACAATAACAAGAGCTTGGTGGCGCAACCCACCGCTCCGTTCCAAAGGGGACGGTCATAACATCCATCCATCCATCCATCCGGGGGACTAACCCGGTGAATAGGACACGTGTCCGCTCCTTTGATGCGTGTATAAAGGCAATGATTTCCTGGCGTAGCACCGGAGATTCCTGCCGCGCCCTCTCTATAGCTGCCTGTATTCTGGCCTTTGTGCGCTCTATAGCAGCGTCCAGCTGTGCAAGCATCTGCGCGTGACGCGCCTCCATGTCACGGCGTAGCCGCGCGATTTCGGCGGAAGGATCGTTGTTGGCGTGCGGTACGGTAGTAGCGCGGGACGTGTTGTGGGGTCAAGACTGTGGGGGAGCGAGCTGTGCGGGATCTCCCGGGCAACTTACCTCCCGAGGTGCCGCCTTGGCACTAGTGTTCTCCGTGGCCAGTGGTTGCTGACGGTCCGGGGTAGCTGCTGAGGTTACCGGCTTGTTTAATAGTGCCTTCGTGTAGAGATGGGGGGGGGGGGGGGGGATGTCTGTAATGCCGGAGCAACCTGACGCTTCAAATGGCTGTGGGCGGAGGACGACTGGGAGCGGGATCTCTAACGCGTTTTCGAACGACACCGCCCAGTTTTCTTAACTGGTGTTCCAGAAGCAAGGGTTGTCACTGATGAAGGAGCCGCGCTGCTGGAGACCGTCAGTTGCCACTGTTCATCTTCGATGGCTTTTTTGACCCAGGCTCGGTTGAAGGGTTGTCGCTGGCCTCGTGGGCACTTTGGTTCAGCTGTAGGATGGCCCCTTCCACAGGATTTACACCGGGAAGAGCCTGGGTGTGATGAGACAGTGTTATCGATGCCGCACTGCTCGCAAATAATGACGTCTGGTGTGGGGCAATGGTAGGCTTGGTGTTGTAATTTGAGGCACGTCTTTCAGACCAGCTGGTGTGGACGGTGTGGGTAGCAGCGCAGCTCTCCTCCAAAAAATTGGACGAAGCGTGGTACACGTAGGCCCTCGAAGGTGACCAGTGCAATACTTGACTGACTCGTCATCCGAGCCTGTATTATCTCGATTCCGGATTTTTGCATCTCCTTGATCAGTATGTGTGAGGGCGTGCGTGTTTCGAATCGGAACGACACCCTTGCACGAAACGTCAGGGGCTTCTAGATATGCGGACCCCAGGTAGATGTTTTGGCTGATTGACAGTTCTTGGACATTCAGCATGCGACGTGTAATGATGTGTGTGATTACGGCCAGGCTTTGTTATGGACGGGTCCTTAGGATGAGGTCTCTCCGGTCATCTGGGCTCACTCCGGCCGCTGTCCAGTGCGCAGTGGCCAACGTTGGTCTGGGCTATTCATCCAATCTAAGGCCTCCGAGAGGCCGGAGGATAACTTTTTCACCTCGGAGGGAAAGAGGAGGCGGGTGTTTTGACCCGCTCTGCTAGGGGTCGGTGGAAGGGTCCTCAGAGGCATTCTGCGGGAGCGACGCTGTTTCGTGGGCATCAGCGTTGCCTGCGCGTCGCTTGTTGCGGACCACCTTCCAGCAGGCAACGTTGTACGCTTCATCTTTTGGCATGTCCGTGTCGATAGCGAAAGGTGTCACGTGGCTTCAGCGGTTGTGCATATAGTCGCCAGCCTTCATCCGCCTGCTTTGGGTACGGCGCCGCATCTGAGATCAGTGACTTACGTCCTCTGCTGTTATAGGTAAGTTATATAAAGGGTGATCCCTGTACCAAGTGCAGTAATTCCTGTCTTATTGCGGTGTCGTGCCCACCAAAGTTTTACTATGAATTGAGATTATTATTGTGTATTCCGTACACCCTGTGTTCTGACGTTCTAAGCATATTGCTTATGCTCTCGGGCGATGTTCAATCGAGCCCGGGCCCCATGACTAAAGTGGAAGCTGTTGCGTTTGCTTCGGCCTTAAAAAACATTGATAAACTAGTAGCTGATCATGCAACAATGTTAGCTCATCTGAACCAAGTAAGTGACGAGCAAGAAACGGCTAAAATCAGATCAAATTACTTAACGTTTAAGTCGCTGCCATCAAGGCAACGATTGCATTGCAATGTAACACCGAAGCTCCTACTGACGACGGCCTGCTTAATGTTTCAGATCAGTTGGCAGAAATTACGTCTCGTCGCGGCGATGCTGAAAACAGGCAGCAACGATCAGATCTTCTCTTTGTCGGGATTGAATATAATGAGGAAAAAGAATGGGCCAAGCCCGAGCAAAAATAATGAGCTTTTGCTTTGAACGATTAGAAATAACCAGCACTGGTTCACAATTTGAGCGTGTTCACAGGCTCAGCAAGTTCACCGAAGGAAAAAACAGACCGATTATTGCAAAACTAACCTTCTTCAAAGACAAGCAGCAGATTTTCTCTTCGGCACGAAAATTAAGAAGACATTTTCCATCATGGAAGATTTTTCTCTAACGACACGACAAGCAAGGCGAAAATTCGTAGGCTTTGCCAAAGGCCGAAGCAAGCATTTCAAAGTATCACTCAACCATCTGTATATTAAAAAAAACACCTACATTTATGATATAAACACTGACTTAGTTGTGCTAGCTAGCACATAGTTAAAGTTTAACACGCGCATGCAAGATCGGAATAAAGCTGAGTCACATCATGCCATTTCCTCATTATCGCTATCATCTCGTAATATCCGAAGCCTACTGCCGAAACGTAATTTGGTCTGTTCTTTCCTTGACGACAGCGACTGCGTCATACTTGCCCTTACCGAAACGTGGCTGTACACTGACATCATCGATGGCGATATTCTGCCTGATCGTAACAATTTTCACATATACCGAAATGATCGTATATAATAAGCGTGACGGGGGTGTTCTTGCAATAAAAAAAACTCGACAATCATATACAATCAATGCACACTCTAACACAGAAATTATCTGGGTAGCCTGCATAACCAAGTTTTCCACTCTACTCATAGGCAATTGTTACCGACCTCCTGACAGTAGCCATTCATTTGTGAACGAACTGTACAGTAGCATCAGTGAGCCTATCATGTTACGTCGCACCGATGCCACTTACATTTTCAACGATGTTAATTTTCCTATAATAGAACGGAACCAGTTGTCTTCCTCCTGCCGCATGTCCACAGAATTCATCTACCTAACCTTAGATTTTAACTTATTTCTAATAGTGAATCAACTTCCACGCGGTTCAAACATTAAAACTTCTTTCTGGGCGAGTTGGTGCATACTTGACTTGTATGTTGTGTCCCTTCCTTGTTACTTTGTGGATGCATGTTTTTGCGCTGTTACAATATTTAAGTCAAGGTTCAAACATTACCGACCTAATCCTTACGACGGCTCCTGAAACCATAGGTACCGTACTACACAGGCATGGTTTTAGTGATCACAAACTCCTTCAAGTTTCGCTTGACATTCCGCCACCGTTCTCCGGCACCGACAGCAAAAAATTCGCGATTACAGTAAAGACAACTACAGCAAAATTAACGCCGAACTCGAAACCTTCTACACTGACACATCCCTACTATCCTTCGACAGTCGTCCTATCGATAATAACTGGGCGCTTTACCGAGACAAATTGAGTGCGCTAGCAAATCAGTACGTCCCGCTAATAACAGTAAAAAATGATAAATCAAACCCCTGGTTTACAAAATCCCTCCGGCAGCTAAGAAACGAAAAGAAACGTTTATACCGCACAGCAAAACGACACAGCACGCCTTCCTCATGGAAGGTATAGAAGGATTTTATGAAAACGTATTGTTCCACAGTAGAATTTGCTAACCAAAAACATTTTTCTAGTGATTTACTTTCCCTTCTGAAATCTAATTCTAAGAAGTTTTGGAAACTTGTATCCCCCGAACACGATCCGCAACAGATATCTTTGCTAGACGACGATCATGTTCCGCTTTCAGACAGTCATTGCCCCTCGGCATTTAACACATTCTTTTCATCTGTTTTCATCCGGGAAGAGCATTTCGACGTTCCATACTTACCCGGCCTTGACTTCCCATATATGGAACCGATCTAAATAACTACCGAGGGCATAATACTTCCAATTATTAACCTTAAATTATCCACTTGAGCCAGCATTGACAATATTAACTCTAAAACTCTTAAAAGCACTGTCTACGCTTCTGCTAACATTTTATACCACCTTTTCAGCCAATCTTTAGCAACAGGTCAACTTCCCTCCGATTGGAAAATTGGAAAAATAATGCCTGTGTTTAAAGATGGTGATAACCATACTACCGAAAGCTACCGTCCAATTTCCTTAACTTGCCTCTGCTGCAAACTTCTTGAACACATAATTGCTTCTGATGTTTACCGACCCTTAGGATCTAAGTTTCTTTTTTTAACAACCCACACGGATTCAGGGAAGGCTTCTCATGCGAAACCCAGCTACTAGAATTAAGTAGAGAACTACATTACAACATGGAACAATAACCTCCAGACTAACTGTATATTTCTTGATTAAAAAAAATTAAATTATGGGGTTTTACGTGCCAAAACCACTTTCTGATTATGAGGCACGCCGTAATTTTTATGTATTATTTTTTTATTTTCAAATACTGTTGGCCGTCTTGGCCGTAACAGGGTGGGTACAGCAGGTTTGCACATAGCGTAAAAAATGTAAACACTTTATAGACGTAAATAGGACATGAAGCAATGAATGTTGGAAATACAACGCAAAACAAATAACGAAATACAAATACAATAGTTTGGCTAAGAAATACATGTTTCTTACATTGTGACAGTGATATTGGAAGCAGCATAAAAGAAAGACTATTGTATGTATTTCTAGAATAGTGTGACAATGTTTGCATGGCACCACTAAGATTCAATTTCATAAACGGTTTTTAACGCGTTCCTCAAAGATTTTAATGCTACTCGACTGCAAAACAGACGCCGGCAAACTGTTCCATTCCTTAATCGTTCGCGGGAAAAATGAATAACCGTACATGTCCAGATATGCTTTTGGAATGGAGAACATGCAATGATTGCTTGATCTGTCGTTTCTAGCCTGCCTGGGAGCAAGATAGGGTGTTGTTTCTATATTGAAGTGGCCTTTTGATAACAAAAAAAGAAATTTAAGTCTAGCGAACTTCCGCCGTTGAGCCAGTGGAGGCAAACCAAACAACCGAAGCATTTCGGAAACAGAGTCAACACGATAATACCGGGAAAGAATGAACCTTGCAGATTTTCTCTCTATCTTCTCAACGCGGTTTATTAATCCTGATTGAAACGGATCCCAAATGACACTGGCATACTCTAACGTTGGTCTAACGAAGTTAAATATGCAAGTAGTTTGACGGGTGTCGTTGCTAGCTTTAATTTTCGGCGAAGGAACCATAACTTTTTTCTGCAGCTGCACAAATTCTGTCTATGTGTGATTTCCAACTTAAGTCTTTCGATATTGTTAAACCTAGGTATTTTATCATTTCAGCTTCGGTTAGAATTGTTGAGTCCATCTCATAATTACATTCAATAACATGCTTTGTTTTGTTTGTAACTCTGAGCATGACTGATTTAGATTCGTTAATTTTCATTTTACTTATTGCGGCCCAGACTTCTACAGCTTTAAGGGCTTGACTAAGTGACGCCTGATCGTTTTTGTTATTGATTTCACGATATAATAAACAATCGTCTGCAAATAGTCGGATGGTTATGTCGTTGCTTATGTTATGAGCAATATCATTTATGTAAACTAGAAAAAGTAGTGGTCCTAAAACGGATCCCTGTGGAACGCCTGAGGTTATTTTTAATTGGTTAGATTTGTTACCTTTTATTTCCACGTATTGTGTCCGATCTGTAAGATATGAGCGGATCCACATAACAACATCATAATTTATATTCATTTCCACCAGTTTTTTAATTATTTCATTATGTACGACCAGATGGAAAACCTTCGAGTAATCTAAAAATATAGCGTCGACTTGCTTTCTATTGTTCAAGGAAGCTGAAAAATCGTTGATCGTTTCTATCAGCTGTGGGACAGTTGAAAGGTGCTGTCGAAACCCGTGCTGGCTGGGAAAAAAGCTTTCTTGTCTTCAAGGCAGGTGTAGATTGACTTTGAAACTATGTGCTGAAGTAGCTTGCAGCATACACACGTGAGTAAAATTGGCCGATAGTTTCCTATATGTTGCCCTTCACCATACTTGTGACCCGGAACCACTTTTGCGACCAGCCAGTCATCTGGGACCCGTTTTTGTTTCAGCGAAAAATTAAAAATGATCTCTAGATAGTGAGCTACCCATTCCGCATATCTGCGCATAAAGGTATTTGGTATGCGGTCTGGACCCACAGATTTCTTATCGTTAATTTTAAGCAAAAGAGCTACAATGCCTTCATGCGAAACCTGAATATTAGGCATTGGTGATGTGTACGGGGATTCTAGAGGGAGAGGAGAAAGACCATCTGCAGAAGTGTCAGTAAAGACAGATTGAAAAGAATCATTAAAACACACTGCTATACGCGAGTTGTCCGACACAAGTTCGCCATTAGCGACAATGACACTTGGACCTTCGTTACTATGCGACAAATGGCGCCAAAAACGGTGTGGATCGTGCTTCATAAAATTAGTTAATGTCACGTCATAGTAATTTGTTTTATATCAGCAGCCATATTTGTGCGCAATATAGAGCTTAGCGCCGAAATTTTATTATGATCTTTAATTGTTTGACTTCTGTCTCTCACGGTTAATTTTCCGCTTTAAATATATAATTTCTCGAGTTCTCCACGGGTTCCGTTTATTTATTTTCTTCTTCCGAGTTGGCACAAATCTGTTTACGCAGTAAAAAACAATATCTTTAAACGCAATCCACATCGCATTGACGTCATCCGTCGAAGTGAATTCATCAAAACACAGCGAAAGATGACCAATAATGCTTGTGTCATCGGCTCTATCGAACCACAGAACATGCGTAGTACTACCAGCCTTCGGGTATACCGCGGTAGACTTTATCTCCACGTAAACTAGCTTATGATCCGAGAGGCCGGTTTCAACCGATACGTCGTAGTCTTCAAATCGCCTGTGTAGGAACACTAAGTCTAATACAGATCTTGATTTCCCAACTACGCGTGTGCACTCATGAACTACCTGCTGTAAATTCTTACTGAAAGCTATTTCTAGTAGTAGTTCACAATGGGCATCTTCGCGAGGCTGAACGCTAAGCGTGGACCAATCAATCTCTGGCAAGTTGAAATCCCCAGCAATGATTATGCGACAGCTGCGCTTTTGAAAGCTTTTAAGTAAAGCTGCATATCTTCAAGATAAGAAATGGGCGACTTAGGCGGTCTATAAACAGTTCCAAGAATTATCCTTGTTTTATCTAGCTTAATTTCACACCAGATGCTTTCATGTGTTGGAATGCCAGTAATTTGCACACAGTCAATATCGGCCTTGAATACAATAGCAACACCGCCCCTCCACCCCCCCCCCCCCGAGCATCGCGGTCTCTTCGTATGATTTTGTAATTAGGTGGTACGAGCTCTTTGTCTTGTATTTCGGGCCGCAGCCACGTTTCGGTTAATGTAAACACATGGGGATCGTAATTAGCCAGGATATATTCTAAGTCTCCAATTTTGTTTAGTAAACTTCTTGCGTTCAAATTGATCAAGCGGAAGGCATTCGAATCACATGTTTTGTTCCGTCAGTCACCCGTACCAGCAGTATGGCGTCTGTTAGGATACGGAACGTTCACATGGCTGCGCTTTGATTGATCCCACGTGTACACGTCAGAGTCCACATGTAGTTTGTCGTAATTCAAGCGCACGCGATGCCCGTCCTCCCTTTCTTGTTTCACGGAATCCCAGAGCATTTTACGCTTCTCCAGCGTTTCTTTTGAAAAATCATCAGAAATGGAGACGCCGCTGCCTTTCAGCTTTCTGTATTGTTTGTAAATTTTAGCTTTTTCCCTGTAGTCATACAACCTGAGAATTACAGGTCGAGGCTGGGCGCTCTTTTTTCCTATCCGATGTATTCATTCCACGGTACTCAAGTTGACGCCAAGTTTTTCTTCGAATACACCTACTAACACGTTCGCTTCAAGGTCAGTTAAGGATTCCTTCTCGCCTTCTGTTATTCCAAATACCACTATGTTATTCCGCCTACTTCTGTCCTCAAAGCTGTCCATTCTTTCCTGCTGCTGCCGAAGTGTACTCTCTAACTGTTTTACTGTTTTAGACAATTGAGCGATTGTACTTCACCAGTTCTTTAAAAATTTTAAGGCTGTTTTCAACCACCTTCAGTCGCTTGCTCATGCGCTCTAGATCTGATTGTATTCCTTTTGGCCATCGCACAATTCCTTTAACATCACCTTCGATTCTGGCCCAGGGTTCATTTCTACGTCGCCAGACAGCAACAGACATAAAGATGCAAAACCGGAAAAAATCACTTCTGGGCACGGCAGCACAACAGCAAAGCGATTATCATTCTTGTAGCCATAAAAATTGTAATAACTAACCTGTTCAAGCAACAGAAGGCGGTTAGATGACATTGCATACGCTGTGCCGCCGTGCCCACTGAAGCCGTAGGTTGACAGTGGCCAATTCATAGTGTCGGACGTGATTCCCGTCTCTTGCCATTGGTCTCCGTGTCCGAGAGTAACGTTGATAGCATGGTCCAGTTGAATGCCGGTACGGTCCAAAGGTCCGATGGCGCACTGGTTCCACGCATGCAGCTGGTGCGATGCGGCGATCAGCATCACCTGTTCAAGCAACAGAAGGCGGTTAGACGACATTGCATACGCTGTGCCGCCATGCCCACTGAAGCCGTAGGTTGACAGTGGCCGATTTATAGTGTCGGACGTGATTCCCGTCTCTTGCCGTTGGTCTCCGTGTCCGAGAGTAACGTTGATAGCATGGTCCAGTTGAATGCCGGTACGGTCCAAAGGTCCAATGGCGCACTGGTTCCACGCATGCAGCTGGTATGATGCGGCGATCAGCATCACTTGTTCAAGCAACAGAAGGCGGTTAGACGACAATGCATACGCTGTGCCCACTAGGAGGGCTCCGGTAATTTTGACCACCTTGGGTTCTTTAACGTGCACCTAAATCTACGTACACGGGTGTATTCGCATTTCGCCCCCGTCGAAATGCGGCCGCCGTGGCCGAGATTCGATCCCGCGACCTCGTACTCAGCAGCCCAACACCATAGCCACTGAGCAACCACGGCGGGTTTTTTATTTTTCGAAAGCCTTTGATCGTGTCGCCCGTTGCAGTCTGATTTCTAAATTATCTGCCCTTCGATTAGACTCGCTAACCTAATCTTGGCTCCATAACTTCCTTTCACTCCGCCAGCAATTCGCGGTAATTGACAATTTACAATCCTCCTTTTGTCACGTAACTTCGGGCGTACCACAGGGGTGCGTCCTCAGCCTCCTATTGTTTTTAATCTATATAAACGACTTGCCAGAAAACATTTCTTCCTGCATGCGAATCTGAGCTGTCGATTGCATTATATATCGTCCAATAACCTGTGTCGACGACCACTTAACGCTGCAAAACGACCTTTACCGCATTAACAACTGATGTAAAAAATGGCTCATGTTGCTGAATACAAAAAAAAGCAAAATAATATCCTTCACACGCAAGCAACACATTTCCAACTACTGCTACACCATTAACAATTACCAACTGTTGCAGGATCATCTTATGAGTACCTTGGCATTTATTTCACACCTAGCCTCTCCTTGTCTCCCCATATTACCATCATATGCGTAAAAGCTTCAAAACCTTCAGGATATTTACGTCGAAATTTACATAACTGTCTCACTCACGGTTATCGACTTCATTTCCAGGCCTTGGCTCGTTTAGAGCTCGATGTCGTTTCATATCTCTCTAGCGACCTCTGGTTTTTTGGGGTAATATACCAGGCCAGCCGCGGAAGGGTGTAACTCAGGGCCTCACACTCGGGGCTCACACTCGGGGCCTCACACTCTGGGCCTCACTGTGCTGGAGTTCCTGCGAGAAAGTAGAGTTTCAACGCGGTGCACAGCATGAGTGTTCGCAGCAGCGCGCGTCCGAGTGCTTCTTTTTTTTTTTCGGGGGACGTTCCCGCACGCGGCCACACGCGCGACCCTTCCAAAACGTTTCGCGACTAATCTGCAAGGGCAGGGCGCATGCGCCGTCGCGCCATGAAAGAGTCGGATTGCTGGCTTGTCGGTTGTTGGGAGCGTATCTTCGGCGTCGATAAGCATTGCCGGTGCCATTTCCTCGTTGGCGTTCTCCGAAACGTTGCATAAAAGCGGTAGTGACGCTAGACGCTGCCTTGGTGCAGGGTCATGGCTGTTAATGTCGTCAGTAAGAACGCGAGGTGGAGCGCTGCCCCCCGGTGAGTGGCGTGCATCGTCGTGCCGTGTCCAGGGGCTCTATTCTGGACATTCCGCCATTTTCTTCGAGGCGTAACGTAGACGCGACGCGTTCAAAATGGCACTGATGGCCCCGTTTTGCTTTCGTAACATGACGCAAACTTGACGTTTTGCCTAAGAAACTGGAATGAAGGCACTGAACCTAAGGTCATAAGGTTGTCGGTAAAGCAGAACAGTTTTCTTCCGCAGTAAAAATAGAGCAGCTAGCTCATAGCGCATGATTATTCCGTCGAAAACTCTTCTCGCTTAAGTCGTGAACTGGGTATACAAGCTGTCATTTGCTTCATTAGCTAGGACGCATGTCCCCGGGAAACGGAATGAGTCATCGTATGTCGGCGCCAACGCGCTTGTTTTCCGCCTCGAGACAACATACGCGGCCTACCAGTGGTGATGAGCGCACGTTCTAGGCCACGTTATCGCTATCTCGCGAAATGCAAGTGACTCAGCCCGATTCGGCTGGCTGAGAAACGACCAAATATCACCGATAGCGTTGCGCGCGCCAGAGGTATCCGCTTGCGTGACGCAAGTGCCAGCGCTGCCATCTTTTGTTCACTTCGATGGGTACTCGCACCGCGTTAGGAAACTTCAAGGCGCCACCTTGCGTACATTCATTTTATAAATTACAAAGACACCGTTGTCATATCTTCTTATTGTGCGAAACTGCATGACTTGATTACAATACAAACGCTGCAGTGAAAAGCGGACAACGTTGCGGAAAGTTTGCTATGTTCAACCAATATTATTTCATATAAACGCATTCTTTTAAACAAATGATGGCCCAACATACAAATGCCAACATAACCCGAGAACGATGCAAATACTACGAGCACGCGTTATGAACAAAAAATTATCATGGCGCCAAACGACAGGAAAAATGTGGCGATACGCATTTCTCTCGGCCGCCATTGCACAAGGCTGTTCATTAGCGTAATTCGTGTGGTTCGTCGCATAACAAATTGTGGCGGAAAATGTCTGCAATGGCAGCCCAGTGCAACGTCACGAAACGTCGAAACGGCCTTTCCTGTTACGCTCCCCATGGCATATTCATTTTGCCAATCAGCAAGCTGACATGGCGCGCCTATCTTGGTTCGCCACCACATATTCGCGAAATCACAGATGCATTGCACTGACTTCCATACACTACCACTCACTTTCTTTTTGAAGCGATAACGTCGCAATATAGCTGCCAAGGACCAATAAAATGTATTAGTCGATAAAATTTGCAGCCCCACCTCACGCTCCGTCATCTTGATGAAAACGCCAAATTGAATTATGCGAAGCTTTCGTTTTCCTACACAAATTTCAAGGCACGTGAGCTCTCCACAACCAACCAGAGAGTAAACATGACGGATAATGGCGGCTGCACGGCCGCCATGCGTGTCGGGAATAGCGCCCCAGGTTCGGCAGACGCCGGTTCCGTTAGGCTTATAATGGGGCGTTTAACCGTACAGTACAACACTAATTTTATTCAAATAATCAAACCTTGTATGCGACAACGTCTGGATCCTTAGCCATAGGGTAGTTATGGATCCATGTAGTTATGCAAAGAAAAGTAAACGATTCAGACACAAGCACAATCATTTGTTTCGGATCAAACAAACAAAACAAAAACAAAAAAGAAAGCAAATGCAACCAAACGAAAACCAATAAACTAAGGTGCAGGCCACCGTAGGAGGGAAAAGCCACGGCCCCCGCCGGCTCGGGCGCGCGCCATTCCCCGCATGGGCAGGTTGCAAGTGCTAGGCGGCGCCCCGTCTTTCCGACCCCTAGCACCATCTGACGAACAGTTGCGCGAATGTGGTAGGATTACTCACGGCGTCAGCAGCCCGCACTGCGCGTTTGGCGTCCTGTCAAACGATAGCGATGGCGCGAAACAGCGTGCCGATATTAATTTTATCCGGGTTTCTGGGAATTACAAGATATTCATAGCTTTTTTTAGCTTTTTTCGTGAAAAGAATTTAGGGAAAGGAAGTCGTCTATTTGAAGTGGGGCACGTCTATAGTATACGACGTGAGGGAAGTGTTGAACTCGCACTGATCGGAAGTGACTGCTAGGTTTATTCCGCAAACGAAAAATAATGCACCAGCGAGATGCGTGAAGCTCAGCGTAATTTACTTCGTTATCTACGGTGTGGACGCATGAAACTGTAGGCGAAATTGATTCTTGAAGATCGGCGACAGCAGACAAATACTAGCGGGGAGCTGCGATTGCCGTGCTGGCATCGCAGGGAAATGCAAGGACGCCGCGGTAGTTTCCCTGTACATACATGACGGCAAATACGAATCCAAAACATCTCATCCAAGAACGTGGGGCGTATGAACGACTCGTAAGACCTACCAGAGGTATTCTAACGTTGCTCTCCCCAAACACAAAAAAAGGGGATGAACTTACCAGTTGTGTTAGACTACGCTGGGAAAATATTTTCGCCCAAGTTACTGGAAGTGCGATACTTTTATGTTGCGATTTTTCAGTGCGTGCAAAGGAGGTTCCAATAAACCACGTTGTCAAAAAATTTTGGTGATCTCATCTGCACCTTCGTTGATATGCTGCCATGGGCGCAGAAGAGTGTATGCCAGCTCAGCCGGCTGCCACCCCTCCTCAAATCTCTCAGCAAGCCCTAGCGCAGTTCGAATGGGAGAGGATTGGGAAGAGTTCCACGGCTTTACTGCGGTACAGTGTAGGAACAAACTACTTTGTTTGATGCATATCCGTGTACGCACTGCAGGCAGTGGCGTAGCAACGGGGGGGGGGGGGGGGGCGTGGGCTCCGGGTGCAAGAGGCCAGTGGGGGGGTGGTCATATACGTCTGGAGACACACAGAAATTATTGATATCCTCGCCTTCCTCCAATAAACCCGGGGTAGGGGGGGGGGACAGAAGACCTATATGGGCCCCGGGTGCCAGACGACCTAGCTACGCTACTGACTGTAGGTGTCCCATTGCTGCCATCATTGCTGTAAAAGCAAAGAATTCAGCGCTATAACGCACTTGGCATAACGCCGGAACATAAAACAGCTTATGCCGTCGGACGAGCGCTATGCAGTGTTGACGCCGTTCAGCTTCATACGGTCGGCTTGGAAACCTGTAAAACTTTGTTGCTCGTGAGTTGGTGTACGTGCTGTTGCAGCCCACTACTCAACAGCTCGGGTTGCACTTCGGCAGTGCTCAGAAAAGGCAACAGCTACGCGCGAAACGGTGCGCATACAGGCTTTCCGAACGCAAGCGGGCCGGTCGTATCCTGCCGGTTCTGCGCTCGCCGCCGCGAGGGGCGCCCTGGTAGGCGCGGGAACTACGTTCGCAACCTGCCTATGCCGAGGACATAGCCATCGGCACCCAGAAGCGAAAAGGCTTAGTTTTTGCCCAACTGCTGTCACCACACGACAGGAGCCCCACACCACCAGTAAGGCAGCAAGCATCCGAGGCAAGACCCATGTCCTCCCTCCCACGGCAGCCCGCACACATACATCTTGCGATAAGAATACATGAAACGGTTACACAAAAAGAATTGGTTGAACATTTGTGACCTTAGCCATTTGCAGAACGGTAACATGTAATTATTATTTACTCAACGCAGCAAGAATGTACACTGATATGCTATATATACATTTGATGCACGGTGTGCCGAGTAAAAACAAGGGTACACTGGCATTGACACTTACGTTACTATACATCCATGAACACATACCTACGTAGAAACAACAAAAAAGAGTAACAGCAACGCTGTATCCAGTTGTTGACATCATTATAACTTTCGTTAAAGACTAAGATTAGATCGGAAAGAAAGAATTCGTTTACAGAAGTATTAAAATCTGCTGACCGCTTAATGTTTGCAGGAAGCGAGTTCCATATTTTGACACCTATATAATGTATGCGTCGCTTGCCATACTGGTTGTGACATATCGGCACGAGAAATTTCTCTAAAAAGGCTGAGCGACTGTTAAATGTCGATTCATTGAAGATAGTGGCAGGAAATCGCGTGTTGCGTCTGGTTATCGAGCACGCTAATAAGGCAACGCGGTAATCTCGCAGGTGCGATAATGACATGACTTTGTTCGCAAGAAAAAGATTTCTTGACGGTGTAGTAAAGCTAGCGTAGTTGATTATCCGCAAAGCTCTCTTCTGAAGCCGCACTACAGGCTCCAAGTATGTTTTGTATGTAAATCCCCAGGCTTCAATACAATAGGCTCAGTGAGAATGAACGAGACAAAAATACAAAGTTCTCAATGTTTCGAAACTGAAATACTCCGCGCCTTTGTAAGTACGAAGCGTGCGGAAGAGACCTTACCACACATGTCTATTGATATGAGGCTTCCAGTTCAGAGCGGAATCAAGCGTTACCCCTAAGTAGAGCACTGAGTCGACTCTTTCAATTTCATCACGGCCAATCGTAATGCGGCATGGCTTCTCAAAAGGTTTTTTTCTTAAACGGGGACATCAAAATAACAAATTTAGTTTTATTTGTATTTAAGGAAGGTCAATTACTTTCAAACCATTTGCTAATATATTGAAGTTCATTGCTGATTGTTTTAACAGTGTCAATTTAAAGATTTGCTACTGACCACAAGAGCTGTGTCATCAGCATACATGAAGGCATGTGCTTCATTTAGGCCGTCCGGAAGGTCATTTATGTATATTGTAAATAATATTGGCCCAAGTACCGAACCTTGAGGTACACGCATAGTAATGTCAGAGAGACTTGAGGTGTGCTCATCGATGACCGCTGCTTGTTTACGGTTATCGAGATAGCTTTTTAGAAAGTCTAAGGAAATGCCTCGAAATCCAAATCCTTCCAGTTTCATGAATAACATACGATAGTCGACAGTATCAAATGCCTTTCTTATATCTAAAAACACTCCTATTGATATTTCGTTGTTGTTCAAGGCTTCATTGATTACATTAGTTAAAGACAGAATAGCCGTAGTTGTCGATCGGGACTTCTGAAAGCAGTGTTGACGCGGGGAAAGGATGTTATTCTTGTATAGAAATTGTCTTATTCTACTAGCCAGTAGTTTCTCAAAAATTATGTTTATGCAGTTCAATACCGATATAGGTCGATAATTACCGAAATCGTTGGGGTCCCCACATTTATAAATACGCGTCACTCTTGCTATCTTCAATACCTCCGGGTATGTGCCCGTGTAAAATGATGCTTTGTTAAACAATTTAGCGAGAGTAGGTGCCAAGGTTTTTATATTATTTTTCACTACGGACACCGCAATACCATCGAAACCAGGTGCCTTTCCTCTATCTAATAGATTTGCAGTTGCTATTACTTCCTGGATTGAACTATCTATGTAGCCAAAGGAACATGAATGCCTAGCAGGCAAAGATGGCTCGAACCTACTTTGCATTCCAAAAAGAAGTTGTGTTCCAACCATACAAAAGTGATAATTAAATTCTTCACTTCCTGATGAAGCATCGCATCCCGTAGCAATCGATGGAAGAATTCGCTTTAAAACTGTAGGTTTATTAATAGAATTTATAGTAGCCCATATTTTTTTTCGGATTGTGAGATGACGCGTTGATCTGGTTACTGTAATAAAGCTTCTTCTGTATTCTCATTGCTGCCAAGGCTTTGTTTCTGTGCTCCTTGTATTGATAAAGTAGTACGTGTTCCCTCGATATTGTTTCACTTTAGTATGCCAGTAATCTCGCGCTTTAGTTAAGTTCAGTACGCTCTGTGTCATCCATGGACATATTGGTTGCGTATATCGTGTCTTTACTTTTATTTGAGTGCACTCTGCAATTGCACTTTTAAGTCTTTCTATTAGCATAGAACAATGCATGTTAGCGTTTAAGTCGTCCAAGTCGGAACGACATGTTGGAAAGTGACAGTGACAGTTTTTCATGATCAAGTCGCTTTGTTGTACCGGAAAAATTCGTCCGGTTAAAATGTGTATCGTCAAGACAATGTAGGAACGCAATCGGTAAGTGGTGAGCAGGACCTGTATCGTAGACTCCATAAAGGCTTTCAGTTGCATCAAAGTTACATAAAATGTGATCAAGGCAAGTGGAGGTATGACTTGTAATTCGCGTAGGACCAGTGACAAGATTACTGAACCCATTCGAAGACAGTAAGTTTGAATATTCAGTGTATCTGCTACCAAGAGTGTCAATATTCTTGTCGCCCACTATAACAGCTTTCTTATTATTTTCGGTCAGGTGGATGAGAGCATATTCTAGGTCATTCAAAAACATGCTACAATCAGTATGCGGGAGACGGTATACAACACCAATGATGACATTGTGCAACTCTACGAAAAACATCTCCGAGTGTCCGATATAGTAGGTCTATTCAAAGAAGAATAAAGCCTGTACCCGAGTGAGTTTCTAATATAGAATCCCACCCCTCCTGGCCTGTTTGCAGCAATTCTAGGACACGAGAGAAAAAGGTAATTTGGAATGTTGTAACTTTCGCCAGGCTTTAGCCAAGTTTCCGTGACGGCTATGACGCCATACATGTTATTGTGCTGTGCCAACAGCGTAAGAAGAGCATCAAAATTTTTTCCTAAGCTTCTCACATTGCATTGAAGCAGTGAGCGTGGTCTATGTAATCTATGAAGGTTATCAACAGAAGAAGTCGTGAGCATATTGGGGGTATTTGTGCCACACGGTCTAGGTCAGCCTCCGTGAAGATGCGGAGGACATCGGAGTTTTCTGCTCTCCTCATCAATATTCGTCCTCTCGATACCCAAGCATATCTCCAGTTGTGTTGCTTCTTTGCGGCAATCGCTTTTGCCAGTAAAAGTTTGTACTCAGTGCATAAGTGCTCATTTATGAACACTGGTGTACGTTCTCTCAGGCCAAAATCGGCTGCAGTAAGACGGGCTTTCTTTTGCATATTGAAGCAAGTTGTCACGGGCGGCGCAGGTCTTGAATTTGATAATGATGTTAGATTGATTTTCGTTTTTTGTTGGAATACGGTGTACGACATCAATATTAGCCATTGTCACCTGCGCAGCAACCTTTGCTGCCAAAGTGGTAACAACTGCCGATAGTGACTCACTGGGTACCCTGAGGATACCTTTCACTTCAAGATTTGTTCTACAACTGTATTGCTGTAGTTCCATCAGTTCATGTCTAGTAGCCTGCAACTCTTTAGAGAGGCGGCTGTTTTCACTTTTAAGTCGACTTTGTTCCGTCTTCACGTCGCCTAATTCCATCTGCACATTACCAAGTGCTTTCTTGAAATCCTCAAAGCTTTCGCTCATAAAATCTGCAGGTTTCTTAAGGGAAGCAAGGTCACGGTTTAGGTTCTTATCCATGTTGTCAATCTTTCCACTCAGCTTCAAAAACAACACAGCAAGTTCTTTCACCGTTGTGGGCGTTTTTTCGAAGACCCTTTCGCCCGTATTCTTGCTCCCCGCATCAGATCCATCATCGCCCATAGCTAGAAGACGACCCAGGCACGAAGCTAATATTTAATTTTATCAAGTTGTTTTACACACCTGCAATGCACAAAAGTGCCGTGAGTAGGCCGTCGATGTGAGCGTGCCTGGACCGCCCACAGCAATGGTCAAAGCCAAAGTCTTTAAGGCACGTTAGTTGATGGAAAATAGACTCACAAGACTCACTCACAACAGACTCGCGTAGCTCGGTCTACTTGGCGAGTCGTTGCTCGTCCAAATCCACAGATGCGGAACAGGAGACCACGCGGCGATTCCTTCTTGAGCCTCCAGGTGAAGGAAACGCCAACTAGCTGTCCCTGCGCAGCGTTCTCTTTCAGCACGTTCGCACGAATAACTACCAAAATACGCGCGACTGTAACTGCAGCGCTACGGCTAGCCCACAGCGAAGCACACTTCAAATCAGAACAGTTAATTTTTAACAGCGGAATATGTGGTTCTGAAAGGCAAAATATCGGCCGCTACGCCGAGAAAACCATACGAGCACAAAATAATGCTTCGAGACGTACCCACTGCTGGAGTGCCGCTCGCTTGTCCTGTTCAGTGTCGTTGACGTTGGCCAAGGCTGAGCTTGGAGTGGGCAACGGTACAGCTTGGTAGCTGGCTTGTTGTCGTGAAGCTGACAAGGCGGTTGCGCATTTAAATGAACGCGTGGGTCGCGAGGAGGCGAGCGCATGGCACACGCGCTGCACGAATCGCGAGTGGGCACTGCTATCGGTGGCGATGGTAACTCCTGCCGAATCTGACATGTTTCGTTTTCGGACTTTTGCAACTTAAAAAAAAAAACTTGTATTTCCCGTACAAACATTAAAATCATGGCTCTGTATACAAGCTCAAACATGTGAAGATTTCGTGTGAAGATTTCCCTTTACTTTGTTTAGGCGAAAGTTAAAAGCCCTAATAAATACACACAGGTCAACAATGAGGTAAAAATTGTAGGCGACCCTAATTCTTTCACTTAGGCATCGACTTAGATTAGTCTTTTGAAACTCGCACCTCGGCGTGACGGGTCTCATATGTCTACGATTCTGTACTTTTGTGCGCGGTAATGAGTGATTTCTAATTCTCATTCTTACCCACTTCAGTAACTAAACTTGTACCACGTTATGCTACCTATTATGAAACCCATGACTTTTGTACTGTGCTATTTTTTCCTTTTTTTCTGATTTATTTTGAATTTCCTCCCCGGTCGTCCGGTGAACCGGAAGTGCTGCGCAAGAATCAAGAGTGCCATTCGATGCTCGTGCCACTAAACACCACATCTGTATGTATTGTGAATGAAACTGGGTGCTCAGCATAATCAGCAACGGCTAGCTCTGTGGAAAATCTTTCGTAGTAAATAGAGTGCGCACATCTATCACATTTTGACCGTGCCCATCATGTCACCGGCGTAATGAGCGAACAGTTTGCAGCGTGTCGCCTAGTTCACATCTCGTCAGCGCGGGTCCTTGGTATCGTAGGATTTGCAAGTAGCATTGCCCTGCAGGTAATGGGGCTTCAACTCCACTTCGTAGTTTCCCTTGTCGTTTCTCACAGCCCTGATCACGTCCGTTTGAAGCACTTTTTCGACGTCCTTGGCTGTCTCCAGGAGCTCCTCTATTGCACCAGAGTCAGTTTCGTGGAGGCATCTGACGTATTCTTCTTTCACTCGAACCTTTGCTGCCCGTATGGTCTGCGAGCACACTTCAAACGCTAGCAGTATCACACGGTGGAGGCTTTTATACGAGTTCAAAACAAGCGACCTCGTCGACCCGGCGCCACTCATGTTGAAAGGAAAGTCGAGTACTGCGCACTAACTTACGCACGCGCATGGACGCGCCTGGGCGTCAGTCGTTACAGTGTGATTCGGGTCTGAAATATTACACGCGCACTTCATCACATTAAACACAGTTCACTTTATGGTGTTATTCTTCGACGGCTGGTACCGAATCGCGGGCAATGAGGATGGGAACAAATTGTCTCACGCGCCGACTGTCATGCACCTTCCTTTAGCTGCCAACATTCCTTCCCCTCCATAGTTGCTTATATCTTATTGAGTTCGGCTACTAATCACGAGGTCGCGGGATCGAATCCCAGCCACTGCAGCCGTATTTCGATGGGTATGAAATGCGAAAACATCCGTGTACTTAGGGTCAGGCGCATGTTAAAGAATACCAAGTGGTCCAAAATATTCCGGCATCCCCCACTACGGCATTCCTCATTATGAGGTCGTAGTTTTGGCACGTAAAACCCAATGATGTATTGGCATTCGTTAAGGATGTCCTTGGCAGTCGCAAAATTCTTGAATGCAAGTAGGTATCAAGAGCTGCGCGCGAGGTCTTTGAGTATGTTGGTAGCCTTTGTGGCATTCGATACCTGCTAGTCTAAATTGCGGATATGTTACAAAGGCGGACCACTAACATTGTAGACAATATGGAGAACAGACGAATCCCTCATATATTACTGCACAACAATTTTAAATAGTGGTCTCCCTTCGCGTACGTAGATAAACGTGACAGGAGACTACTTTTGTAACTAACTGCAAGTACTGTATACGTCATACCCAAGGGTGTACCTGGCCAGGTGGCCAGTACATATGAAGTAATATTGCGAGCAGCTTCGGCCATAGCATGCTTACGGACGACGACACAGAGACAGTTTGCACAATTCTTGTGTCCTAACTCTTGTGTCAAGTTGCAAAACCAACATATCCATGTATATGTTTTAATACTTAAGCGCATCTCGATTTGCAACTGCTGCGGTAGCCCATGAGTGCGGATAGCAAAGTTGCTAGGGAAAGAATTGGGGGCACCTTAACGAAATTAGTAGGTCAAAATCAAAAGCCGTCCATGACGGCGTCGCTCGTAGACGCTGTGCGATGTTCGGACATTAAGAATGTGTGCTGACTGAGGAAAGGCTGCCACGGAGTGCCTCTGACGGTTAGCCTAGCTTGTTTACTCCTTATCATCAAAATGAAAAAAAAAATGGCTGTGGCTTAGCTAAGGTTAAGCCCAGGATGCGAAGCATACTAGCCTTTATTTTAACGCGACAGCGTTAAGGAGCTCGTGTCGCAGAAAAGCCGGTGTTGTTGGCGTCGGCTCAGGCGTGCGGCGCTTGCTCAGGCGCACATTTCGTTGTCGCGCCGAACGCTGCGTTGCTCGACGCTCACCGCGTCCGATGCGGGGCGCGTAGTCGCTGCGCCGTAGCAAAGCCACCTAGAAACAGTCTCTGTAGCACGCCGCAACCTTCGCTTCTCATTCCAACGAGCAGCTCTGTCTCCAGGAGGCATCTCACCTCGTGAGTGTCTAGCAGAGGCAAGCGCAGCTGCTTATATACCGCCGCGACGCCACGAGCGACGGCGCGAGTTGGAGCAGTTGGAGCCCCATTTCTCCTCTGTCATGACGTCACGGTGTCACGTGCTATTGAAGGCAACACCGCCGCGCCTGAGGAGCTGGGTTGAGCTCTAGTAATATGCTTCGCATAAAAAGAAATAGGAAAAGGAATGGAAAAGAAAAGAAAAAAAACCGCATCATCGCTCAACGCGAGTAAAGGATAAGCCATTTCCAGGCAACGAGTGGCTACTCTTTAACAAGAACACTGATAACGCCAGCGGGACAAGCAGTGTGGCGAAGTTGAATGCGCAGGAGGGATAGCTTTGAATTATTTTACTTTTGTTGTGTTTTTTTCGTTATCACGCGTCACCGCAGGAAGTTTGAAAAGTTAAAGGTCAGTACGCCACGTGGTGGCACTCATGCGAAGTAAACCCTCGTGTCCAAAAAAAAGCTGCATAGGATTTATGCGTTAGTACCTTACACAACATTTATACATTTTTCCTGCGCACCGGACGTCGCAAAGAAATATAGCACTATCGCACAAATCGCACATTTCAAGATCTGGTATTATCCAGATATAATGTGGTGCAGTGCAGATGTGCAGATGTACTATTCGACATTTCGTATCATTTCCGTGAAACAACAACGTACGCTGCCGTTTCTCCCTTTAGACGAATTGCAAGAATTACTACAGGCGCTTTTGCAACATCTTGTCTCGGTATTGTTATATATATATATATATATATATATATATATATATATATATATATATATATATATATATATATATATATATATATATATGTCTTCTTATTCTCCGCCAATGCCAGGAAGCCAGCCTAGCAGATCTCAGGAGATATTCTGCGACGATCACTTCGGCGATACTCAATCAACTTCGCGCGCCGTAGTGCTCATCCAGCTAATCAACGCCTCCCCGACAACACTGTCGCCGAGAACGATTGTCCAAAATACGTCCCCAGGCGAGCCATGCGATCGGTGGCAGCATACCAACATCACACGACCACTGGCATCTTCTGTGCCCGGCAACTTGGAATGTGCTTATGGTACGCGAAGCCACGCACTCTCGTGTTGTCGCTATCCATGATCAAGATAGTACAGTCAACCACAAACGTTTACAAGACAAGAGATTTCAGAAAAGGAAAAATGCTGAATTTCAATTATGCATTCTCATGTACACTGCCTCATGTTCAAAATTAGTCTGTGGTAGTTATTGCGACCTACACAGTCACCCATTAACTCAGAAGCGTCATGCCTCATCGGAGCAAATTCACAAATGGGGAACCCGCGTCCCCTTAACTTTTGCGGCCGACTGCAGACAAAGAAGAGTGTCAGCTGAGATCGAATCCTGCTCCTCCGAGGATTTCAAAATGCGATCGAAGGTTCCTCGTAAATTTGAATAGGGCTTTAGGATATTACGATAATCTCTATTACACTGCTCTATAATCTTAAAGGGTATTACTAAAGCGCTTGTACTGCGGTTTGCTCAATGCTGACAGTTTAACCTAAACATCTACACTCTCCTGCGTGTAAGGATGATTTGTAAACATATTTACGGAGATAACCCTGAGTTATGCGACCGCGGGATGCCGCCAAAAGTTATGTTCATCCTAATAGGGCGCCCGTACCCGACGTTTCCAAAGATTACTTGCCGTTTTGTAAATTATGCACGGATTTCAGGGTTTCACCAGAAACACATGGAGGAACTCACCGCTGTTTACGCATACTCTGGAAAGCTTTAATGATGCGGAGCTTTTATTAGCGAGCTCAGTGGTCTGGATTCAGCCAAATCCGTCTCGTGATACCTTTCGTACTACGAACTGCATTCTCTGGCCCCGCACCATGTTCAAGCTTGTGCCAAGTGACCATGACAGCATGGTCGAAAACTAGCACCGCGAACAGACGATACGACAAGTGACAGTACACTACATGTTCCGCCTATAGCGTGTTCCGTTGTTCGCGCTCTTTGTTTTCCACATTATTGTTCAACTTTTACCAAATCTCTCAGTTTTTCGATTCTATAAACTAACATGCTTAATGTTGCTGAACAGCCGGGGCTCCTATGATGGTGCCGTGGCATGTAGAACTATTCCCTGAAGCGCGCAGGGACTAAATACAGGCACATGGCACTGCTTTGAAAGGAACCTCTCCTGCATTGTGTCGCTGGCGATAAGCCCCTTTACTACTTAGTACAGAGAATTACGATGACAGCTTTATCACACGAAGCAGTGACCCCGTCATGAGCCTTACCATTCTCCTTTCGACTCGTCGCTACAGCCCATCTCTGCTACGTCATCCTTAGGACTTTTAATAGGCACAGCGTATTCGTCGCGGTACGCGCTGCCATTCTTCGTAGGGGTGCGCGAATATTCCACGCATTTCGAACAACGAATCCAATATTGTCCTATTCGAATGGGTCCTCGAAACGAATCGTAGCTATGTGAAAATCAAAATATATTTTTAATACTTGACGCGATAAAAACATTAAATTCAGGCAAAAGTGCGGCAATTTTCGTCCCATGTACAAGAGACATGACGTACAAGGACACGCTGCGTAGCTCAGACAGCCTGACTTTTCAGACTTGACACGATCACTTAAAATAATATGTTTAGAAATAGCACTCGCCATGCTCCAGTTTGTTACTATTTATAGATGCCGCTGACGGCTGAGATTTCTGATTTGGTCGCGAAGGTAAAACCAGATGTTAACTATAGCCAACAAGGCTGTTTTTCTAAGCTCTGTATGACAATGCATGAACGTGTCTGTTCTGACTAGCCCCGAGTTTGCGAAACAATTGCGTGATTTTTCTGAATGCTCCGTTTGTGCTTTAATAAAGCAGGCTCTAATGTGAAGTGTAATGACAGAAAATTTCCGAGGCTCTGGATACCTAGATGTGAAAATTATTTTACGTTAATGGTGAGAAGGCTGTGCATTATTCGAAAACTTTTCGATAAATATTCGATTCGATTCGCTCGTCATCTGTCCCTATTCGATTCGGTCTCACACACGCCTAATCATTCGTATTTGCTAATCACGGAGGCTATTAATAGAAGGCTTTAGCGCTGCGACGTTTCCTTATGACCCAGTGCAGTAATAGAGTATAATCAGTTGCCTTCTACCTCGACAGTTCAAGTATTTTTTTAAGAAGTACCTTACCGTAAGACAACTGTTCACCCAGTAAAGAGTTTTCATATTTCACAGAGTTCTTTCTCACATAACTGTCAGCCTGCACCCGTCATTTCTACAACACAGTAGTTCCACGCTTGTACATCAGATGTGTCTGTAGTATGATGTAAACTTGCCTATAGAGCCGGTGACAACCTAAGAAATACAAACAAGCTCCACCCACATAAACGCAGTGCACCTGCCCTCCACCTCTAAAAGATAGCCTAGCGATCTGGAATCCGCTCACAGCTCAATGATAATGCTCTAGGAATGTAAATTCTAGGCTAATTGGAAAATAAAAGCTAGTTGTTTAAAGCTAGAATGTAACCATTGGCTGAACAGTGATCTCAGGATCCCCCATTAACTTTCCTTATACGTTCAGGTTTCATTTTGACACCATTGACACAAACACGGATCTGTACGGGAGAAAAAACGTTTTTTTTAACCCACGAAACGGTTTGAAGGTAAATAAGCTCCCCTAAATGACTGGCGCATCTATCCAGCTCAAAGTGGGTTTGAGCTGGAGGCCGTATATATAACGTTCTAATTCTTAGGTTTTCACCGACTATAGATAGGTTTATGTTCAACTTCTCTTGAATACGCGTTTCGTTTTTCTTTTTTTTTAATCTAGCATATATGTATATAGACCAGGACATGCAGGGAACCGAAGAAAAAAACAAGTCCCAGGCCTGCGCGGCACACGCAGCACAGTCACAGCGCAAGCTGGAAGAGCGGCTCCATAGGACACCGTCGTAAACTGCTTGAAGACGGTACCCGCAAGAACAAAGTATACGAAAAGTAGTGCTTTAATTTGCACATAGTTAGTAAAAGACACTCAGGTGTACTTTATGATCTGAGAGATAGCGACGGGTATATTGTTGTCCAGGCACGTACCCAGGATTTTTCTTCGGGGGGGAGGGGGGGGCACCACCACCACTACCTTTATCATCATCATCATCATGTTTTATGTGCACTGCCGGACGAAGGCCTCTCCCTGCGATCTCCAATTACCCCTGTCCTGCGCCAACAGATTCCAACTAGCGCCCGCGAATTTCCTAATTTCATCACTTCACTTAGTGTTTTGTCGTCCTCGATTGCGTTTTCCTTCTCTTAGTGCCCATTCTGTAACCCTAATGGTCCAACGGTTATCTAACCGGTGCATTACATGACCTGCCCAGCTACATTTTTTCCTCTTGATGTCAATTAGAATATCGTCTATACCCGTTCGCTCTCTGATCCAAACCGTTATCTTTCTCTCTGTTAACGTTGTGCCTAGCAATCTTCGTTCGATCGCTCTTTGCGCTGTCCTTAACTTGCTCTTAAGTCTCTGCCCCATATGTCAGCACTGGCAAATTGCAGGCCGCCATCACAAAAATCAAGACTTCAACCGAACAGATACTTGGTATGATTCGGAGGGTATCTAACAGAAACCGAGGACTTAAAGAGGACGATGCCATGCGCCTGGTACGCGCGTCCGTCGTGTCGCGGGTTACCTACGCCGCGCCGTATCTCCAGCTGACGAAGGCGAATAGGGACACCCTAAACACGATGCTTTGTAAGGCAACGAAACAAGCACTAGGCATGCCTATTTACTCGTCCACTCAAAAACTGCTAGACATGGGCACCCACAACACTGTGGAGGAGCTCATCGAAGCCCACCTCTCTAATCAGAGAATCCGGCTCAGTCACACGGTACACGGACGAGCCCTCCTACGCAAAATAGGATGGCAGATCGAGCCAGTACCCATCAAGATGGCCCTTCCGGAAGACTGGAAAACGATCATTCAGACAAAACCCCTTCCCCGGAACATGACGCCGGGCAAGGACGACGAGAGGCGCACCGCGCGAGCTAAAGCACTAGCCCGGAAACTGGAAGAGAACCCCAGGGTCCTCTACGCGGACGCCTCGCTCCGAAAACACAGTGACCGTGCCGCGGTGGTGGTTACATCAAAAGACAGGCTGATCGTCAGCGCGTCCCTGAAGACAACAGACCCCGCAGTTGCCGAAGAAGCGGCCGTGGCCCTCGCACTCACACAGCCGAGCGTGGACACCGTAGTCACCGACTCGAAGACAGCCTACAGAAGCTTCCGCAGGGGGGTATTCTCCTCCGCGGCCCGAGCCATTCTAGCCAAGCACAAGCCTCCGGGAAGAGCCATAGAGCTCGTGTGGGTCCCGGCTCACTCGCAGGTAGCAGGCAACACCATCGCCGACTACCATGCCCGAGAAATGTCGATCCGGGCCGAGCACGAGCCGGAAGAGCTACCGCACCCGGTTACCAGCTTTCGGGATATTACCCGGATGTACCGAGAGGAAAGGTGCAGACTGCCAGAACCGCACCCCAAACTCACCAGGCAACAACAGACGATCCTGCGTTGAGCGCAGGCGGGATCGCTTGCGCACCCCGTACTCATGAACCGCATGTACCCTGCGGAATACGATATGCTCTGTCCTTTTTGCAGAAAAGAAAAGGGCACCCTGCCGCACGTCTTGGCAGAGTGCACAGAGCTCAAGACCCCCCCTCCTCCCCTTCCCACCAACACCCCCAAACCCCAACCCCTTGAGCGATGGGAGACCTTGTTATCCAGCCCCGCCCTACCGATTCAGCTCGCACTGACGGACAGGGGCCAGGAGCTGCTGGAAACATATGGGTCCCGTAACTAGGGAACCACCCCGTCTGGTGCCTGCGTGCACCACCGATTTATTTCGGGCCCAGCAAATGTTGCTTCATCATCATGGCAAATTGCACTGATTGCACACCTTATTTTTCAATAATAATGGTAAGCTTCCAGTCAGGAGCTGGCAATGTCTGCCGTATGCGATCCAACCTATTTTTATTCTTCTGTGAATTTCCTTCTCATGATCATGGTTCCCAGTGATTAATTGACCTAGGTAAACGTACTCCTTCACAGTCTCTAAAGGTCGAGTGGCGATCCTGATCTCTTGTTCCTTTGCCCGGCTATTTATCATTATCTTCATCTTCTGCACATTATTATTCAACCCCACTCTTCCACTCTCTCTGTTAAGGTCTCCAATTATTTGTTGTATCTCGTCTGCATGGTTGTTCAATAGAACAATGTCATCGGCAAACCGAAGGTTACCCGCCGTGGTTGCTCAGTGGCTATGGTGTTAGGCTGCTCAGCACGAGGTCGCGGGATCGAATCCCGGCCACGGCGGCCGCATTTCGATGGGGGCGAAATGCGAAAACAGCCGTGTACTTAGATTTACGTGCACGTTAAAGAACCCTACGTGGTCGAAATTTCCGGAGTCCTTCACTACGGCGTGCCTCATAATCAGAAAGTGGTTTTGGAACGTAAAACCCCATAACTTTTTTTTTAAACCGAAGGTTGCCGAGATATTTGCCGTCGATCTTTACTCCTAAGCCTTCCCAGTTTAATAGCTTGAATTCTTCTAAGCACGCAGTGAATAGTTTTGGAGAAGTTGTGTCTCCCTGTCTGACCCCTTTCTCTATAGGTATCTCCCTTCTTTTCTTGTGTAGAATTAAGGTGGCTGTAGAACCTCTGTAGATATTCTTACGCGAAGGACGAGTCAGTAAGACGAGAAACTATTTGCAGATTATATTTACAAGAACAGTTGCAGCGCCGACCGGTTAGATTCACAGCGCGAGCCCAGTTCGTTCTTCCTCCTCTTTTCTGGAGTGATGGCGTCCATGCGCATCGTTAAAACAAACAAATACCACACGCATATAGCAATACTTTCCAAGCTTTTTACGTAAGCGTTCTGTACTCCTTGATTACGTAGTGCCTCTATGACTGCTGGTATCTCTGCTGAATCAAATGCATTTTCGTAATCTATATAAGCCACATAGAGAGGCTTATTGTACTCTGCAGATTTCGCGATAACCTGATTGATGACATGGATGTGATCCATTGTGAAGTATCTCTTCCTGAAGCCAGCCTGTTCCCTTGGTTGACAAAATCCAGTGTTGCCCTTATTCTATTGGATATTATTTTGGTAAATATTTCATATAATACTGGGAGCAAGCTAATGGTCCTATAATTTTTCAATTCTTTAACGTCTCATTTTTTGTGGATTAGTATAATGTCTTCATTCTTCCAGTTTTCTGCGACCCTTGCAGTCGATAGACACTTCGTATAAAGAGCCGCCAGTTTTCCAAGCATTATGTCTCCTCCATCTTTGATTAAATCGAGTGTCATTCCACCTTCTCCTGCTGCTCTTCATCTTTTCATGTCTTGCAGGGCCCTTCTGACCTCATGGCTACTTATAGGAGAGTTTCTGTATCCTGCTCATTACTGTTTCTAAGTGAGGTATATCGTGGCTCCTCTGGGTACTGTATACAGGTCAGCTTAGAATTTTTCCGCTGCTTTTACTATATCTTCGAGATTGTTGATGATATTATCCTTCTTATCTTTTAGTGCGCATACATCATGGTTTGTCCTATGCCAGGTTTCTTTTTTACTGATTTCAGGCTGCGTTCATTTTTTACGGCTTCTTCAGTTTTCTCATGTTATCGTTTCGAATATCAGTAATTTTCGCCTTGTTGATCAGTTTTGACAGTTCCGCGAATTGCGTAACGCTATGCGGCCGCCAGTCCCATACAACCGCGTAGAGCGCAGTACTCTGCGATTCTAGACGTACTGCGCTCACCGCGAAAGGTTAGAAAAACACCCACATAAGCACAGCAGAGAAGTGGCTACGTGAGGCGGTTCGACCGATAACTGTAGAAGCGTCATTCAAAACAAGTAATTGTTCTCCACTTCCGGCGGCGTTTTCTATACTTCCTTTTTAAATAAAAAGATGTTGATCCATAAATATTCTCATAAACAACGGTTAACTTTTTTATTATTCGCTTTTGCTTGCAGTTTGGTTGTTGCCTTGGCTATCTCCTTTAGTAGATCACTTAATTTCTCAACTCCTTGCGATTTTTGTTTCCAGTTGCCAATTTTGCACGATAAGTGCTATACAATTAGGGAAAAACAGACGAGGTAACGGGCGACAGTCATCTTGCTTATGGGTTTAAGGGTTATTGCAGGGTTTCATGATGGACGCTCTTTCACATTATTTTAATTCCCACCTTATCTAACCCATATCACGTGTATATGGTTCCGGGCATCTGCCAGCGTCGCGGCGAGCCGTAACTCAAGGAAATAATGAAGCAAAGGGAAAAGTTAAACGCAATTGGCGTTTTCTCCGGCCGCAACTCGTTTCATGAGAGTACAGACCAGCTGAGTAACAGCCGCATCCCTCTCCTGGTCCCAGGATCAGCCTAAACAAAGAAGGTTGAACTAACAAAAGCAACAGCTATGCGCGTGACGGTTGAATAGACGGGGACGACTGAACGCATCTCGAGTTAATCGCATGGGTGCGGAATCTATGAGAAAACTGTCCTTCCCATTACAAGAGATGCCGATAACTACCGCCATCTAAAAGGAGTGAAAAAGGCAGCATAATGCTGACCGATGAACAGCTGCCAAGTCTCAACATTGATCTGGCGGCGCTTTAGGAATGTGTGAGGAGTGGTGGCGTGGGTATTCAGGGGGGGGTATGCCACTTGATTTCGGGTGGGGGCCGGCCCCCCCCCCCCTCTGGGTATGTGCCTGAGTGTAACAGTAGTATGACACTACATAAAAGTAAACCCCATATAAGTGAGTACCATTCCAGGTCATCCTACACCTTGAAAAGCTGAACTGAAAGCAATCAAAGCAGCACTTATAGTGCAGATTGCACCCTGCACAACACCCTGCATGGATTCACCAGAAACTGTCTGGGCCTACTCATCACACAAGATTGTCAGGAAAATCAGGAGATTGACACACGACTTGTAAGCACATGGCCAGAAATTAAATTACAGGATACATAGCCATGCAGATATTCCAGGACACAAGCGGGCTTATAAGCCCGACATAATAACTGAAAATTGGATGAGTTTGTGTGTATTCATTATTAACTAAAGTGCAACAGATAGACAACAGACAAGAACAAAGCGCTCTGTGTGTTCACTTTGTTCTTGTCCATCGTATTTCTGTTGCACTATAGTTAATTAATTCACAAGGCTGCACAGGAGAAGAATGATACCTCTGCCCAAGGTCCCGATTTCACATCCAAATCCACGCGTGCACACGCACGCACACACCACACACACACACACACACACACACACACACACACACACACACACACACACACACACACACACACACACACTCACAAATGTTGCAAGAGTGGATACCATGAAGCAGTATCAACAGGATAAGGACTAACTTTCAACTGAGGTTCATTTGTAAAAATGTCGCGAGTTAATTAAATTATCAGAAAAAAAAGACGATGAGCAAAACGAGAACAAGGTGAAAGCAGGAGCCAACGTTTCGACAAGTGGACTTGTCTTCTTCAAGGTCTACTTGTGGAAACGTTGGCTCCTACTTTCACCTTGTTCTCGTGTTGCTCATCGTCTTGAATTTTCATTTCCTACCTTCCCCGTGTTTTCCCCAGAAAAAGAAAGACATGTTTCAAGGATAGATAAAAATTGGTGCTTGATGAGCCAGGGCCATTGCCGAGGATCTCGAAAGATTTTCCTCGGGCAATGGACCCCTGGCAGCCTAGCCCCGGGCACCAACATCAATAACCGTTGGACAAATAAAGTTTATTCCTATCCTATCCTTGATGCAGCCAAACATAAATAAAGATGCTACAGAAAGAAAATACAGAAAAATTCCAAGTGCAGGAATAGAATCATTACAATTGCCAATCCTGCATGCCAGCACCTTTCAAGAAACGCTGTTGTTATTCCAGTAGACAGACTGACAGCTTGCTTCTGCAAGCACATTCTTCCAGTTCCATGCCATTGGAAAAAAAATGAGTTTCCTGGAATGTAGCCACATGCACACTTGGTGATCGCAATGTTTTTTTTTTCCTGGACTTGTATACCTATACGTATTTTCTCCCTTTCCCACTTTTATGTTTGGTTTCATCAAGCACTAATTTTTATCACGGTTTATTGCTGTACTACTTTCTGGTAACCTTTATAGATCACTGCATTTTCACAATAAACCTTTCAATTAGAAGTTAGCGTACCCTGTTCTTACTGCTTCACACTATACATTCTTGCTACATTGGCCAAATAAAAGATTTTATAAGGTACACAGAAGCATCACAAGGGCCATTAAAGTGACTTGTTGCAGTCTAAAAAAAAATAATGAATAGCCTGGCTACAAATGGCACCAGGGAACACATAGGACGAGCAAGAAAACCCAGATGATCTAACAACCAAAAGTTTAATGTACACACCGAGTAAATGCTCGCTGACAAGCAATAGACCGAACATACACAAAAAGGAGAAGCAAAAATTCATGTGCATTTCCTGACGGGAAATGCATCCATTTCTAACCGAGGCCGTGCTGACAAGATTCTCCCAGCATGATTAGATCTACAGCTTCCATAATTTCTCTAGGCAGCCGATCTGCACAGAATGCTGGCTTCTTCCTCTACAATGCACGCTCAGATGTGGAGAGCGCATTGTAGAGAAAGAAGCTAGCATTCTGTGGAGATCGACTGCCTAGAGAAATTATGGAAGCTGTAGATGCAAATACACTGGGAGAATCTTGTCAGCATGGCCTGTGTTACTTTCAGAGATAGATGCTTTTCTGTTGGGATCTGTATGAAAACACATCAGTTTTTGCTTCTGCTTTTTGTGTAGCTTCGATTGATTGCTTGTCAACCAACATCAGGGTGTCTACCAAGTTGACATTTCCAAATTCCCTGAGTTTTCCAGGTTTTCCCTGAGTGCCTTTGCGAAATTCCCTGAGTGATGCAGAACTATGTTTTATGTCAAGACGCGCTGAAACCATATCGCCCTATGCTGTCACTCTCTAGTAAGCAAATGAAAAAAAATTTGAAAAAAAAACTACTTAATCTAATTTGAATACTAAGGAGTAGTGTTTATGTTATTCAAAAAAATATAAGGGAGGGGTTATTAAAATGCACAGCAAATAAAATGTCTTCGAAAAAATTTTCAAATCGAGTTGGACATTCTCTAGCACAAATAAAAAGGAGTTGCATACAGAAGCAAACATTTTCGAATATGAGCTATTTCTATGAACTGATAGCATGCTCAGTGTCATGCAACTGTCCTGACATACTCTCAGCTCGCACAAGACGCCTCAGTGTTGTGTTTCACTGCTTTAAAGAGTTTATATTGGTTTGGATGAGGGACACCTGGATCTCAGCATCAGCCAACAATTTGTTTTTTGAGCGCAGGCTCCTTCAAAGAAGTGGTCGTTCATTCCTCAGTGCGTCGATCCTTTCTGTTCTCGTCCTCCTTTCGCCGCGCGTTCGCCCCACGGACCATTTCAAGAATACTCTTGGTCAATTTACAGTCAACGTCCAATTTTACAGACCCCCTAGGGGCCGCGAAAACTTCCAAAAAATCAGGCAGTCCGAAAAAATAAATTCATGTCTTTTACTGCCCTTAAGGGCTAAAATCGACACATGTACGTCTGAAGAAGCTCTGAATGCCTGTCAGTGCACTTATTAGGCATATCGGTGCTCCTACTGTGACAGGTGAGGGCGAGTGCACACGTGTAAAATTAAGAAATACATACAGTGTCCCTCGACAATTGCCCCTTCCTACGCTTGTACGCTTCACCGCGTGACACGACTGTAAGGAGGAGAAGCAGACTTTCGGGAAAGAGCATTATGCAATGCGTTGTGCTTTCCGAGCTTCGAAGACAAAATTATCGCTGTCAGCGGAGAAATGAAGAAACACGGCACCGAACGACAAGAAGCTTAACAGCGAACGTCGAAGCAGCTAGGCCTACCGTTGCCGCAGTGGTGGCCACGGCTGCCAGCGCATCTGCGTGCGAGAGCACCGGTTCAAGGCGGCGAGGTAATCAAAATAGCAGCGGTGGTGGTTTTCATTAATGCCGTCTCGGACCTGCGATCACACAAAACGTTTAGAAAATCGGACGGCGAAGAGTTCTTGCGTCTGAATTTTCAGACGTTATGATACATTGACTCTTTGCGGTACGTGGTGGTGCCGCGAAGCCGTCCGAGTTATCGGGAATCCGGAAAGTCGGTCGTTGACTGTACACTGGCAACTCCTCCAGCCGACGACGATTCGTTACGAGTCCTGTCTGTTTCTCGAGCCAGCATTACCGCGACTTTTGACCCTTTAAAAGAATTACAGCTAATTTTCCCTGATAGAAGCACAAATTCCCTGAGTTTTCCCTGAGTTTTTCCAGACTACTCAAAATCCCTGAGAATTCCCGGTTTTCCCGGTTGGTAGACACCCTGAACATTTACTCGGCATGTTCAATAAACTTTCATTTGTTAATACGCCTCATGATCAGCGTGGTCTCTAGCAGAAAGGTGTTCATTGTTTTGACAGTGAAGCTGTATATGCTTAGGCAAAACACTCATGGTCCGATCCCAAAAATCTTAGTGTAGGGGTATGAGCCATTGCTTAGGGGGGTGTGAGCCATTGCATTGGTCTTGCATGATGGATGGAGAAATTTCTTGTTGGGTAGACATAGAAATGCTTATGCATTTCACACATATACATTTATCTACGTATTATTGGAGGGAAGGGACACAGAGGGGAACGGGGTTAAGACAAGATCATGATGACATAATTATCTCGCAGCAAAGGTGTGCTAGGCCAGTAGCTAGACCGATAGTGACATCGTTTCTCTCTAGCAGCAGAGCGCACATGCAGCAGTCTCTCTCTGACTTCCCAATAGGTTCAAAAATATGTGTCCCTGTATTTAATTAAATGAAATGTGCAGCCCCGGTGTGTCACTTGGTAACTGCAGTGCATAAGCGAGTCATAAACATTATGATTAGCGCATTACAAAACACAAATGCGTAACATAATTTAGAAAGACTTTGATGAACTCGCTGGATTAACACAATGAACCACTCATTGCACTTTCCATGATGGTGATTTTGCAAAGTGCGATGTATGGCATTCCAAATAAACAGTGTGATAAACCCAAGCCAAACGTATGCATAACCTCATTAATAAACACAGACATAACCAATAATATAGCCAAACGTATGCATAACCTCATTAATAAACACAGACATAACTAATAATATAGAAAGACTTGAATAAACCATTGGAATTAACCCAGTGATAAACACCGGGGCCGCACATTTCAGCTTTGCTGGTTTACCATCTGTGCAGGGTGCATGGGCAGTAATTTTTTCTGGTATTGTTCGTCAAGTATTGTATAATGTTGTGCCAGTAAAACACATTGGACTAGTTGGTTCAATGTATTGGTACTGCTTTCTTTGGTGGTTTTTTTCTTAATGTTGTGCCCTTTTTCCTTTTGTAACAACTTTTTTATTCCCCCTTGCATAATACTGCAACCTTGCAGCCTGCGAGGTACATGAATAAATAAGTACATAAGCACATGTCATTCATTCATCTGCATACACTTCGCACCATTCCTTGCTAACAAACGTCACTGTGTTGATGTCTCGCAGCGTGCATCTACATTAACTGCCATTTGCGTTTCGGTATAGTTTGTGAACAGAAGTATTTTAATGATTGGAAAATGTAGAGAGGTCGGCCGGATAATGGAGCATCTGGCTTGCTACTCTACGTAAGGGAAGGGGAAGAGGGGAAGAAAAAGGGTCACAATGGGGGATGATAATGGGAGGAACGAGGTGAAGGACACATTACACAACTGGTATCACAGGCGTGAGTCCAGGCCTGTGTCACCTAGGAAACGTGAAAGTGCACGCATTGTCTCTGTCGTCTGCCAACTCTGTGGCCATGCGCCTAGCAAGAGGTCCTCCGACAGTGGTCCATTGTGTAAATGTCTCAATGTATCCGCCATTGTCAGTCTTTCGCGCGCATACTCAGGGCACACCACGAGCACATGTTCTATAGTCTCTACACCGCCGCACACTGAACAGTCCGGGGAGTCTGTCCGTCCAATAATGTGCAAATATTTGTGACAGTGTAGTGCGTATAAAGACATAAGAATAGCATTGCGACGCGTGCGACAGCACCGATTTTCGTCGTTGCAGTCGCGGCATGTGAAACAGCCTGAAACGCATATCAGGAGCGCGCGCGCACACACACACGCACAAAAGGCGAGTTTCCGAAAGCACTCGCGAAAGACGGTACGGATGTTTTTAACTAAAAAGCAAATCCCGCCTGCGTTGCACCACTGCCCGATGCACAAACAGCGCACCATTCATTAACAGTACACATCTGTAGAACGGCGCACAACAAGCCGGAACAAAGTGTACATACACCACTCGACGCCAAATCCGTCGTCGCTTACGCCGCTGAGAAACACGAACACCTTCTAACATTCACAAACCAAACGACGATGTGCTGCAAACTTCAAACAGATTTTACGGCCCTGTCCAGTTGATACGGCTGCTCCACAGGCTGTCCTCGCTGTTGAAAGCAATGTCGGCAAACACGCAAAAACATGGAAATAATACGCCTCCACTACCCACACGATCATATGGTTACCGAAACCACAGACGGCGAAGTAAACAAAAGAAGTCATTTCCCCTCATTTCGGACCGAGGATTTTGAGCAGGGCGCGACTTGTTCCTGGGACTGCAAAGGCGCTGCGGTCGAGCACCAAGCCAGCGGCGCTGCTCTGCTGAATGTGCACGCTAGTTGCGGTTGTTTGCGCTGCTGTAGCCGATTTTATTTTCTCACTGTGTGTACCTTGTCACTATCCTCGTGCACGTGGCTGGTTGTCGAGGTCTTGCGCGTCCGGTCCAAGTTTTGCGCTCACGGAGACGCCAGTACCGGCGACGTGTGGGTCACCGAGCGTTAACATTGCGTGAGCACTTTGGTTTGTAGGCCCACTTTTCTTTTCATCTCATTCCTTTCTTCGGACGTGCACCCCCAGGTATGGTGTCTGTAGAATATTATACTTCAGCGTAACCAACAGAAGGAAAGAACGGCTGCTTTATTCAGCGAGCACCATGTAAATGCCGAGTGCCGCGACTAACAACCATAACTGTACCAGGCTATAGCAGACGACGCTCGGACGCTTGGCGCGGAGGTCGATGGCAGCGCTGCGGTGGCGGGAACGGCAGCGGGCTGCATGGTGCGCAGAGGCGAGGAGTTTGGGTACTTAAAGAGGATATATAAACGTTGTTGCGACGGCCCGTGCGGCCGATGTGATAGTGATCGTTCGATCATATTTACGCGGTGCTTAGAGAACATGTGCTCCTTTTTTGCGTGAATTAACGATCACTAAGCCCTGGAGCCTGTGCAACGCTATTAGCTCGCTGTATGTTTCTTGCGGTGCGCCGTTGTTGATTATCGTAGTGCGGTCCATTTCGCGCTTTGTCCCGGCTCATGAGAAGTACTCTCGCCGCTCCCGCATCGGGTCACAGTGCACAGAAAAATGTGTTGATAGTTGTGCTATCGCGTGCTGTAGTTTACCGCAATTCAACACTACGCTGGACGGACTGTTGGTGCAGTCGATGCGGCGTGAACGGACACGAAGGAGCGCTCGCCTCGGAAGGCAAAGACGGCGCCTAGCGCATTCTTATGGTTCATGTAGTGTACCTTGTCATGCGCAGCAGATGATGATTAGTACAGCTACAAAAACGTTCGTTCGATATCGTAGTGCACAGTTAGCAAAAAGTTTCACGAAAATTACCCCGACATTGATGTTGCTAGAGCTTCATCTATTGTTTATTTTCTTTTTGTTATGAAGTATGCTAGCGCCGGGCCATCGCTTGGTCTGAACAGGCACAAAAATTCAAGCAGAGAATGTCACTGCTTCTGTACGTAATTTCTCAGCAAGAAATCGTATAGACAATTCTAGAAGTACGTTGATGTGTTGTGCAAATGTTTTCACAGCTAACGTCAACGCGCGACGGCATCCAAATGATGTGACTCGTGAGAAGATTTTAGCTTGTATGCAAACTTTTCTGCTTATGGATTGTCGCCAAGGCAACCTGTATTTCTTGTGTTTAGTGTTCTGTTTGTTTTCGTGCATTTGACAGGTTGAATAACCGCCTGTGATGTAAGAATGAAGAAGAATGTAAGAAGCGGATGCAGCTTCATGTAGCTGGCTGTACGAGAGCTTTCCACAATTTGACGCGATGTTGTTAAATCACAAGTTTGCAGTTTCAGCCGTACGTGACTACAATAAGCTGAACATTTATTGTTTAGGGATGTCACAATTTCCTGAGACGGAGGCATCTCTGCACCACGTAGGAGTCTGCGGCACTATGTAGCCTGAACAGCACGACACAGCATCTGATCTGCCTGCTTTGACAAGGTGCGTACAAAACGGTCACGGCATTTTATGTGTTCTAGGTTCTGTTCGTGTATATGGTACCTGCCAACTATCCTGAGTCTCTCATGCAGTTTACAAATTCTTGCTATTCTACAATTTTACTAATGTTCCATTAAGTAATGAGAATGAAGTTCTATTGGTGAAGATGTTTTAAAGCTGTTGAGAAATGGGGTGGCATAGGATTGCGAAAATGCACGTAAGAAAATAGTCATGGCGCTTATGCTGCTTTCTTAATTGCTAGCAATGAAAATACCAGAGGGGCACTTGCTTTAGGTAATTTTATTAAGATACGTTCCAGAAGCAGGCTAAATTTGCAGCAACAAAAGCACTGAGAAAAACTCACTGATCTAACAACTTGTTAGTTTCTGCTTTTCCAAGTGTGCTGTTTGTGTACAGCATGTCAAGGTAAATAATGGTTAATAATGCATGCATAGAAAAATGTGGGTGCTGAGAGAACGCTTTAGAAAAGTGCGTGCTGTCTTTCCAACACAGGATTTCTGTCTATAATTTTTGCAAAATAAAAAGTGCACAGGCTGGCAGGTTTGGAAAATAATATTCAACACTTTTGCTTTAGATTTTAATGTAGCCAGTTCATTATGTGTACCTAGTATAGCTTAGCGTCAAGCTTGAAGCTGATCTCTGATGTCACATAAGTTGCAGGATGTAATAACGTGGTATCACAAGCTGCTTGTTATGCATGTCAGTCAACCTGGTGCAGTGGTCGCAGGTGAGAGTATACCAGAAAGCTGGGCATTCTTTGCCCTTTTGCACATGATGTGGGATAGAGCTTGAACTATACTATAGTGGCACAGTCTCCCTTGCCTTCTCTTCCTCATTTCTCTGTCAACTTGCAGTAATATGCACAACTTCTAGAGCCTTGATTATGGTGTCGTCTGCTGAACTTGGCTGATGTGAATTTCAGTAGTTTGTGGTACCCTGAAAGCCATGCTGTACTTTGCATGCATTTTAAAATTGTCACTTTGAAATATATGATTAGCTGTGGCATTCTCAGAGAAACAAGGCCTCTTGTGAATAATGCATATATGCTTTATTCGCATTTTTTAATACTCTTTCAACCCCGCAGGGGCGTCTGCATAAGCAGGTGTTTGGCGTGTTGCGACACCACGTACCCAAGCACATGGGGGTTGGACCCTCCCGCGTCTTAACCGTGCACAGCTTAGCCGTGTCCGGGGAAAGGGGGATCCTGGAGGTTGAGCCGATGCTGGCCGTTCGGACCTTTAAGGCCCCCCGGCGGAGGCAACACACCTCTTTGGCCTCTGCTTCACGTAGACGGCACCCCCGGACTGACCCACCCGGAGGAAATCGGTAGTTGCCTTTTCCTGTCTCTCTCTCCCTACTACCTTCGTCTTTCCCTTACTTTCCACCTTTCCTGTCTTCTTCTGGCTTCCCCTTTGCTTCCAATTTTTCCAGGCAGCAAGGGTTAACCTTTTGTGAATAGCCAACCTAGGTTATTTCATATTTGGTTATAGTGGTAATGTACAGCTGGCATTTGCAGGCCGTGTTTCACAGGTCCTGCAGTGTCCCATTGTAGGTCTCCATGGAGGTTGGCTGGCGTTACTGCCGAAATCTCGCATATCTTTATGGCTAGCTCCTTCCCCCCACTCCCTGATCGCCCTCAGAAAAGAGGGCTCACCGATGAACTGTTCCAATTTTTTAGTCGGCAAAAAGAATCTTTTCCTCGTTTCCACGTCATCCATTCTGAAAAACCAGGTAAACTAGTGCGAACAATTTCACCATTCCTTGTATCGAAGTCCCTTACCGAAGTTTTTGGCTCGGCTATAAGGCGTCGAGGATGGCTAGCGGTGACCTCCTCTTAGAGCTCCGCGATCAGAAACAATTTGAGAAACTGCCTAAACTAGTATCATTTAGGGAGACTCAAGTAGTAGTAACCCCGCACCGTACGATGAACACCACCTGCGGCGTTGTCTTGGACGATGATTTGCTGGAACTCACTGAGGCTGAACTCTTGGAGGGCTTCAGTGAACAGAATGTTATAAATGTCAAAAGAATCAAGATGAGGCGAGATGGTAAAGAAATTGTGACTAAACATCTAATACTCACCTTCAATTCAAGTGTCCTGCCCGAGTCAATCGAGGCCGGGTACATCAAGCTCCGAGTAAGACCGTATGTGCCAAATCCCCTGAGATGTTTCAAATGCCAATGTTTCGGCCACAGCTCGCAGAGCTGCCGAGGTCACCAAACATGTGCGAAATGCAGTGCCCATGAGCACACGTCTGAAGATTGCGAGAATTCTTTGCATTGTGAAAACTGTGATGGAGAGCACGCCACGTACTCGCGGTCGTGCCCGTCTTGGAAAAAAGAAAAAGAAATTGTCACGATCAAAGTGAAAGAAAATATATCGTTCAAGGAGGCACGTAGGCAGGTGGCATACCTGCCAAAGAACACATTTGTCGAAGTGGCGCGTCAGGGGGCAGTGCCACAACGGTCTCCAGCGGCTGACCGTCCCACACCCAGTGAGGCAGCAGTGACGCCATCCGCCCCCTCGGTGGCTGCAGCTAGTGCTGCTACGCCAACCTCGCAGAAGGGGCCATCTACCTCTGGGCAGGTGACCTCAAAGGCCTCGTCCAACGTGCCGAGGCCTTCACGCCAAACAAAGCTCTCGGAAGAGCGCATGTCCAGTGCCTCGCAAGAGGCAATGGACACAACCACCAGCAAGACGGCGCCACCAGCGCCTAAGGAGCGGTGAGGCACTCGCGATTGCTCCAAAAGAGACAAAACTCCCGTAACGGCACCTGAAAAAGGCCAGTGAGCTAATCCTCGTGTCTGTGGGCTCGGTGACTGCACCACAGCGCAGCCACCTAATCTGCTTACCTTTGCGATGCAGACGACCGTCCTCGCATTTGCCAGCCTGCTGCTGCCGTCCCTGGCAGGCCTGTCTACGGGGGCGTCATCGGTGTGCGCACTGCCGTACACTGGAGATGACCCTGGCTCCTGCCATCCACCACCCGGCGGGTGCTCGTCCCTACTGGATGTGCCGCCAGAGGAGCTGCACACACTGGAAATCACAGTACCATGGATGGCCACATCGACATCAGCAACAATGCCAACATGTATAAAAGAGCTTCACCCGCTGACACCACTTCGTGGGCTCGGTCACTGCACCACTGCGCAGCCACCTAATCCGCTTACCTTTGCGATGCAGACGACCGTCCTCGCATTTGCCAGCCTGCTGCTGCCGTCCCTGGCAGGCCTGTCTACGGGGGCGTCATCGGTGTGCGCACTGCCGTACACTGGAGCTGACCCTGGCTCCTGCCATCCACCGCCCGGCGGGTGCTCGTCCCTACTGGATGTGCCGCCAGAGGAGCTGCACACACCGGAAATCACAGTACCATGAATGGCCACATCGACATCAGCAACAATGCCAACATGTATAAAAGAGCTTCAGCCGCTGACACCACTTCGTGGGCTCGGTGACTGCACCACAGCACAGCCACCTAATCCGCTTACCTTTGCGATGCAGGTCAGTACATCGTATGCCCTCTTCGCTAAAAAATCCAGTAATTATATTTTGGTGCAGTTTCCAAGCCCGCACTGCTGTGTTGCCATTGCCGTTGAGTGTGCTCACGTAATTCATTCCTTGCTCATGCTATCAGGTGACGTTGAGGCTAACCCTGGTCCTGAGGGCAACGCCACTGTACTCGCTGAACTACAGAAGCTAAACGCGGGACAGACCCTGTTGATTACGGAAATACAGGGCCTTAAAACACAGCTGAACACAACAGACCAAACCATAGCAAGCCTAGTCAAACGAATGGCCAATCTCGAAACGCATTACCAAACACTTCTTCACCTCAGAAACAATATTGAAATAATGCAGTCAACCACAATCGACCAAGCTAAAAAGATTAAAGAACTAGAAACACGCCTGGATGACGCGGAAAACCAATCACGTCGGAATAACCTTATTTTCTATGGCATCCCTGACCCTGCTAGCGCTGAAACGTGGGCTGAGTCAGAAAAACTAGTCATTGATGTTTGCCGCAAAAATCTTGATATAACCTTGGAACCTAACGACATTGAAAGAGCGCATCGCCTCGGAAATCATTCAGCCGACCGAATTCGTCCCGTAATCGTAAAATTCCTATCTCATAAAACCAAAGACGCACTGTTATCAAATGGCCGTAAATTGAAAGACACAAACTACAGTATTGGAGAGGACTTCTCCCGCACCGTTCGACACGCGCGTAAACAGTTACTAGTGTTTGCCAAAGCCAGTTCTAACAAGTACTCCTTGCGCTTCAAAACCCTGCACATCGGCTCAAAACGTTATGTATTTGACGCATCATCCCAAGCCGTTAAGGAAATAGCATAGCAATTGCCCCGTCACAAAACTTTAACAAATCGTCGACCCGCTCCACCGCACAATGTTCTCTCGTTTTCGATAATATTCACTAACATCCGTAGTCTTCTTCCAAAGCGCGAACTCGTATCAAACATCATGTTGTCATCTGGGAGCAACATACTAATACTAACAGAAACTTGGCTAAATAGTGACGTAACGGATACGGAAATTTTGGCCGATTTACCCAACTTTGAAGTATATCGAAACGATCGAAAAGGCAAACGGGGGGGCGGTGTTCTCATTGCCATTCATCGAAGCATATCATGCTCTGTTGTTGACGTCGCATCCGACATTGAAGCCATATGGCTCATCTGTCGCGCTCCCCCTGTAACAGTTCTGCTTGGCGTTTGGTACAGGCCCCCCCAGACTAATCCAGACTTCCCACGTCATCTGAACAACATCCTTCATAAACTTGTTTTCACATATCCAAATGCCCGTATTCTTCTTTTTGGTGATTTTAATTACCCGGATATTGATTGGCAGAACATAGCTAGTTCTACAATAACGTGTCATGCAGAGGCGAAGAACTTCATCGATGTCTGTTTAAATTTTAACCTCACTCAATTAATTTCCCAACCAACCCGTGTCTCACGAGAATCAGCAAACACGCTCGACCTGATACTAACAAGCAGCCCCAAGAATGTATCATCCATCAGTTACCTTCCTGAAATCAGCGATCACAAAGTCATGCATGCTTTATTCTCATTTACCTCGACTCAAAAACAGACATCCGACAAAACGATACAACTCTACGATAAGGGTAACTATAATGCAATAACTGAAGAACTTAACAGCTTTTTTCCTGAATACGTATCCGCATTTCACACTCGCTCAATTCATGAAAACTGGCTGATATTCAAGAACAAATTAAATCATCTCACTAATATGTTCGTACCAAGGATTACCTTTCATACTAATCGCAATAAACCATGGTTTCCCCAGCACTCAAAACGACTCGAAAACAAAAAGAAACGATTGTTTCATACCGCCAAACGAAACGACACGCCTGCTGCATGGGGAAAATACTTCGAGGCCGAAAAATCATACCTACTTTCTGTTCGTAACACCAAGTACTCATTTTATCGCAATGACTTACCAAACTTACTTATAAGAAACCCCAAGCAATTCTGGCAAGTTTTAAACCCAACACATCCTCCCGATATTAAACTGACGAATTATTCACATGAAGCGGTGACTGACCATGACTGCGCAGAAATATTTAACCATGCATTCACATCTGTGTTCACTACCGAACTCGACGCACCTTCACAATTACCACCCTTTAACTTAGAAACCCCCATGCTGGCAGTCACGTTCGTCGAAGAAGGCATTTCATCCATAATTCATAATACGAAACTTTCATCATCAGCTGGTATGGACCTGATTAATTCAAAGCTATTGAAAAATGTGGAATCAATTTGTGCATCATATTTATGTCTCATTTTCTCACAGTCACTCTCCTCAGGAATTTAGCCTCTTGGTTGGAAAACGGGGAAGGTCGTTCCAGTCTACAAATCAGGTAACAGAGACTCACCCTTGAATTACCGCCCCATTTCATTGACTAGTGTGCCCTGTAAAATCATGGAACATGTCATCTACTCACAAATAGTAAACTTCTTGGACCGAAACCATTTTTTTCACCCTTCACAACATGGGTTTCGTAAGGGCCTCTCTTGCGAAACCCAACTAGCACTTTTCCTTTACGACATGCACACTAATCTAGACCGTAACATGCAGACCGACACCATCTTTGTTGATTTCGCTAAAGCTTTTGACAAGGTTCCCCACCGCCGGCTATTACTAAAACTCTCAAAGCTGAACCTACCCCCTAATATTCTCAAATGGATTGAAGAATTCCTCACTAACCGTTCTCAGTCAGTCTATCTTAACGGCCATCTGTCTACATCTCTCCCGGTTACTTCAGGCGTCCCACAAGGTTCTGTCCTCGGTCCCCTCCTATTCTTAATATATATTAACGACTTGCCCCTGCATGTTTCCTGTAGTATTCGAATTTTCGCAGATGATTGTGTTATTTACCGCACCATTAATAACTGTCACGATCAATACACTCTTCAGACAGAGCTTAACAACGTACTAAATTGGTGTAATAACTAGCTAATGTCCCTCAATCCTAGTAAATGTAAACTCATGTCCTTCACTCGTCGTCACAATCCATATCTCTTTCATTATTTAATTTCTAACACACAGATTGAGCAAGTACAATCATATAAATATCTAGGAGTCACCCTCTCTTCCAATCTATCATGGCAGGTTCATGTCGGTAACATCATTTCAGCATCAAACAAAACACTCGGTTTTCTAAAACGTCACCTTCGTCTTGCCCCACCACATGTTAAATTGCTCGCGTATAAATCACTTATAAGACCCAAATTAGAATATGCATCCCCCATCTGGAACCCACATCAAGCATATCTAATCACCGCATTGGAAGCTGTGCAGAATCGTGCTGCCCGATTCATTCATTCCTCATACTCATATGACGTCAGTGTTTCATCCTTGAAAGCTACATCCGGACTGTCACCCCTCTCTTTTCATCGTCGCATTGCTAGCCTCACCCTTTATCTCAAATTCTTTTATTCTCCTCTCAATCAAGCACCGTACAGTCGAACACGGATACATCGAACCCACATACTATATCGAATTATTGTCTGTATCGAACTCGTAAATTATCCCCTTGAAAATTCTGTGTAAAAGTATAGAAATTCGTACGTTTATATCGAACGATATTTTTACCCGCCATTGGATATATAGAACGCCGCACGATCTCGGCACTCGCTGCACCCGCGTGTTCCGCGCCTCCCCCGAAAAGCTTGGAAAATGTGAGAGCGAGAGGGAGGGAGGCTCAGACGGTACTCCCGCTGCGCACGCTCTCCGACTTGCGGCAACACCCTACTTGCGGAACTGCTTTTATTTTTCTCTCTCCCAATGTCTCTCATCCTTCCCCCGCGTAACCATAGTGATCGGCTCGGAAAAGGTAGCCAGGAACGACGGCGGCGGTGGCCTCCTCCTTTTGCCTTTTTTTTTTCTTGTTGCTTTTTCACGAGTTTTGCTCAGCCAACCACAGCTCCTGCCTTTCGTACGTCGCTGTCGCCCTCGGAGGTGGCCATCGCGAGCGCTTTGTTGGTGGTGGCTGCGCACGTGAATTCTTGTGTTTTGTGCGCGTTCTTGTGTTTCGTGTTCATTATTGTTTTGTGTGCGTCTCGCGACACGTGTGACTGGATCGTGGTGAGCTGACGCGGAAGCAATGGCTGCAGCAAGCACAAGCAGCGTCAAGAAGCGCAAGAACCTGGACTTTGCGACAAAGCTGAAAGCCATTCAGCGTGTTGAGGCGGGCGAGAAAAGTGCGACAGTGGCAGACGACTTCGGGATTCCTCGGAGCACTCTAAGCACCTTGTTAAAAAACAAGGCGGACATAAAGTCGAAAGCGGCGGAGTTACGAACGTCGGGAGCTTGTCGTGTGCGCGCTCCTGCCCATGAGAAAGTTGAAAAGGCCCTCTATGCGTGGTTTTTAGAGGTGCGGGCTAAGAACACTCCGGTGGATGGCCCAATGCTAATGGCTAAAGCCAAATGGTTTGCCGCTGCACTCGGTGATGACAACTTCGCCGACAACACAGGGTGGCTGCAGAGGTTTAAGAACCGCCATAAGATAGTTGGCAAAACCATTTCTGGGGAAAGCGGAGCCGTCATCAGCCAGGATATCCAGCAGTGGATTTCGAAGGAATGGCCGGAAATTTGCGCAAAGTTTTCATCCGCGGAAATCTTCAACGCCGACGAGACCGGGTTGTTTTGGCAGATGCTGCCCAGCAAGACGCTCGACGTCCGGGGCAGCACGTGTCACGGGGGCAAGATGAGCAAAGTCCGCGTGAGCGTTCTGCTCGCTGCTAACATGGATGGCTCTCAAAAGCTCCAGCCCTTTGTGATTGGCAAAGCAAGGGCACCGCGCTGCTTCAAAAACTGTAAGCAGCTCCCCGTTCGCTACGCCTTCAATAAGAAGGCGTGGATGACGCGTCAGCTGTTCACAGAATGGCTGCAAGCGTGGGACGCCGAACTGGGCAAATCGGGGCGTCACGCTTGCCTCCTCGTCGATAACTGCTCGGCCCATCACACCACCTGCAAGCTCGAAAACATCGCGCTCAAGTTTCTGCCGGCGAACACGACAGCAAAGTTGCAGCCGCTCGACCAGGGCATCATTAAGTCGTTCAAAGTCTGCTACAGGAGGCGACTCATTGATAGGCTTTTGGTGAACCTCCGCATGGGCACCGAGCTTAAGGTTGACCTGCTGGGGGCCATTCAAATGATGACGGGCGCCTGGAGAGACGTGAAGCAGGATACTGTGGCCAACTGCTTCTGGAAGGCAGGCCTTGTGACAGCCAAACTTCCTGAAACCTGCGAAGACGGCGACGGCGACAACGAGTGCATGGACGATGCATTTCGCGAGTTGTCGTCCCTTTTCCCGGCTGCCGTTCCAGCCGAAGTGTCTGCTGACGATTATGTGAACGTTGACAGCAATGTTCAGGCTGTTGCGAGCCTCGCCGACGAGGATATTGTAGCTGCAGTCGGAGGGACCCAGGCTGACAGCTCGAGTGGCGACGAAGAGCGTCCGGACGAGGGCGCGGCTACACGCTCGTACTCCACCGCTGAAGTGGCGGCAGCGTTCAGCTTGATTCGCGGTTGTTGCGGCGACATGGAAGGAACCGGGCTTTCGCACCTGAACAGCCTCGATAAGATCGAGGTTGGCGTCTTTAATTTCATTTGCAAGGCGAAGAAGCAGACCAACATAAGCGATTTTTTTTTTCACGCAAATAAAGCATTACGTTGCGTCGTGTGTGCGGAAATAGTTGTCATTCTTGAATGCGCCGATCGGTAGGTCATCGTCCGCCTCAGGTAAAGTCTCTGGGCCTGTATTTTTTATATCAAATTTTTGATATATCGAATTAATTCGCGATCCCCTTCGAGTTCGATATATCCGTGTTCGACTGTATATCGCCGCCGCATCACGCACATCTCACCGCACCAGTCATCCCCTTCAAGTTGCCCGCCCACTATCACGTACTACTACGTTTTCAGCTTCGTTATTTCTTTGAGCAGCCACGGACTGGAACGGCCTACCCCATGACATCGTCGCCATCACTTCAACACCTGCTTTTCAAGAACGCGTAACAGATCACCTTCAATGTTAAATCACCATCGCTGTTTGTTTTCCTCACTACAAATGTAATCCCACCCCTTATGTAACACCCCCTGAAATGGGGGCCTTTAAGGAATAAAACTGAACTGAACTGAACTGAACTTAAACACACAGCACTAAACACAAATAGCATAATGGGTACACAAATACTACAGTGGAATGTACGAGGACTTCTAAATAACCTCGATGACATTAAAGAACTACTACACAAACACAATCCCAAGTTGCTGTGTGTTCAGCAGACACATATGAAACCTACAAACACAAACCTTCTTCGCAATTACTTCATCTTCTGAAGAGACCGCGATGAGGCTAATGCCTCTGGCGGAGTAGCAATAATAGCGGACAAGTCTGTAGCTTGCCGACACGTCGCTCTTCAAACGACCCTTGAGGCAGTGGCAGTTCAGGCCATCCTCTTTAATAAATTAATCACTGTCTGTTCTATTTATATACCCCCGAACCATCATCTAAAAAAAACAGACATTTACAACCTTATTATCCAACTTCCCGAACCTTACATACTTGTGGGAGATTTTAATGCTCACCACACGATGTGGGGAGACTCACGATGCGACGCGAGAGGTTGATTAGTAGAAAAAATGTTAGTAAACACGGGAACATGCCTCTTCAATAAAAACGAACCGACTTATTATATTATGTATCACCACTCACATTCTTCCATAGACCTATCTATCGGCTCCGCAGATCTTTTCCCTTACCTAGAGTGGAGTGTTATTAAAAATCAATACGGAAGTGACCATTTTCCGATATTTTTGAACTTAATTGAAGAACATCAATGCCCTTCATATACGCCTCGGTGGAAGCTAGCTTCTGCCGACTGGGAGCATTTTAAGGAATCGACCTACCTATCACGAGATTTTATCACCGATTTTAGTATTGACGACGCGGTAGCATATTTTACTGCTTTTATCATCGAGGCAGCAAATAACTTCCCACAATCAAGGGGTACCTCATCCAAAAGACGAGTTCCATGGTGGAATGAGGAATGCAAGGAGGCGCGGAAAAAACAAAATAAAGCGTGGGGCATACTGCGCCGATACCCCACTGCAGAAAATCTGATAGAATTTAAAAACATTAAATCGCAGGGAAGGCAGGCGCGAAGGCAAGCAAAGAAGACAAGCTGGAAGAGATTCTTGTTTGGCAATAACTCCTACACACAGGAGGCAAAAGTATGGAACGGGCTGAGGAGACTAAAGGGAACACAATTTCAGCCATTGCCCCTTGTTGATAAAGAAGGAAACAAGTTGAAAGACCAGGCTGATGCTCTTGGTGAACACTTCGAGCGCGTGTCTAGCTCCACTCGGTATTCGGAGAACTTTCTTAAACATAAAGCAATAGACGAACTTAAGCCACTGAATCGGAAATCCATCCCAAACGATCCTTATAATCGTCCTTTTACAATTGCAGAACTTAAAGCTTCCTTGTCAGTATGTCGGAGCTCTGCACCGGGCTTCGATAGAATCATGTATGATATGCTTAAAGGGAAGCTGAAACGGTTTTCAATTTCCATGAATTGCTAAGATTGAAAAGAACAGACCTAATAATTTACGGTTCCGAATTTTTTTCTTCGTTTTGTTAATATAAGGGGCAGAAATAGCTTTCTAAATCACCCCCGCGGACACGCCCCCATCGCTTCCCGGAGCGCCGGGTGAGGTGGTGTTAGGACTTTTCACCGCTGCACCATTATTACGACTTTGTGGTCCCGTAGCGCTCGTCACCCGTTTCGTGACAGAGCGTTGGTAGCGAAGACTCCGAGCCAGGCGTCAATGAGAATAACAAAATAGACTTTATACACTATATACAGGTCATTATACAGGACATGAACGGGTCGGCACTGGGGCCGAGATCTCACAGCAAACGCGACTGTTCCCGCACGGCGACGTCCGGCGAAAACGCGTGACACATCTCACCCCAGTCGAGAGCGGCACTGTGCTCCCGGTGGGTCGGCGGATCCGGTTTTTCAGGCGCTGCGTCGCGGCTTTTATAATCCCCGAGGAACCATTGTCACTCAAACGGCCCAATACAAAGTGAGCACTGGACGGTCGTTCGAGAGGTCCAACCAGCGACCGTGCTGGCCACCCGGTTCAAAGTTCGCGCGCGCGGTGACCTCCAGGCAAAAGGAGGTGCGGCGCCGGGCTGTCTGGCACACGGTGACACGTTTGAACACGTTGCCCGCCGATGCTTCTCCGCAGGACACTGCTGCCTGACGGCTCAGCATCTTGACTTGTCAAGGAAGAATTTGGGCGCTCGCAGGATAAATTCTGCATCTTGCAGATTCGGAATCCGGGCTGGTGGCAATGGCACAACAGTGGTTGCCAGTGGAGAGAACCGGCGAGAGTGACATCATTCGCGGGGACCGAGCTGCCGGATCGGCGTGCTGGCATGCCTCTTTCCGTCCTGCGCTTTACTGAACGGCGCTACGAGAGATCTGCCGCAGCCGCCGCTCACGTTTGTTTTCTTTTGCGATTTTCGTAAACTGTTCTTTCCTTCTGTGCTGCGTGAGTGCCTACAGCCAAGGGCGCCCAACATGCCCTCGTTCTGTGCAGCATTCGGCTACGCGAACACAGGCGGGCGAGACGATGTGGTGTTTCACAGGTTCCCGAAGGACAAGAAGCTTGCAGCGCAGTGGGTCCGTGCGGTGAGGAGAGATAAGTTCATGGCGACGAAATCAACTGTGCTGTGCTCGGACCATTTCCGCGACAGTGACTATCACCGGAGCTTGACAACGATGTGGGCAATCGGTATTCCAGTTAAATCGGCGCGACTGTAGCCCAGCGTTGTTCCGTCTAGATTCTCCCACAAGAGAAACACCTCGCCACCTCCAAAAGCGGCCTTCGCCAAGAGGAGAAAGCGTGAGGTAGCTTCCACAGCGTTGTACCTGAGGTATGAAATGGAGTATAGGCTTGCCTAGTGACATTCGACGTGCGGTTGCAGTTATGTGTTTACCCCACGGCGGTGCTAAGACTGCCTAATATCTTTATGTCAACACCAGCATGGAGCACGCATACCGATTCTTGATTGAGCCACAATCGCGAAGTCGTCGAAACATAGTATGAATATTGCACATATAATACCTCTGGCCATTTCTGGATGTGTATGATAAGCAACTTCCATGACTGTACCTCGTAGCACTGCATGTGCACGCTTTGAAACGCAACACTTATGTTCGCGATCGTGTATCAACACTAAAAAAACCACGGGACTTTAGACAAGCAGCGGCAAGGTGCTTGACATCGCGGAATTGCACCCGTGTTTACAACCTATTGAGAAGTTAGTGCTTCGGCATTCTTCCAGCAGCAACTTCCCAGTGACACTTTAGCGCATTTTTTTCTCCCATCATTGGAATGTGCAGCTACATGGAAAAAAAAAAAACGTACCAGCCAAGATTTCCAACGCGCGAGAGGGCGCCACTCAGCGTCAAATGCTGTAAGTTTCCTCCTGTTTCCCCTCGCAAAAATAAAAGAGCATTCTTTGTCTGGTCCTCGACTAAAGGAGTCCGGCTCTTTCTTGCGGCGTTGCGCGCCCCGGCCGTTTAGGCCTCATGCCGTAAACCTTTCATCCGGTCGCCCCGTTGAAGCTACAACAAACTGGTCATTACTAGGTAAACCATTACTCTGCTTCCTACGTGCCCTTGCCATACTACTTCTGCTCCTCCGCCTTCTACCGGCATACAAGACGCCGCAACTACGTCTCCTCCATCAGCCGCAACTTCTCCGCCTTTGTTTTCGGTGTCCGGCATGGCGTTCGTACCCCACATGCGTTAGAGTCTCTGAGTTAGAGTCTCTCTCGCACCGCCGTAAGATAGCCAGTGTTGGTCTCTTTCATAAGTTTTTCTAGTTTCCTTAATTGTGTGCCATACATCATTCCACCCGCAAGAATATCGCAACGCGCTCGTCATCCACTCCAAGTTTTAAAACCACGCTCACACACAACTACCTTCTCTGCTTCTTTTTTTTCGCGAACAGCAGCTGATTGGAATGCCCTTCCCCACCATGTTGTAGATACAAATAATCACCATGTGTTCATTGCTGAGGTTGCTTCTATTTTGTCAAATTAATTACGTTTTTGTACAAATTCATCATCTACCGTACGTTTTTGATTGTATGCAATGTATCTACCATTTTTCAAATGTTCCACTAGTTACTGAAATGATTTGTCCATTGCCACTGTTTCTCCTCTTCGGCCAAATTTACTGTTGCTTTTTTATTCTAATTGACAATTTGACACGAGTATGCACTTGTTTATAGAAAGTATCTACCACTTCTCAAATGTTTTGTTTGGTATCATGTTGAATTTTTGTTACAAGATGTACCCCACCCCTTATGTAACACCCCTGATAAAGGGGCCTTTAAAGCTGGAACTGCATGGCGCGTTTTTCGCTCGCGAAAAACGCGACGGGCGGCAAACGCCCGCGTTGCCGCCGACGCGCGAGCACCCGTACGAAAAAAAAGGAGCGGCGCTTTCGCGCCGGGTTTTCCGGGTTGCCAGACAACATAACTCTCAACGACATGTATTGTCTCTGTTACCGCATATATAATATGCCCTTAAACTTACAGAACACTACAATAAAAATAATCTCAGTGTAATTAGACAGCAACATTTCTTTCCGAGGTGTATTTATCAAGCTTAATTTCAAGCAGCAATATTGTGTGCGAAACTGCGACAATGTACCTTCCGCATGCTAAGAAGCCGCTGCTTGTTTACAACTTCACATATAAAAAGGAGGGTCGGCCGCTTACTACCAAGCAGAAGAGGCGACTGCTACTATTAAGGGGGATGCTGATACTGAAGCAAGAAAAAATGCGGGTCAGTAGGTACATGTGGGTGCGGGCTGCCTGGTTGAGAAGAGAGCGAGCACCATACACTGGTATTATTAGCAAATTGTCTTGCCAGTATTAGCGATGAGACGCGACGCTTCTCCACTTTAGTTATTAGGCCCTCGTTGAAGGTTGCTTTGTTCATTTTAGGTGAACACGATGCGTGAACCAACACGATGCGCGAACGAAATCAGGGTAGCACGTTTTCCTTGAAGCGCGCGCCAGTTCTGCCAAGAGAAAAAAAAAAAAAGTTCCGCCAAGGAGGTTCCGTCGAGATGTGCAGAGACTAGGGCCATGTGGTGGCAAAAAAATAACCAAAATGTCATGTGACCAAATGCCACGTGACTTACCTGAACTCTGATTGGTGGACGCGCCCGCGCGACGTGTTTTTTTCTACTCCGAGCAGCAGCACGCGGCGGCGCGATTTCGTGATGGATCCTGCTGGGCACGCGTCCCACCATCCGTGCGTCAATCGCGCCTGAAATCGCGCTATGCGGTTCCGCCCTAAGGAAATAAACTGAACTGAACTGAACATTCCGCCTTTCCTGGCGCTACCTGGCACTCCTGCGGTACCGTGACTCAAATGGAAACGGTACTTTTGCACGTTTCTCGAGGCAACCGGAGGCGAGGCACTACAAGATGAGAGGAAGAAAGCCTGTTTACTGAGCAACTTAGGCTTCGAGGGGCAGCGTCTCTACTACGACCTTGCGTTGCAAACGGACCAGACGGCTACTATGTTCGAAGACGTTCTCCGCATCTTAGACCAGCACTACGAAGAATGCACCAATCCCCTGGTGCACCGCATTATCTTCCGGGACAGGAAGCAACTACCTGGAGAAACCTTTCAGGACTTCGTCACCGCGCTACAAAGGCTAGCGCCTGCTTGTGCGTTCGGCATTTGGCATGACGAGTCCCTTCGCAACCAAATCCTCGAAGGCATCGCATCAACAAGAATACGAGAAAGGTTACTCCATGAAGGAGCGTCCCTCACGCTCAAGAAGGCCCACGAAGTCGGACGAACCATACAGCAAGTTCACAAAGAATTTCAAGTCTTTAACAGTTCGTCTGTTCTGCGCGTCTCGACGCAACGCCAAGATGGCGTCGACAGCCATCACCTTCCTCGCCCGGGCGTGCAAGGTGGCGGTTCCCGCCACCCTTCTCCCTCTACCCAGCAGCTTTAAAATGGCGCTCGGCGGCATGGCGGAAAGTCGCAACCCTGGGAGGCCGGCCAACATGGTGCGCGGCGCGAACTCCGCGAAGCCAGTCGAGCCATTGAAGGCCATTGCTACCGATGTGGTTCACCTCACCACATCGCATCTGATTCAGGCTGTCCAGCCAAGCACGTTTCCTGCCGTGCGTGCGGAAAAGTAGGACATTTCGCTTCGGTTTGCCGTTCGAGGAACCGAAAGCATCGACAGTCTCCTGCTCATACGCAGCTTGATTGCGCTACATGCCAACAGGTGTCAGGAGTTCCAGCTGACCCAAGCATTCAGTTTCCGTCTCTGCCGCACAACGCTCCCTCGGAGTTCGCCCAGCCCATACTCAGGACAATCGGGACTTGTAAAGGACTTCATCCACGACGTTCATCTTCGAGCTTCAATGCAACCAGTCCCGGCGGAACTGCGTCCTCAACCTCGGGTTCTCAGTGAGCAAGCCTGCGCTGCAAACGGTATTTTGCCGATGGAAAACAAAGTTCAGTCAGTTCTTACGGCACCGCATCCAACTGACAAGAAGTCACTGCATTCATTTCTTGGTGTCACGCGATACTACGCTAAACTGATCCCGCAGTACGCTGAATTGGTAGAGCCGCTTAAGAAACTGCTAAAGCAAGGAAAATCGTTTGTCTGGGATCAGGATACCGAGTATAGCTTCCAGACTATTAAGGAGGTAATTGCATGTGAATTCGGCTCTTACGCCAAAAGTGTTATGACGTACGTGGACCATCGCCGTGCATCAAAATGCCCTCAATTTTGTCCAGATCTTGTCCGAGTACGCAACTCGAGAAAATCCGATCCTAAATACTCGGGACCATTTAAGATTTACCGTAGGGTAGGTCGCAATACTCTCACGCTTGAAAATGGCAAACGATGGAATGCATCCAAACTTGTGAAATGCCCTGCACTGCAGGATTTTCTTGGAAAATTCACTGAAAAGAGTCGCTCCAGTGGCTACCCTTCCCTTGATGATTGTCTCCCACCTTTTCTTCCAGTTACTACTGGTATAGGGGATACATCACGTTTCTTGTAGCGTAATCGTGCAGTACGCACATCATTACTACGGTACTGACCGCCATACTAATTTGTCTTTCATGCCAAAAAGTTTTTAACATTAAAAGTCGTTACCATTTTTACGGGGGGACTATGAAGTGTAAAGTGCTTTTACGCACAATGCCAAATCCACGACAGCCACAGAGACTGTCTTGAGTCAGGCTCAGGGCGAATGAGCCACCGATCAGTGCTGTCCCAGGGGGCACACAGATGTTTGCACTGTCAACTTTTGTACTGTGAATTTTTTTTCATGTATGATCTGTGTGCAAGGCTGCATCTCATCGTCTTCCCAAGACGGGTACTGAAACTGCAGAACTGGAGTGCAATAGTTCATATTCAGTTTTCATGTGCGTTTTTCTTAAATGGGGAAGCCAAAGCAATCATTTTCTATTGTGTAAAGAGGTCACCACTAATCATGTGTGTTACAGTGCTAACATGTGTTCTTAGACTCGTGACTTGCTTTTGTTGCGAGGAGAGCGAGTAGAGCATTTTTCCTTTCAAGGGAGAGGTGATGTGGTATCCTGTGTTAGCTTCTGGTTTTGGTTTTGGGTCGTTTACGTCAGCGCCACTTAGCGCCAAACGCTGTAAGTTTCCTCCTGTTTCCCCTCGCAGAAATAAAAGAGCATTCTTAGTCTGGTCCCCTACTGAAGCAGTCCGGCTCATTCTTGCAGCGTTGCGCGCCCCGGCCGTTTAGGCCTCATGCTGTAAACCTTTCATCCGGCCGCCTCGTCGAAGCTACAACAGTGGGCAGACCAAAATGGATTTGAAAATCAACCCCCACAGAAGTTCCTGTGTTCCCTTCACAAGAAAGAGAGGCCTGGTCCCAGATCCTTTTCTTGAACTGGGCGGACAACAAATTCCTTTTAACAAAGAGCACAAATTTCTAGGTGTTATACTTGACTCCAAGCTTACATTCATTTCACACATAAAATGTCTAAAAACAAAATGTCTAAAAACAATGAACCTACTTAAAATCCTATCCCACACAACATGGGGTAGCGACAGGAAGTGCCTGTTGAATCTTTACAGGAGCCTAGTTTGATCATAAATAGACTATGGTGCCGTAGTATATCACTCTGCTGCTCCGAGCGCGCTAAAGATGTTAGACCCCATTCACCATCTGGGAATCCGCCTGGCCGCTGGCGCATTTAGAACAAGCCCTGCTGAAAGTTTGTATGTCGAGTCCAATGAGTGGTCACTTCATTTTCGGAGAACATACGTCAGCTTTAACTATTTTCTGAAAGTGCGTTCTAATGAACATCCGTGTTTCACAACCGTTAACGACTTGACGTGTGAAACACTTTATCGTAATAGACCCTCTATGAGATTACCTTTCTCACTGCATGTGAGAGAACTTGATGAAGAAATGGACGTCCCATTTCTCGAACATCGCCTAATGCCTGCAGTTAAGCTATTACCGCCCTGGCAGTGGCAGGTCATAGAATGTGACGTATCCTTTGCAGAGGTCACAAAGCACGCTCCTGAGCTTGAAATTGCCATGCATTTCCTTCAGCTTCAATTGAAGTACTCCTGCTTTACTTTACTGCTTTACTTTACTCCTGCTTTACTCCTGCTTTGAGTTTTACACAGACGCATCAAAATCACATGCTGGCGTATCCTACGCTGCTGTTGGTCCCTCTTTTATTGAATCTGACTTGTTGAACCCTATAACAAGTATCTTCACTGCAGAAGTCTACGCAGTACTGTGTGCAATAAAACATATAAAGAAACTGAAACTCGACAAAGCCATCATATTCACAGACTCGTTAAGTCTTCTAAAAGTACTCATTTCTTTTTAAAAGCATACGAATCCTGTCTTCAATGAACTTTACTTACTCTTATGTTACATGTACTTATCACATACGCACATAGTAATATGCTGGGTTCCTGGCCATAGAGGAATCGAGGGAAATGTGCTTGCCGACGAGATCGCCAAATCAATAGCATCGCAAGACATTCGCTCTGCTGCTGTCCCTGCCACAGATATGGAGCCTTTCCTACGAAACAAACTGCGAAGCCACTGGCAATGCTTGTGGGATGCAGAAACAAGTAATAAGCTTCACCTAATTAAGCCGAACTTAGGTTCCTGGCACCCAACTACAAAAATACGAAGAACCGATGTCCTGTTCACTAGAGAGAATAGGACACACATTTGGCACTCGCAACTTTCTCTTGATTGGTAACGAGCCTCCAACCGGTGGTAGATGTGGTGACCGGTTGACCATCCTCCATGTCTTCCTGGAGTGCCGGGAAGCCGAAAGAGATGGGAGAAAACATTTTCCTTTTGCATACAGCCATTGTATTCCCCTGCAACCGGCTATGTTCCTTGGTGACTAACCGCTTTTTTAGACCAAAGCAGTCCTCACCTTTTTGAAAGATGTTGTGCTCCATGTCACAAGCCCATTAATTTCGTAGTGCATCCTCTTTCCAGAGGATGCTGCTACGATAGTTTTCTTTGCAAAGCACATGCCTCTAAGCCCTTGGCTTTCAAGGGCTCTTGTGAGGCAGTAGTGCTCTAGACAATTTTAGCACCTCACAGACTTTATATATTGCATCATTCTTTCTTTATGCATTCTAATCTTCATAGTACACGTCAATAATCCTTCCCATAATTTTACTACAGTAGATATTATGGAATATATATCAACTCTTTTAGGCCTTTTACAGCCACGTCACATTAAGTTCACAGAACACATTAGTCCACTGCGAACTCATTAACACTAGCATGGCGCTCTTTGGCCACACCTGGCCCTTGTGCTATTAAACTTCATATATTCATTCATTCATAATACTCTTTCAAGGTGCAGCCTATAGGCTGCTCCCCAAAGAAGTGACTACCTTTGCTTACACCACGTGGCAGTCTGGTCCAGTTTACTTAACCTGTCTGCCATCTTTGTACGAGGAGGAGTACAGAAGCGAAAAAAGGGACCTTCGATTAATGTTTTTGCACAGATGGCTCATACGTTGCACTTTTCTTATCTTGCAGGCTTTGTTACTCAAATCTTTCTATGGGCGAATATCAGCATTTCATTCCTATTTATACCTAATCAGAATTACTTTGTTCACAGTGTCACTTTTTATGTTGTACTCTTGTGACACTAAGCTTACTTGTTTTAATGCAGGTGTGGCTGGGCCTGCAGAAAGAATGTAAGCAGACTACTGTGTTGCTGATCAGTGCTGATCTCTATGTCTGAGTTGGTCCCACAACATCCAGGCACCACTGTGTTTTGCTTCATTGACAAGGTAATATGATATAGACACCTTGCACCTCAGTATCAGTTTTGACAAATATGCTAAGACACAAGGGTTGGCCTTCGTGATAAATACACTCGTGTTCTTTTTTTTTAGGTGCTTTTCTTGCAGTGTTCCTCATGTACATGTTTTCAGAGGATGCTTAAATGCAAACTGCCATGGAACTTGTTTATGCCTTAAAGTAGCACTCTTTCACCAAGAAAAAATCCTTATTTAACGCACAATTCATAAGAAAGGTGAGGACGTGACAGGGCATAACACAGTCTAACAACCATCCAATTTTACTGCTTGCACAGCAATATAAAGCGAGAGGTGAAAGGGCAAGAACAGATAAATCGAAATGCATTTTGTTCACACAACTGTGAAAAGGACACATGGTATGGCTAGTATGACACTTGTTTTACAATGATAAATAAGCAGTCTTGCTATCTGATAATCCACTGGAGCGGGAGCCAACTCGCAGATTTCGTGTCACACATATAAGGAAAGGCTCACAAATCTTGCCAGCCCTACGCTTTTTACACATTGCCACAGTTGCACAGTTTTCAAACAAAATAATGCAAGTAGTAAGCTTTGCACTACCAAGTGACTGCCAAATGACCTGAGCATCCAGTTAACATGGTTGCAAATCCAGTCATTTATACATTGGCCTGTTTTGCTGACGTAGTGTCTACTGCACGACAGTGGTATTTAATATCCATCAACACCCCTGTGCTCTACGAACTTTTTCTTGCATGCTTTTTTTTTCACAGGTAGTGGAAGATTACTTGATTCCAGAACAATTTGGTTTGTTCTACACATGATAGTGAACTTGCCCGTCTTATATTAAGCATGGAATTGGGTAGGAAAATATTGTGGTATTTTTTATGGTGCCCTGGTGCATTCAGCTTGTGCAGATGCTTCAAGCTTGTATTTTCTTGACAAAAATTGGGCTGAAGCCATAGGATGAAAGTTGTAAAAGTGTAACGAAAGCTTCCTGATAGATATGCTGAGTTGTGCTGCTGTGGACATTTATTGGTTATCCCTACTGGGTAACGCTGTTAGGTTAATTTATGGATGCTTTGACACTGTAGGGTCTACAGGATGGCTAGCATTACAGAACACATTGAAACATCTGTAGGGATCCATGTCGTGCTATGGTATCATAATTGGCCCACAAAGTGACCACCTTTGCTTACACTATGTGGCAATATGGTCCAGTTTACTTAACCTGACTGCCATCTATGCATGAGGAGGAGAAGGGACTAAAAAATTGAAGGGACCTTCGATTAATGTTCTTGTACAGATGGCCCATACATTCCATTTTTCTTATCATGCAGGCTTTGTTACTTAAAGCTTTCTATGGGTGAACATCAGCATTTCATTCCTATTTATACCTAATAAGTATTGCTTTGTTCACAGTGCCACTTTTTATATTATACCGTATGTACTCACATAATGATCGCACTCGCGTAATGATCGCACCCCTGAATTTTGTCGTCAAAATTCAGTTTTTTTATTTCCTGTGTAATGATCGCACCCTGAACTTGCCGCAGCGATATGTCATGTGCCAAGTCTAGCTATTAATGATCGTGCTTACCATCTGTCGAATGCTACGAGAACGAGTCTTCAAGACAAACCAAGTGGTCTGCACGCACCAAATATTCTTCAGCAGATGCCCGATTTCATTCCTTTCATCACTTTCCGCACTTCCATGACAAAGAAAGCTACAACCAAAATTGCCTTTATTACGTGTAGGCTTTTTAATGGTTGTGGTCAACAACAAAAAAGGCGCCTTTCGATTCTTCTCATCTGCACTCGTGGGCATGCAACAAATCGCGAGCGGCAACAATAGCAGCCACGTTTACACTGATACGTTAGAAGTGTACCCTATTCATACGCCGACACTTGTAACACAGCTAAGATATTCACCCACCCTTAGCGGCAGCCTGCTGTATTAGGATAGTAGTGAAGACAAATGCCAAAGTTTCCGTGGCATGCCCGCTGTGTCTTTCTCTGTCACTGGCAGCTAAGCGCGCCCATCTGTTTCTGCCCCTTCATAGCGGACATGGCTACGTTATTGCCAGAAACTTACCAAAATTAACGATATTATTCATTACTGATACGGAAGAAACTGTTTCAATGCACATAATGTACTCAAGAAAAAAAATTGCGTTCGGCGCATTTGCTGTGTTCAGCTTGGTGCGCCGGCCGCCATTTTTGTTTTGGTGTCCCGCATTACATACAGTGGCAGCCACCTATTTATTGACCTGTTGCCATGCCGCAGCAAATGCGGGATGAAAAAAAATTCTTTTTGCGGGAAATTTAACCGGCGTAATGTGTGATAGTAGTTTGGACTGTTTGAATGTTGCGGCCGAATGCACGTGACTGCTGTGGGGCAGCGACGGATGAAGAGGAAGAAAAGGGCCGGTGTCTGGGCGGAAACGGCAGCCATGCGAACTGCCTGAGCTGCCTGGGCTGGCTTTCCAAACGAGTCGAGCAGTTCACCTACCCAAGGCCGATGCTCTTGGGTGTGCTGGCAGAACAGGCCGGGCTGTCCTTGGGCTTCAACCGGCCTGCTCCACTGCTGGGCGAGCATTCGACGCCGACAAGTTCCGGTGCAGCTAAACCTTCTGAACGGTCTACCCTGTGGCGGGCAGATGTCCCGACCCAGCTGTCGTGCGAGTGGCTCGTAGGGTGCCGGGCATCCGCCCCGGCCTCCAGCCCCTGTGTCATCCGCTGCTCCAGATTCATCTTTGCGCCTCTTTGTGTCGTGAGTGTGATACCCACGCGCTATCAGACGCCTTCCTACATTGACGCTGAGCCTGACTATACCTAAGTGACAGACACTCATGAAGGGAACTGTGTGTGCGTTATCGTGTTCGTTATCCTAGTCTCGTCCCCGTGTCATTAAAGGATCTCTGTGTTCATTGTGCCATCCCTGTGTATTTGAGGCCTGCGCCCGCATCTTCTTATCACAAACTTTGGCGAGCCTGCCAGGATTTTCATACGCACAGGAGGAGCGATGGAGAGTGAGAGGTTGTACGTCATAGGGAAAGATCTTAGAATGGTGGGAGCGGAGTTAAAGTGTTGGATAGATACAGAAATCGTGAGGGAACGCGACCAGCGCGCCCAACATCGGGAAGACGCGAAAGCGCAGGCAGAACAAGAGCGTCTACGATTAGAAGTGGAAGAATGAGTGCTAAAGCTCAAGATCGAGCTCCAGAAAAGGACTGCTGGCGCACAAAGTGGACAGAGTGACAGAACTACGGAACAGTCGATTACTAGGGCGGCTCCTGAGCTATTCAGTCCCCATAAGTTGATCCCCCCGTTTAACGAAGCCCGGGATGATTTAGATGCCTACTTGCAACGTTTTGAGCGAGTGGCAACAAGTCAGGAATGGCCCCACACAAAATGGGCACTCTCCCTCAGCCTCTGCCTGACAGGAAAAGTGTTGATGGTCATAAGACGGCTTGATTCTAATGCAACCTTAGACTACGATGAGCTGAAGGCTACTCTCCTTCAGCGCTTTCGGTGCACCGCTAAGGGATACCGAGAAAAGTTTCAAAACGTAAGGCCCGAAGACAATGAGACTGGCCTACAATATGCAGGTAAAATATCGAACTACTTTGACCACTGGCTTGAAATGTCCCATATTGAGAGGACCTTCGACTCCCTCAGGGACACCACGATTGCTGTACAGTTTTTAGAAGATGTTCTGCGTCGCTGCGAGTGTTCCTGAAAGAAAGGAACTGTAAGACCCTTGCTATGTTGTCAAAGAATGCCGATTGTTTTATAGAGGCACAAAACCTGACCAATCTAGGTAAAGTTATCCAAGGAGGTTGTGTTAGACTCTGCTCGCAAGACCGAACCTCCAACAGCTAAAGCTCCAACTAAAGAGAACTCTACAGGTCGCGGGTGGTCAGGCAGAAAGGGACAAGGAGGTGAAGCCTCAAGAAGGAAAAATCAAGGACAAGCTTCGTGTATTCTGGTTCCGTCGCAAGCCCACAGAAGAGGGTGGCGGATACGTAGTGCTTCAAGGTGGCGAAACGGTACCAATAGTCAACATGATGTTAATGCGACAAGGCCCCAGATGTGACAGTAGAAATCTGCTACGGGGAAGAGGCTTTCTCGAATCACAACCAGTGTCCGTCTTACGAGACACTGGCTGCAATACCGTGGTCATGGGACACTCTTTGGTACCTGAGGACAAAATGACAGGAACAAAAAGCACAGTGTTCTTGCTGGGCCGCACAATTCACTGCTTAGTGGAAGCGAGAGTATACTTAGACAGTCCATTCTTTATAGGCGTAGCGCGAGTTAAATGTATGCGAGACCCCCTGTATGATGTGGTATTGGGAAACATTGAAGGTGCCCGTGCACCTGATGACCCGGCCAATTCATGGTCTCCGCTAAAACATAACAGTGACGAGTTACCCTGCCAAGAGGATGCCATCCACTGCTCATGCAGAGCTACCAGATGTAGAGGGCCAAACGTTGTCCACAGCTAAAAATGCAGCCGCCTCCTCGAGACATACAGAATACGAATCTGGTACCGAGCTCGTTGCTGTGACAAAGGAAACGAAGATAGGGTCCCTGCCTACAATGCCTGTCCCACAACCCGCAGTCACTGGCATAGAGCAAGGCAAATTAAAAGCTTTACAGAGGGACGATGGGTCTCTGAGGAGATGCTTCAAAAAGGTCAACAAGATGATGGTCACGGATGGCCGCGCAAGCGAATAATACCTACAGGGCGACATTTTATACAGGAAGCACACAGTGTCAGGTGGGAAGATACTAGATCAGCTCGTGGTGCCAAAAGATCTCAGGGGGATGGTGATGAAGTTGGCTCATGAAGGGATCCTCGCCGGTCACCAGGGTGTGACGAGAACGGTGGATCGAATTGTTGCTGAATTTTACTGGCCAGGGGTGCAGTCGGAGACAAAACGGTTTGTTAAATTGTGCGACGTCTGTCAACGAATGGTGCCGTGCCATTTAGTCGGATGCACCCCACTGGGTATGATGCCTGTAATTGACACTCCCTTTGCTTGCGTAGGCATCAATATTGTTGGTCCTTTATCCCCAACTTCAGATAAAGGCAGCCGCTACATCCTTACTATGGTTGACTTCACTACCAGATACCCTGACGCTAGCGCCCTGAAATCTACCGAGTCGAGAACTGTTGCGGAAGGACTCGTCGAAATGTTTTGCTGAGTGGGCTTACCGCGGGAGATTGTCAGCGACCGCAGGTCCTATTTTATGTCAGCTGTGATGAAGGAGTTCAATCATCTTCTGTCAATTAAGGAATTGCCTACCACGCCGTACCACTTCATGGCAGATGGATTAGTGGAGCGATTTAACAGCACGCTAAAGTGTGCACTAGGACGGGTGTGCCAAGAGCGACCTAAATGTTGGGACCGCTATCTCGGCCCGCTACTCTTCGTGTATCGAGAAGTGCCACAGAGCAGCATCGGTTACTCGCCATTTGAACTATTGTATGGGCGCTATGTCCGTGGTCCGATGGCTGTGCTAAAGGAATTGTGGACAAATCCCCGTTTGGATAACGATACAAAATCTTGTTATGAATACATCTTCGCCAAAACTAACAGCTTTAAGTACAGTTTTTTCCCTAGAACAGTACAAGATTGGAATTCGTTACCGGCATCTGTTTTTTCCTCACAAAATTTTTCTGATGCGTTACATCGTCTACTTACCTGATATGTATGTTTTGTATCCTTGTGCTACTAATATTGTATAATTTTATTCTTTGGTATGCGTATGCTGCTAATATTGTACAATTTTATTCTTTTGGTTTATTCTTTTGATATATGTGTGCTGCTAACATTGTATAAATTTTATTCTCTTGGTTATGTAACAATGTAAATTCATTCCTGCTAGGGCCAAGCAATGGCCTGCAGTATTCTGAAATAAATAATAATAAATAATCATGGAACTGTGTCAACGGGTAGAGCGTATGTGCGCCATTGCCACACAAGAGATCATGAAAGCGAAACAGCAACAGAAAACGTGTTATGACAGGAAAGCCAAGATGCGAGAGCTCAATCCTGGAGACAAAGTACTTGTTCTACTGCCTGGTGAAAGGAATAAGTTGATACTCATGTGAAAGGGACCTTTCAGCGTTGTAGAAAGGAAAAGTCCATTGGACTATGTTGTTGACCTTGGGAGCAGAATGGTATTTCACATAAATATGTTTAAAAAATATGCAGAGCGAAGCAACAGTGAATTGCTTCAGGTAACAGCGACAACGGTGGGTACAGATGACGCGACAGGTGGTCTAGGGCTTGAAGAGAGAACGCCGCCTTACCCATCACTCATCACAACGCAGACATGAAAAGACGTCGCCATTTCGGACCAACTGACTATGGATCAGCGACTCAAAGTTGGAAGTCAAGAAGTCTCAGAGCAGTTCTTTTGCAAGAACACGACGGGCGTTTGCATCCCGTGTCCTATGCTAGCCGGGAGCTTTTGCCACGTGAAGCTGCCTACTCCATAATTGAGAGGGAGTGCCTCGCCATAGTGTGGGCTGTACAGAAATTTCATGTGTACCTTTACGGTAAACCGATCATCCTGCAGTCCGACCACCAACCACTGTGATACCTCAATTCGGCGAAGCATGTGAACAGTCGTGTACTACGTTGGAGTTTACTCCTTGTGGATTATGACTTTCATGTGGAGTATATACGTGGATGTGATAACGTTGATGCAGACTATCTAAGTAGAATAGCTACGGACTTGGAGTAATGTGTCATGAAAGTAATAGTTTGAACTGTGCGACTTGTGATACTCCGTAGTGCTACCCTCCTCGACTTCTTGAACTTGGGGGGAAATGTGATAGTAGTTTGGACTGTTTGAATGTCGCGGCCGAATGCGCGTGACTGCTGTGGGGCGGTGACAGACGAAGAGGAAGAGAAGGGCTGGTGTCTGGGTGGAAACGGCAGCCATGCGAGCTGCCTGGGCTGGCCTTCCGAACGAGTCGAGCAGTTCATCTACCCAAGGCCGGTGTTCTTGGGTGTGCTGGCAGAACAGGCCGGGCTGTCCTTGGGCTTCAACCGGCCTGCTCCACTGCTGGGCGAGCATCCGACGCCGACAAGTTCCGGTGCAGCTAAGCCTTCCGAGACGGTCTACCCGGTGGCGGGCAGACGTCCAAACCCAGCTGTCGCACGAGTGGCTCGTCGGGTGCCGGGCATCCGCCCCGGCCTCCAGCCCCTGTGCCACCTTTGCTCCAGATTCATCTTTGCGCCTCTTTGTGTCGTGAGTGTGATACCGACACGCTATCGGACGCCTTCCTACATTGACGCTGAGCTTGACCATACCTAAGCGACAGACACTCATGAAGGGAACTGTGTGTGCGTTATTGTGTTCGTTATCCTAGTCCCGTCCCCGTGTCATTAAAGCCTCTCTGTGTTCATTGTACCATCCCTGTGTATGTGAGGCCTGCGCCCACATCTTCCTATCACAAATGATCACATACCTGAATTAGCGTCTATTTTTTTGACAAAAAAGTGTGATCATTGTGCGAGTAAGTACAGTACTCTTGTGACACCAAGCTCACTTGCTTTAATGCAGGTGTGGCTGGGCCTGCAGAAAAGCTGTAAGCAGACTGAAGTGTTGCTGATCAGTGCTGATCTCCACGTCCGAGTTGGTCCCACCACATCCAGGCACCACTGTGCTTTCACAAGGTAATATGATATGGACACCTTGCACCTCAGTATCAGTTTTGAGTTTGACTTTTGATAAATATTTAAGAAGACACAAGGGTTGGCCCTGGTGATAAATACACTCGTGTTCTTTTTTCAAAGTGCTCTTTCTGCAGTGCTCCTCATATACTACATGTTTTCAGAGGGTGCTTACACTCCTTAAATGCAAACTGCCATGGAGCTTGTTTAGGCTTTAAACTAGATCTCTTTCACCAAGAAAAAAGGCTCATGTAATGCACAATTCATAAGGAATGTAAGGAGGTGACAGCGCATAACAAAATTTAACAACTATCCAATTTTACTGCTTTCCAAGCAATATCAAGTGAGAAGCGAAAGTGCAAGAACAGATAATTCGGCAATGCATGTTGCTCGCACAACTGCAAATGCAACACATGGCATGGCTACTATGAATGCTGATATGACGATAAAAATATTGTAGTTTTTGCATTAGCCAGTAAGCGACTTAAAATTTTACACGAGCAAACAACCAGTTTGGTAGCTGTAGTTGCTGCACTACTTCAGGAGTAAGATATTATTTTTAATGAAAATTGAGTAGTGCTGCGGTTAGCGAAGCTATTTCTGCCTGTACAATAAATTAGGCATTTTTAAAGAAGCAGCATATAACAATAGTGTTGCTGCACCACATAATCAGTAAAGTAAGGGGAGGTTTAATTAAGAAAGAAAGAGAAAGATTAACCTTGTCATACAAACGGATCCTTGTCCGAGCTGTCGTCACTGTGATTCAACGGCTCCCAAATAACTGGGGAGGGGAGGGGGGGCTAAAATTAGCCTTAAAAAGCTGACGCAATAATACGAAAAGCCATTGTAGAAAGTGTGGGTGCACCTTTGTTGGACCAGTGCAGTATCGGGGGCAGGGCCAGACAGCAGCTGACATGTGATGTAATAGAAACTTCATATTCACTACTTAGCAGACAGGTGCGTTTACACTGTGTCCCTGTTACTATACCATAAGGAACTGCAGCCTACGTTCTTGGAAAATAAAAATAATAGAATAATGCAGAATGTCGGGGGGTAGGAAGTTCATTGCATAAAAGATATCTGATAATAGTTTCAGTCCTGCATCTATTGCGCTACCCAATTAAGAAAAACCCATGCTAATGGTTGTATCCTACATGTGTGTGGAATGTGGTCTGGTGCAAATACCATGTGTTGAACAGTTGCTTATGCTATTGTGTAACATTTAAGAGCTTTCTTGTATGTATTCTTCACCAATGTCCTAAAATGCCTGCATATGTGATGGATTTGTATGTGTTTACATGCTTGTACATTTCTATGTATACCCACCCTGCTATGATCTGATTTCAGATCGCAGTATCTATAAATAAAATAAATAAATAAATAAATAAATAAATATTTTTTTCAGTGCCAGGAAACCAGTTGAAGACCAGTGCCCTTTCTGTCCTGTCATTCTTTTTTCCTCCAAAGGATGAGTACTTTTATTCAATTGGTTCAGCACTGCCTGTGACATTAGGTGTTGCCTAATGACTATCGTGCTCTGAGCAAGGTGTGTGACCATTGTGCAGTGGAAAAGAACAAAAGCAGTGCCAGTGTCCAACTGAAATGACACAACGAGTCAACATTGCCTTGTCATCAGGGTAAACTACAGGAATGCCCAAATGCATCATGCCTAGTTGTGTCTTCATTCTCGCGTTTGCTGCCTTGCATGACACTGCATTGGCCACTTGCCTTCAGAACTGCATAGTCACACTCTGTAGTCGTGATGGTCATGACCATGGTTTCGTTCGCAGTGGTCAATTGTGGCAAGTAGTAGTTTCATTGTGACTTAGCGCAATGCACGCAGTGTCACAAACATGGTGGCTATCGAGGATAGTGATTGTACTGTGGCCTGCACGCTGGCATCCAATCAGACAGTTGCATTGAGATTGTTGAACAATCTGTTACAGCCAGCTCAATGGTGAAAAAATTATCGGGATGGACCCGTGATAGTGCAGAGCATGTCTCTGATGACGATGCAGCCAAGTCTTGCGCTATGACTGCACTGCAAAGGAGTACTTCCTCAAGGCCCTTGCCGCTACGAGCAGTATAATCAGTTGCGAAATGACATTTGCAGCTCCCGCACTGCTTATGTGTGAAATATAAACAGGATTTGTGGACTAATTCAGTATAAAAGTGTGTGTGAACATTTGGCCGCATTGCTGTCAGCGTAGCTGTGAGGTGCAACGTACCTGCGGAGGAGGTCTAGAGCCGCGACGGCTTCTCCAAAGCTAGGATTTGGCAACTCCCCGGCATCATGCGGCTCGTGCTCCTCGTCCTCACCGCGCCACGGCAATGGCAACGGACAAAGGAATATCGGCGGGAAATTTTGCCCTTTTTGGCGTAATCATGCTAACGTGCTAACGATTGTTTAGTATTGGTGCGGAGCGCGCGCGTACGAGCAGCCCGCGTGCAGCGCGGCGTAGGAGAAATCTAAACAAGAGAGGAGAGCTGGCCCGATAGGCGGAGCAACGCCACGAGCAACGCCAACTTCCAGTTTCACTTTAGCTTCACAAAGAGTGACGTCAGGGCCTCTCCTGAGTTTCTTTCCTCCGTGAGTCGACCCGTCCAACAACCATGCGGTGACCGTAATCACAGTGATGATAGTGAGAGCATTTTTCACGAATGGCCACTTAGTGGCGGCCTCTCGAACTGGCGTGCGGCTTCTTGCAGCCAGTTCCATAGCCAAGCCCAGCCAAAACTTGTCAAAAGCCAAAATGGCGGTTGGAGCGCGTTGCCTACTTTAGCCCAGGCGGGTTCGCGGTGCTAAGTTGCGACGTATCATGCGGGAACGTTTTAACAGCTACTACGTAACAGCGCGGTTCCTTATACATTGGATCCTATGGAAGCTATGCCAGGACCGGATGAAAACGACTTAGCAGCCGGGAAAACGCAGCAGTGAGGAACGTAACAGCGGGGTTCTACTGTACATGTTTTCAGAGGGTGCTTACACTCCTTAAATGCAAACTGCCATGGAGCTTGTTTAGGCTTTAAACTAGATCTCTTTCACCAAGAAAAAAGGCTCATGTAATGCACAATTCATAAGGAATGTAAGGAGGTGACAGCGCATAACACAATCTAACAACTATCCAATTTTACTGCTTTCCAAGCAATATCAAGTGAGAAGCGAAAGTGCAAGAACAGATAATTCGGCAATGCATGTTGCTCGCACAACTGCAAATGCAACACATGGCATGGCTACTATGAATGCTGATATGACGATAAAAATATTGTAGTTTTTGCATTAGCCAGTAAGCGACTTAAAATTCTACACGAGCAAACAACCAGTTTGGTAGCTGTAGTTGTTGCACTACTTCAGGAGTAAGATATTATTTTTAATGAAAATTGAGTAGTGCTGCGGTTAGCGAAGCTATTTCTGCCTGTACAATAAATTAGGCATTTTTAAAGAAGCGGCATATAACAATAGTGTTGCTGCACCACATAATTAGTAAAGTAAGGGGAGGTTTAATTAAGAAAGAAAGAGAAAGATTAACCTTGTCATACAAACGGATCCTTGTCCGAGCTGTCGTCACTGTGATTCAACGGCTCCCAAATAACTGGGGAGGGGAGGGGGGGCTAAAATTAGCCTTAAAAAGCTGACGCAATAATACGAAAAGCCATTGTAGAAAGTGTGGGTGCACCTTTGTTGGACCAGTGCAGTATCGGGGGCAGGGCCAGACAGCAGCTGACATGTGATGTAATAGAAACTTCATATTCACTACTTAGCAGACAGGTGCGTTTACACTGTGTCCCTGTTACTATACCATAAGGAACTGCAGCCTACGTTCTTGGAAAATAAAAATAATAGAATAATGCAGAATGTCGGGGGTAGGAAGTTCATTGCATAAAAGATATCTGATAATAGTTTCAGTCCTGCATCTATTGCGCTACCCAATTAAGAAAAACCCATGCTAATGGTTGTATCCTACATGTGTGTGGAATGTGGTCTGGCGCAAATACCATGTGTTGAACAGTTGCTTATGCTATTGTGTAACATTTAAGAGCTTTCTTGTATGTATTCTTCACCAATGTCCTAAAATGCCTGCATATGTGATGGATTTGTATGTGTTTACATGCTTGTACATTTCTATGTATACCCACCCTGCTATGATCTGATTTAAGATCGCAGTATCTATAAATAAAATAAATAAATAAATAAATAAATAAATAAATAAATAAATAAATAAATATTTTTTTCAGTGCCAGGAAACCAGTTGAAGACCAGTGCCCTTTCTGTCCTGTCATTAAGAGATTTCTTTTTTCCTCCAAAGGATGAGTACTTTTATTCAATTGGTTCAGCACTGCCTGTGACATTAGGTGTTGCCTAATGACTATCGTGCTCTGAGCAAGGTGTGTGACCATTGTGCAGTGGAAAAGAACAAAAGCAGTGCCAGTGTCCAACTGAAATGACACAACGAGTCAACATTGCCTTGTCATCAGGGTAAACTACAGGAATGCCCAAATGCATCATGCCTAGTTGTGTCTTCATTCTCACGTTTGCTGCCTTGCATGACACTGCATTGGCCACTTGCCTTCAGAACTGCATAGTCACACTCTGTTGTCGTGATGGTCATGACCATGGTTTCGTTCGCAGTGGTCAATTGTGACAAGTAGTAGTTTCATTGTGACTTAGCGCAATGCATGCTGTGTCACAAACATGGTGGCTATCGAGGATAGTGATTGTACTGTGGCCTGCACGCTGGCATCCAATCAGACAGTTGCATTGAGATTGTTGAACAATCTGTTACAGCCAGCTCAATGGTGAAAAAATTATCGGGATGGACCCGTGATAGTGCAGAGCATGTCTCTGATGACGATGCAGCCAAGTCTTGCGCTATGACTGCACTGCAAAGGAGTACTTCCTCAAGGCTCTTGCCGCTACGAGCAGTATGCTGGGAGGCGACCCTGCTCGGCTGCTATGACCTGCAGGTCCAAAGGGCCTTGGTCGAGCGCGCCCGGGCAGCGGCCGACGCCACTGGGGTCCCGTACTAGGGATTCCACCCAGTATTTTAAGGGCCGGGCCCTTAAGGACCGGCCCATGTGCGTGCCTCCGTGTGCTTCTCGTCTGAGAGCAATAAATGTTTTTCACCACCACCACCGAGCAGTATAATCAGTTGCGAAATGACATTTGCAGCTCCCGCACTGCTTATGTGTGAAATAGAAACAGGATTTGTGGACTAATTCAGTATAAAAGTGTGTGTGAACATTTGTTCTTTATTTTCATACTCTTAATAATTCAACATTCTGTTAATTTAGAATTTTGTTCCAGTCCTGGGAAATTTCAATGAATGAGCGTTTACTGTACACACCCCTTCTTTCACCGCATGTGTAATTTGAGCTCACTGGGTTACTGCAAGAACTTTTTTCAGTCTCAAGGGTAAGAGTGCTACCTCTGGGACAAAGCAGCTCCTTAAGGATGCAAGAAGTTTTACTGGGATTTTCTACTGTTCCCATCTGCTTCCCTAAATTTTTCTCGTCTTAAGAAAATCTAGTATATTCCGTACGAAAGGTGCTTGTCGCTGACTGTGGGATTAAATGTGGTGAATCCTCTGAGCTAGAATTGTCCCTGTGCCACTATCAGTGAAGCTTCATTGACTAGGGCTTTCCTACAGTCAGGACGTAAACTTTGAACCTTTTGCATATATCTTTGAGTGCCATCACTGTGTCTGGCAACCTATTTTTCCTTAATAACTGTTACCTTTTTTATCCATTATTTTAGGAAAAGATGCTTTTTCTGAGAGCACATGCTATTTTTGTATTTGAATCTTGCATCTCTTGCAATTTTTATTTCTCGTAGGTTCACATTGGAAATGGGCTATTTATTTGTGCTTGTAAGTGGACGTGGGTAATTAAGCCAAAACACACAGCACATTTGCCAGTGAGATTGCCCGATGCTTGTGGCAGGCACATAAATTAATCAACAGGAGTGTTACGAGCAAAATAATTATGCGAAAGCTAAAGGAAGGTGGCAAGGCCAAGCCAGCGTTGACACCACAAAAACATGGTGCATATCGAAGTAAGTAGACCCTGTCCTGCTAGCTCATCTTTTCATAAGGATTGCAAAGTGTTTCAAAGTTAAAGGAGTACCGTATTTACTCGCATAATGATCGCACTTTTTTTGTCAGAAAAATTAACGCAAATTCAGGGGTGCGATCATTACGCGGGTTAAATTTCCCGCGAAAAAAAAAGTTTTTTTTTCAACCCGCGTTTGCTGCGGGATGCGAGATTGCGGGTGCGGGACACCAAAACAAAAATGGCGGCCGGCGGAGCAAGCCGAACGCGCCGAACGCGATTTTTTCTTCTCGTGAGTACAATACATGTATTGAAACAGTTTCTTCCGTATCAGTGCTGAATACTATCGTTAATATCGGCAAGTTTGCGGTAGTAACGTAGCCATGTCCACATTGAGGAGACAGAAACTGGTGGGCGCGCTTAGCTGCCAGTGACAGAAATGCATGGCCGACGTGCTGCGGAAACTGCGGCATCTGTCTTCACTACTATCCTAATACGGCACGTTTCCGCTAAGGGTGGGCGAATATCTTAGCTGTGTTACAAGCGTCGGCGTATGAATAGGGTGCACTTTTAACGTCACTATCATTGCCGCGTGCGCTTTGTTGCGTGCTCACGAGTGCAAAAGCAGATAAAAAGATTCGAAATGCGCCTTTATTGTTTTTGTTGACATCAGCCATTATAAAGCCAACCCATAATAAAGGCAAGTTTGGTTGTACCTCATTATGTCATAGAAGTGCGGAAAGTGATGAAATTAATGAAATGAGGCATCTACTTAAGTATGTTTGGTGCGTGCAGGCCGCTTGGCTTGTCTTGAAGAGTCGTTCGCGTAGCATTCGACTGATGGTAAGCGCGATCATTATTAGCTAGACTTGGCACACGACATATCGCTGCGGCAAGTTCGGGGTGCGATCATTACGCGGGAAATTAAAAAAAGTCGAATTTTGACGACAAAATTTAGGGGTGCGATCATTATGCGAGTAAATACGGTAATGCCTATCACACAGTGCTTTTTCTGCATGGATATAATGGGCTGTCGGTAAGATCGAGTTATATTGCAGTGATCTCTCATATGGGCTGACACAATTTACATCTACACATCAGGGGCATGAATAACTGTATGCATATATTTAGTGATGTGCTCTAGCTCGCTAACAAAAACTGTCATTTAGTTTCTACGGTGGTATTGCAGGTGCGTTAATCTTTCCTATAAACAATTCTGCACTGGCGTCTATGCAGCGTTTTCTATCTGCATATTCCGCAGTGCGCTAGCAAAAAGCTGTGCAATCTGTGTATTCACTTGCATGAGCTGTTTATACTTGTTCATTTAATGTGAAATACTTGTGGAAAAGTAATAGACTATTTCTGTGGTCTTGTATTGCAATTCTGCAGCCATTTACAGTCGAACCTCGATATATCGAACAGCACGGTGATCGCAAAATATATCGATATAGCCAGAATTCGACATATAAAATCACGTAGAAAACGCGTCAAAAGCTAGCACAAATCAATCAATGAACCAATCGTGGCGCAATAGATACTCACATGAAGCTTCAAACAAAGTATTTACTTCGTTTGCTGAAAGTACTGAAGCAGCGTAGCCTGCTTCACATTGGCAACCGCGTGCTTGATCACGGCGTCCTCAACATAGTCCAAACGGTCCACAAGAGACAGTCCAGTGCCTTCTATTGCGCCGCAGTAGCGGCATACAACGACGAAAGCAGCTACAGCCTCAGTTGCACTCGGGAGCGGGGCAACATCAGCGCTTGCTGGATCAGCCTCGGCAGCGTCTTCGTTTGGTTGCCCAGCAGTCACTTCTGCCGCGATCTACACGTCTGTTAACTCCGCCACTGTTCCGGTGCTGTCGTCACCGCCAACGAAGTCCTCAATGCACATGCTGTGTGGCTCAGCACCGACAAAGCGCTCCAACTGACTCCAGGTTTCTTCGAGCTGGCATTCTTCCTCTGTGCCATCCAACGTCAAATCTTCGGTTGCTTCCTCGGCAGCTTCTTCAATGTGGCTCACGAAACCTGCATACCGAAAGCAGTGAACTATTGTTGACTGCTTGACGTTGTCCCACGAGGCTTTCAGCATTTGAATGGCACCCAAAAGGTCTATCTTTAGCTCTTGGCCCATCCGCAGCTTGAGTAGCAAAATGTCGATCAGCCGACGCTTATAAATGGACTTGAAAGCGCGAATAATGCCCTGGTCCAATGGCTGCAGCTTCGACGTCGTGATCGGCGGCAAAAAATGAATCTCAATACTGCTCAGCTGGACATCTGTGTGGTGTGCTGTGCAATGGTCGACGATGAGGCAAACCTTCCGGCCTTGACGCGGCAGCTCAAAGTCCCATGCCTTCAACCATTTTTGGAATATATCCCGAGTCATCCACGATTTCTTGTTCCAGGCATATGTAACCGGAACGCTGGGGCAGTTGCGCATGCACCTCAGGGTTTGAAACTTGCCTATGACAAGTGGCCGCAGCTTCGTGCTTCCGTCCATATTAGCAGCCAACAGAACTGTGATACGTGCCTTGCCTTGCTTGCTGCCGTGGCACTTGTCTCCGCGGGTGTCGAGCGTTTGTCGTGGAAGCATTTGCCAGAACAGGTCCGTTTCGTCAGCATTAAATATCTGATTGGGCTCATACTTGGCGAGAATCTGAGCCCACTCTTGTTCAAGCCACTTCCTGATCTCGCCTTCATTGGCGTCCTCACTTTCCCCCGCGACTGTCTTCCCGACAATGTTAAAGCGGGCCTTAAAACGTTGCAGCCAACCACCGCTGGTGTTAAAAGTTCTCGGCGCCAAGAATGAACGCAAAGTTCTTGGCCTTCTGCTGTAGCATTGGTCCCGATAAAGGAATATCCCGGGCCCTTACATCGATAAACCATTTGTACAGCGCCTTCTCGACGTCTTCAAAGGCAGCTTTGCACACCCGCCGCACGCCTGAGTGCTGGTTCTGTTCCGCCTTGGCCTTTATGTCACTCTTGTTTTCAGTAGAGTGCTCAAAGTACTCCTTGTGATGTTGAAAGCTTTGGCGTCGCTCAACTTCTTTTCTCCATTTTGAACGCGCTGTATCACTTCCAATTTCGCAGCAAATGGCAGGGACGTCCGCTTCTTCACGTTTGCAGCCATCACACCAACCACAACAGGCCTAAGCCACACACACACTAACAACGACGGCGTAGCACAAGCGGCAGCACCTAGACGCACGTGTCGTTGACGTTGTCAAACTAGCCAAGCTGGCCTGGCGTGCCTACGCCGCTACGTTCAAATGGCACCCTCGGTGCAACCGATGTGGGCAGCTGTCGTACGCAGCAGTCTGGAACGCCCGTCGCGCCGCCGCCATCTTCGAGAGTGTTGCGGGAAAGCTCGCCTCCTGTCAACAGAGTGTACTTGGTCTGGGGCTGCGGAGTTCGATATATCCATTTTACATCCAGCCCCGTTTGAAATCAAAAATAAAAAATGCATGCGATTTTCCACGTGAATAGAAAATGTTCGATATACGCAAAATTCGATATATCCGTGTTCGATATATCGAGGTTTCACTGTATATTGTTTGTAAAACAAACATTTAACAGAGATGGGAACAAGACAATGTGAGGACGAGCACTTGCTTTCAACTGCTGTGGTTAATGTTGAAATATAAATTTACATAGGTAGAAAACTCATAAGCCTCCGTGTTCTCTTTTTCCTGTTTCTCTGTCAGATGTTCACGCTTTACACACAATATCACGCAAGAACCAGCCCAATCAGTTATGCAGTGGAGCCACCTATTGTGCATGTCAGTTCCAATGGCTTGTTGGAATCTAACAGGGCCGGCTGCTTTGTTTACATTTTTGTGCAGAGGCATACGAGCACTTCGTCTCAAAAACGCCGAGCACTGTGGATACAGAGGCAAGGAGGCTGAAGGACCTGAACAAGCACCTGGCCACTATGCATCGGGATGCAAAATAAAGATGGTTTGGGTTAATGTGTGCCCTAAAAAGTGTCCTCTTTGTCACCGAGCTGGCACATCGGCCGACTCACGTGATGGCAATTAACTCGCTGTAATGTTGGCAGAAGATGTTACTGTGTGCAACTTCATCAAAAATATTGCATGAACAAAAGAACTCATTCAACACAAATGAGAACACTTGTAGAATGTAGCTAAACAAGAATGGTGTCATTTTGCATAGATGAACGAGAACATTTTCATGTAGCATACACAAATGAGAACGATATTGTTGAATATAGCCGTGCGAGAACTATCAAGCTTAGCCATGCGAGAATAATCTCGTTTAACGTACCCACACGAGAACGATCTCGCTTAATGTAGCCATATGAAAATCGTTCAGTGACGATGTCCACTCATACACATGTGACATACGACGTCGTTGAGTCTACGGACCAATAATAGCGTACAGAAGTTCTCGTGAAATTCTCATTCATATGTTTTAGTAGGATAGTACGAATCGGTTGTCTCAGGACAGTGGTGAGTGGAGATTGCAGGGAGAGGCCTTCGTCCTGCAGTGGACATAAAATAGGCTTATGATGATGATAACAGTCGGAGGACATTCCTGAACAAAAGCAAAAGCAGTGCTGCTATGCTGTCGACTGAGCAGGGGTGCTGTAACATAAAGCAGTGAGTGAGTGAAACAACTTTATTTTGTCCACTATAGACGTAAGCAAACTCCACGCCACCTGGCTAGGCCCACTTCCAAACTTTTCTATTTCAGTTTTGTAATCGGCGCCTTTGCGATTGGTAAAAAAAAATTTTGACCCACCTCCTGTTGCAAATGGGTCGCAAGCCCCAAGGGTAGCGTTGGCCTGGCGGCCTGGGGCACAGCTGGAAGCATCCGAAGTTCCTGGCAAAGGATAAGTCGACTGCTAACAGAACAACTTGTTTATTCTAGCATCGCAAAAGAGCGTCCGGTCAGGTCGACCGAAGTGGAGAAACGGGAGACCACGTTACTCGACTGAATAAATGGAAGCTTCTCTCTCGGCGTCCGGGGGCAGCTGCTTTTATACTCTCGGAGTCGAGGGCAAGGAGGAACGGCTCGGAAGAGGCGCACGTGACGGCGGAGCACGGACGCGTTGTGACAAGTGACGTTTCCGCCGGGCCTGCGCCGGTCAGACCTCCTCGCTTCACAGTTGGGGAGCTCCTCTCCCCGGCTGCCGCGCTTTGACAAGCGTGGGCACCAACATGCACACATACACACACACGAAGACACGTGGCATTGAAACATGTCTGGACGCGCTTAGCAGGAGGCGTTGGGACAGCGCTGAACTGGCCAAAATGTCCGTCGCTGTGAACGAAGCCCCGGCGTCCGTTGCATCCGCGCCAGTATTGGCCTCGAGCTCCACCACTGGAAAAGCTGGCGCCACCGTCGGCGTGACGTGCTAGGAGGGATCACGTGGACATAGCGGCCGCGTCGGCTGCTTTGGGAGCGCCGTAGCGAGCTGAAAACGAGAGTTTCAATTCCCTCGTACGCTGCGGTCCTCATTTAGTGGCGAAATTTTCCCGCTTCGAGTGTCTCCTTTACAACGCTTAAAAGCAATACAATAGGTTGTGGCTGCCTTTGAAGGCGCGCTACATGGTAGGCTGCTGCTCGGTGCCACAATGCCGGATGTACGCAACGGAGCCCGCAGTCAGCCTTAGGGCCAGACAATGAAACCTTCCTTACCTCAGTAAGGAAGCCTTCATTGCAGTGAGGCTACCTTATGTCACTCTGAAAGGTTCCTTACTGAGGCGCCCTCGGTGAAGGCTTCCTTGGTGCTTCCTTGGTACTTCCTCAGCATAAGAAGCCAAACAATGAAATCTTCCTTACCTCACTAAGGAAGCCTTCATTGGGGTGAGGCTACCTTATGTCACTCTGAAAGCTTCCTTACTGAGGGGCCCTCGGTGAAGGCTTCCTTGGTGCTTCCTCAGCATAAGGTAGCTCCAAAGCTACCTTCATGCGTCCTTACGCCGCTCCTGGCCCTGAACGAGCGCTTCACCTCACTGCTTAACCACGTGGCATTCGCTTGCGCATGCGCACTGTCGCCCACCTGCGGAGAAGCGCGAGCACGGTACGTCCTGCCAGGCATGTTCGTTTCAGTCACGCGTGCGGCATGCAAGCATTGCTAGGCGTTGCTAGGCTAAGAACGTTGTTGCTAGGCGTTGCAAGACGCCGGCGTGCCAGCGTTGCTGGAGCACATCAAGTTTTGCACTGTAATGCGCAACTTTTTTTTAACTTTAGTAAACGAAACTAGAAGAAAGCGTCCACGCTTCTCTATATTAGCTATTCAATTTAAAGATCGTGCGACGATACAACATTTTTTAATAGAATAATGGTGTTCGCGGAAAGGTTTGAAGAGATAATCTCGAACCCAGGCACGCGGCAACCGCTCCTTAGGTGAGGACGGGTGAAGGGAGCTTTCAGAGTGCGCTTGCTTCCTCCATCGGTCCTACGCTCGAAGGAGGCCTCACGTAAGGTTAGGAAGCGCTCGAAGGAAAGGAACTAGGGGTGTGCGAATATTCGGAATTTCGAATACGAATCGAATATTTTCCATATTCGAAGCGTATTCGATTCGAGAAATGCATGTTCGGAAATTCACGAATATCCGAGGACGGCCGAATAACGGTGGAAACGGCGAATATTCGGATAGACTGCGAATAATTGAGCAATTAACCAATTGTATGCTTGCTCCGCATTCTCCTAAGAACATGTTTATTAACTGAGAACTTCGCATGATCCGCTCATTATCTGTATGCTCTGTTTCAGTCTATCTGCTTCAGGCATTTGAGACATGATCAGTTTCGGTTTCTTTTTCACCAAGCTTTATAATTCCAATTATTTTTTGAATGCCCCATTGCCTTGAAGGTTGCAAAAGCAACTCAGGGTTTGCTAACATTGTTGCAAAATGTATCAAGGCTCTTTGTGCGGAGTGGAAATTTGATGAAGTGGCCAGCCTAGGCATGTTTCTTGATCCGCGCTTTATGGCCACAGTTCATCAGGCATCTGGTCAGATGATCTGGCTGAAAAACCTTGTGACAAGGGAGCTCCAGGAAGCCATCGTGGAACACCGTGGGGACACCGCCGTGCCAGCGTCGACTTCGTGTCCACTGGTGGCATCGAGTGTATGGAATGCTTTTGACGATCTAGTGATGAACAAAGAGAAGACACATTTGGCATCTGCCCCTGAGAGGGAAGTCACAGACTACGCGCAAAAGCCTCTTCTGGAAAGGGGCATGAATCCTTGTGAGTGGTGGCAGTCCATTGGCCGCTTCAGGTACCCGCTTTTAAGTGCACTCGCCCAGTACTTGGCGATCCCTGCCACTTCAGTTCCTAGTGAAAGAGTCTTTTCTACCGGTAGAAATGTGACAGTGCATAGAGAGCGTTCACTTTCTGGCCATATTGAGCAGTTAATTTTCCTTCACGACAATCTGTAACAAGCGTTTTACCTGACTGAGGGCATTACCTGAGTCCATTATCTATAATTGAGTACCTCTTTAATTTGAAGCAACCTTGTAAAATGCAATGTTATTTTTAAAAGGGTAATAAAGCTATTGTTACCTCTCTTGCAATTTTTTAATACTACACATGTATTCGATATTCGATACGATATTCGAAGAGAGTTCTTCGCCTTATTCGTATTCGATTCGTAATCGAAAATTTCAATATTCGCACGCCCCTAAAAGGAACGTTTTATTGTTTGGGCCAAGCTACCTTCATGCGTCCTTACGCCGCTCCTGACCCTGAACAAGCGCTTCGCCTCACTGCTTAACCACGTGACGTTTGCTTGCGCGTGCGTGCTGTCGCCCACCTTCGGAGAAGCGCGAGCACGGTACGTTTTGCCAGGCACGTTCGTTTCAGTCACGCGTGCGGCATTGAAGCGTTGCTAGGCGTTGCTAGGCGTTGCACGACGCCGGCGTGCCAGCGTTGCTGGAGCACATCAAGTTTCGCACTGTAATGCACTGCTTCTTTAGATTTAGTAAACAAAACTAAAAAATAGCGTCCACGCTTCTCTATATTAGCTCATCAACTTAGAGATTGTGCGACGATACAACGTTTTTTATTGAATAGTGGTGTTCTGGTGTTCGCCTAAAGCTTTTAAGAGATAATCTCGAACCCAGGCATGGCGGCAACCGCTCCTTACGTGAGGACGGGTGAAGGGAGCTTTCAGAGTATGCTTGCTTCCTCCATCGCTCCTTCGCTGTAAGGAGGCCTCACGTAAGGTTAGGAAGCGCTCGAAGGAAAGGAACGTTTCATTGTTTGGGCCTTATTCACACGTAGCCGCAGGACAAGCTGCGTGAAGTTTGGCTCGCGAAACATAAAACCGGCAAACTTCGGCTACAATTCGGGTATGCAGCAAGCACAGACGCGAGGAAGATTTCTGCTACGGCGCCCGGTCTGCGATGCTCTGAAAACGCGCACCGAGACGCTCGCCCGAGTCCGCTGCCCGACTAATGTCATGACGGTTTGGTCTATGAACTTGTTGATGCTATAGATACTGGCAAATTGAGTGGAGTGGAAAGGCAGCGGTAAGAAGCACATTTTAAAAAAAGCATGGCATATGGTCATGTTTGTGTTATGAATTAATGCATGCACTGGATTACAAAAAAAAGGAGCAGCGAGAAATTGCACGCTGAGAACACCGATAAACATACAGTGCGACGCAACTCGAGAAATAATATTGAAAGGTCAAAGAATTTAGAAGAAGAAAAAGATTGAATCGTCGCGACGGCGCATCACAGTCCCCGTAGGCGTCGAAGTCTCTACAATGAAGTTATTTTTGAACAGCTCTGATAACACCCACGCAACAATGGTTGCTTGTATACTTTCAAATTCTCATATTCTGCGGCCTACAGCTCATATCACGGTGCGAAAACGCGCGCGCAGGGAAAGCGAAACAGTGCGCGGACAAGCATGCAGACGCGCAGTAGGTCTCTGCGAATCTTTGCGAACGCAGCATTGAGGCTTCATTCTATTACGCTCCATTTAGTTATACAAACGCTATAAGAACATATTTCACATAGTTTGCTCTCAGCGTTTACCTACCTTTCACGCAAGAAGCCGGTTCGGGAGACTCCATCGCGGCGACCGCGCGCAGTGGCGTTCACTGTAGATATTCGGTAAAGAGATAGCGTCTGTAAACGATTGTGTGCTTTCAGTTTGCCCAAGATTATTATTTAGACAGTAAGAAACTTCTCTTGTTTCGAAAGTACTTACAGAAATGTCCGGGAGAGCTCGCGCGTGGTGTTTTCAGCGAGCGCTGACAGCAAAACCTATGAGGAGCGCGCCGCCTGATCCCTCATACTACGCCAGCGAGGCACTTCCGCTAGATGGCGACTCCGTAACTCCTCGCCGCCAATACCGCACGTCGGAGGCGAAACATAACACTCCCCACTTCGCCGCTCTCGCAAACGTCGTCAAGAAAACCGCGATACCTCTCAATAGGACATGACAGGTACGCACTGATTGTCCATGATTCTACCGAACAAAAGAAAATTATTTCTGATTCGACGGCTTTTCGCCATTAACCCCTCTGCTTTTCAACAAATATTTCAGGCTGCACTTACTTCATCTGTGTGTCATTCGACGTCACGAAACCGCAAGGACTCATTTAATCAAAGTGACGTGAGCGCGTCAAAGATGCATTAATAGACTTTGAAAATGGGGCTCTTGCATTGCCCAGGGGGCGCTGCGAAAAAGGTGCGAAAAAGCGCCCTCTGTCCTAAAATGGGTCGTACCAAGCTCGGTCGTCTGCTTCGGAAAGCACGTTTACAATATGGACCCGCCGCTTTCGGTTGTGTTGTATCACGGCCTGCAGCGAATATCCGGTGCCGAAGATTTTTTCAGGGGTGGCACACTGCGTAAAGGCAAGAAATTATGCAGTGCCGAATACCTGTATGCCGTTCAAGAATTAAGCGGCGAAGTTTTAGCGCGGTGTCAATCGCAAGTGAAGCGAGTCGCGTACGAAGTGGAACTTCAGGTTAGGTTTGCACGCTGCTGGATTCAGGCGCACAAACGCGAGGAAATGCTTGATATAAATGAATCCACGGCAGCGATAAGCAGACATCATGTGTACGGAACTGCTCGAGCACACGACGGTACGCGCCGCGATGTACGAACTGCTCGAGCGCACGATCATACGCGCTGCGACGGCAGCGGTCTTTCGACATGCCACCAAACGGCGGGCCTCCTGCAATCTTTGTTGACTGCATGCCGCTAATCAAGTAGTTATGCCTGCGTTGTCGTAGCGGCCATCTGTCCCTTTTAGTAACTGGTAATAACTGATGCACTGCATATGAGCTCGCACTTACGTGCGAATCGCGCTGCAGCGCGAGCTCGTGCGCTGCTGGCTTGACGTAGCTTTTAATGAAAGCGCTCGAACATCGATCTGCTGTAATCAATACTACCTTGCTGCGCTGCCTCAACATGCTGACTTGAGGTCAGTATGAGCACATTTAACTCTCTAACCTGTGCTGCTCGTAGTGGGGTAGTGAATTGTCACCGAATCAGCCCGGCCATTTGTGGTCATTTGCACACACCTGGTCACTTAACCACTTCGCATCGGTCGAATTGTTAATTGTCGCTGTGGCCGGGTCTCGAATCGTGCATTGCCAGCCATGCCTGCTGCTATGTCGGTGTGCTGTGGGGACTGTAGGTGCAAAAGACCGAAATTTAGAACGCAGATAATCAAGCAAGCTTCAAGACAGACGAAGCAGTCAGCATGGCGCGAAGTTTCGCTTACTCAGCGCGACGAACTGCAGCTATGCAGCGCACCCGATGCTCCACTTCGTGAGGCCTTGAAGGAAAACGGTAGAATCTGATGTTGGGATTCAGGCCTTCTTCTTCATGGCAGCCCACGACGCAGAAGTAATGACGGTGACGACTTCTCGAGGCTGGGCTAGGTCTCTCCGGATCGGCGTCACCGATTCCGTCTGCTCCCAGCATTACGTCCCACGGCACACGGAGAGCCTGTTTTCGTTAAATTATAGGCTGCGGCGACCTCGCAGCGTGGTCGGCATGGTCTGTGAGAAGTGACGAGCCTTTTCGCGCTCGCAACAGGGCAGAAAAAAGTGCGAATCGACGCAAAACTCGGCCTAGAAACGTGCTTCGCCATAGCCAGGGCTCAATACGACCCAAGCTGGTACGACCCAGATGTCGTTTCCCGTGCCGCCACCAGGTGCCGCTACTATACCTCAAACTCCAGCGCAAGACGCCTATTAGATCTTTTTTTTTCTGAATAGCCGGATTGGGTTGGATTGGAGCCAAGTTTATTTGTGCCTGCAGTTGGGCGCTCGCGCGCCCCGGCTAGGGCCTACGTACATCATCTACGAAGTCGCCGTTACTCGGCGCGGGTCTCCGCTCGCCGTTGCTGGCTCGCTGGGTCCCTGCCTTTCGAGCGTCCCGAGGACCTGCTGGATGGCCCAGAGCTGTTCGTCTTGGTCGTAGCTATTCGCGCCTGCTTCGAGCCGCGGTGGGATTGTTCTTGATTTTGCTTGGGGATCTTTAATGCAGTACGTCCCACATGTGCGTGTAATCTGCCATCTCCCTCCGGCAGACTCTGCACTTATTGGTCGGATATGTCTCGGGGTACATGCGGTCCACCAGTCCAGGGCTCGGTAGCGATCCGGGCTGGAGCTGTCTGAGTAGTACCGCCTCCGCTCGACTCAGCCTCGGGTGAGGGGGTGGGAAAGTTCTGCGAGCCAGGTGGTAGGCCTTCATGATTTCGTTGTAGTCCGTCATACGGTCCTTGGTTCTGAACCACGTCGGACGGTATATCGCCGGGGCGGGGTTGGTTAGCGCTCGCACTGCTGCGTGTGCCGTCTCATTGTGGTTTTCATTGCGTTCCGACGCGTCTCCCGCGTTCGCCGGGAACCACTTGAGTCTTACTTTTCTGTCTTGTAGTTTGGCTGCTCGCAGTACGCGCTCGTCCTCCCTGCAATTTGGCCTTTGGCGAAGTTTCGCACCGCCTGTCTCGAGTCACTCAGCACCGTATGCCAGTCTGCGTCGGCGATGGCCAGGCCGATGACTACCTCCTCCGCTTGTTCCGCACCGGCGCTTCTCACGCTCGCTGCCGTCCTCCTGGCGGCGGTTGACGCCTCTATAACGACCGCTGCGAAGGCGTTCAGTTGGTATTCGGCCGCGTCCACGTACCACGCGTGCTCGTCGTTGGCGGGCTGGTCGATGAAGCTTTGGCCCTCGCCGCCCTCGTTCCCTTGTTGAACTCAGGATTCATGTTCTTCGGTATGGGGTCGATTCTTGTCTGGCGTCAGACCTCTTCGGGTACAGGGAGCTTCATCTCCACCTCGTTCGAGCGTCCTATTCTCAGGTCGTCGAGTATCTTCCTCCCGGCTTTGGTCATATGGACAGCCGCTCCAGTTGAGAGGTCCGTTGCGCTTCGGCTATTTCTTCGAGCGTGTTGTGCATCCCGAGTTGTATACAGCGGGTCGTGCTCGTTGACTCGAACAGGCCCAGCGCCGTCTTGTACGCTCTTCTGATGATCACGTGGATTTTGTTACGTTCGTGTTGCAGCCATCTGTGGTAGGCTGCAACGTATATGCGACGTGGCTGATGATCAAGGATTGGACGAGCCTAATTAGGCTCTCCTCTCCTATGCCAGCCTTCCGGGAAGTGACTCGTTTGAGGAGTCGAATCGCGTTGGCTGCTTTTGCCATGAGACGGGTGATGCTTTCGCCGTTTCTTTTGTGCTTTTCGATAGACTGCCCCATTCCGAAAGGAATAAAAGATGGCTGCCGCCGATCGCTCAGACACTGGCTGCTCGGACCTGCCCGAAAGCACGGGTCTACTTTCGTATAATAAACCTTTAAGCACGGCACCATGCCGATATCGGGCCCTTTCGGCACGTATACGACAACCCTCTGCCAAGTCTTCTTTGCTGAGGATGCGTTTTAGCGGCATTTTGAATTCTCCGTTACGCGCCCCCGCGATTTTAGACAAGCCACCGCAAGCTGAGTAAGGGATAGCGGACCAATCGCCGATGCCGGCCCCTCCCTCTTCCAGTTATCTACGTTCAGCGCGCTGGCTCGGCCCCATCGAAACCCTCTCCACTTGAGCGCGCTCCTCACCACTTCTCAGCCAATTAGATAAGAAAAAGCGCTGAATGTTGGCAATGTCACTCGTTTTGAAAGCAAACAAAAGTGACCTCCTATAAACGAGGGGAGCGTTTGATTGGGCTCTTCAAGTAACGCTGCGTGTCACCGGCCAATGTTTGCGTCGGCAGTTACATAAATTTGACGACAGAAGATTGTACTAAAAACACATTGGAATAGTTTTATGTTATAGGGCCCCAGAACAATCTGCCCACTATCCTTCAACAAATCTGTTGTTACCTGATCCTGCCCAGTTGCCTTCCCCCTTTGAATAGCTCCCAAGGCTTTCTTTACTTCTTCAGGCGTTACTTGTGGGATTTCTAATTCCTCTAGACTAGTCTTTCTTCCATCATTGTCGTGGGTGCCACTGGTACTATATAAATCTCTATAGTACTCCTCAGCCACTTGCACTATCTATCAATATTAGTAATTATATTTCCGGCTTTGTCTCTTAAAGCATACATCTGATTCTCACCTATTCCTAGTTTCTTGTTCACTGCTTTTAGGCTTCCTGCGTTCCTGAGAGCATGTTCAATTCTATCGATATTATACTTCCTTAAGTCGGCTGTCTTACGCTTCTTGATCACTTTGGAAAGTTCTGCCAGTTATATTCTAGCTGTAGGGTTAAATGCTTTCATACATTGGCGTTTCTTGATCAGATATTTCGTCTCCGGCGATAGCTCACCGGTATCCTTTCTAACGGAGTTACCACCGACTTCTATTGCACACTCCTTAATGTTGCCCATAAGAGTGTCATTGATTGTTTCAATACTACGATCCTCTTCCCGAGTTAAAGCCGAATACCTGTTCTGTACCTTGATACAGAATTCCTCTATTTTCCCTCTTACCGCTAATTGATCGGCCATGTTCTAGATCGACATTGCTCTAGAAAACCTGGCCACCCTGTATACGCAATGCCTCATGACCTCGAGCGTACCGGAATCTTGGAAGAACGCTAACATAATCCTAATCCATAAGAAAGGGGATGCCAAGGACTTGAAAAATTATAGACCGACCAGCTTACTGTCCGTCAATTGCCTTTAAAGTATTTACTAAGGTCATCTCAAATAGAATCTGGAACACCTTAGACTTAATTCTGTCAAACAAAGGACCAGGCAGGATTCCGTAAAGGCTACTCAGCAATAGCCCATATTCACATTATCAATCAGGTGATAGAGAAATGTGCGGAATATAAGCAACCCTTATATATAGCTTTCATTAATTATGAGAAAGCGTTTGATTCAGTCGAAACTTCAGCAGTCATGGAGGCATTACGGAATAAGGGTGTAGACGACCCATATGTAAAAATACTGAAAGATATCAAATTGCGGCTCCACAGCCACCGTAGTCCTCCATAAAGAAAGCAACAAAATCCCAATAAAGAAAGGCGTCAGGCAGGGAGGTACGATCTCTCCAATGCTATTCACAGCGTGTTTAAAGGAGGTATTCAGAGACCTGGGTTGGGGAAAATTGGGGATAAGAGTTAATGGAGAATACCTTAGTAACTTGCGATATTGCCTTGCTTAGTAACTCAGGGGACCAATTGTAATGCATGCTCACTGACCTGGAGAGGCAAAGCAGATGGGTGGGTCGAAAAATTAATCTGCAGAAAACTAAAGTAATGTTTAACAGTCTCGGTAGAGAACAGCAGTTTACGATAGGTAGTGAGGCACTGGAAGTGATAAGGGAATACATATACATAGGACAGATAGTGACCGCGGATCCGGATCATGAGACTGAAATAATCAGAAGAATAAGAATAGGCTGGGTTGCGTTTGGCAGGCATTCTCAGATCATGAGCAGGAGGTTGCCATTATCCCTCAAGAGAAAAGTGTATAACAGCCAGGCACGTACCCAGGGAGGGGCCTGGGGGGGCCCGGTGGGGCCCGGGCCCCCCCAGAAATCAAGTGCCATACCCCCCCTTCCCTCTCCCCACCCACGCCACCACTCCTCACACATTCCTAAAGCGCCGCCAGATCAATGTTGAGACTTCGCAGCTGTTCATCGGTCAGCATTATGCTGCCTTTTTCACTCCTTCTAGATGGCGGTAGTTATCGGCATCTCTTGTAATGTGAAGGACAGTTTTCTCGTAGATACCGCACCCACGTGATTAACTCGAGATGCGTTCAGTTGTCACCATCTATTCAACCGTCACGCGCATAGCTGTTGCTTTTGTTAGTTCAACTTTCTTTGTTTAGGCTGATCCATGGGACCAGGAGAAGGATGCGGCTCTTACTCAGCTGGTCTTTACTCTCATGGAACTAGTTGCGGCCGGAGAAAACGCCAATTGCGCTTAACTTATCCCTTTGCTTCATTGTTTCCTTGAGTTACGGCTCGCCGCGACGCTGGCAGATGCCCGGAACCATATACACGTGATATGGGTTAGATAAGATGGGAAATAAAATAATGTGAAAGAGCGTCTATCATGAAACCCTGCAATAACCCTTGAACCCATAAGCAAGATGACGGTCGCCCGTTACCTCGTCTGTTTTTTCCCTAACTGTATAGCACTTTTCGTGCAAAATTGGCAACTGGAAACAAAAATCGCAAGGAGTTGAGAAATTAGGCGATCTAGGAAGGCAACAAGGCAACAACTAAGGCAACAACTAAACTGCAAGCGAAAGCGAATAAAAAAAAGGTAACCGTTGTTTATGAGAATATTTATGGATCAACATCTTTTTATTTAAAAAGGAAGTAGAGAAAACGCCGCCGGAAGTGGAGAACAATTACTTGTTTTGAATGACGATTCTACAGTTATCGGTCGAACCGCCTCACGTAGCCACTTCTCTGCTGTGCTTATGTGGGTGTTTTTCTAACCTTTCGCAGTGAGCGCAATACGTCTAGAATCGCAGAGTCCTGCGCTCTACGCGGTTGTATGGGACTGGCGGCCGCACAGCGTTACGCAATTCGCGGAACTGTCAAAACTGATCAACAAGGCGAAAATAACTGATATTCGAAACTATAACACGAGAAAGACTGAAGCCGTAAAAAATGAACGCAGCTTGAAATCAGTAAGAAAGAAACCTGGCATAGGACAAACCATGATGCATGCACTAAGATAAGAAGGATAATATCATCAGCAATCTCGGAGATATAGTAAAAGCAGCGGAAAAATTCTAAGCTGACCTGAATACAGTACCCAAAGGAGTCACGATAGTTCACTTAGAAACAGTAATGAACAGGATACAGAAACTCTCCCATAACTAGCGATGAGGTCAGAAGTGCCCTGCAAGACATGAAACGATGAAGAGGGGGAGGATAAGGTGGAATAACAGTCGATTTAATCAAAGATGGAGGAGACATAATGCTTGGAAAACTGGCGGCTCTTTATACGAAGTGTTTATCGACTGTAAGGGTCCCAGAAAACTGGAAGAATGCAGACATTATACTAATCCACAAAAAAAGGAGACGTTAAAGAATTGAACAATTATGGGATCATTACCTTGCTCCCAGTATTATATAAAATATTTGCCAAAATAATTGTAGCGTTCCTAACTAGAACGGCAACAGAAATGACATAATCTAAGTGAGACGGGTGTCGTCCGCCATTTCATTCCAACTTCTTCCTTCTCACTTCTCCCCTAGCACCTTCCTTCGTCTTCTTTCATGCGTCCAGCGCAGACCGCTTCACTCTTCCGGATTTCTTTACACCTCCTGGGGTAATACTTGAATACGTTTCCAATAGCGGCGCACTCCGTTTGGCCCGAGGCTCCGGCGTACCAGACATTCTTCAATATTCCATGCTGGCATGCAGTCTTAATAACTTGAAATGATCCGCAATATTTTGAATTTGAGGGCACAGCTCCTTTCCTTACAAGGACATAGTCTCCAGGCTGTATGTCCGGTATCTCGCTACTGTGCCTTTTATCAAAGTTTCGCTTCATGCGGCGCTTGTAGATCTCCTGTTCTTTGACAGTTTTTCTTACTTCCGCAAGTTCGAGGTTCTCTAGGAGACCTAGCTCACGATCTGCAGGAAGTATGGGCGCTGTACCTGAAGTTACAAAATGACGGCTGCAGCCTAAACTCGTGGTGTATGATCTGTTGTGATGCTTCACAGCGGCCTCGAGACAGCACTTCCAGCCACCGGCAAAGTCTGGATACATCTTCAGATACTGTTTGATGTCTCGTATGGCACGTTCCGCTAGGCCGTTTGCTGCCGGGTGGTATGCATAAGAATGCTTTATCATGATGCCGTGCTCCTGGGCCCACTTTGATAATTTGGCACTCCGAAAAGGCGGCCCGTTGTCGCAGACGAGCGTCTTTGTGTGTTTAAAACACTCAGCTTTGAGGAGGTCTATTACGCTGTTTGCGTCTTCTTTGCCAGCTTTAGCCGCAATCGTCCGTGTGCACTCATCTATGGAGAGCAAGAAAGCTTGCGTTCGCTTGACTCCTTCCCCCTTCTTTTTGAGCTCCGCGAAGTCCAAATGAATTACTTCGAACGGGATGCTTGAATATTCAGGGTTTGTCATAACGTCTGTCGATTGCTTGAATTTAACTTTGTTCACCTGGCAGAGGTGGCATGTGCGGATGTAATGGCTGATGTCGTTTTTCATGCCCGGCCATGTGAATCTCATGAGCAATTTCTTATAAGTGCGCCAGAAGCCATCATGTCCACCCGATTCAGGGGTGTCGTGGTATAGATGAAGAATCCTTGGAATCATAGTTGGTGGTACGTGATACCTTCCATTGATAAACTGGAGCTCTTCTGTACCTTCCCATAGCTTAATATGATTGATTGTATCTGGATTATTGCTTGATTCCTGTACAAGTAATCTTGATAGTGCGTCAGCGTCAGTGAGGAGTGGGCCAGGACGGTGCGAAATTACGAAATCAAATTGTTGCAGATAGTTCACCCATCTAGCAATGCGGCCTCTTGGCTGGGCCATGCTCAGAAGTTGAGTCAATGCTTGATGGTCCGTGAAAAGTATGAATTTGGCACCTTCCAGGTAAGTACGAAAGTACTGCACAGCTTTTAAGACGGCCAGAGCTTCCTTTTCTGTGGTACAGTAATTGATTTCGGCGGGTTTCAGAGTATAGCTGTAGTACCCCACGACGTAGTGTTTGGTTTGATCAGCTTGTTTGGATGGCTTCTGGTATAGAACTTCACCGGTAGCATAATGTGATGCGTCCGTGTTCAGCACGAAAGGCAAGGAAAAATCCGGTATTCGCAAGATGGGGTCCGACGATATTAGTTTTACAAGCTCACGATAGACCGCTTCGCACTTCTCGTCCCAATGAAAAGGCACGTCTTTCTGAGTTAAACGTGTGAGGCACCTTGTTCTCAGTGCGTAGTCTTTGATAAACGCCCGGAAGTGTCCTGCAAGGCCAAGAAAAACGCGCAGGGAGTGCACATCATAAGGCTTTACCAGCTTGGAGATTCTCTCTACCGATTCTTGCTTGGTGCTTTTAGTCTGTCCATCAAACACCCTGCCAAGAAATACTACGGTATCTTGAAAGAACGCACTTTTCTTGAAGTTGACTTTGAGTTGGGCAAGACTGAGGGCATGAAGAACTTTTGAAAGATGACTACGGTGTTCGTCCTTTGTCTTTGAGTATATGATGATGTCGTCGATGTACACATTGCAAAATGTGCCCAGGTAAGGTTTCAGAATGTCCGTCATAATCTTATGAAACCACGCAGGGGAGTTTTTCCAACCAAATGGTAGGCGGTTGTACTCAAACAAGTCAAATGGGGTTATGAACGCGGTGTACTTCTTCGTTTCTTCACTTAGTGGAATCTGCCAAAAGCCCTTGCAGAGATCTATTCGTGAAAACCAATGGCAACCACCGGTTTCGTCAATGATGTCGTCGATTCTCGGCATTGGATAAGGTATCAATTCAGTTTGACGATTGAGAGCCCGGTAGTCTGTGCATAGGCGGAATGTCCCGTCTTCTTTAGGTGCAATAGTGATAGCAAATGGGGATACAGAAGGCCGGATGATACCTGCGTCTAACATTTCTTGCAACTCCTTTTTCAGCCACACCTTTTTATCTCTGGACATATTATAGGGGGTTCTACGAACCACTGTTTTATTTGCGAGCTCGAAAGGAACGACATGGGATTTCATTGCTGGAGGGTAGCTTCCTATGCATATAAGCTCTGGGTACTTAGTCTTGATGTCTTCGTGGTGAAAAATTAGCCTTGATACACTAGGTTCTTCACCAGGGTCTTCTGTTCTTATCGTGTCTTCGGCCATTACCTTGTCATCCCAATAGAGGTTCATCTTAAGTTTTTTCATGTCTGGACGGGACAAAAGAAAATCGTAGGTGACATTGGGAATGGCCAATACGTCACTGGTAATAGCATTTCCTTGAAATTCAATAGCCAGGGTTACCCATTCGCTATGCATGGTCACTGACCCATCGTAGGCTTGGACACGCAATGTTCTACCAGCGTGCAGACGACTGGCATCCACTCGAGTCTTGTTGATAATAGATACCGAAGCTCCACTGTCAACGAGAGCCTTCACTTCAATGCCATCTACCTTAATGGGGGCGTACAATAAGCTTGACGACACCAAATATACTGTCTCACTGAAGCTCTTTTTCTGGGGCTTGTGATGCACGGTAGACAGATTATGTGGAAGTAGGTTGCCGTGAACTGCGGTAATTGGTTCTTCACCATCCTCACAGTCATGATTTACACTTCCCAGAGATTTGTTTATGAAGCTGTGTTCACATTCAGATGACGGCAATGACTCTAGATTGGAATCAAGTTGCTCTGTTCTACCATCTGGCTGTCTTCTCGATGTAGTTCTTGGCACTTTTGAGCTGGACATGACTACGGATCTCGATACACAACCCTTGCGTTATCAAAGCTACAACAGCAGAAGACGACAGCTTCGGTTCTGCAGAATACAACAGGCGACGCTTCTCAAGACAGTACTCAAGCAGAGAGCCACCTGTATAACTGAACCGCAGTGCCGCATCCCATCTTTCTACTGCGTTGCCTTCGAAAGCCCCTAAAAAGTTGCTTTTCCACAGTTCCCAACATGTTGTTCCATAATCCATGAGTTGCACGTCATACCATTTTCTGGCTATACCGCCCAAATAGCGGCGCATATGCAAAATCTTTGTGTCGTCGGAGTGCCACAGATTCTTGTCACAGGCGTACTCGAAAAAACACAGCCAGTAGTGTGCATTTTGCGATTTTCCTTCAAAAACATCTGGTTCAACAATACTTCGTGCTGACTGCTCTCGACTAAGCGCTTGGACGAAAGTTCTCATTATTTCGATCTGTTGTATAATGTTCCTTTGCAGTTCCATAACACTCAAGTCTAGGCTCACCTTCCCGGCAGGCGTTTCCTCTTTGAGGGTGCCACGTCGTATGGGTTCCAGAACGAGTTCGCTCAGTGTCTGCAGTTGTAGATTCACTGTCACCGATCCTGTTTGCACGAGGGCTTGGCGGCTGATTGCAGCTTGTTGCAGCACCACGTTGATCAGCGCGGTAGAACTAACTTCAAGAGGAAGGTCCGTCGCTGGCTCACCGTGCACTTGGTATCGGGTGAACACAACAGACTCTGATGACGCCTGGTCGACGAAAAACGTCACCCGCATCGCTGGTCTTCGAAAACTGTCGGCTGCGCCAAAATGTAGCGTTCCTAACTAGAACGGCAACAGAAATGACATAATCTAAGTGAGACGGGTGTCGTCCGCCATTTTATTCCAACTTCTTCCTTCTCACTTCTCCCCTAGCACCTTCCTTCGTCTTCTTTCATGCGTCCAGCGCAGACCGCTTCAATAATCTCCAATAGAATAAGGTTAACACTGGATTTTGTCAACCAAGGGAACAGGCCATGGCTTCAGGAAGAGATACTTTACAATGGATCACATCCATGTCATCAATCAGGTTATCGCGAAATCTGCAGAGTACAATAAGCCTCTATGTGGCTTATATAGATTACGAAAAGGCATTTGATTCAGTAGAGATACCAGCAATCGTAGAGGCACTACGTAATCAAGGAGTACAGAACGCTTACGTAAAAAGCTTGGAAAATATTGCTACATGCGTGAGGTATTTGTTTGTTTGAACGAGGCGCGTAGGTGCCATCACTCCATAAAAGAGGAGGAAGAACGAACTGGGCTCGCGCTGTGAATCTAACCGGTCGGCGCTGCAACTGTTCTTGTAAATATAATCTGCAAATACTTTCTCGTCTTACTGACTCGTCTTTCGTGTTAGAATATCTACAGAGGTTCTACAGCTACCTTAATTCTACATAAGAAAAGCAGGGAGATACCTATAGAGAAAGGGGCCAGACAAGGAGACACAATTCCTCCAAAGCTATTTTCTGCGTGCTTAGAAGAATTTAAGCTATTAAACTGGGAAGGCTTAGGAGTAAAGATCGACGGCAAATATCTCAGCAACCTTCGGTTTGCCGATGACATTGTTCTATTCAACAACAATACAGACGAGTTACAACAAATGATTGGAGACCTTAACAGAGAGAGTGTAAGAGTGGGGTTGAATATTATTATGCAGAAGATGAATATAATGATAAATAACCGGGCAAAGGAACAAGAGATCAGTATGGCCAGTCGGCCACTAGAGACTGTGAAGGAGTACGTTTACCTAGGTCAATTAATCAGAGGGAACCCTGATCATGAGAAGGAAATTCACAGAAGAATAAAAATAGGTTGGATCGCATACGGCAGACATTGCGAGCTCCTGACTGGAAGCTTACCATTATTATTGAAAAGTAAGGTGTGCACTCAGTGCATTTTGCCAGTGCTCACATATGGGGCAGAGACTTGAGATCAAGTTAAGAACCGCACAAAGAGCGATCGAACGAAGATTGCTAGGCATAACGTTAAGAGAGACAAAGAGAGCGGTTTGAACCAGAGAGCGAACGGGTATAGACGATAGTCTAATTGACATCAAGAGGAAAAAATGTAGCTGGGCAGGTAATGTAATGCGCCGGTAAGATAACCGTTGGAGCATTAGGGTTAGAGAATGGGTACCAAGAGAAGGGAAACGCAATCGAGGACGACAAAACACTAGGTGGAGCGATGAAATTAGGAAATTTGCGGGCGCTAGTTGGAATCGGTTGGCGCAGGACAGGGGTAATTGGAGATCGCAGGGAGAGGCCTTCGTCCTGCAGTGTACATAAAACAGGCTGATGATCATGATGATGATGATGATGATGGAGGTGGGGGGGGGCACCCGAAAAAAAATCCTGGGTACGTGCCCGATAACAGCTGTGTCTTACTACTACTTACGTACGGGGCAGACAGCTAGAGGCTTACAAAAAGGGTTCTACTTAAACTGAGGACGACGCAACGAGCTATGGAAAGAAGAATGATGGGTGTAATATTAGGGGTTAGAAAAAAAGCAGATTGGGTGAGGGAATCCACGCGGGTTAATGACATCTTAGTTTAAATGAAGAAAAATGGGCATGGGCAGGACATGTAATGAGGAGGGAAGATAACCGATGGTAATTAAGGGTTACCGACTCGATTCCAAGGGAAGGGAAGCGTTGCAGGGGGTGGCAGAAAGTTAGGTGGGCGGATGAGATTAAGAAGTTTGCAGGGACAACATGGCCACAATTAGTACATGACCGGGGTAGTTGGAGAAGTATGGGAGAGGCCTTTGCCCTGCAGTGGGCGTAACCAGGCTGATGATGATGATGAGGAATGGTGGCAAGGGGGAACAGAAGGTAGTCAGATTTTGCAGCAGCGCATGGAAAACATTCGCAGAAAGGCCTATTCCTTAATCAAAGACCAGGTAAAATGAGTCAACAACATGACTTTTCTTCCACCCCGAATGCAATGCTTAGCAGTAAAATTACATCACTTAAGGCACTAAGTCGTACCTACTGGGCACTCCTTTGTGTAGTAAACAGAAACAGCATAAATCTGCATTTGGGACACTTGCAACACCCATGCTTTCCAGAAAAAAGAAGCGTATCATGCCTACACATGAAGGTTGTTCGGGCGGTTTTCCCATCGGCGATTACGTAGATAATACACAAACACGAACAGTAATTTTTCAGCTGTTAGTACGTTTGTAGAACGTGACACAGAAAACGCACTGAGGGCGGAATGGAAAGCTGGGCAAGTTACTGAACTTGCATAACTAGAGTCGTATATTTAACATGGAGAGGCGGCCTATATGGTGGTCGATATTGGAATGCATTATACAACCGCGCAAACGGCAACGGACGAAGAAGGAAACACACGTACGCTTGTCCTGTGTTTTCTTCTTCGTCCATTGTCGTTTGCGCGGTTACATAATGCATTCCAATATCGACCACCAACTAGCCCACCTCTCACTCTTAAGTATGCTACTTTCTAGTTCAATGGGCCCTGTTCGTCCTGCCTTTCTATGTGTGAACTAGGGTGTTACCCTTGTTTAACGGCCATCATCGGTTGTCGTGCGCGTGTGTATGCCTTCGCCCTGAACCATCGGCTCGTCCTTCCTAAAATATCCACGCTTGTCCTGTGCTTTTCCGTCGTTCGTTGTCGTTTGCGCGGTTACATAAGGGAGAATGAGGTTTCACAGAAAAACCCAAGTCATAGACCAGGTGACAATGAGGACGAACATATATTAGCCAGCTTTCTCTACCGGTAAGAGGGAAGTGTAGCACAATCAAGGCGCAACGACGTCCGGAGACTCATGGAGCACACACATGCACAGGGCCGTGTTCGTGTACATGCGCCTTCTGATGTCCTTAGTTGTGCGCGCTCACAGGTTGTCTGTAGGTACCCGGAACGACCTTGCAGGGCTTGTTTTTGAAGTATTCGTGCACCACAGCACGATGCACGAGCGGTGCGAGTCGTGAAACGGGTGAAACATCGCGGAGCACAAGCACACAGCTACCGAGGACCACGGAACTGACGAAACTGCCCACGCCGGTCAACGCACAGCAGCGCACGCTTTCCGATAACAGCAGATAACGAAATATGAAACATCATGTAGCGGGCTAAGCTTGCGCCGGGCCGCCGGGCCGCCGGGCGTGAGCGGAGACAGTCGAAGGTGTTGAAGTTGCGAGAGAGGGAAAGGGCAGAGGAGATGAGGGGCGAAAAAGCACGGCTTCCTGGATCGGCGAGCGCGGGCGCGCGCTGATCTAGGAGGTTGTATGAGGGAAGCGGATTTGCTTTCTCGCCCTCCTGATTGATGGCGCCAATTACCTCTGCCACCTAAAGCCCCTCAATTTTCCAAAAGTAGCGCCATTCTTAGATCTTTCCGCCACCCCGCTCACCCAGGCGCTTCCTCCTCCACTCCTCCTGTCGCCCCAGCCCCTCCGCTCCCCCATTGGCCAATCTGTGTCACGTGAAAGCAGGCCCCGCGCTTTTGTATATTTTTTTCTTTCCGGTGCAGAGCAGGCGCCGCGCTTTTGTATATCTTTTCTTTCCAGCGCGCTGCGACCCCCATTCTTGGGCCTGCGCGACGAAAGTACGGCAGGTGGTTTGAAGGAGCGCGGTAGTTTTATACAATGTGTTAGGGCCGAGTGCTTAATTGCGATGCCGTGCTGCTGCGCCTACGGTCGCCACAACAGACCCAGTGACGGCAAAAAGCTTTTTGCTTTACCATCCGCCGGGCGCAACGCAAAACGAAGAAAAGTGTGGATTCACAAGATCGGGCGGGCTGATTTCGAGCAAGTGGCAAAGAACGCGCGGCTTTGTGAAGTAAGTGCCACGGCTCCTCCAACCTCTTCTTTTGACGCCCGTGTCAAAACGGGCCCGTGTCCAGTGCATTGGGGGCACGTTAAAGAACCCCAGCTGGAAAAAATTAATCCGGAGCCCCCATTATGGCGTGCCTTATGAGATCGCGGTGTTGGGATGTAAAACCCAGGAATAAACTTTTTTCTGTCTTGTGTGCCTTGACTGTTCCAGTTAACGCAACACTGCTTCCTTGTGAAAACTTACAACGCAAAAGAATACAGACGCACGTAGTATACAGAGATAAAATTAGCACTTCAACAAAAGTGTTGCTGGTGCCAATGAGGGGAGGGGGATAATTATTTTCTGAACCTCTTTCCAGTTGTCCCATCAAGTTACTTCTTTTTTTTCTATCAAATTCTAACCATTTGCACTGTAATAAATAAATAACGATTTCATATGCTGGTACGTTGTTCAAATTATCTATACCACCTATGTGTGAACACGTTGCTCATATTCACCACAACCTGTGCATGAGCTACGTACATCTGTAAAATGCGTGGAACAGAAACGGCCCTGCTGCCAGGCATTGCTGACCGCAGACAGTCGGAATCTCTCACGCGCCCGCCGAACAAAAGCATCCTGCAGGTACGTAAATTAACCTACGAAACCACGTGCACATACTTTCACGCTGTCAAAACCTGAAACTCTGGTAATTACTCGCGTGTCTGAGCACACCGCGTGCTTGTGTCGTGTTTCAGCAACACGAACTTTCAACGTGCGCGCGCTTTACGCCTTAAATACGCCTTGAATAATGGTGCTTTTCTCTATTTCTTCCGCAAATCCGACACGACATTCTTAAGGCCAGTTACGGACTGACAAAGCAAGATCCAGATTGAAAAAACTGCTCCGCATGACTCGAACGAACTTTTCCGCGGATTTCCTCCCGTAGCGTGTTAGCCGTCGTCTGCTACGGCAGGCCCACCACCGGCGGCGCCACCATCGAGGCCGCGCCGAGCGGAAGAGGATGGAAGTGAATGGCGCTACTTTGGGAGATTGAGGGGTTTTACTGCCACCGGAGCGGCCAAGTTTCCTAAGCCGGATAAAACACTGCAGTGGCAGTGCGAACTCACCGATTAGCAGTGCAGCGCTGCGGCAGTCACGTGACAGCATGTAAATCTCGCCTGCGCTTCTTTTTTTTTTTACTCTGCGTGTATGCAGTACGATTTTTCCAGTCTTACAGATCAGTGCTCTGTTTACGTACTTCCGCTTTCATTCTTAACGCGTGTCATGCCTGATAATGATGACGACGTCGTCGTCACTGTAATCATAATCATGTTTCCCTCTGTTGTGCCGTTGCCGTGTTGAAAAGACATGTAGAAATATGTACTGAGTGTCGCCTCCGTGTCCTTGTATCGAGAGTCCATCTGGTTGTAGAGAATCGTATATAGCGCAATGTCTCTACAAACCTTTCCATCGGGACTCCCGTCTTGGTTTACACACATCATCATAAAAACAATCGCAAACCATGACCCCCTCAAAAAACAAGTGCGAACGAGATCAAGTCAAGCCAACCAAAACAAGCGCGAGCGAGAGCCGACGCAAGCAGACGATGCCACATGACGATACTAGGAAACGAGTCACCGGCTGATACCAGACACGAGTACGAATCGAGCGGTCGGGCGGGTCCACATAACATCAGTTTCCCACGCGCACATCAATGAAGGAGCCACTATCATCGGTCTCCTTCTTTTGTGGCACGCGGCATGCCGCTAAACATAGGTGCAGGACCATGATGAAAAGCAAGCGTATGAGAGGCTCCGCTAAAGGCCGTTTCACATGCTGCGAATGGAGCGACAACAATCTCTGCAGTGGAAGGCGTCGCAATGCGATTTTAAGGGGCTTATTTCACACGATCCTGGTTTCAACAATGCGACTAGTGCGACGACCAGGGTTACTTACTGCCATCTTTTGTGGCACACGCCGCATTATTCTTTTAATGCAATAAAGAAAACGTGTTCTTTATAACATTATTGACCTGTCTTTATGAGCACCAAATAATACGCGTGTTTCGTAATTTAAAAACGTGTTGAAGTTTAAATTGGTTTTGGATTGTGCAACGGCGGTTTCTGAGGTTCATTGCGAAGAAACACGGCGTACGTAAACAGCTGTCCACAGCTGGTTGCACAGCGCTGTGTGTTGTCACATGTGCCTTCCATGCCCTTGTCGTTCTGCCTGTGCTACAGCAAACTGCAAGGTAACCTATCAACAAGCCCATCTATGCTCCAGAAGAACTTCAGTTTGGCCTAGTTGGTGTTTACTGCATATCATACTGACACCAAATATGGACGGGGACAGCGGAAGAGAACACAAAAACGATACGGGCGGCCCGTGTCGTTATTGTGTTCTCTTCCGCTGTCCCAGTCTTTATTTGCGGTCAATATGAGATGAAGCCCATATAGCTACCCTCATCGTATATGTAGTGTTCGGAATTCGGCTACAGGGAAGTCGTCGTGCCAGCTCAACGAGATATACGCGCTACCCGCGATCAGCGCCAGCATTTGCATATTGCTCGTCATTGCACATAAGTGGTGCCTGCTCGTAGCCATAATCTTGCGCCAAACGCAGCAACAAGCACCAATCCGAACGCACATGTCTGCCCCTGAAGGAAGCCGCAAAATTATTTCGTGTTGTAAAATGAAACCTTAGCGCTAGCCTGGTTAGTCCATCGCGGCAACGAGAAGAAAGGCAGCCAAGGGGCCCGGTTTTTATTAACCATATCATAAGAAGCCAACAAACAGACACCAAAGACAACATAGGGGAAATTACGCTACTTACTAATTGAGTTAAAGAAATGGTAAATTAATGGAAATGAAAGTGGATGAAAGAACAACTGGCAGCAGCTGGACAGCGAATTCGTCGTGTCAGCTCAACGAGATACATCGTGATCAGCGCCAGTATTTGCGTATAGCTCGTCATTGCACTTAAGTCGTGCCTGCTCGTAGCCATAATCTTGCGCCAAACGCACCAACAAGCACCAATCTGAAAGCACGTAGTACATGTCTAAACACAGATAAACACGTGTACTTGTTTATCAGGTGATCGCGTTTCATCGCCTAACAAATGTTATCGCACAGCGCAGGCCGCGCTAGCCTGTATCGGAAGTTTCTCGAAAGTTATCGGTGGTTCTATGGTTCTATCCACTGTCTGTTGTCACCGGACCTTGTGTAATCTGATTTCATCGCGCCTTGAATGGTCTAGAACTTTCTTGAAGTTTGCGCCGTCATCGCAAGGTAGATTCGCCCGCGAGGCACGGGCGATGACGGTGCAAACTGCACCACGCGCACCGCTGTTCACGCCGACAGCACTTGTGGTTTCGGCGATCTCTGCGACAAGACTCGCCGTGAAGTGCAATATTGCACTCTTAGAAAAATTTACACCCTTTGGGGCTTATCTTGTCCAACAACGATACTCGTCGTCTTGCCCGCGTTTCCTTTCTTTAACGCTGCGAGCCCGGTACTTCCCAGTCATTAACGGCATGCGCGTTATCAGTGTGACGCAGCATTCTCGATAGGAAAGTAGCGAGCCCCGAGTTTTCAAGAAAGGAAACGCAAGCTAGGCAGATGACGATTATCGTTGTTGGACAAATATACACCCCAAAGGGTGCAACCGTTTGAAGAGTGTACACTCTTAGAAAAGTTTACACCCTTTGGGGCGTATCTTGTCCCACAACGATAATCGTCATCCGTGCTGCCCGCGTTTCCTTTCTTTAACGCTGCGAGCACGGTACTTTCCAGTCACGAACGGCATGCGCCTTATCAGTGTGACGCAGCATTCTGGACAGGAAAGTAGCCAGCGCCGAGTTTTCAGGAAAGGAAACGCAAGCAAGGCAGATGACGATTATCATTGTGGGACAAATATACACCCCCCAAGGGTGCAACCATTTTAAGAGTGTGTATAGCGTCATTTTTATTTTTTATTTTCTCCCTTTCAAATGTAAGAACTAGAACAGAAGCGAACTCACTATAGTCGGATACAACTTTAGAAAAAAGGGGGCGTTTACTCCTCCGAGGCGGGTGCACACCAGCATCCACCAATGGGCGCGCGCTCTGGACCGACGTCATGCGCCGGACGGCCGGTGACTTCGCCGCTTCGGTCGTCTGGGTGGGGCCTCCCCTTTTTTCTAAAGTTGTATCCGACTATAGAGGGGGATAGCGCAGTGCGGCCAAACCGGATGTGCGCGCCTGTCAATGGTGATGACAGGACGGTGCGCACTATATATTCACTTGTGCTTGGGCCACGCGCTCCGCTGTTCAAGTTTCATTTGACGCTGATAGTACATCTAAGGAACGTACTACAATGGCATCAAAGTTTTGGATGTTCGATGAACATCCATTTGGTTCGTTCATCAGACGTACAACAGACAAAATTTTGGATGTCCATGTAACGTACATAAAGTTTGTACTCTAAACGTGCGTTGTCGGCCCCCCAAAGCCTTTTTTTCGCATTGTCTAGCACTTCTATGATTTGGACGTGGACGGATGCTGCGCAGTTGGAGCCTATAGCTTGGTGCGATGATCGCGCGGTATCATCAGTGATCATGTAATGGATGTCCGTAGACGTCCCATGTTTTTTTTTCTTTTTTTGCAATTAATGACTTTGTTATTTCCGACTTTGGAAAAGTAATTGAAAAAACAAGGTACAGTATGTTTGGGAATGAACTGATATATATATAGTAGGAAAAGCTGCATGATAATTATATGAAGGCACTCTACTTTTGTTGAGCACCACCAAACTTTTTTAAACTGTGGCAAACTTCCCGTGTGGAAGTGATTGTGTGGCCTCCGACACTTGACACTTCATCTCGGAGGCCATGTGCGTCGAAAGCATGCTCGAAAGCAAGGAGCCGGAAGCATGCCACTAATATTGCACTAAATGAAAAATGGTGTTTAAAGACGTCAGAAAAGTTAAATGATTTAAAAAGATCTTACGCAGCATTATTGTCCAATTATCAATTTATCTCACAGTCGCGTGCCTGTCATACGTCGCCATAAGCTCAGCCATTGCATTGGCGCAGCAAGTAAGCGTATGCGGGCATGTGTGACCTAGTGTGCCAGTGCTGGCGCTGAGCTTTCTCTATGTCTGAGCAGTGCTGATCTATGCTGTGCTCCCCGAAGGGCTGCAGAAGATAGCGCCAACCTTTGCGTTCTCACAACGAACCACTTTGAGGTTGCGCTGCTGATGCTGTGACACTTCATTTCTTATTCTCGCCATGTTTGCAGTGGTATCCCGTCGTCAGCAGGCACATGGTTTTCAAGGTATGCCAGTGGTTTGTTTTTGTACAATCTTCTCTTTTATGCCGCTAATAAGTGCTTAGCATGGGCCGGAAGAGCTGATGCACAACGCAAACGCCCAGCGGTTTCGGCAGTACCCTTCAGGGCATGTCGGTGGTTGTTCTTCTCGGAACCGTATTAAACTGAGCCAATTGGTGCCTATCTAAGACTACTTTGAAGAGCTGAAGTGTAACCCGAAACAAATGGCGATAGAGAAGCGAGGTTCTTGTTTGTCTCCCTCTGTCCCGTGTATCAGTTTATCTTCTAATACTCGTCCTAGTCTTTCTTGTACTGTACGTCCTTCTCGCTGTCCGCAGGTTTTGTGCACAACGGCACGATGCTTTCAGTGGTTTTGGCGCACGTTTTCGGTAGCGGTGCTCGATTTTGTGAGGTAGTCACCGTTCGCGCATTGCTCTGGAGGTCTTTTGTAATAAGGGTTGTCTGTAGATACACGTGATATCATGCACGCTTTGTTGCTCCTCTACGTTTACATAGCTCCTGTGTATAGCGTGCAGTATTACTTGCTTGTATCATTTGTAGGCACAAGCCATGTACTTTGACATGTTCTTGAACAGTCGATCTTTTTGCACATTATATAAAGCTTTGCTGTGCTCTACTGCTTGCAAGGACGAGAGAGAGAGAGAGAGGGCTTTTTATTAGAAGAACAGAGAATTTTGCCGGCGCGTATATAACCGCTGGCATGCTACTCTGTATAGGGATGGGGAATGGGATTAAAAGATTCCAGAAAAGAGTGGGAGAAAAAAAAGGATAAAAATAAATATGAAATGTCCGAGTGGACCTGATACTTATTTTTACACGTGACATGGCGGGTAAATTTAGGCTTTTTTATAGGAAGGATGCAATTTTTAAAGTTTTCCTATTTGACCAATTTCTGTCAGGTATTTGAACAATAAATCCAAAACCCGTCGCTGTTTTGAAGGGCCGGGCATTGGACCTAAGATGCTCGGTAACGTTAATGGTTCGTGGCGAATCATGTCCATTTGTTGCTCAAAAAATTGTCTCTCGTCGCGGTATGCGGGGCATCTAGTAATATGTGCTCTATTGTCTCTAAGTTGCGACAGTTATCACAGTATGGGTTAGTGGTAAGCCCTATGCGGTACAGATAATTGTTCGTCTATGCCACGTTCAGTCGAAGACGATGGCACAATGTCTCTAAGTGTCAAGGAAGTGGTCGTGGAATTTTCGGTCTCATTTCTGAATCAATGTAACGCAGGAATATATCTTGGTGAAGCGGCAGATTCCAGATGCGGTCTTTTTCTTGATAGGCATATTTTTTTTGCCATGGTTGAAGCGTCGGCTTTTGTAAAAAATGTTATTTTGAACTTGTGGTATTGGAGTCCATTTCTGGCAGCTTCATCCGCTCTTTCATTTCCCGAAATACCGGCATGGCCAGGTATCCACTGGAACTTTATGCAATGCCCAGCAATCTTAGCCCTGTGGTGAAGATAAGCAATGTCAAATGCTGCAGGTTGATTATTGCAACACTTGTGCCTGTTCCATATACTTTGTAGGGCTGCTTTTGAATCCGTCAAAATCACCCATGTCTTTGGCGGCTGCTGTCGAAGTACATACACAAGGGCCTCCTTAATGCCATATAGCTCCGCTGAAGTAGATGATGTCGCTCGCTCAAGACGAAACGAGAATCGTTGCCCTGTAGAGGGAACAAAAAGTCCGCACGATGAGCGATGTGGAGTTGTAGAGCCATCTGTGAAAATGTGCGTTGCGGCTACGTATTCGTTGTTCATATACTCCAAGGTGATCTGATAAGTCGCTGCTTGAAGCATTTTCTTTTTCGCACTGATTCCAGGTATATATGGCATGATTTTCAGTGGGGACAGTGTCCATGGTGAAATGTTTCGTGGCATAATTTGTGACGCCTGAGCAAGAATCTAAATAGATATGCTTCCGACGGCCTGCCCAAAGCTAGATGTAGCACGGGTTCTAGAAATATCCTTTAAAAAGTTAGTCTTCGTATGAATGACGTGGCGGAGGTGAATCCGAAGTGTCTCCTGCGAAGATAGCACTTCAAGGGGCAGGCATCCAGCTTCTGCTACAGTTCCTGAGCAGGACGACCCCTTCGGAAGGCCAAGACATACGCGAAGACAGTTGTTTCGTGCTGCCTCAAGTTTTCTCTTGCTTGTGGGAGACATTTCGTGCAGGATCGGGAGGTAATATCGTAGTGTTCCATCGACGTAGGCCTTATGGAGGAGCACCATTGATCGACAGTTCCTGCCCCACTGTGATCCGGCTAAAAATCGGAATACGTGCGACGCCGAGGAAATCTTCTCACTCAGTTTTTTTACTTGAGGTGACCATGTGAGGTTCTTATCGATCGTCACTCCAAGAAACCTTTGCGTCTTGACGTATGAAAGGGTACGACCACCCAACACTAGTGGCTATTTTTACCATACTCCTCCACGTGAAAGCCATGGCAACCGTTTTATAGGGAAACAATTTCAGACCCCTTGGATTTAGGTAGGCCGATTTATTTGCTAGCGCTCTCTGGAGACGTTGTTGGGTGGTACTGCGGGAACGCGCCGCGCTCCAAATGCAGATGTCCTCCGCATACAGTGTGATTTTGACGCCGCGGGGCAGGTTTCTTCTCGGATGAGGACTAAATTAAATAATACCGAGCTTAACACTGTTCCTTGTGGCACTCCCTGCTCCACGGCATAAAGCGCAGTGGGGCCATCCGGGGTACACATGAAAAGTTGGCGTCCTTGAAGATAGTCTTCAATCCATGCGTAAAGCCGTACTCCAATACCAAGGGTTTCCAAAGCGTCAAGTATTGCTTTATGATAGACCGAATCATATGCTACCTTAATGTCCAAAAATAATGCAGTATAGGTATGTTTCCAGAGACCAATTCCTCTTCAATTGATGAGACCAAGACAATGACATTATCAATTGCGGACCTATTTTGCCGGAAGCCATTCATTTCCTTCGGTTAAACTTTTGTAGTTTCTAGGAACCAATTTAGTTGTTTGTAGATCATTTTTTCGAATAGCTTCCCTACGCAGCGAAGCAGAGATAGGGGTCTGAAGGAGGCGTAATTTGTTGGCTGCTTCCCTGGCTTCAATACAGGAATAACTTTCGCAAGCTTCCATTCCGTAGGAACCTCCCCAGTTATCCATGAGGCGTTGTAGTACTCCAGAAGGCGTAGGCGAGATGTGTGGCATAGATGTGCGAGCGCTTCATAACTCACACAGTCATAGCCAGGTGATGATCGCTTGTTTACGTTGCCGATTGCTGCCGTGAGCTCTTCGATGGTAAATGGTAATTCTAAGTCAGGAAGGGTAGCTCGAGTAGGACTAGGCTGATGACTTGCAATTCGCCCGAAAAGGTTGTGCCCTGTTGGAGAGGAGCCTGCAGTACTGCTCTGCCACCTCTTTCAGGGATGCGCGCTCATGTAATAAGAGGGCGATAAAAGGATAACGCTGTTGCGGCTCTTTGCGAATGCCTCTGACGACTCGCCAGATTTTGCTCAGCGGTTGTCGTCGGTCCAGTGTACCACAAAAGTCCCTACATCTTTTTCGGTTCAGTTTGGTGAGGTAACGTCGTATATGTCTTTGTGCCCGTCGACAAGTTCTGAGGTCTTCGATATTCTTAGTACGTAGAGCCTTCCTTTCGGCACGCCTTCGAATGGCACAAAACCTCTCAAATTCTTCGTCGTTAGTTGGTACATTATAATGCTTAGTGGCAGACTGGGTATTTTGTTTGAGGCAATGAGCTATTGTCGGTATTAATTCTGCATTTGTAGTCGAGGCTGTGATCCCATTGTCTACGGCTGCTGCGTAAGCTTCCCAGTCTACCGACTTCAGTTTCACTTTTCTGGGCGACGTCCGAAAATGAAGGGCAGAGATTAGGATCGGGTAGTGATCACTACCTCGAGTCTCGAAATCTGTACATCTGAACATAGGGGCCACTTGACTTGATACGAATGTGACGACAATGCAGCTGACAGTCTTCGGATTTTTCAGGTATGTTATGCTGCCATCGTTCACGGGCTCTATATTGTATTCTGCAAGAAGCTTCGCCATCTTAGCACCCCGAGCACATGTATGTCAACTGCCCCAGATCTCGTTATGTGCGTTAAAATTGCCACAAATAACATGTGGAGATTGAGTGTTTGTCTACAAGTTTTCCAATCTTGTCACGTCGAAAGGTGATCCTGGTTTCAAGTAGACGCCGATCAGTGTAAACACTTTGGATTCAATCACTGTGGCTGCGCAAATATATTCATTCTTGTCATGGGGTGCAACGTCAATCGCAGAGGCACGCATGTCGTTGCGAAATCCAATGAGCAGTCGGCTAATTCCAATTTATCGCCTTGAATGAGGAAAATAATAACCCTTTATCCTAAATTGCTCGTCGACGCGAGACTCGGAAATGACCAGAAAAGGGAATCAATACACTCGCGCAAGATGCTTAAAGTCTGCTAACTTCGAGCGCAAGCCGCGAGCCCTCCGCTGGATTATAGTCATCAATATCATCATCAGCCTAGTTACGCCCACTGCAGGGCAAAGGCCTCTCCCATACTTCTCCAACTACCCCGGTCATGTACTAATTGTGGCCATGTTGTCCCTGCAAACGTCTTAATGTCATCCGCCCACCTAACTTTCGGCCGCCCCCTGCTACGCTTCCCTTCCCTTGGAATCCAGTCCGTAACCCTTAATGACCATCGGTTATCTCCCCTCCTCATTACATGTCCGGCCCATGTCCATTTCTTTTTCTTTATTTCAACTAAGATGTCATTTACCCGCGTTTGTTGCCTCACCCAATCTGCTCTTTTCTTATCCCTTAACGTTACACCGATCATTCTTCTTTCCATAGCTCGTTGCGTCGTCCTCAATTTCAGCAGAACCCTTTTCGTAAGCCTCCAGGTTTCTGTCCCATATGTGAGTACTGGTAACACACAGCTGTTATACACTTTCCTTTTGAGGGATAGTGGCAACCTGCTGTTCATGATTTGAGAATGCCTGCCAAACGCACCCCAGCCCATTCTTATTCTTCTGGTTATTTCAGTCTCATGATCCGGATCCGTGGTCACTACCTGCCCTAAGTAGATGTATTCCCTTACCACTTCCAGTGCCTCGCTACCTATCGTAAACTGCTGTCCTCTCCCGAGACTGTTAAACATTACTTTAGTTTTCTGCAGATTAATTTTCAGACCCACCCTTCTGCTTTGCCTCTCCAGGTCAGTGAGCATGCATTGCAATTGGTCTCCTGAGTTACTAAGCAAGGCAATATCATCAGCGAATCGCAAGTTGCTAAGGTATTCTCCATCAACTTTTATCCCCCTTTCTTCCCACTCCAGGTCTCTGAATACCTCCTGTAAACATGCGGTGAATAGCATTGGAGAGATCGTATCTCCCTGTCTGACGCCTTTCTTTATTGGGATTTTGTTGTTTTCTTTGTGGAGGACTACGGTGGCTGTCGAGCCGCTATAGATATCTTCCAGTATTTTTACGTATGGCTCATCTACACCCTGATTCCGTAATGCCTCCATGACTGCTGAGGTTTCGACTGAATCAAACGCTTTCTCGTAATCAATGAAAGCTATATATAAGGGTTGGTTATATTCTGCACATTTTTCTATCACCTGATTGATAGTGTGAATATGGTCTATTGTTGAGTAGCCTTTACGGAATCCTGCCTGGTCCTTTGGTTGACAGAAGTCGAAGGTGTTCCTGATTCTATTTGCGATTACCTTAGTAAATACTTTGTAGGCGACGGACAGTAAGCTGATCGGTCTATAATTTTTCAAGTCTTTGGCGTCCCCTTTCTTATGGATTAGGATTATGTTAGCGTTCTTCCAAGATTCCGGTACGCTCGAGGTTATGAGGCATTGCGTATACAGGGTGGCCAGTTTCTCTAGAACAATCTGACCACCATCCTTCAACAAATCTGCTGTTACCTGATCCTCCCCAGCTGCCTTCCCCCTTTGCATAGCTCCTAAGGCTTTCTTTACTTCTTCTGGCGTTACCTGCGGGATTTCGAATTCCTCTAGGCTATTTTCGCTTCCACGATCGTCGTGGGTGCCACTGGTACTATATAAATCTCTGTAGAACTCCTCAGCCACTTGAACTATCTCATCCATATTAGTAACGATATTGCCGGCTTTGTCTCTCAACGCACACACCTGATTCTTGCCTATTCCTAGTTTCTTCTTCACTGTTTTTACGCTTCCTCCGTTCCTGAGAGCCTGTTCAATTCTATCCATATTAAGTGTTCCTGATGTCCGCTGTCTTACGCTTGTTGATTAACTTAGAAAGTTCTGCCAGTTCTATTCTAGCTGTAGGGTTAGAGGCTTTCATACATTGGCGTTTCTTGATCAGATCTTTTGTCTCCTGCGATAGCTTACTGGTTTCCTGTCTAACGGCTTTACCACCGACTTCTATTGCGCACTCCTTAATGATGCCCATGAGATTGTCGTTCATTGCTTCAACACTAAGGTCCTCTTCCTGAGTTAAAGCCGAATACCTGTTCTGTAGCTTGATGCGGAATTCCTCTAGTTTTCCTCTTACCGCTAACTCATTGATTGGCTTCTTGTGTACCAGTTTCTTCCGTTGCCTCCTCAAGTCTAGGCTAATTCGAGTTCTTACCATCCTATGGTCACTGCAGCGTACCTTGCCGAACACGTCTACATCTTGTATGATGCCAGGGTTCGCGCAGAGTATGAATTCGATTTCATTTCTAGTCACACCATTCGGGCTCCTCCGCGTCCACTTTCGACTAACCCGCTTGCGGAAAAATGTATTCATTATCCGCATATTATTCTGTTCTGCAAACTCTACTAATAACTCTCCTCTGCTATTCCTAGAGCCTATGCCATATTCCCCCACTGACTTGTCTCCAGCCTACTTCATGCTTACCCTGGCATTGAAGTCGCCCATCAGTATAGTGTATTTTGTTTTGACTTTACCCATCGCCAATTCCACGTCTTCATAAAAGCTTTCGACTTCCTGGTCATCATGACTGCATGTAGGGGCATAAACTTGTACCACCTTCAATTTGTACATCTTATTAAGTTTCACAACAAGACCTGCTACCCTCTCGTTAATGCTATAGAATTCCTGTATGTTACCAGCTATTTCCTTATTATTCAGGAATCCGACTCCTAGTTCTCGTCTCTCAGCTAAGCCCCGGTAGCACAGTACGTGCCCGCTTTTTAGCACTGTATATGCTTCTTTTGTCCTCCTAACCTCACTGAGCCCTATTATATCCCATTTACTACCCTCTAATTCCTCCAATAACACTGCTAGACTCGCCTCACTAGATAACGTTCTAACGTTAAACGTTGCCAGGTTCAGATTCCAATGGCGGCCTGTCCGGAGCCAGGTATTCTTAGCACCCTCTGCAGCGTCACAGATCTGACCGCAGCCGTGGTCAGTTGCTTCGCGGCTGCTGGGGACTGAGGGCCGGGGTTTGATTGTTGTATTCATATGGGAGGTTGTGGCCAAGTACTGCACCAGGGTGGCCAATCCTGCTCTGGTGAGAGAGTGCGTTACCGGTTCTGGTCGCCGGGATCAGGCCGCACTCCAGGCCTGTTTGTGCGATTTTCTCAACACAGGTTTTTTTTTTATTTTCCGGTGGAGAATAGCGCGGCACCGGGATTTGAACCACGGTCCTCTGGCACGGGAGACAGATACTCTACCGTCCCCGCAGTAGTTAAATTAAAAAATTAAATTATGGGGTTTTACGTGACAAAACCACTTTCTGATTATACGGCACGCCGTAGTGGGGGACTCCGGAAATTTCGACCACCTGGGGTTCTTTAACGTGCACCTAATTCTAAGTACACGGGTGTTTTCGCATTTCGCCCCCATCGAAATGCGGCCGCCGTGGCCGGGATCCGATCCCGCGCCCTCGTGCTCAGCAGTCTAACACCATAGCCACTGAGCAACCACGGCGGGTCCCGCAGGAGTTGTACGCCTCATTTAACCTACAGTGGTGCCCTATTTGATCAGTCAAGGTTGACCAATCTGAGATCGGTTACACCGCACGGATGGCACTCGACTAGAGAACCTGGTACTTATGACTTGCTCATGTGTCGTCATACCTAATTGAGGATATATATATATATATATATATATATATATATATATATATATATATATATATATATATATATATATATATATATATATCCTCAATTGGTAGCTCAATTGGTAGAGCATCGCACGCGACATGCGAAGGTTGTGGGTTCGGTTCCCACCTGCGGCAAGTTGTTTTTTCATCCACTTTAATTTCCATTCATTTATCATAACTTTATTTCATTTATTAAGCACATGCAATTTCCCCTATGTTGTACTTGGTGTCAGTGTTTGTTGGCTTCTCATTATATGACTAATAATTATCGGGTCCCTCGGTTAACCCCCTTTCTTCTCGTTTATTACATAACGAGGGTCTCGAATCCGGCAACATTGATGCCTTCAGGTAGCATATGTGGGTTTATTGACCAGTTGCCTTCACCCGAAAAGATCACGTTCTCGTGACGCCTGCGGCCAAAAAGACGTTCCACGTCCGCCGCCAAGGTCTGTGAGTGGGGGCGCTGGCTAACACTCCCAGGGTTCTACTAGTACACATAAATACCCAAGAAAGTGGATGGGGAGACGCCGCCGCGGTAGCTCAATTGGTAGAGCATCGCACGCGACATGCGAAGGTTGTGGGTTCGGTTCCCACCTGCGGCAAGTTGTTTTTTCATCCACTTTAATTTCCATTAATTTATCATTACTTTATTTCATTTATTAAGCACATGCAATTTCCCCTATGTTGTACTTGGTGTCAGTGTTTGTTGGCTTCTCATTATATGACTATATATATATATATATATATATATATATATATATATATATATATATATATATATATATATTTAAGAGGGTTCTCGTACAGTCATAAAATAAAGGAAAAGACATGAAAAAGAAAGAAAAAATAGAAAATAGGGGAAAAAAGGAACATGACAGGTGATTTGAACTCCTGACCCTTGGATGTTGCCCGGAAAGATAGCTCAGTAGGTTGGTTCGTCAGGCCCCAGGTTACTTTCAAGCGCCATAGCTCCTGCTCCGAGCCTGATACTTACGTGGAAAGAAACTGATGTTGTCCGCAATAGTCGATTTGGAAACCATACTTTCTTGGAAAAATGGCCGTCCGAGGAGAAGAGCGAACTCGAGCGGCTTTAGAGACTAGGGAAATTACCTTAAAATATTTAGACTTGAGGGAAAGCGAGTGGTTGGAAGGCATAATTTCTTAGGAAAAAAGGGGGGGGGGAAAGATGAGGGGGGAAATATGCGCTCACCGAGAAGGCATCGTCAGCACGGGACCACCACCAGGCACCTTACAGAGATGTGGGGGAACTTCGCGGCCGAAACGAAGCCTCCCTTCTCCGCCTGCCCAGAGGGGGAAACGCGCTTTCCGATCGCTCAAGGTTGCGAGGGCACAATAGTATAGCTCTAGCGTCTAGGAAAAGCTTAAAAAGGTGCGAGGGCGGCACGCATAGCGTGGGGAGCTAGCCGCCAGAATAGCTATCTCAAGGACTGCTGCTGACGAGGGCGAAATACCTTCGTGTGATTATAATAACCCTAATAGGACTACTTTCGAAAGAACAAAACAAAAAAAGAAAGGAAACGGCCCAGAGGGCTATACTACGAGAGCAATGATTGATAATTTTCTATATATATATGTATTCATCTCATCTATGGGATCGCATGCGCGCGTTGTTGCTTTGTCTCTAAGAATCAGGGAATAGAAAGCAAAATTGCAGCGCCGTGGTTTTAAAGCGCACCCCTGGTAGAGAAACGGAAGGCGATATAAGCGTGCGTGGCTATGATACACACACGAAAAACTGCCTCAAAATAGTTAGACTTGAGGGAAATCTTCGTTAACAAACGATAGCACAGCAATTAGCATTCGAATATAATTATAGCCCTAATAATAATTGTAAATATTCATCTCATCTATGGGATCTAATGCGCGCGCTGTTGCTTTGTCTCTGCGTGTAGTAATTAAAAGAGCCAGCCAGAAATTATAGTGGTATCACTCAACTCTGAAGCTATTCAGGACTGCAGCACTGTAGAAGACATCTACAAATGTCCCATTTCATGTATAACAGCCTGAATTGCTTGCACATCTTACCAAGTGCAAATTAAAATTTCTTCTTGTTTAGCATTTTTGCCTGCTAGACCACAATCCAATGTCATCAATATATTAACATATTACCTCAAAGAACCTAATTTGGCTTATAGATTAACACCTTTGCAAACTGCCACAGCTGCACTGTGTCATATGCGTTGCAACCATAAAGGAGTGCTGGTCCACCAGCACTCCAATGTCACTAACAGTGATCACCTACACAGCTAAGTAAATAGTGTACATGTGCGGAATTCACCCGCCGTGGTTGCTCAGTGGCTACGGTGTTAGGCTGCTGCGCACGAGGTCGTGGGATCGAATCCCGGCCACGGCGGCCGCATTTCGATGGGGCCGAAATGCGAAAACACCCGTGTACTTGGATTTAGGTGCACGTTAAAAAACCCCAGGTGGTCGAAATTTTTTTTTACATGTGCGGAAGTGTTTGTTGGTGGACACCGCTTGTGAGACGATTGTTGGCGAAGCCATCGTTGCTACTGCGAAGAATCACGGCGTTGCGCCGTGAAAGCAGACAACAACAGCGGTTCCAAAGCCAGGACGGCCTCTACCTCAGGGATGCTTTTAAATGATGGGCTGGCACGGAGAATAGCCTTTATTGCGGCGAACATCATGGGAATAAGCATACTTGATATTTCATTTACAGTGCTACCATCTAACAGATTTTCTTGGTTCTTCCTAGTGTTCTGCAGCGATCTTGAGGACACTCATTGCTGTTGTGGGCTCTAGGTTATATCGCTTGAGGGCTTTTATTGACTCTTTGCAGTTGAAGGCCTTTGCTGGTTTTCTCTCACGACTGAGGCGAAGGACTTTTTCAAAGCCGTGTCGCTGCGCTGCACCGTGTCGTGTTGCTTTTGGTTTGTAGATGTATACATCACATCCGGATTCGGTGGTGGTTCTCGTCGTTTCCGCACTTTTCCTTGGATTTGCTCCATCGTCCGTGCAAGAGTGGCTGATTTCTTTTTAGGACACCCTCCGTATGACGCAGCATGCTCAGCTCCACAGTTTGCACACCGAGGCTGGGAACGTGACGTACACTCTTTATGCGTATGTGTACCAGTGCATATCTTGTAGCGGATGGGGCCTTTACAATATATCGCTATATGTCCATGTCTTTGACATCCGAAACATTGAGTAGCAGAGCCCATGTATTCCGTCACGGGATAACTGCAGAATCCAAGCGACACTCGGTTTGGTAAAGGGGCGTCCTTAGAGAATTCCAGGATGACCGAGCGTCTTCGGGTTTCCGTTACTACGCCATCTTCGTTAGGGACGTACAAAACTTGCCTTTTAGCAGATATTACGCCTTGTTCGCTCAAATACTCCTTGAGGTCGCCATCTGAGTACTCAACAGGAACGTCCTGTGTCGTCCCGTACGTGGCAGAGTAGGAGCATGGAAGTCGAGCTTCTGAAGGAATACCCGATAGATCTGTCACTGTGAGGAGGCGATTGGCTGCAGGAAGTGTAGACACTGTCACCATGAGGCTGCCATCCTTGTTGAGACGGTGGCTGATTATCTTTTCTTGGGCTGTTGTCACGAACGCAGAAGCCAGAAGATTTGGGTTTACTTTCCATAAGCTGCTGTCAGGCTGAGTTGGCTTGAAGATAACAGGAACACCTGCGGCTGTTTTCTTTTTGTAAGCGACAACAGTGAAAGCTGTTGGGTCCATCTCTTCGTTGTCTCCTGTAGATTCCCTTGCGTCGATCTCATCTTCACGTAGCCTTTTCCTTGCTTGCTCATCGTCACTGTGGTCTACAGAAGACCTGACCTGATTGCTGATTGCTTGCGATGGATGCCATCAGAGAATCACGAAGGGTGGCTGACGGCGGCGGCTCGCCGCGCTGCTTCGGTCCGGTGTGCTTCCGGAGCCGCTTGTGTGCTTCTCTCGCAGGACGGTGACCCCCAGACCGGCGTTCGGTGAGAGAGAGGCACATAGAGTAAAAATGAGCTCTACATTTGGTAAAAAAGACTTAAAATTACTGATGGGCGTTCGGAAGCGAGCCCGTCTATTTTAGCAGATACCTTAGATCTGCCTCCATGATAAAGATGCTATAGGTGTGGATTTATACTCTGGGATTTTAACCTAATCACTGAATTTAGAGAAGCTGAAAATGGGTTACTTTAGGCGTCTTAAGCTAACTTGTATGTCTTACTCACGCATTCAGAAATGTTCCTTAACTTGAAGCCCACGCTTGATTTGGTCGAGATAAAGTCCGACGCGAACACGCCCAAGGAGAGAGAGTGAGTGTCTTGGGCACGTTCCCACCTGACGTTATAATGACAGTCAAGCATGGGCTTCAAGTAAGGGCGAATATCGAAATGCGGGGTAAGTTATAGGCGTTGTGTTTGCGTCGTTGTAAAGATTCTGTCCTCTTTTTCAGGTTTAGGATGCTCAAGCCAGCCAGCAAGGTAGTGATCTTCCAAGTACGGTTCGCCCTCCAGACCCACATAGCATCGTACCGTGTGCCTTTAGGAGTGCTGAGAAATATTCTTCCTCTTTTGAAACTGGTAGCGGTCTAACTTGTCGGCACGGTAATGACTACAAGGCTAAACCTCACTATCTTCAGCACAATAATAATATTCCCTTTGAAGCGGCAACCTTAAGATGAGCCCACACTGCAACATGCTTCCTTGGTAGTACTGCTGCGAGGGCCAATGCAATTAACCACTGCTGCTATGTTGAGCCCAGTGTATGAACACCAACCAGATAACGCTACGGAAATGTAGATGTAGCAGCTCGTCTCCAACATCGGCTGAATCAATGCTTTGGCCTTTCAAGGCACCTTGCTGCATTTTAAGTAGTGCTGTATGTTTTCAAAAATGTGACAAATATAGAATCCTGTTACGTGATGTCAGGTGGGGCGGATGCTGTGTGTACGGAAAGCAGTGAGACAGCTTAAAAGGAAAGGGCTGATTTGATACTGCTACAAGTGGCTCAGCACTCAGCAGCATGGTGTGGCCTGGTACCACTGCATTTGGTCGACTAGTGCGTGCCAAGTGTGCTGTGGTACCAGGTAACCACTAACTGCAGCTACATTGACATTCCTTATGATCCATGAATGTACACACGAATTGGCTGTAGTCTCACTCGCATGGAAATATGGTATAGTTATTCTACTCGAATAATTTATTGAGCATACCATTTTTGTACTTATACTGCATGCTTACTTATTCGAAGAAAATGTCTTCCTCGTTATAACTGTCTTCATTTCTAACAGTGAGAACAATATGTTAAAACCATTTTTCTTTTGCAGCAGCTGTGTTCCGAATCTTTCTCTTTTATGGAGAAGCTAATTTGGCACCCTTTTGCTGCCGGGGGTTGCCTGCTTCTCTTACAGAATTTATCATTGTGCTAACGTATTGTTAGTTTTCAGATTGTTTTCCCTAAAGAACATATTGCTCTTTTGGGCGTTCAGCTGTTGCTGTCCTTTATGTTTCACTACATTTTTTCTATTTTTTTCTTTTGCTGAATATAAGGCTAGTCAAATAGTGCTTTGATGTTTCCATATGTGAATTTTGTTTTCGTTCATGAGAATTAAGTCTGATAATGTGCCATTTGTGTTTTATTTTACTGCAGAGAATGCAAGTAACACTACACTGTGAGAAGTGTTCCTTTTCAAGCGTTGCTTTGAATGTCTCATTTTATTTTCCTTTAGTATGCTTATGCTTAGCTGTTATGCATATGTGGTATTCTTGTATTGGTTCGTGCGTTAGGTGCTCATTGTGCCTTTCAGAAATCAAGAGATGGCATCATGTTGTATTTTTTCTCTTCACTTTATTTTCATGAGACAGCTGAAGTCTGCCATTGTATTTCACTGCAAATATTGTGTACATCATTACGTACTTGTTAGACGATTGATACCAGTAAGAAGTTTCACAATAAAAGTGCTGGTGACGACAACGAAGTTTTTCTTCACTTAGTAACAGTGGCACTTTGATTAGTTGTCCGAAACAGTCCAGGACTGTCTGAGAAGCTGCGTACGCCAATAATCACTGGCTGTAGTAGCGTCTCGAGCTGTCTGGGGCAGTCTGGCATAACAAATTGAAGAGGCCCTGTGCATGCATAGATGATGAATAAAAGAAACAGCCAAAAATAGTACAAGGCACATCCAGTTGATATATATTAGATGTTGCAGATACAGGGATATGTAGTACAATTGATGTCCTGTGGATGTTGTGGACGTCTATTAGATGTTGCATATATCCAGCCCTGACATCCGCACAACGTACCATTTACATGTTATGGATGCATTTGCGATGAGCCATAGTACATCCTTACAATATTTTCTGGATAAATATGGATATCGAATGGACGTAGTGAACGTCCTATAGGTGCACCATATTATGTACATCTAATGGATGTACCTGGTTATCTGGGAAACTAATGGCGTAACGGAACGACTGAAGAAGACGCTCAACGACATGTTAGCCATGTACGTCGACGTCCAACACAAGAGGTGGGATGCGATGTTTCCGTATGTCACCTTTGCTAACAACACGGCAGTGCAAGAAACAACACAGGTCGCGCCGTTCTAGCTGGTTTACGGCAGGAACCCGACGACGAATCTCGGCGCCATGCTGCCGCACGTCACCGACGAATAAAATGTTCACGTCGCCATCTGTCTCCAGCGCGCCGAAGAAGCCCGACAGCTCGCCCGCCTGCGGATCAAGAACCAGCAGAGGACCGACAGGCGACACTACAATCTTCAATGATGCGACGTCTAGTACCAGCCCGGCGACCGTGTTTGGGTTTGGACCCGGATATTCCGATGAGGACTCAGCGAGAAACTATTTCGACGCTGTTTCGGACTCTACAAGGTCATCTGACGCATTGGCGCACTCGACTACGAGGTCGTGCCAGCCGGAATTTCGATGTCATAGCGGCGCCGCTGACGACCTGAAATACTCCATCGCACAACATGTTGTGCGACTTAAGCCTTTCTACCAGCGCTAACGAACTTGTAGACTTTGCATAGCTGAACTCCGGACTTTCTTTTTTTACACTGTGTTACGTTGGACATTAATTCTTTGTTGTTTTGTTACTTTTGTTTAATAAGTGTCCTTTTTCGTTCTCCTGTTATTCTTGTAGCATCAGGTCGATGCATTTTGAGGGGTGCATTGACATTTGTACTTGTTTACCTTTTTCGGGTGACCGCTTTTCACCGTCTAACAAATGTTATCGCTCAGCGCCGGACGCGCCCGCATGTATCGGACGTTTCTTTAATGTTATGGTTGGTTTTATCTGCTGTCAATTGTCACCGAAGCTTGCATAATCTGATTACATGTGCGACTCGAATTGTGCAGAACTTTCTGAAAGACACGCGGGCACCCGCGGTTATTCCGGAACCTTCTATGACCCATGCATAAACGCCGACGCGCTTGACCGGCATATCAGTGAGAGCTAGCCTTCTACCAAAAGCTGCAATAACAGATCGTATAAATATATATACGCATCTTCTATTGCGGTCGCAGTTTGCCGCGCATATGGGCCTCGCTGATCATATGCGCAAATATATGCGTGTTCTCGCAATGTTCTCAAATTAGGCGCTTTGTAGTTAATAACACAGCATATATGTTTAAGTGAACGAAGAGCCGTGGACATACGTGCATACGTAAACAAGCTTGCAGCATTCAGGTGCTGGTGCACTGGGAATGACATTGGTGCTCTCTATACGCCAAAAATTGTGTGCACTCTAATCAGTACCGAAACGCAGGGAGTGGTATAATGACCGTAACGGCATTTACATTTTGCAACAAATGGTCTCGAAGGGGGCTGGCGGCCTATAGATCCAAGTACAACGGTCGGATGAAATTTTCGAATGCGGCAAGCAATTAACCCAAGTGTCAAAGGGCATTGCTGAACTGCAATGTAGTTGGTTTAACTCATTCCCATAATATTTACAAAATATCTCGTCTCTGACAATAACTGCCCTTTCATTGAGACAAATCGATTACGCATAATCTTCACTGTTCATACGTTAATTCTTGCGATAAGATGTAATCGCAAACATCTGGCGCTTCATCTTGAACCAAGGCCGGTAAGCGCGCTCGTTCTTGTACGGTAGAATAAAGGACGCGAACATGCACCGACATGTGTGTAAACTACTGGAAGGTGACTGAAGATGAAGGACCTATTACCGTGCTAGTACTGCGTGTACTGTCAAAAAGAAGAAAAAAATAATACGGAAAGAAAGAATGCCCAGTGCCGACATGTAACGATTCAAGCTTTATTTCTTTTTGACCTAGAATGCAACACGTACATTAGTTCCATGTGGTTTATATATGGGTAATGTTATGACACAACTCATTATTTACCCGTTCATTACATGCACCAACCAGCCCAAATTATCACTATACTAGAGATTATGGACGCATCGCAGTGCATTGCTTTACACTTCATTGCGGCTCAGGGGTTTGCTATCCCCAGTAGCGAACGCTTTGGTTGACCTCCCTGCCTTTCTGGTTCTTGCATTCTCTCTCCCTTTGTATAAAACGCACTAACTTGTGGGAGAGAAAGTATTCTCCTCTTTTATAATTCAATTAATTGTCAAGCAATTATATTGCAGTTCCAGTAACTGTATCGACCGGGTCCCGGTCTAAGAAACCAACAGCAGGCGTTTCAAGACAACAGTGAACTGTTATGTTTATTGCGCTGGGCATTTTATACCAGAGCGAGGGAAAGGGGTAGTGGAAATAGAGGGCAAGGAAAGGCACTTTGGAAAGGCATTTTGGCAGTGGCGACGAGCGCGTCGGAAGCAACCTAATCTCGTCTTGCCTTCGTCGCAGGGAACACCCACGCAGCCGCACTGGGCGCCAGCCTTGATTCATCCTGTAGCCTGCCGCTGTGAAAACACGGACTACGCTGGACCCACGTGGTTCGGGAAGGCGCCACCGTCGGCTGCGCAGTGACCTGCTACTTTTGGCTCCCACGTGACCTTTCACGCTTACAAAAGAGGCACCTTCGTCGACTTTTGCGGCATTTGGCAGTGGCGACGAGCGCGTCGGAAGCAGCCTAATCTCGTCTTGCCTTCGTCGCAGGTTAGTGCAAAGAACCCATTCATCATACGCATTGCTATTAGTCGCTTGTCGCTGCTGCCAAGTGTTTCGCCAACTTTTGCTATTTTGTTCACCAACTTATTGAGTGTGTTTCTTTGGCTGTGGGGGGAGAGGACACAAGTTCTAAAATGACTGGCAAGGAAGTGGCAAGAATGAAAGAGGATTTCAAAGCTGATTTCACCAAGTTCAAAGAAGAAACCAAAGCTGAAATCAAGCTATTTCATGAAAAGATAGAGCGGGAAATGCGAAATGAGATTCGAAAACTAAACGTGGAAATCGCCAAAAGCAACAACCTTGCTGCTGAAAATGAGACGCTTCGATCAATGCACACCAGTCTGGAAAGAAAGGTGCTCGATTTGGACAAGCGACTTGTTCTGTCCGAGCAATATTCAAGAAGGGCGAACCTTGAAATACAAGGAGTCGTCAAAAGTGACAGCGAATCTATGGTTGACACCGTCTCAAAGATAGGAAATGCAATCAGTGAGTGAATTCAAGAATGTGACATTGAGTCCTGTCATCGGGTACCAACACGAAAAGCAGATAAGTCAAATATAATTGTTCAGTTCCGGTCTCGAGCCAAACGTGATACTGTCCTGCAGAAAGCGAAGAAGATGAGGCTGAAAAACGCTGACATTGGACTGGAAAATTCTGATCCTGTATACGTCAATGAGCACCTCTGCCCGGCACAAAAGAAACTGCTTGCTTTCGCTGTTAAAAAAAAAGTATGAGCATCACTGGAAGTCTGTGTGGTCACAGAATGGAAAGATTTTCATGAGGCAATCCGATGGCTCAGCGGTTGTGCCAATAGCCAGCGAGAGAGACCTTGTCAAGCTCTTCTCGCTGGAAAGCAGTCGTGCAGAACCAGTAATAGGCGAGGATCATAGCTCACCTGGCAATTGAAATCTGTCGTCGTTCTGCTCTTTGATCATAAAACAAACAAACAAAAATGACTTATCACGAATTAGCCCTACCACAAGAGGTGAAGATAATAGACCCAAACTGTGAAACCGCTTTGCACCTTAACGCCCGCTCGGTAGGCAACAAGCAAGACGAAATCGTTCTACTTCTAAAACAATTCTCTTTCGAATTTACGGTTTTTATGCTCACCGAAACGTGGTATCAGTCTGATAGCAAGATGCTACAGCTGCCTGGTTACGAAATGTTTTTCCTTAACAGATTTAACAAACGCGGTGGCGGTGTTGCTATCTATACTCTCGCTTGCAAAAGGTGCCACATTCTGCCTAACCTTAGTGACGTTACCGATGATTATGAAGTTCTAACAATACAAAATCGAAATCAAATCATTTCAGTGGTATACCGCCCCCCAAATGGTAACGTGAAACATTTTATGGGTTATTTTGACCAGATTATAGAATATGCGTCACTAAACAAATGTTCCTTTTTGTGCAGCGGTGATTTTAATATTAATATTCTAGACCATAACGCTACTGTACATGATTTCAACATGAAGATTCTCTCCTGTTGTTTTGTCAACTTAATAGAAACACCAACACGTGTCACATGCGCTACTGCGTCGGCGCTAGATCTAATAATTACGAACATTGAAACGAGTGTGCTCTCTGCTGGTACAATCGCTTCTGACGTGAGCGATCACTGTCCGGTGTTCGTCGTTTTTCGGCATGGGCATGCTAAGCGAAATACTGTTAAAGAATCTGTTACTGTGCAGCGCATAACTGATGCCTCCTTGGAAGCGTTTAAGCATGACATTATGAACTTCGACTGGTCCTGTGTGCTTCAGAAAAGTGATGTCAATGATGCGTACGACCTTTTTTTTCACCATTTCCTTCGTTTCTATTCCAAGCACTTTCCGCTCGAAACGTACACGAAAAATACGAAAAAGATAAGAAAACCATGGATAACAAAAGAACTTTTCAAAATGATAAAGGACAAAAATCGTCTCTATCAAACGTTCCTTCGAACACGTGCAGAGGATACGCTCCTTCACTTTAAAAAGTTCAGAAACCGATTAAACTGTGAGCTACGGAAAGCGAAGGCATCATATTATCAGGTGCTCTTTTGTAACGTCAATTCAAGGAGACCAGATATTGCGGGGAAAGTTTTAAACGATGTCCTAGGTCGCCGTGTGAATAACTCTGTCACAAAATCTATGCTAGTAAATGGCAACAAAATAAAAGGGCGGGCACTGCCAGAATACTTTAACAAGCATTTTCTTAATAACGTTTCATCTCAAGACCTCAGCGACAATACAATCGCCACTTATCCTAGCCAGCTTAGTGACACTATATTTCTCGAGCCTACTGATGCAAATGAAGTTTATAACGTGTACATAGGAATTAGTAACAGTAAAGCCTTAGATATCAACAGTATGCAGATAAAACCATTGAAATATGTGCTACCCATAATTTGTCCCTTGATTTCACACATCTACAATCTTGCATTGCAGTGCGGAGTTTTTCCCAACGCAATGAAAACTGCAAAAGTATCAGTAATTTTTAAAGGGGGCGACCAAAACGTACCAACAAATTATAGACCGATTTCAGTACTCCCTGTGTTTTCCAAAGGTCTGGAAAAAGTCATTTCTTCAAGACTAAGTAAGTTTTTTGACAAACATAAAGTAATATCTGAGTCACAATTTGGTTTCAGAACTGGTAAATCTACAGAAAAAGCGTTATTAACAATGAAGGAAATAATTTTGAATAATATTAATAAGAATTTGTATACGGTGGGCCTTTTGCTCGATTTTAGTAAAGCTTTTGACTGCTTAAATCACACGATTCTTATTAACAAACTTAAAATGTACGGGATCCATGGTAGACCACTCACATTGCTTGAAGGATATCTCGAAAACAGAAGCCAGTCGGTGTCTTTAGATAATGAATTTTCATCTCTTTTGCCTATCAGTTGTGGTGTCCCACAAGGGAGCATATTGGGACCCCTTTTATTCAATACGTACATAAATGATATTGGAAGCATAGATACTTCCGTTGATTTTGTAATATACGCGGATGATAGCACACTACTTCTTTCAGGCCCTAACCTTAATGATTTAATGGTGAAATGTAATGACCTACTGATTAAATTGTCTAGGTGGTCAAGGATGAATAAATTAAGAATTAATCCTACAAAGTCCAAGGCTATAATATTTCGCGCAAGAAACAAACCGATAGTACCGCATTGCATGCTTCACTTTGAAGATCACCAGATAGAAATGGTTGAAGTGCACAAAATACTTGGAGTACATTTTTCCTGCTATTTAAACTGGGATGCCCATACTGACTTTGTCTGCAAGAAGCTCTCTTCCGTCTGCGGGGTTCTATTGCGATGTCGTGAAAGTTTACCTTTAAAATGTAAATTACAAGTTTATTACGCACTTTTCTTTTCTCACCTTAACTACTGCAATTTAGTATGGGCCACAATGACCAAAACTAACATAAATAAGATTCTCGTACTGCAAAAGAAAATTGTTCCAATAATCGCCAATATTGACAATACAACTACCTCCAAGTATGCTTTTGAAACACATAACATTGTCCGGGTCAACCATTTGTATCACTTTAAGTTGTTACAAAAAATGTATTTTTCGACGGCATCCATTGCCGATTTTTATTCAAGTCTAGCTTCTTTGGACATGCATCATGCTAACATACACACAAGAACTATTAATACTTGGAATATACCACGTTTTCGTACTAACTATAAATTACAAATGTTGTCTTACAACCTGCCCCATGTTCTTAACACATATAAACACACAATAGGATATACTAAAGCTGAGCTGCGGGAATATTTTGTTGAAATGTGATTTTATGTTCTTTATGTTTTGCTTGATTATTCCTATTTCACTCTGAACATTTGTATAACCATTTGAGCGTCTCTATTTTCGAATTTATTGTTTAATTTTTTTTTGCAATAGATTGTTACACTCTGTATGTATAACTGGTGAATGTTTTCTCTTTATATACTGTAACTATTGTATGTGTGTCTGATTTCTGTACCACTCGTGTGCTACTGCTTGTAGGGGTTTTTCTGGACATAGTCAAGCTGCTCATGCAGCTTTTTGCCAGAAAACCCTCCAGTTGAACCTGGAAAATGAACTTACTTACTTACTTACTTATTTACGTGTCGTTCCATTGTGCCAAGATAGCTTGTGCTCGTTGAACTGATACGATACAGTAACTAGAGCACAAATGCGAAAACGAAACCGATTCCGTTCTGTTCTCCGCGCTCACAGAGTGCGGCACCAGGGAGCAGCGCGCGCTGCGCGTCCGTTAGTAGTGGCAGGCGGAGCCGCACATGTGTAGTCAGCCGGAATTTTTCGTGTCGTGTTGTAAAAGTTGTTAATTTGCCTTAAATAGCTCTTGATTTGTACTCAAGAGTGAAGCAAGACTCCAAGGAAGAGAGATTGATGCATCTGGAGCGAAGAACAGAAACGATGGATGGTTACGCTGCTTGCAAGGTCTCGGCACGTTCGAATTGGCAAAGTTCCGAATTTGTCGCTGTGTTTTGTACGCTTGTGCGCTCGTCATTTGCCGTCATCGCGCGGAGGTATTTGCGCTGGATGTCTTTCACTTCGTGTACAAAACTCTGCACGCTGCGGCATCGAATAAGTTGTCCTGTGTTTGGGTGCACGTATGCGCTTGGACACGGATATATCCTGCTTGCTCTCAACGGGTGTTCAACAGTCTACGCGCACTCGTAACTTGCTCATGAGGTAAGCCCATTTTAATCTTATTTGGTTTGCATAACGTAGGTGTTAAAATGATGTGTGGTAAGCCGGTGTCGCGAACAGAAATATTGTTTCAAGAGACCACTATGCAACGGGGCAAAACTGACGCATGAATGGGGAAAGGGATCACCCTATCTTTTCAGATCGATTCCAGTCGTAGCGCGATCGGCTCGATCGCAATTTCCGTGAGGTACATCTAACCTTTTGCTCACTCGCGTTAAAAGCGTAGAAGGAAACTGCGTTCAGTTGCGCACTTGTATTGACGCATGTATTGGCTTGAGAGCATACTGTATCCGATACTAGAACTTCTGTTAAAATACGGAAATAAACGTTCGAGGCAATAGCAGTCGCTCACTACCTGTGATCGTTACTTTCTTGCTTGGGTGCACGCCTTAATTGTGACCAGAAAAAAAAAAGGTCTTTGCTCTGGCTGCTCTGCTGTGTTTCCTCGGTGCAACTTTTTGCAGTGCAGCAAGACGTGTTGCTTCGAATGATGTCTGGGCAGTCAAGGCATTCGTGTCAGTAAGCAGGCAGTAAACGGGGTATCAGTGCGAAAGAAATTGGACATACAAGAGAAGCGAATGGTATCATCATTGACTCTTTTATTTTACGAATAATTCAGTTCTATTACTAAAGCGGAGAGTGGATATGCATGAAAGTCAGATAGTATTGATACTCAGCAAAAACAAGGTAACTTATCATTACTAATCAATCCTTTTCTTTTACTGAAAGGCAAGTTGCTGTTGTGCTGGAGCTGAGAAGAGGTCTGCTGCCTGCAATGGGTCCATCTCTCTCAAGTTATCGCAGTATTGTAGCTCTCAAAGCGAGTGGATTATTTTTCTCTTAGCTATTTGTCACCTGAATCATGACTGCCAGCTGCAACCTGAATCAAGCTGTGTAGGTGATCACTGTTAGTGACATTGGAGTGCTGGTGGACAAGCACTCCTTTATGATTGCAACGCATATGACAGAGTGTAGCTGTGGCAGTATGCGAAGGTGTTAATCTATAAGCCAAATTAGGTTCTTTGAGGTAATATGTTAATATATTGATGACATTGGATTGTGGTCTAGCAGGCAAAAATGCTAAACAAGGAGAAGTCATTTTAATTTGCAGTTGGTAAGATGTGCAAGCAATTCAGGCTGTTACACATGAAATGGGACATTTGTAGATGTCTTCTACAATGCTGCAGTCCTGAATAGCTTCAGAGTTTAGTGATACCACTATAATTTCTCAGTAAAGCATGCAGCACAGTTTAGCATTGGGGGAGGCTGGCATCAACAGGCGTCTACTTACTTACTTAGTTTGTTAAATGAGGTTTAATGGCGCAAAAGCGGCTAAGGCTATGCTGCACCAAACACGAGGTGTTTTAAAATCCAGTAAATGAAGGAAAAGGCTTTGTTAATAATCTATATTTTATGTAAAAATCCAGTGTCGTCTAGAAATTTACGAACGTCACATAATGGGACTAGCGGATCATCACCTAAAATTAGAGCAGGGTGTAAAGGTATGTGTAGGTGATATAATTTGTGCAAAAGTGTTCGTCTGTGTGTTTCAGTCTGTGTACATGTGAGTAATATGTGCATAACTGTTAGTGGCTGTTGACATTTCTCGCATGTTGGCGTGTCTTCTTTCGTAAGTAATTGTGTGTGAGGTGTGTGTGCCCAATGCGTAGTCGGCATAAAACTACATTGATGAACCGCTCCTGTTGGTAGCATGACTTCCACTCGCCAACTATGGGTTTCGTGAGATGTAGTTTATTGTCAGCACAACGGTCCCATTCGCGTTGCCATTTCGCCGTTAAGGCTTTTCTAATTGCGCGGATACTGTGTTTGTATGGAAGTGTTGTGTTTGTTATCTCTTTGTTCGCTGTCATCGATGCATATCTATCGGCTGCTTCGTTACCCGGTATCCCAACATGACTTGGTACCCAGCAGAAGCGGATTGATCTCCCATATTTCTTAAGCGCGACCATGTTTAGTATGTCCCCTAACAGGGGTTCACACTCAGATTTTAGGTTTAGGGCCTTCAGTGTACTTAAGGAATCAGTGTAAATGATTGTTTTTGTGCTTGCCAGTGATAATCTTTTTAACTACAACCCATACAGCGTAAACTTCAGCAGTGATAACAGAGGCATGTTTTGGTAGACGAATACTTCTTTCCCAATTTTCTGTTACGGCCCCTACACCCACATGTTTTTTTGTTTTGAACCCATCAGTGTAGAATTGCAGGTGATCTTGATATTGGTCCTGAAGAGCACGGAATTCTTGTATAATGTGTTCGTGTGGAGTGTCTCTTTTCCTTAAATGTGTTAATGTCCAGTCGCACAACTGCGTGAAATCGTACCACGGGGCCAGCCGTTCTGGTTTCTTGGCAACCTGGAGGACTTCGTGGGGAATTTCATAATCCCGACAGTATTGCTCATACCGCAGTACAAGTGGCCTAATCATGTTTGGTTTATTTGTGTAGTGTAAGCGTGAGTTGCACTGTGTGACGATGTTGTAGCATATGTGTTGCGGTGATGACTGAATTCTGAGTACGTAAGGCAATGTGAGGAATGCTCTGCGCTGCTGTAATGAGGGTTCGTTACATTCAACATATAAACTTTGAATAGGTGACGTCTACTTACTGTGAAGTAAGTAGACGTAATATATAATATAATAGACATAGAGATGTAATATCTATGTATACAAGTATTACCCATTCATTTATGCCATTTGGACAATGGCAGAAATGCATGGGTAATATTTGTGTACATAGACATTACATCACTATTATTTAACCAAGTGGTGCCCCTGCATGCTAAATTTTACAGGGCTATTATTAAGTAATGTAAACTTTTGTTGTAACATTAAGGCACCTTTTATATTATTACAGATTACCACCATTGTGCACCATCATAGTGTGATATTTACACTAAATGTATTGGACTTTGCTATAAAACCCTGCACAGTGGTGCATCATGAAATTTTTTTCTATAGTTTCTGGCCTCAGAATGCACTTCACATCATATTCTTGTTTGCAACAAGACTATAATGCAGGTTTCTCTCCTTATATTTTGTGGCACTTCAAGCTGCGGCGAGCTAAACCACTGGGCAGCAATACTGGAATCGCTACTGCGTGTGGAGCTGTCTTCAAACACACACAAAGAATACATAATTGCTTTTTTAGCGCAAAACAATGGACACAAGAAAGACGGCAGAACAAGGCGCTGCTCTCAACTGACATCACTTTACTGCGTCCCTCCTTTGTAGACAGCAGAATCTAGAAGAACATGCGCTGTGAACACCATGTGCAGGAACCACCAACATCTGATCACAAGAGCACACTCATGCGACAGAATAAAAAAAAACATATTGAGCACTGTACAAGGTTAAAGAAAGCACACTAATGCACTGTGACCCCAATGACTGTATGAAGAAAGCTTCCGATAACTCTCTGGCGGTGGTATCACGGCTCTTTTTCAAAATCGTAGTATCACGAAACATTGCAAACATAAGCGATCCATACCAACAGGCACAGGTTCCCATTTGGCTGAACATCGTAAAATACGGAAGTGCAAAGCCACGTTTCGTGGTACTGTGATTTTGAAAAAGTGCTGTGATACCACCGCCCGACAGTTATCGGAAGCTTTCTACATACAGTCATTGGGGTCACAGTGCATTAGTGTGCCTTCTTTAACCTTGTGCAGTGCTCAGTATGGTTTTTTGGATCTCGTCGCATGAGTGCGCTCTTGTGATCGGTTGTTGGTGGTCCCTGCACATGGTGCTCACTGCACATGTTCTTCTAGATTCTACTATCTATAAAGGAGTGACGCAATAAAGTGATGTCAGTTGAGAGTAGCGCCTTGTGCTGGTCGTATTTCTTGTGTCCATTGTTTTGCGCTAAACAAAGTATTTATGGATTCGCACCAACTAGCCCGCCAACGCATTGTGTTGAATGCAAAAAAATGCTGCTTTGCCTTCTTTGACTGTGTTGTGGGCACTTCTGAAGTACTGTCTGTCCAATAACCTTGTTGACATGGAAGTGCCCTCCACTTCTATGCGTTGCTTTCTGTTTCATTGTGGCATCACATCACATTATATTCATAATGTGTATGTACTTTTTCTAAGAGACCCATATTCGTATCCTTGTGTTATATTTGCTGTCGCATTATTTATGTGCAAATGACCAGTGCTCCAAGTTCCATTTTATCGCAAAGTAAACTACTGGTACCTAAACAGTTCTGTATATCAGAAAACCAAAGCCGAACTGCCGAACACTATCAAGCAGCAGCCTTAGTACAGTGTCAAGTAGTCAGATTTTATTGGTTATGCAGAGGCGCACAGCGTACCTCTTTATTACTTGCTGAACAATTAAGCTGTATGGAAGCTGAGTATTTATGTTGCTTCAACCACATGGTATTGGCCATTGCTCCTGCCCTCGGTAAATGTGGAAGATTATCATGGCATTTCTTTTTCTAACTCTTTTTCCTTACGCATGCAGTAATCCCACTGTAGTAAGTAGGAAACGGATCACATAGGCAATCAAAAGCCAACAACGTGTAAACTTGGAACATTGTACAGTTTGATGACCCAGAATAAGTAGAAATACACCATAAATGATTGACAATTAACTTTTACTTGACACAGGGCTAGAGCATATAGTAAGCATAGTGTATGTTCATACGGTGTCACATCAATTTAAATTTTAGTGTAGCTTTACAGTGTACACTTCTATTGTTGCATTCTCTCTGAGGGATGGTAATGTTTCGCGTGTCTAGCAACTAGACTGTCTATATACAGTAGTAAAAATGTGCGAACTGTATTTTTTAATGATTTGATAGAAAGTGACTTTCTCTGCACATGTTGCAGGTTCGAAAGAGTATGGTGGAAGCTGTTGCCAAGGTTCCGACCAGAAAAGACAGCCAGTATAAAAGGGTCCACACCACTGATCTCTACTACAGGGGATGGACAGCACATCGAGCACCCTCGACTGAAGCCAACCTTGTCCCAGAAGTTGGTGCTTCACAACTTTGCGGCAGCACTTCGTTTGCACGGGTGTGTGGCATTTCTTCCCCTAACATGCCTGCCTGATGTGCCATAAACTACCCAAGCAGTGTTTCGAGGTGTCCAGAATTTTTCCATTGCAGTGTCTACAGTGTCGCGAACATAAGTGGCGTGCAATGGAAACCCTGGTAAATGAGAAAAAACTTGATATAAGAGAGCACTATCGTATACGGGTTCAGATTGTCATAAAAGCGCTTACCAGACATGTAGAGACCTCCTAAAATGTGAAAAACCACAAAGAAAAGTTTTTCGGCAGCAATATTATCTGATCGCACGCACTAGTTAGTCCACCATATGCCCTGCTTCCAGGACAAGCGCCTGCATGACACCGCATTTCCACTGGCTTCACCTGCATCCGGTGCGGTGTGCTGCATCCAGCAAAACATTAGAAATCAGTGGTGCACAGTGTTTTCTGTCCCCTTTCTCGACACCTACTGAACACATGGTAAACTGTTTCCAAAGCAAAAAAACAGAGGGAAAGGTCTCTGAACATATTGCATTTTAAAGCGGCTGGTACTGGGTAACGCAAGTACTGTGGCATAGTAGATTTGCACCAGGCAACCTGGGCGCCCAAAAAGGCTGCTGTTTACTTGCAAAAGGCCAACGTATTGTGAGCATGTTGAAGTTATTTTTTTATTCTCATCGCTTATTTAGCTAGTGGAGACAGCTTTCACAACTGGAGAAGAAGCCTTGGAAGCATGAAACACTTCACAAAACCAGCTTCAATATATCGTGTCTGCATCACAATTTCATGGCTGCATGAGTGAACCCTCTGGTTAACATGTAAGAGTGTTCATGATTTTTGCCATGCATTATCCACTTTATTTACAGGTCAACCCTATCTTGAGATTTAAGCTGATGTTTCATTTAGAGAAATTATGGCCGAGCCAGCTTTTGAGAATACAGATTGAGCTCGACAGGTTAAACCCCAGAACAAGTCGTTGAGGATTTCAGATCAAGAATCTTCAAAGGCCAGTTCATTTAGCGGTGTTAATATTCTGCTCAAAGTTGTTGATTGTTACGTCCATATGGTGCCCAAGCATTGCGGTAACAACTTCACTTGGAGTACATAGCGAGGGTCTATTCGACGTAAGCTGCTGGCTTTTTTTCTGTGTTTTCAAAAACTGGTTTCTTGTTCAGTTTAAATTTTCAAATTTTGCATTGTTTATTAGGTGTTGTGTCCTGTTTCCTTTTCCTGCAGCTTCTTTGTTAAACATCTGAATAGTGAACACAACTTGAGCTTTTGCTTGATTTTCTAGATTGCATGCCCTCGATGCAAAACAATTTCACTTCAAAACTTCTTGTACCGTACTGAAAGAATAACTTGAAGCAGCCATAGCCACCAGTAAGACGCAAGATATGATTATGAAAATTGTAATATTGTTTTTTGATCTACAGGGTGTCTTAACTATCGTGCACCAAGATTTAGAAATATGTAAATGCGATGTAACTAGATAAAATGAAGGTAATGTTGTTTGCCGTCGCTTGGAGATACTCTGATTATATTTTGCATTCTGCCTAATTACATAATTCTTAATTAATTAATAAATATCTCAAATAATTAAATGAAATGTGTCAATAAAAGTTGTAGAGCAATATGAAAGCCTCTTATACACTTTTTTGTTACTGTTACTCATTGTGTGCTACATAAAAGTGTTTTTCCAAGGAATAAGCCTGCGAATACACAAAGTGTCTTGAGTGGCCAGTCATCTGTCAGTTTTGTGGTTCTTTTAAGAAAAAGACTTGGCTCAGAAAATTATCCTTCTTTATGCAGCCTGTGGAGACAAGGTTCCTTAGACATGGCCATGGCCCTCAAGGAAGCCGAGGCCACAGGCAGTTGCTCCAGTGACCGTGAAAAGGTCCCCTGGGGCACAAGTCTAATTTGGCACATCTACCTTTCTCCTGCAGCTTTTCTGTCTACTTAGCTAACCAGGTGGGTCAATGATGGCAAAGGGAAAAAAAGAATCAACAGCTTCAAACGTAGAGCTTGCTCAAGCTCAATGCATTTTTGGTGTGAAGTTTTTCCCTTATCATTTATCAAAAAACGGGTAATAAGTATATGATATGGTCTTCATACGGACACCTCTTTCTCACAGAGAATTAGCAGTAAAAAAAGCAGCTTATGAATAATATTTATGGGGTTTTACGTACCAAAACCACTTTCTGATTATGAGGCACGCCGTAGTGGAGGACTCCGGAAATTTGGACCACCTGGGGTTCTTTAACGTGCACCTAAATCTAAGTACACGGGTGCTTTCGCATTTCGCCCCCATCGAAATGCGGCCGCCGTGGCCGGGATTTGATCCCGCGACCTCGTGCTCAGCAGCTCAACACCATAGCCACTGAGCAACCACGGCGGGTGCAGCTTATGAAGGCTTGAATATTAGCTAGGATGATGTGGCATAGATAGGATAATGATTATGAATGTTTCTGGTAAAGGTAGTGGTAGTAGAGTGAATAATCAGTTTATATATGGGTTAAAAGACATTTCGTTCCAATGCCAGAATTTTAAATCATCCCAAGTAATTCTTGTGTTTGATAGTCTATGCACATTGAGTGACAGTGCTTCTTGATGCTTGCTTCGTGCTGACATAATTCTTATGCTGCATAATTCACCTGTTTAAATTCCCTATTTCTCCCGTTCAAGCAACTTTACATTCACTTAAGAAACCTCGTAGATGAGTTCCAGAAACTTGCTGATGAGATTAGGGGGCGGCGTGCACCCCAGGCTTAGATATGCATTCAAGAGCCTCATATCTTGCAAATGTTAGAAATACTCCTGCTAAGCTAGTTCTTGGTGTCATACAAGGTTATTTGCGAATACGAATTTGCCTAAATTTAGAAAACAGTCAATCTAAAACATGTCAAGCAATATCGCTGACAATACACACACATTCCAATGGAACTAAATACAAATAAATATAGCACCAAATGCAGAATCATTGGCATGATGCCATTCTTTCAGTGGAATAAAATCTGTCCTGCGTTGTAAATCTGGAATCCTTTATAATTCAGACTACTAAATGCCTCATGAGGGTTAATTGTGACGTAAAATATGCGTGTATTTATTCCTCGTTTCTTTACTTTAAGACCCGATAATGCTTAAACAGCAGTGAAAGAACTGAGATCACGGTACTTAATACTTTATATTGCTCCAGAAATCCGTTTTTCTGCCGATCGCAGCATTTGACACTAACAATTTTTGACAGAAAATGTGAGACAGAAGGCACATAACACTTAAGGTGGTGCGATTCACTTTGATTGTTTGGGAACGAAACTCATAATGTACATGTAGTGGCCCTACGTGTCATTGCCTTTGAACAACAAAAAGGTAGGGAGTTTGCGTTTTGCAAAACTGCATGGAGGTTTTTACTGTGTGCAATTAAAATTAGAAACCTTCACAGCTGATACTAAATGCATTCTCCACAGCTTTAGGTTATGCAGGTGCACTACTTTACACAGAACACACTCTTTTACCTCATTACTGCCCACACTCTTAGGCAAAGTTACACCCTTTGGAGTGCCCCTTCTGCCACACAACGATAATCGTCATCTGCCTCGTTGCGTTTCCTTTCTTTAACGCTGCGAGCCCTGTACTTTCCAGTAACGAACGGCATGCGCGTTATCAGCATGATAGCATTCCCGAAAGGAAAGTAGCGGGCGTGGCGTTTTAAAGAAAGGAAACACATCAAGGCAGATATTGATTATTGTTGTGTGGCAGAAGGGGCACTCCAAAGGGTGTAACTGCCTAAGAGTGCAGGTGGTGATTCAGATTCTTCAAAGGTGTTTCATTGTATGGGATGGCACATCGCTGTTCACTTATTTGCAGAATATTACATTCCAATTGTGTCTTATGAGATGAATCCATTAGAGAGCTTTAACTTGCCCTAAATTTATTACAGCTCTGTACTGTTAAACTGGCAGCAGCTTGCAGTGCTTGTGGAAAAACAATTGTAACTGCCATATTATATGTAACTGCTAGTGCACAGGCATCGGCTGCAGCAATGGTTAGGGTACACTTGTTTCTTCTGTTCTGGGGTATGCATCCTCCACGAGAAAGTAGTTTTTTTCGTCTTCCTCTTCTACCACATTGGAATGTAAAATGGGGTGTAATTTGTAGGGTATACTCTTGCATAAACTTCATGAGCATGTATTCTTGTCTGTGCCACTGATCATTGTTGCTACGACTGTAAAAGCAGGGTGCCTGTTTACAGCACCCGTAGGGAACAATCTGTGAATCTTTAACGAACAGTAAGGATAATGAATAATCGAATAATTTTTAGTAATTTTCAACGAATTTAGCACTCTTTGCTTTCCACTGTGGTGTTTTTCAACCTCTAATGTTGGCACAAGGTTTGTCTGCAGGATGTCATTTTGTGTGAAAGAGTGCACTTGTGCGCATAACACCTCATCGTCAACATTCTGCTGCACAGAATGTCATTAGCTTTCGTATGCATTGGTCACTATCAGCTGCTCCTATGTTAGTTGGAATGTAGCATTTATGTAAAGCACATTTGATGTTCTAACAAAAAGCATTGTGCCCTCTTATCTTCTAATTCTCCTACTTGATGCCTAGTGGCATAATAGCATGGTTGACGCCATGAGAGTCAGTGTGGTGTATAATTGTGTCTGGGGGGGGGGGGGTGTACATTAACTTAAGCAACTTTTCCAGGCGACTTGAATCAATGTTGTGGAATGCTGTTTTTTTTTTCAATCACTGTTACAAAGTTTCACTTTGGTTGTGGCAACAAGTTTAATGTAGTTTGCTAGCACTCCTGCCAACACATATAATGTGCAGGCATCTGTGTTGAAAAAAAGACCAGCTAATGGTTTGCCAGGAGCTAAGGTCCATTTAGACCATTAAATTTTGAGCTTGCACCGGTGGAAATAATAGGTGAATGAAAGCACACCCAGGAGAATTGACCATAATATTTTCTTTCATTATAATAATGCTGAAGCTTTGAACTGCATTTGAACTGACTTGTTTAAAAATGACCCATTTCCTTGTTCAAGTGAGACAAAGGTTCCACAGGAAGACAGAAACTTGAAGCCGTCAACAGCAGCATGAATATAAACAGCGCTCGACGTTTTGCAATCTTGCACCTGGTTATCATATTGTCTATTCCATTTTTTTCCACAGGCTGTTCTTTACTGTGTTATGGTCATACCCAGTTTAATTTTAATGTCCCTATTTTTTAATATTTCGTTAATATATCTTTTCTTCATCGGCTTTTAACAAAATATATATTCGTAATGTGCCTTCATTTACCATTTACAGTGACCTTAACCAGATGCATCTTGATACAAAATTTATTTTCCTTAATTCTTCGTTTTCCTTTTCCAAAAGTGCAAACTGTTTATCTTGATACCTATTTTGTCTTCTCGGAAGATTAGGTCTACTGGATTAATGACTGCTTACATATGTACATCATTTTCTGTTTTGGTCACCCCTACTCTTTGCAAGAACTGACAGTAGTGCTCATACCCGCTCCATCACAATCACCACTGCTAAGCACACCCTTCCTTCCTTTATTTTAACACTTTGGCTTCTCTTGACCTATTATATGCACCAATTTCTTCTCCCCCAATGAGGCTAGGGGCCAGTGAGCTATGCACAATCCAAAACAACACAGCCAATGAAAACATTTGCTACCCTAATGACAAGCACCTATGTCGAAATGTTGGCTACAGCAACATCCCTTGTTCCAATAATGTTGGTCTACTTACATGTTTTTCTAACTCAGAAGTTACTGCTTTGTCGTGTTCTGTGATTATACTTTTTTTGCCGCTTTCTTTAGGATGGATATTCACGAATACTATTTGTTTCTCCTAACAGCAGAAAGTTTATCCTTGCAAGCATTTTGGGTCAAGAACAACTTTCACCAGGAAGAAGTGCAAGACGAGTGATTGAAGAAAATAAAGTTGCTTCTGTGATCTAAGAACTTGAGGACTGAAATGTTGCACCTTTTTATATATGTGCTATGCAGTGCATTCATATCACAAAGTGCAAAGTGTTTTATCTCTGCAGCCATGTCAGTGTGTTGGCAAGACAATTTTCTCAATGGTGACCTGCTGCTTTGTCTATGAGCTGCCTTCATGACATTTGCATTAAAGGCGATGTACTATCGTGGACAAAAGTACCCTGGAAGTGCGAGCGTTGACCAAATTGCATTTCTGTTAGAAACCGCTGAAAACAGTGGGTCACGTATGCACATTCCGAACGCAGATGGTAGCACGGCTGATCCCAGCAAATAGTGCACCATAAAATTCGGTCAACTCTCGCACGTCCTGGGCAATTTTGTCCCCGATGGCACATTCTTCGAACAATGGGTATGCTCTGCAAGATGAAATACGGGAATCACCTGTACTTTAACGGAATAGTACAGATTTAGCATACGGAGTCTTTCGTTTTCTGAATACGGCAAGCACCTGTATTTTAACGGTTATAGTACAGAATCAGAATACAGAGTCTTCCGTTTTCTAGCTACAGAAGCACTCATATCTGGTATTACGGTCTCTCTTTTACAGTTGTCCGTTCTACGGAAATGACCGTTCTTAATTTACAGAAGTGTGTTCGGTCACAAATTACCAGCAAATTTTCTGTAAAGTAAGGCAATTTTTTTTTTACAGTGTACGTGCAATAGGCAGTTTTAAGATAGCGTTTGTGGCCTTACGTACGTTAAGCGTAAGCACCTTTGCGGGCCGTTAGGGTGCGCGTTCTTTCAAGTCTTTTAGGTTACCGTACGGAAAGGCTAACACAAAGAAGACGTTATAAAACCGAGCGCCCTCTGGTGCCTCGTGCCAAACGTATCCAAGCCAAAACGATCCATTAGCGACCATTCTGCTGTTGCTATGTGGACGCGTCTCGTTAGGCCTACGGCCACCAAGATCACCGAACGATCCCAGAAAATTGACGCTCAAAACAAAACGTAACGAAATGCGCTCATAACAAACCTTTCAGATGACTTTAGAGAAAGCGAAAGCTCATTACAATAGTTACTGGCAATCAACGCGAGTGAGAGCGTAGCCATCACGAGAATTCACGCTGAAGCGGGAGCCATGGGTGCCGCTATGTTCGACGACGCTATTTCTTAGCGTCCGTAAACATAACGAACGTTAAACTCGCAAAATAACGTTGTCACAGCGCACGTAAACCACAGAAACCCAATAACGTTCCGAGCATGCGCAGTAAGGCCGACTCTATTTCTTTACGTACGTAATGCGTTTACGTTCGGTCGCAAACGCTAAACTAAAGCTGTCTAATATCACCAACGTTACTGTAACTGGCCTGTACGAGCTCGTCTTATCATTATCACCTTTACCTTTGTAGATGAGGTTCATATTGCTTTCGTGGCTGGTTGGATAGATGGTATGGGCGTCCCCTTACGAACAGGGTGGTAGGTTGCGCCACCAGGCTCATGCTATTATGTTGCCTGATGACGTACTTATGTTAAAAAAGGAAAAGGAAAAAACACGATGAACTGCCATAACCAAACTTGCTGAACGCATATTGTGAACTTTGTTTTTGTGCGCCTCCGTTGTTTCTCGTTTCCCTACTTCCACCAATCTTGCAATCACCTATTACTAATCTCTATCACAGGCATGTTTAATTTCGCCCTGTTAGCCCTGAACTCGAGGGCTTCAAGCAAGAGACAGGGAGCCTAAAATGGCAGCCGGGTAGATATCTTCACATTCTAATAAAACATTTTCCATCGTTTCCTTAGCTTTACCACATCAAGAACATTGTTTTTCTTCCTTCTTATATCTCGCTTGATAAGTGTTTGTTCTAAGGCATCCCGATTTTGTTTCGAAAAGTAATGAGCTTCTCTTTCAGTTACCGTAAATTGTTTCTTTCCTGTTTTCGTTTTCCCTCTTAAGTAGTTACTCATAGCAAGTTTCTTTTCTATTGCTGCCACCCATGAGATTATCTCAGCCTCTCTGACTTCCAACTTGACGTTCTTTGTTGCCATGTTGCTCACCCGGCTCGCATACTTGCAGGTAAGCTTCCTAGTTCTTTTCTTCCACTGTGAATGAATGTTTTTCCTGTACAAATACCTGAAAATTCTCCCAGCCCCGTTACTTTCTTGCATATTCCTCAGTCACTCTTCATAATCAATCTTACTGTGAGCTTCTCCCCCTTCAAAGGTTGTATAGCCCATATCACCCTGCACAGCTTCATTTGTAGTCTTCCCGTAAGCGCCCAATGCGAGGTGTCCCACTGATCTTTGGTTGCCATCGGGTCCTGACTGTACCCATGATTTCAAGCAAACAACCGCATTTCCAAATGTAAGACCTGGAACCATTACACCTTTCCACAGACACCGGAGTACCACGTACCTATTATATCCCCGCACCGCTCTGTGTTTTATTATAGCCACATTTCTTTTTCCCTTTGCTGTTTTTTTCCTTTTTTACATATATCCATTGCCTTCGTTTTTCCATATACCAAGCTATTTATATTCTTTTACTCGAGGACTTTCCTGGCCCTGAAGTGACACTGTCTGTTCACTGTTTTCATTGAATACGATAAAGCCAGATTTTTTAACGCTAAATTGCAGACCTAAATTCTCGCCTTCCTGTCCTCAGATATTAGCCAGACGTTGCATATCACTTTGCTTGTTAGCTAGTAACACAATGTCGTCCCAATAAAACAAACCTGGAAGCTGCGGCTCTCCTGCTGTACCCGCCTCTTCGTGCGAAAGATCAAACCCGATATTACTTTCCTCTAGCGCCTTTTCCATCCTCATCATGTACATCATAAATAGAAGTGGGGATAAAAGGCACCCCTGCCTCCGTCCCTTGTTGATATCAACTTTCTCCTCGCTCCTCATCTTTTCCCGTTCAACGCCAAACTGTATTTTCTACGTACATATCTCCCAAAAGCTGTTTAAAATCGTCGCCCAATTCTTTCCCTTCCAGAATATGGCTTGTGGATGCTCAGCAGTGCCATGTACATTCTGCGGGGCCCACTTCTCCGCGGAAAAAAAATATATATAAAGGTTTGGTTCTCGAGGCTGGTCGCGCAAAGTCGTCTACTGTGCCAGCTCACATAACGTCACATATACGGATGACACAAGAGTAGATATGAAGCGTAAGTAAGTGAGAATATTCGCCACAACACCGCGTCACAATGAAACCTGCATTCAGCCATTTGTATTGATACCCCTCATTCTACGACGGTACGCATGCATTCTTGAGCCTTGAGAGCTTTGCATGAATTTAAATCAATCGTTTCACCTAGATTTCGAAAGTACCACATGCATGTGTCTTTTGTATCAGCAAACGTATGTTACTTCGGTGTGAAGCTAAACTCAACATTACATTAAAATACTTGAAAAAAAAAACCCAAACTGTTGTCTTCACTAGCATCGCACGCGTGCCATCTGTAGTGTTTCTCTGGTACTGAAGACATAGTTAGACCATACAATTTATTGAAAAGGCACTTAAAAAAATTAGAAAATCTGACCAAGACCAAGAGTACTAATCTGTTCAATTTTATTTGCATGATATGTTTACCTCCGTACGACACATGTAACATTGATTTGACATGATGTCACCAATGCATTTCACATTATCTACGACAGTGCTGCATACCAACAGGAGCGCGAAAACACGGGAAATGCGGGAGATGAAAATACAAGACGATGAGCAAAACGAGAACAAGGTGAAAGCCGGAGCCAACATTTCGACAAGTGGCAAGTCCACTTGTCCACAAGTCCACAAGTCCACGACAAGTGGCATATTTCTCTAAACAACATCACAAATACGTACTATGGTTAATCTAAGTCCCATACAGATCACGTTGCTGCAACATTGAAAGGATGTCGCAGCCGGACATAAGTTACCTCTAATAGATGTTCCTTTTAGGGATGCAGGAGATTTAAAGACAATTGAATGGCTTTTTACCTTTTCACGCGATAATGAGCTGCATACCTGCAAGTACCACAGCAGATGTACTATCGAATACAAATGAAATGCGAACAGCAGAGCGTGTGGCCGAAGCATGACTGAACACACAGTGTGTGGCGTCGGCCAGCCATCATTGTACACGTGCACGCGCATGTGGGTTTGACACAGAACGCGGGACTGCTTGTCCTAATGCTATTATGCCACCTGTATTTCGTTTGAAGTTCGTATTTTCACCCAGCCATGGCGGTGCCATTCCTACCTGCGATTACTGTTAAGGTGGCTAGCACTGTCGTTGCTCCTCCAGTGCAATACATTTTTTGGCGCTATTGAAATTATGATTAGAGAGTGGCAGCTTTGATCGTGGTAACAAAAGCAAATCAACAGACGTTAGGTAAATGGGTGCATTCCAGCTATATCATGCTACAGATGCAGTAATGGTGCTATCCACCATAACAGTATTCTGCCAGGTAGGAATGGCACTGCCGCGGAGAGATGAGAAAATAACTTTCGGACAAAATACGGGTGACGTTTATCGTAGTAGGGTGAGCAGTGCTGCACCTTGCGCGAAAACCACGCGCCCACTCACGTGCACGATGACTGGCCTACGACATGCACTGTACCTTTAGTTATGCTTCGGCCACACAATGGCTGTTCGCATTTCATTTGTCCACAGTGGTACATCCTGTGGCGTAGCTAGGTCGTCTGGCACCAGGGGCCCATAGGTCTTCTGTGAGCCGCCCCCCCCCTCCCCCCCCCGGCTGTAGTCGAGGAAGGCGAGGATATCAAGTTCCGGGTGTCTTCAGACGTATATGACAACCCCCCCCCCCCTGCTGGCCTCTTGCACCCGGGGCCCACGGCCCCCCGGCTCCCTTGTTGCTACGCCACTGGGTACATCTGCTGAGGCACACTAATGCCACAGTTACCACCACTGTCGGCAAGTAGCTCGTGCCCTTGTTTGAAATGTTTTGTTAACATGCGAACGTGTAAATGTCAAAATATAGATTGCAGCAGTCATGAGGTATCTTCCTTATTACTGCAAAATCCTTAAATGGCTCATGTGTAAAAATTAAGATTTTCGACATTATGGCACCAAAATTCGATGTCCCCAAAATTGGGGCTAGAACTCGACCTTTGGTGTTAAATAGGGCGAAGCAAATTAAGGCACAGTTCATTAAAATAGAGTTCATTAGGGCACTCTAACACACGACCTCTGGTGGGAGTCACAACCTCGACCTTTGGTGGAAGGTGAACACACGACCTTTGTCGTTAATTAAGGGAAAGTTAAGGCACTCAAACTCATGACCCAACATGGAGATATGGGTGGACCGGCCTATCTCCAACTTGGATTCCAATTGACATGGTGACGGTAGCGAGTCTAACCCACTACCTTTAGCGTTAATTAAGACGAAGGTAATTAAAATATAGTTAATTAAGTCATTCGAGCCCACGCCGTTTGGTGTTAATAACGGTGAAGTGGATTGAGGTACAGTTAATTAAGGTAGAAGTAATTAAGACACCGAACCCTGGATCCTTTGGTGCGAGCCAAACCCACAAAAGTTGGTGTTAATTAGGGCGAAGTAGTTAAGGTACTGCTAACCAAGATAGAGTCAATTGCGGCACTCGAACCCTCAACCTTTGGTGGAAGTTGAACCCGCGACCGTTTGTGGTAATTAGGGTAAGGTTACTTAATGTCGAGGTAATTAAGGCACTCGAACCCATGATCTTTGGTGGGAGAAAACGGGTAATAGGAAATGCATTCGAATGAGAATGACAAGTAATTTAATGAATGTCTTGTGAGCTCCCAGGCTTTCGCCTTGATCCTGTTTCATTTTTCATTTTTTTTTCATTTTCCCTTTTATTTCCTCAAAGACCCCGTAGTGGGGGTATTACATAAGGGATGGGGATACAACATATACAAAGAAGTGTTATAATGCATTCAATTCTGTAAAGAAAAAGTTGTTACATCTTGAACAATTTGTGAAGAGCAGGTGACGGCGGCGACTTGAGGAAGGGCATTCCAGTCTGTAGATGCTCGGTAGAAAAACGCGGCTGAAAATGTATTTGTGCGTGAGTGTGGTTGTGTTGCCTGCTGGGGATGGCCAATGCGCCGTGGCCGGCGCGTTGGGGCAACAATGTATGGTGGGCGATTAAGCGACGAATAAAAGAACGTGCGGAAGAGGGAGAGGGTGGCAAAACGGCGACGAAAGGATAAAAGCGATAAGGAAGATGCTTTTTTCAAATATGAATATCCCTGGTGGCGCGATTGGCATTGGCGAGATATGCTTGATGCGGATCCCAGATGGCAGATGCGTATTCAAGTTTCGTTCTTACCAATTATCTATGGGCTAACAGTTTTACATGCAATGGAGCAAAACGAAGGTGATGTCTTAGAAATCTCAACGTTTCGTTAGCCGATGAAATAACATTAGTGACATGCGCGTTCCAGGTTAGGTCATTAGCCAAGATGACACCCAAGTATTTATAGGATTCTACTAATTCCACGGTGAGGTCACCAATCCGATAAGGAAAGCGAAGCGGGTGATGACCACTGGTAAATGAGACACGTTTGCATTTATTAGAGTTCAGCGTCATCAGCCAAAGATCACTCCATTCTTGCACCCGGTCAAGGACAAATTGAAGAGCTGTTTGCTCAGTGATGGTCTTGACTGTGCCGTAAATAACCCAGTCATCGGCAAACATACGGATATGACAGGACACATCCAAGGGTAAGTCATTAATGCAAATTAAGAAAACAAGTGGGCCAGGGACAGACCCCTGTGGTACGCTTGATGTGACGGGTGCAATGGTAGAAGCGTAGTTATTAAATGAGATGTACTGCGAGCGGTTGGTTAAAAAGTGCTCAAACCATTTTCGGATATCAGGGTGCTAATGCAAACGCCAAAGCTTTAGTAATAGGCGTTGATGAGATACCTTGTCAAACGCTTTCGCGTAATCCTTAAATATGGCGTCTGTTTGTATGTTAATATCAACATCAGCATGAACGTCATGAAATATTGCAAGTTGGGTCTCGCAAGATCGGCCCCTGCGGAATCCGTGCTGCGAACGATGAATGAAGATATACTATAGCGTCTAGAAAGTTCATATTTTGAGAGTATATTACATGCTCCATGATCTTGCAGGGAACACTTGTCAATGAGATGGGGCGGTAATTTAGTGGATAAATTTTATTACCCGATTTGTGGACTGGAATGACCTTCCCCACCTTCCACTCCTCTGGCATGGCGCCTGTGGAAAGCAACTATGAAAATAATAGAGAAACGATGCAGAAATATGCTTCGTGTTTTTGAGTAGTTTAGAGTTAATGTCATCGATGCCAGATGAGGAAGACAACTTAACATTTTCTATTACAGATAAAAGCCCAGGTGCTGTGAATGTGATGGCTAACATGTTGCATCGTATATTTGTGGTAGGCGAAGGAGGCGCGTCCCTACTTCACTAGTGCACACTGAAGAAAACGCGTTGTTGAACATGTTATCGCAGGTTAAATCTGTCACTGATTCACCCAGCTCGTTAGTAAGAGCTGCGTTCTCCCATACCGGACCTCGAGGATCGAGTGACGCATACGTCACATCATCCTCGTGCGTCCGCGCCATCCTCGGCCTACTTCGACTTCCGAGCCGCCAAAAGATGCGGACCACAGTTTTTTCGGTCATCGATACCGCTGATGTGAGTACCACGGAAGTCGCCCCTGGCTTCTCGGGCGGCTCGCCAGGCACACTGGTGGCGAACACGCATGCCATCTCGGTGTTGTCGCGGTAACTTGAAGACTACATCGCCTCTGCAACGTCCGGCCTCCCGCTTGCAGCGCTACCATCGGTGGCTGCCACGGCACCACCGGAGTTTGGTTTTCAGGATGACCACACTCTTTGGATAGAAACAGCGCTAGCCATGCCCTTTCAGACAACAAGAAATGGCTGGTTTCGGAGGGGCGACTCTATGGGGCAGCCAAGGCGTGGGAAAAAGGCCACGCGCGCTGATCTCGGGCGGCATGGAGAACAGCTACTTGAGGATATCCTACACAGCTTTCGGCCGGCTTTCCTATGCCTGTAGCAGGTCCGGCCGGCACTCTTGATCAGACTTTCCCGCTTTAGCCTCCGGCCGTAGGCCGCTGTTCCCGCAGCGGGACTGGGACCCTGCGTCTGTATACGACACATATGTTCTTCGCTGCCAGATCCCGATACCATTATGAGGCACTCGGCAATGCGCCCTCCACGCTCATCACTGCTTGGGCACATGGAGGCACCGGCTCACCTGGTTACGCTGGCTGCTTCAACCGAGGCGGTGGAAAGCATGCCGCGGCTACCATTTAGGCTTTGACCCTTGAAGCTTCGCCAGTCCCTCTTCTCTCCTTGTCTATCCCCGTACGCGTTAACCTGTGTCTATGTTAGTGAAGCTAACCTGACGCATTTGGAGTTTACTAAAAACAGGTTTAAGAGGAAGCTTTAGCTCGGGTGCTGCTATCTAAACACATGCAAACGGAGAATTCGTTTTTCTCGGCAACCATTGCACCAAACTTGACGAGGTTTGTTGCAATTAAAAGAAAAGCTTAGTCTAGTGACTTTCTGTTTGAAATTTTTTTTATTTAGGTTGTCATTCTTTTTCCTAAAAATTGGCAGAAATAGCAAATTTTCAGAAAACCAAACTATCAGGATTACAACTCCGTAACTCAGTAATAAAAGATGATATCACAATTCTGTGAATCGCATCTCATGGTACTTCTAAAGCGGACAAAATTCATATGTTGCACATGAATCTTAAACATTTGGCAATGTGAAAATACAGCTTTTGCAAAACCATTGTACACAACGTAACGAATTCACGTAAGATGTAAAATGACATATCGAATCCTTCCGCTTTCAGTGATATAATGGGGGCCGTTTACAGAACCACGATATCTGTTTTTGATGCAGAGCTATTAATTTGTAAACTTCGTGCTTATATTTTTTTATAACATTAGAATTTTTGAAAATCATTTCAACAAAACTCAGGCCCTAAATCGAAATACCATTTCCAACAGTCATTAGAGTTTAACTTTCTCTCTCAAATGCAACAAATTTCATTAAAATTGGTCCAGGGGTTATCTCAGAAAAATGTTTTTGCGTTTTACATGTATTTGAATAGGCCGTGTCGGAGTTGAGCCCGAGCTAAAGCTTCCTCTTAAGTTCAACTTATTTATCGAGGCGTAAGGAAAGAGACGGACAGGAGTGGACCAGCACAAGCACGACAAAACAGAAAAGAGGGCACAGACCGCTTTATACACATGACTGTTGTTTCAGGAACAGTTCACTTCTTTGATATCTTGCCGTGATATGTACTTTGACACTACAGGCACGCTCATGAAGAGAATACCTATCAGATCCGATTCAGAAAATAGGCCAGTTGAAAGGGTATGGATGTCCAATCCTGTTTCTTGCACGCTGTATTGCGTATGCGCTACTGTGTCCAGTATACGAACATATGAAAATCCATTAAAGGTGTCCAATAAAGGTGGAAAATTATAGCTATGAATTTTCAGTAACTACAATCAACCATCAGGTCTGCGCCCTGCCAAAGTTTTTCGATTATTCGCACTGATTTAAACGCGCTGACGAGTCTGGAATGACGTGTCGTCAATATGAGTTGTAATCCGTGGAAGCCGCAAGCTTCGAAGCTATGAAATCTTCCACCAAAATTTGGAACAGGCGACTTTGCAGCGCACTTCAACCGCCGCCTGACGCTTTTCTTGATCTCGACACGGGCCTCGCTCTGCAGGCCCTCATGCCCGTGTTAGACGGAGCTAGTGTCCTATATTTACTGGAAACTTCATTTTTCTTTATTTTCTATACCAGAATTACTATTCCCTACCATGGGATATTTGTGTGGCAGATTGTGCAAGGTTTCTTCGGACCAGTGCGTTTCCTACGATGCAAAATATTGACATCGACAGACAGCAGGCTCACGGCTTCCACTAGAAAAAAAGCACGGGAGTGCCTTGGAATTGTCCAAACCTCTTCAGGGTGCCTTTGTTAATTCTTCCAAGGTTACTTGAGTGGAGAAATGCAATCAAGAGTGGGGCATACAAATTCCATCTAGATGTGTTGATTTTAGAGGTGGTCGACGCCGAGGATTACGACACAGAAGACATCACAGAGGAACTTGTCCAGCCGGAACCATACATGGCGACGTCGTCACGGAGGCAATCATTGAAAAGGGAGATTTTCCGGTACTTACATGTCTATTAGGACTCTGGCTAACCAATTCGCACCTATTTGAAAAGCTAATGAGTAACGGAGACATGTAAATGGTCAGTTACCGTACTGCGTACAACCGACCAAATGCGAATATTTAACGTTAAACACAACTGCAGTAGTATAATGCTAGCTTATTTGGTATAAACATTTCGGAGCTCTCCAAGCCCTGTTGGGCATGCCCCCGACCCGTTGAGTTACGACACAAAGCTTCCTTTTGCTATAGTAAGATAGACAGTGGTATACACATTCGTTAAGTTCAGCTAACTGGAAATTGGCAGCTATCGATTCCATATCGATGCCGCGGCACCCAGTAGCGGGAAGTAGATGGTCCACGACAGGCTAGACGCTGCGGACTTATGATGCTCCTCCCGCTGGCCAAGCCACTGGACTCGGGGCTGTGCCCACTTTCTGATCACCGGCCCGAACTGCCACTTGTCGGGGTGACCGACATGACTGTCCAGAAAACCGCTGGTGCTCCACTGGAACGGCGGTTGGTCGTCCCACGTGGGCCCGCTCACTCCGACGAACTCCAGAGTCGCGAACAGCGTGTAGTTGGTCAGCTGTAGTCAAAAGAGAATGTAAACAGTGCATTTTCCGGAGATAGTTCGCGTGTATCGACTCGTTCACTAGCATAACCTTACACATGGATGACACAAAGAAAAGAACAACGCTTGCTAACAACTGAATTTTATTGAATGACATCGCATAGGAACTTGTCTAGTCGGAACCATTCATGGCGACGTCGTCACGGAGGCGATCATGGAAAAGGGAGCTTTTCCGGTAGTTAAATGTCTATCAGGACGTCGGCTAACCATGCCGCAGCTATTTGAAGAGCCAATGAGTAACGGACACATGTAAATAATGGTCAGTTACCGTGCTGCATGTGTAACTATTAAAAAAAACAGGAAAAAGAAAAGAAAAACAGTGGACGGGAAGAACAAATTGCAGGAGCTACTATAAGTTATATTCCTGTACAAGGCTTGTGCATGCAGGAGAAAGACGTTCTGTTTCCTTCTTGGATAAGATGACTGACGGCATGTGCATGCAGAAGCTGCCTTTCTTGCGTATGGCCACCTTCCCCGGAAGTTTTTTTAGTTTACAGCAGCGCCACAACACACAGCCTAGATAGCGGAGGAAGCAAAATGTGAGGGACGCGATAAGTACTCGCCGGGACATCTCCGATCGCTTATCACTAGACAAGAGCGCCCGAGCTTTGAAAATGTCCATTTACACAAGCTCCGCATCACTCGGCGTGAATGCGATCGAGCTTAGAACCCTGGACATTACTGGCTACAGCTCGGAAGAGCTCGGTACGTAACTGCGTGATATTCAGACGAATGACGAAGCGTGGGTCCTTGTTGCTTTTAACGTATCCTGTTCTTCGCATCACTAGCGGTCCGTTTCGACGACGCTGAAATGGAAAAGGAGTGTCGTAGGGCTCTCTTGCCGGTGCAAGGTGACCAGAGCCGCGCTCACTATTTGTCTCATATACTGCCTCGAACTTTGTTTTTTGTTTTTTATCACTAGATAAGCTCCTCCATTCCCTCAATCAAATTCAAGTGTCAGACAGCGGTGTTCTTGCGTTATTTTTATGCTCCCTGTGTAACGTTATGCTTACTAATTCAGTTGAAACTATAAATGCACGAGGAAAAAAAAAAGACCTCGTCGCGAGCAACAATCAAACCGACAGTCGTAATGGTGGCGCGTAGGGTGCTTGAACCAATTTGCTGAGGAGATGGCTGTGTCTGTGATGCTATTACGTCCAAACATAAACTCAGCCACGCGCACGTTGGGCAAGGATTTACCACACCTTTACTGTAAAACTGCGCTGGTTTGATTGGGTGCAACAGAACGGAAGCTAAGTTACAATAATCACTTATGGACACTTCCTAGCAGGGCAGCGCTGTTTTGCTTGGAAGTGTGCGTACGTGATTCCTTATTGTAACTTCGTTTCCGACTTGTTGCGCCAATGCCCTTCATGCACTAGTGGGCAGTAAAACACTGACATATTGCAACACGTATACCAAGGTTTCGTGCATATTCAAGAAGAGCAACAGATGTCCCATTTCAAGTGGCTAGATGAATGTGCTTAAAGGTTCGGGGTTTATCATTAGTACGAGGGCAGACATTTAGTATACCGAATGGCGCCACCGCTGCATAGTATAGTTTTGTTGTTACGCATTTAGGCTTTAAACGAACGTCTAACGTCACCTTACTGCGACAGCGAGCCGGTTTTTCAGTATTGTCAGCAATGAGTTGTTCTGTTTTTTTTTTCCTTCTCACCTTGACATCGATGCCGCCCACAGCCCTCGGGTACATCTCGGGTATGTCGTACGTCCCGTGCGGGTCTAGGAGGTCGTAACGCGGAGCAACGGCGTAAGTTGGGTTGTACGGTGGCACACAGTTGCAGCGCGAGAGCGGGTCATTCTTGTAGTCGTTGTACCTGCAATAAAGCAGCGTACTGTACAAACTAGAGGTTAAAAGTGGCTTCGGAGTTGCTTACAGAACCTCGCAACTCCGGGCATCCAGACCCGAGTGTTCACCAATTTGTAAGGACTCTAATCGAAACCATTGAAATAATTATTCACAACTTGTCGCTGTGTTTTTGTCAAAGCGAATGTGTTATCAGCAGCTAGGTTATACCGGGATGTTTCACGAAGCGTGCTTGAGTTTTTTTTTCTTCTTTTATATAGGAAAAATGAGATGTTTCAATGGTTTCCTCTAAACTGATTTTACTACAGAGGCATACAGAAAATGACTGGGTCAAGTAAATAGACAAGAAGTTATGCAAATTAGGTTATTACCGTTTTCACCAATAGAACCACGTGACTTGATCCAATGAAAAACTTGAAGAGCGCCCCTCGACGAGCTCATAATCGTTTCAAGAATTGCAGGAACTTTACGCTGCTAATTTTTACAGCGTAATGAATTCCGGCCAGTTTTACAGGGAAAAGAGAAACTGAGCAGCCGAAGAGTGTAACTGCCATGTCCTCAGTAGACGTTCATGAGTCACGTGACTGTTTGTGCCTGCCCGTCGCGCAAACGCGACACCAGCAAGATCGCTACTTGATAAGGACGCTCGCTTGACGCTCGCCCACCGGGGAGGAGCAATCACGGACGTCACCCGTAGGTAGAAAAAAGTGAGAAAAAGAACTTTTTCTGGAACATGAATTAACATTACAAGATTGACATGGCCGAAGCCTCGATTTGGCTTTGACCCACGTCGTATTAGGGGGCTCCACCTGGGGCTCTTTAAATGTACACACTTCGGAATGTGCACACTTCGGAATGCTGCCGCCGCGACCAGGATTGCAGCCGCGACCTCGGCAGCGCAACACCATAACCATTGAACCCCCACGTCGAGTGCTTACTTTGTCTGTTCTGTTTAACTTATCAATTAGCTGAAACTAACTCGCTAAATTAAAAAATCGCTGGACTAATAACGTAAGCTCGTATGCCAAGCTGTTCTTCGCGCACAAGAAGAGCACTAGTTTCCGGCCTATTTCCCAGATATTTGTACTGCGTTTGAAAGTTGTGCCACAAAATGATAAGTTAAAAAAATTGTCAAGTAAGCGCGCGCGCGACTCGCGAAGTGGATTTTAAGCAAGTAACTACACTCAGTGCCTCACTTTGTGGCTGCGTAGAAGTGACGAAGCCGTTACTGTAAATTTTAGCTGCTACTTATTGTACGTGTTACCGCCCTTCTAACCCGACCAGCTCTGCTTTAGCTCACCGCGTGGTGCGCCGTTACTTTCTCTTAGCTGCAGCCAGTAAGTAGTTACACTGTAGGCCCACGCCAGGCTGTGAGATATGATGCGCAGGATTATCCTGCCTAGTGATAACGCCTACATCATAATTATAATACCCACCTTATTATGATAGCACCTACCTCATAAGCTTTATCATAGAGTTCATGTCCTTGACCTTCACGTGGTCCCGCCTGAAGATTTTGGCACGTGGAGCGTTCTCGTATGTGTAGTAGTCACCGTACCGCTGCACTTTTGGCAGCTGTGCGCTGACGTTGAAGATCTCCTCGAAATAGCTGGAAAATATCAACATTCCTTATCTTCAGTTGTTCGAACTGAACTTGCCCTGTGGCGTCTACTTGCATGGCTTGCATATGCTAAAACTGCCCGTTCGTCAGCCTAATGCATATTGTTTTTAATGCTATGAAGTACCTCTGCCAAGAGTGAGCCGGCCTATTTTCTTTTTATGTAGAATAGTTTAAAAGACCCTGTGTCCTTCAGCACAACTGCGCTTTTGCAACTGGGTCAGTTAAGTGGGCAGACAAATCTTGATGAATAAAGTACACCTCATCATGAGCATTTAACTAAATTTCACAAGTTTTCTTTCTGTCACTCAAATTAGGGCATACTCACTCAAATTAGGGCAATGTTCGGGCCCTACAATGTGCATGATTAGGTGTGCGGCGTGACAATAACATTGTCGTAAAGCCAGGAATAAGGCAAGAGACTTCTGGCGTTTTCGATGTGCTAGTCAGCACCATAGGATGCCAGCTGATGGTGCATTTTTTTTTTCTTATAAGCGTGTCCTGCCCACTGAAGGAGAAAACAAGTTCTTTGTTGCAAGGCTGATTGGATTGTTACAGCCTCATTACGCCTAGATTGCGCTCCGTACACTAATGCAGAACTAGTATACATGTAACAAGAAGTAGTAAAAATAAACCATCTGGCTTGGTATAAGTTTATGTCGTTTGTTTTACAATTACATCCTGTGTTAACTTCGCTTTAACTGATGACTCCAATTTCCGTACTCGATGTTTCATCTGACTACTTGTTTCCAGTGGCGTAGCAACAGGGGGGGCCGTGGGCCCCGGGTCCAGGGAGCCAGTGAGGGGGGGGGGTGTCATATACGTCTGAAGACACCCCTGTTTCAACCGGCTACACTCGGGGAGGGGGGTGACAGAAGCCCTATGGGCCCCGGGTGCCAGACGACCTAGCTACGCCACTGCTTGTTTCACAAGTTCACGAAACAGCCTATGTAAAGAGGCACTCGAAATGGGTAGGGTACTGTTCAGGTGTGCTGAACAAATGAGCTAACTTATTTCCACACAGCATCTTTGCATCTTCAGACACCACTTTTTTTCCCATGCACGTCGTTAAGTACCACTCGGCTGAACAAACAGTTAGGCGGAGGTGAAAATAACTTACGCGATATTATAGCTTGCCCAGTACTTGTTGTCACGAAGGGCTCTGCTAACGTCTTCATACCTCGTCATCTTCCTGCAGAAAATATATGGGGCGTTGAAAATTTGAACGTCAAGAAATGCACGTACACTTTTTCATTGAACGCGATTGAGGCAAACGTTTTGTTGCGTAGTTTGACTATTAATTTTAAATGATGTAAGTAATAAATCACTATTAGTCTGGACAAAAGGTTTTTTGTAGAGATACAAACAAAAATGCGAGGAGTAGAGAAGGCACCATGTCATTTATTATTGCGGCAAGTATCAGTAAATGGCTATGTTTGGGAGATGCCGCATTCCATCAAATGTGATCGAATAGAATAAGTTATTGAACGTCAAAAAAGACAACATCATTTGTCGGATTCATGTAAAGCATTTTTGTAAAAGAAAGTTTTGCCAGTTGCGCTTCAGTTCCTGTAACTACACTATACATTGTAATCATAGCAACAACATCCCCACCCCTCAGCCCTTCATCTATTACCCTAGCATTTGCAAGTTGTGGAAGTGAGTAAAAACCTGTAAAATATTGAGATGTGCGTTCGCTGGAGAAAGGTAACGATGTAGTGGTTATCTTTAGGGTTGTGTTATGAAACATTATATTGATGTGGTAAACAAAATACCGTAATATGAATGAATTCGGAGAGCAAGAACCAATTGCTAATGCGCCTGCTTTTGCTGTAGCAATTTTCCTTCCAGCGGGGAGTGAGCGAAACTGTTCATATGGTTGCCTGAGGACTAATTCGTTGAAGCTTTGCTGGCTGTTGTTGTTGAGACAGCTCTGGGCTTATAAACGGTAATTATATAAAGCCACACGTCCACATGCGTAGCACAGGTAACAAGTTTTAGCCTGCACGTATACTACACAGGACATTTTACAGATCAACGACCGGAACAGGGGAGACACAGCAGCTGTGGCTGCGACTAAAGCCGATCCATAACATTACCAGCCTGCGAGGTAAAGCTGGCGAAGGCACTTTGATAGAGTGACTTTAACCGTGAGGACTTGTGAAGATTCCTTCAATCACATTAAGTTAGAAGTATTTTTGTGTGGCGTCAGTTCTGTCGTTCAAGGTAAAGAAAAGGAAAAATATAGTTCCCCATTGCACGGACAATTACAGTGCTTCTCACGCCATTAGGCTAGGACCTAAACACAACTTTGGGTAAGGATAATTTTACGGGCTTAGGTAAAACATCGTGTCACAAGATGGTGCCACAAGCGTTGCTGTTCCCGTATACTTTACTGGCATGTGAAAATCCTAACACTTATAGGGCGAGAGGAAATTAACACAAACTTTCGAGACAGCTCCCATTCGAACAAATCGAAATAAGTTAGGGATTGATGTATTGAATCATTGCTATTGTAAGAAGTATCTTTGCGGCCATTTGCATCACCCAATTCATGCTCATAAGTACGTGAAATATTGTAGTTGTGGAACTGACTCAGCTTCAGGACGTAATGCGCATGAATGTCGTTTGAAGGTGACAAAAGACTTAGCTTAGCCAACGTGAAAAAATGTTCCAAAAGCCAGCAGAACTTTTATTTCAAGTTTTTTTTTATCACTGGCTTTACTCAACCATAAAGTATAACAAAAACATGCACTTTTCGCCACTTATTTTGGTGGCATCGTCAGTACAGAAATGGCAAGAAAGTGGAGAATACATCCTATTTATGTATAAAACTGCCGTAAACATCCGGCAGGGGGTCATGGTTCGAATTGCACACAGATCGACTGCGACGGATAAACGATGATTCCACAAATTTTATTCGGTCTCATCGGTGTTCCCGTGGTAACGTGGCTATATAATCGAAATCGAACATGTGTCCTTTTTTCATGCAATGATCCACCAGTTCCGTCTTTGCACGTGTGGCATGCAGTGCTTTCGTAGCGTGCCTTCTGTGTTCCTTGAGGCAGGCGAGACGTCGCCGCCTCATCTCGCGAGTGTAGCTGGCATCACAGTCTGAGCAGTCAACCTTGTTGACGACGCCACTTTTTAGTCCGGAGGCCTGCGGTACTGTGGCTTCGGGAGCACGTTTGCCAGTGTGTATATGGGTTTGGACGCAGTTCGGACACTCAAAGGCCGCAAAGCCCTGCGCACTGCGTTTAACATATCGTGCACATATGGCATGCACACAAAGGAAGCCGGCCTTTCGGTAGCGGTCGATCTCGTAGAATTTTTGCATGTGGCGTCGCGTATCATTGGCAAAGCGCTGAGGGCAACTCTGTTGATTCAAAAGAGTTGCAAGATTAGCTATTTCTTGCTCTCATCAATTTCTGCGTGGACGACAGTGCATCGCAACGGGACGGGGGCGTACACCGCGGCATATTTGTGTTCTGTAGGGTGGTGCAAGTCAAATCAGAACCCACTCCCGCTATCGCAAGTTTTGCGGCATACGTCTGCCTCCACTGAACCTCCTTCGTTCTGGTCTACCAGCGCATCTAGAAAGGCTAGGCTGCCACTGTTTTCCATTTCGCATGTAAATGGAATGACATGATGGACAGCATTAAGCGCCCCTTGCATGGTCATGCAGGTCTTTATTTTCTACAATGACAAAAGTATCATCTACATAGCGACAGTAGATTTTTACAGGGAAGGGCATAGACGTCATCACAGTCGTTTCCACGTGGTGCGTTAACATATAAGCCACGATTACACAAAGAGTACTGCCCATCGGGACGCCTTCTATCTGGTGATATGTGGTACCGGCAAACGTGAAATATGTTTGGTTAAAACAGAACCTAAGCAACATTATGATGTCATCGACAGTCATTGAAGTGCGGCTTTCTAACGCACGGTCATCCTGCAGCCGTTTGTCAATAATATCTGTAGCCAATGCCATCGGCACATTTCGTGAACAAGGACACGACATGAAAATACACCATAATATTCTCGTAGAGAAGCTGCTGCTGAGGTACCGCGGTAACAAATTGTTTAGAATTGTTGCCAGTGAACGCGTTTCGTTTCGCAAGTGGCTTCAAAATTTCAGCCAATAACATTGACAAGTTTACAAAAAAAAGTTGAACTATTAGTCAACGTGCATGCAGAGCAACCATGTTCCCATACATGCGCTAAAGTAATCACTTGATGCACACCTCTTGTGCAGAGCTGTTATGCATGAACAGAAAAGATGGGAGACATTAGGAGACAATAGGAGATGGTACGCACGACTATGCGTGTATTCGCCAAGCACATAATCAACACATCGTTTACATTTTAAAAATTCGCTTGAACACAATGCTGTTTCCCTACTGCACTAACCTATGACCCACAGGACAAAGGAAGTTAAAATTTATCGTAATCCCTATATGTTAATGCTTACAGCATGATTACAGCACAAAGTATCTACACTTGGTTCGTGCAGCCTGTAGACGGTTCCAGTGTTTGATGACCCTCGGCTCTCAACGATCCTCAATCCTGGTGTAATGGCGGCGGCAGCACTATAATTGTCGATCTTTATCGGCTATATCGTGGTTTATCGGCAGGTCAGCCTTCTATATTTCGCTAACAAAACTACCCCAGTTGCAGGATTGTTTCAGACATTGAAGCACTCTGATATTGAAAAGCACTCGTATTCAAGCAATCAGGTTTCTTAGGTGGCAAAATAAGTGATAGTGTGCCTCATTTATTCGGATCAATTATTCGATTTGCCATGCTACACGCTATGATGGGAGTAAGGAAGAATTGGAAAAAGAATTACTTTGCCTTCATTGCCCTCAAAGCATTGGCCGAAGTTACTCACCACACCACGCTGAACTCCATCAACAAATAATAAATTAATGATAATATTACTACTACTACTACTACTACTACTACTACTACTAGTAGTAGTAGTAGTAGTAGTAGTAGTAGTAGTAGTAGTAGTAGTAGTAGTAGTAATCAATCATTTATTTACCGTGACCAGGAACAACCATAAGGTCTGAGCGCTGGCCGACTCATACACTATAATCAAAACCAAAAATGCAGGAGAATACAAGTAAAAAACAATTAATAAAAGAAACAATTTTTAAAGGAAGAGTGTACATACAACAAGTCTCAACGCTCAACAATGGAATAAAGAAACGATAAAAAAATGGAAATGAAAGTGGATTAAATATAAGAGGTAATAGAAGGTAATGCGAAGGTTGTGGATCGTTCCCCGCCTGCGGCAAGTTGTTTTTTTCATCCACTTTCATTTTCATTGATTTATCGTTCTTTTTTCGTTTATTAAGCACAAGTAATTTCCCCGATGTTGTCCTTGGTGTCAGTGTTTGTTGGCTCCTTATGATACGACTAATAAAAATCGGGCCCCTCGGTTAATCCCCTTTATTCTCGTTTATTACATAACGAGGGTCTAGAATCCGGCAACATTGATGCCTCCAGGTAGCATGTATGGATCTATTGACCGGCTGCCTTCACCCAGAAAAATCACGTTCTCGTAATGCCTGCGGCAGAAAGAATGTTCCACATCCGCCGCCAAGGTTTGTAAATGGTGGCGCTGGCTAACACTCCCTGGGTTCTACTAGGAAACATAAATACCCAAGAACGTGGATGGGGAAACGGCGCCGCGGTGGCTCAATTAGTAGAGCATCGCACACGTAATGCGAAGGTTGTGGGATCGTTCTCCACCTGCTGCAAGTAGTTTTTTCATCCACTTTCATTTCAATTAATTTATTGTGTCTATATTTCATTTATTAAGCACAAGTAATTTCCCCTATGTTGTCCTTGGTGCCAGTGTTGGTTGGCTTCATCTGGCATACTTTTGTGGCACGGAAAATTGCGCATGATCAAGAAGCTTTGGACAATGTATAACGCTACGGAGCTCCTTAAAGAGGAACAGAATATCTCATTTATCACGTATTTAATTTGTAGATGTGAGTCGGAGTATATTTGGTAGGGCTGGACAGCGGTAGCCAGAACGACGAAAGCGGCCCTTCAAAATAGATTTAGACTTACTCTGGACACTTTCATGAGGTCAAAATTAGCACATTCCGCCCCAACTTCAGAGGCATACTCTAGTACTAAAAGGCACATTGTTGAATACTACTTCATAAAGTCAACAGCTAGGGGTGTAGAAGTCATGCGGTATACGAAGAACAATTCTAAATGTGCGAAGGGTACGTTGTTGCGCCCGCTTAGCGTGTGAAGGAAAGCTTAGCTCTTCATCGAAGTACACTTCAAGATATTTAATTTCATCCACCCTGGGCAGTGGTTCATTCCGAAGGATGTATGAAAGTGTCACGTGGTGTGTTTTCCGCGCCTAACTTAATACCATAGTTTTGGAAAGGTTTAAAAGCAGTTTATTGTTTATGCACCAGCCTGAGGATTATAAAACGCCTTTTTGGAGGACAGTGCAAGTGCCAACACTGTTGACAGCCCTAAAATGTTTAGGTCGTCACCATATAGAAGGAATGAAAAGTGTTGAATTGCTGACGAAATGTTATTTACGACCAGTAAGAAGACAAGAGGGTCAAGAACAGATCCTTGAGGAACTCCGCTAGGGACCTCATAGCTAATAGAACTCTGTCCGTTAATGCCAACCGAGCACGATCTATTCCTTAGGTAATTTGATACTATACGGCAGTGATGAAAGAAGGTATGTTCATTTGTGTGAGCATTGTAATGAGCTCATGGCAAACTACATCAAACGCTTTGCATACGTCAAAGTAAAGATCGTCTTTTGGTAGCTACTATGTACCACAGTAGAAGCATGGGTATGAATGTAACCGAGTTCGTTGATGGGGAGCAGCCTGATACTGAACCATGCTGATCATCTATTAAAATGTTCTTAGCAATAACAGAAATCAGGAAACGCGCAATACGGACTCAGACACTTTTGACGCATTTGACGAGGATAGATATAGGTCAGTAGTTAGTAACTGCACTTCTAATAACCGATTTTTGTACAGGCACTACCCGTGCAGTCTTCCAAGTGCTAGAAAACGTACTATATTTTAGAGGAACTGTTGAAGATGCGTGTGAGAACAACTCTGTTTCTATACGTGTTAAGCAGTGCGGGAGGGATACCATGAAAACCGCAGGGGAGGAAATGTTTGAGGCGCTTTTATACACTCGAAAACAAAGTCTTCATTGACTGATGGCGTGTACACCGCACCAGATTAAGAAAGAAGGTTACTTGAAGTAGAAGCATGTGTTACGCCAAATAAGTAAGAGAAATGTTCTGCGAAGGCATCAACAGTGTTCGAGACGACATTGCCATTGTCATCAACACGACACATCTTCGGCGCTCTCTTGAGAAGAGCGAGGGAGCACGTAGCTCCACAAATATTTTAAATTGCGTGTCACGTTGGCTTTAACACATCCGTTATAGTTGTAGCAATCATCGTTATAATAAAATGTGCAAAGCCTGCGGTAGCGCCTAAATTCAGGTTTCGAGTTATCTAGGCTTGTCTGCACAGTCTTTCAGTTTTAGTGCCGTTTTCTTGAGTTCTTCAGAAAACCAATGAGGGAACTTTGACATTTGGGCGTTTTTGTAGGTATAAATATGCGCATGCCATCTTCAGTGACTTTCGTAAACAAATTAAATTGTTCATCAACATCAGCTGTCCCATGCACGAACGACCACCCAGCGTTTGAGAGATAGTGAAACAAGTCAACGTAGTCTAAAAAAAAAATGTTGAAGCTGCGCTTCGTGTTGTCATACAAGCGGATTCTGTGTTTCTGTGCTGCCACAGTTAAAGAAATAAGGGGGGGGGGGGGGAGGGGGTGAAACATGTCTGGAGCAACCAGATAAGAATTGCTACGCATGACGGAAACAGTATCAAGATTTGTGACGGAACGAAAGGTAAAAGGCAGGTTTCACATAGATCTATTAGAAGATGACCACAAGACATAATATTTGACGAAAAAACTCACTCAATTTTGCGCGTAAGCCTCGAATATTTTGGTAGAAGATGCATACGCCTGCTGCGTCACTGATACGTCATTTTCCTTTTGTCCATCTTTCACTGTCTCCTCTGTTTCCTGCTCCTCGCACAAATTCATGCTGTTGTGGAGTCCACTACGAAAATGCTTGAACAAGCAAGACCTAGCCACAGACAAGAATCGCTGAGACAGGTGAAAGCGTCCTCGGAGACCTCGACGTCGAACGAAGTGTACGTGTCGTATTTAGTCCTCAGCCGCTTAACGGACGATGGTGTAGAGTCCACAGAAGAAAGATGGGCAGCCAGTTGCGAACTTGTTGGGTATGGCGAGAGTTCTGACACGAAAAGTGCTTTCGTTCTTGAGTGACGTCCAGCAGCTACAACAGACGTGGTGTCAGATTATCCGATGCTCTGGTCTGAAGTCGCCTATTTGCCGTTTATTTGGAGTCCGGTGCAACAGCAGTCAGCGACTTACAGGAAATTGGCTGATGGTGAGCAAAGCGTACACTCCATACAGGCTTAGACGTGCTGATTGCTTCCGCCACACACTTTCCTTAAAGGGACACTAAAGCGAAACAATAAATCAGTTTATACTAATGAAGCATTGTTTTAGAACCCTGCAGACAGTCATTTAAAAAAATATCTTGAATATTAGATGAGAAAATGAAGGTCCAAGTATCAGTATTTGAATTTCGCGCCGAAACCCCAGCGCTCGTACGTGAGCGTGACGTCAGGGATTCCAAAGTATGTTTTCGCATTTGGGCCGCGTTGGCTGAATAAAGGTTCCCGAAACTTGCCATGTTTAATAGTTGGTTCCTTTAGAACACAATGTAGTCAGTCTGTACCGCTATATATAATTAGTAGGCCCTAGAAGAGGCCATCAAAATCCAAGACGTCACAGCCCCAAGGTGCGGGAACTTAAGTAGGCGTCGTCACCCATATTTCGTTCTTGCGCTTTTTCTGGCTTACCAAACGTCTTATCGTTGTAAGAGTGGTGTTTTTGGTGTTGTAGAACGGTAATTTACTGACGCAGAAGAAATCATTCTTCACTTTAGTGTCGCTTTAAAGGCATTACGCTGGACATCCGCATGTCGGAAGCTTGAGGCTCGCGATCAGAGGCGAGTTAGTCACGGCGAGAGCGTGCCGCTGCTCGGAGAGCAGCGACAGTCTTGGTGTGGCGAGCGTGGTCCCGTCCCCTCTCCCTCCGAAGCCTATCATTGTTTTCACGTAGCGCGGCCACCTCGTCATTTATAGGAAAGAAATTACCCCCAGCGCGTCGAAAAGTGGAGAAAGGAGGTGCAGTCACGTGGGCTGGCCATGAAGGTCGCCCGGTACGGAACCGGTACCCGGCCGGGTAGGCAGGGGGAGCCACCGGCATGGCGGCAGCCCGCCTTTCAGTAGTATCTCCGTCGGCATTTCGGCAAGGATTGCACACAAACAGACGCTCACCAGGCTTCAGCGCCTGCAGCTTCTCGTCGGGCAATGTGACGTACTTCACGTGCACACGATTTTTACAGAAATCGCGTCTGAGTTATTGCTGCTTCCCGAAGAAAAGGTTGCGAGCACATAACACATCCGTGTTTACTGGCCGCAGCAATAATAATAATAATAATAATAATAATAATAATAATAATAATAATAATTCTAACAACGTACGGAAGTTGTTCGTAAATCCAAAGCGTCCCGTCCACAATTGGTGTCCCAGGAACGAAGAGCTTGTAATCCAAGATGAGCACCTGACTGTTGCATCTGCATGGATTACAAGGATAGATAAACACTGATATTCTTCTTTTTCGCGTTCATTTACAGTAACACAAAAAGCCTAAACCAAGAAGCTGAACATTTGACATATAAAGGATGTTTCACGTAATTGAACCAAGGATTAAAGGAAGTGGTTAGCCGCAGAAGAATGGAACCAACGGGTATGGCTTGCAGTCGTGTTGCACTCCTTAGAGTACTTTTTATATTGCGCTTAATTAGTTCATTAACTAAGATGAATTGTGTAAAATTTTGAATATCCCCTTTAGGGCCAAGTGCGTTTCGTTGCGTTGTAGAGGGTATTCAGAAACGACCGATCCATTTTTTTGCGGCAACGTATGTACACTCGCGGACAGAATAAAATGGACCACGGGATCTCCGAAAACGTTCAATTCCCGAGCAGCCTGTAGCAGTAAAGGCACGTTTATAGTCCGACGTTATCGGCGCGCGGGCGAGCGTCGTTCGCGGTCAGTCACGCTACGTCGGTTGCGCTGCGCCAGCCGAGATGCCATCCCCTCTATACTGCAACGCGTGCGCCGTCAGCTGACATCTTCGGAGCATGCGCATAACGTTCGGCAAGTTGCGCGCTGTCCGCAAAAGCCGTCTGCGTAGTTGTGCTGGCGCCTTTTTCTTTGCGCGCAATGCATTGTGGTGCGAGAGTTCCGCCGACTCCGACGCGCGAATGGCTCAGGAGCCATATCGGCGGCGGGCCCGTCGGGGCGCGGCGGAAGCCGCCGGTTACGTTGGCTGCGCCGGTGCGCCCGACTGTAGAGGGGTCGTTTTCGCCGACGTGACGTAGCGTGCGCGCGCGCGGACGTTACGTCGGACTATAAACGGCCCTTAACCAGTAAAACTGCCCACGACAACGTTGTTAGCATATTCTAGTCGAGGTCCAAAATGCAAATACCAGATTGCGTTGTGAGGTTGCGGAGATATTCAGCTTTTTCTTAGATTTCATGGTCCGTAATATTCTGTCCGCGACTGTACATGCTGATTGGTGATTTTTTGGGGCGTTTAATGAAAGCCCGCGAAATATGAAATAAAACCAGGTGACTCTGCTCATGCGCTATCGAAGTGCAGTGCTCTCAACCACGCTTCGTGCAAACGAACCGCGCGCGCGGACCGTAGCGAAGTCAGCGGCAGCGACTCTAGGCATCGGCTTCACAATGCGTCAGCATCTTTCGCGATGACGAACAGAAAATATGGGCCGTCATCCCTGATAATCGATAGGCTTGACGCACGGCTGTGAGTGCTGCAATGGGCAACCAGCGCTGAAGCTTCGCGTGCCGACAGCAGCGCCGTAACACACAGCCTAGCGAGCGGTAGACACAGTTTCCAGTAGCACACGCAGTGATTTCGTGTCAGCAAATTCACCGATTGTCTTGAGTCACACTTTTCACGGCTCCTCAAACGGCAGGGAACCGACGTGCTAGGACGTAGCAGCGCATGCGCTCTACGCAGCGCGCATGGCCATGGACAGAACTTGGCTGGCCGCATCGGGCTAGACAAACATTGATACAGGCGCACGTTTCTTATCGCTAAATATGTCGTGCCATCTTCGTAGCCTCCCTATCGGACGGTTTCAGCATATTTTAGTAACGCATGAAAAATGTCGTAGCGCCTCCTGGCCAGCGCTGGTTGCCCATACGATACCGCACGAGCGCAATCACGTGGTTGTATTTCATATTTCGCGGGCTTTCTTTAAACGCCGATAAGATTGCCTCCTTCCGTCTTACTCACTGCATTGCTTCGGGGGGAGGGTAGGGAGGTGGGGCATTCTACTGTGGGCGGCCCGGGTGGCCGCGCGCGCTCGGCCGGGCCGCTGTATCTTTAAAGGCATCTGCGACGGGTACAGAATCCGCGCTGCGCCGTGTTTTCGAGACTTAGTTCGCGTTAATGCGAGCGGCAGCCCGAAGGTCAATTTGCTCGCTGCTGCTGCCGCGTTTACTCACTGCGGCGTTTTAGCAACGAGTTTCTACGGTTATTGAATGAGATGTGTTCATGTTTGCTTTTGCGTGCACTACACCTTGCTTGTTAATTTAGTTAACATGCCTATGTTTACAAGTTCATACGGCCAGTAAAACTATCTTCGTATATCCATCCAATAATTTGCTATCGCTATCGATGCTTCGCCTTTTGGGCGAAACTGCGAGTTTGTTACCTCGACATCTGATATGTCGAATTTCCAGCACACTCTCACCGCCAAGAGGCACTTACCTTCCTACCAGCATCCGCAGTCCCCCTTACTGTCTTAGCAACGCAAAATCCTCTTAATCTCAAGCGACAGCGCTCTTGTCAGGTCCTTCTTTCAAGCGGATAGATCTTGTATACGTATTGATGGATTTCGCCATGTAACAAAACATAATAGCTCGGGTCCCGAACGCGACTCTGTCTGTATGTATAACGTGAACGCACCGTGTACTTGCCGCAGTGCGGTTTCGAGTAAGGGAACCACCAGTTACTCGGGAGGGTGGTTTAGAGATTTTTTTTGGTGCTACCTTTACGTATACCTCGTGAGTCTTTCGCAGAGACCCCTGTGCAATTTCTGCCTCGCGCGTGCATTGAGAAAGTTGCTAAGACGGGAGGGGTCTACGGCCTTCCGAACGCCCCTAAATATGTGGTGTCTGTGGGTAATACTTCAGACGAACTTCAGTTTGGCCTAGTTGGTATTTACTGCATATCACATTGACCGCAAATACAGACGGGGAAAGCCGTCGCTTTTGTGTTCTGCTGTCCCCGTCTTTATTTGCGGTCAATATGATTTGCTGTGTGTAATACACTGTCCACGAATTGCGTGCAGTCTATTTATTGGCAGACGGTATGGCGCCGTATGGCTGGCTGCCGCTGTTGCTTGTGGGCTTGTCAGCGGACAACAGAGGTCCGTCACGTGCTCAAGGGTGTACGCGTGTATATGTGTGGTGTAATGCAAGGGCGCGACTTCAAACAGCGGGGGAGGAATCCCCCTTTCCCTAGTCCCTGATTAAAATGGGCACGGCCAAGACCTTGGGAGAAATTGTGTGATAATTGGGTGACCTTGATTGGATCGTCACCAATCTCTGCCGTTCCCCGACCGAGGGTACGAGGGCAAGGAGAAGTTACTTAAGTGCGGGGCTTAGACCTTATTAATTAGTCTAGAAGCTGAGCCTATAATCTGCTGAGAAGTAGTCGAGGGGCTATAGTGCCGTCCAGTATCGCCTGGGCCGCCCAGCCACGTCTGAACTCCGAGTGACTAGTTGACGTATAAGCGACGACAAACCAACTTCTGCAACAAAGTTCACAGTAGTACCCCACAAGTTAGCGCAGCCTGCTCGAGGGAGGTTGTGAGATCTAGAGCTCCGGCGAAACCTAGCCCAGCAACCGCTTCCGCCTCAAAAGATCGACTCGCCAGCGTTGTTCGGGAAAACTCCACCATCGACTTCACAGTTTATGGACTTGCTACTGCTGCCCGGCCATGCGTATGTCATCCTTTGTTTTCTTTGAACTGGTAATTGCTCGTTGTATTCCTTTTGTCATCATCATTGATCTATACTAAGTGAATGTGTGTTGGTGTTCTGGTGTCATTTTTTTATTAATTGTGCATTGTGGTGAGTCGGTGCATATCTTCTTTTTTTCCTCCAGACTCTGACCCCCCCCCCCCCCTTTTCCTTTACTGTGTTTCCTTGAGTACGGAACCACCAACCGGCTTGTGTGAACTTGTGTGACCAGTCGACGGTGAATCAAGACGTGACAGTACTTCTACTCACGTTCCGATGTTCTCCCTGCCAATGAGACGGGCCCACTCGAGGCCCGTGGTAGCCAGGCGGCTAGCCACAGCGGCGCTCACCCAGGTAAAAGGACCGCTCTCTGGCACCACAAACTTCCACAGGTCTGCGTTGTCGTTCACGATTGACGTTTCCGTGATGGCCTGCAAGCACCACAGCTCCTCACTTGGAGCGACCACCATCTTCCTTGCGTGCAGCACAACGTACGACACCTCATGGCCGCCACTATGCACTAAGCGTCTCAGCTGAAATGCGGCACTTTGTTTCGTCCCCACGAAACGTCTGTTCAAGTTTTGCTGCTATTTTACTACTTCAATAAAAGAGCTACTACCCCAATACAACCCTTTAGCCTCCAAGATCTACCTATGTTGCCAGTTCCTATCGATATCGCGAAGGGCGTCTCTTATTCAAATGCCCTGCAATTTCTTTCCGTTTGGTCACCTGACGAAAATGAGTCATGCACGGTAGTTCATTAGACCACGAACTGCATATTTTGGGTGCTAACCCACATCAAATCGCAGGTTACAGTGATTTCATTCTTACCTATGTGTTAATATAATATTTGCAGGTTTATTGTATTTTAATGAGGGCACGCACTTTCTCAGAATACATCTTTCTTACATGGTTTATTCTTTAAATGCGAAGGACAAACGTTGCATTTGTGAAATTGATCCACACCTCACGTAATACCTTTTGACTAGGGGCCTTTGAGGTAACAAGAAATTAGAATAAATAAAATATGTAATATTGCTTTGATGACGACAAAAGATTGTTGTAGTAAAAACAGAAGCGACATTCTATAACGTTTTCCCAGAGAGAATTTCAAGGTGAAATAAACAAAAAATGAAGCACATAATGTTTATCATTTAATTGAAGGGTTGTGAGAACCACCGTAATCTTTTGAACGTGTTTCACGCCTGTGTACCATAATTTTTGTGAAGATGTTTACGCTCAGACGAATATGCGATTTTATATGTACGACTGCAAGGCAAGCACTGAGACCTTGCAGTCCACTCTACGTCCGAGGGCTCATGCACAGTTAGAATCTCAGAGAAATAAAAATCTACATAGAATTCTCAATCGAGAGCAACACATCGTATTTCAGCTACTGGCATCGGTAATTACCTACAGAAGTGAATGCCCCGTCTCGACAATACAGTTTCAGCTTTTTGAAGGCAGGGTATTAGATGACTTCTTGCGGGGTTGGTTTATCTGGGATCCTGTACATCTTTTATCTTATCTTTTACATCATTACCCCTTTTATCGCCCTCGCCGCTGGGAACGCGGCGGAGAGGGCAGTAGAAGGATAGCATAGCTATTTAACACGCTTGCATGGGTTCCTCCTTGTCTTGCCCCGAAGAAGGAGCGCGCACGGGGACCGGCAGGATGCTGAAGCTGGACTGCCACGAGCCATACTTGCACCCGTTTGTGGCATCCAACCAGCTAACAAGAACATGTTCGATTGCGTCCCGATTGCGATACGTGATAGCAAACTGGTCTCGGGGCATGTTGATAGGCGATATCAACTTGAGGCCATAGATGCCCTTATCACATCGATAATCCGTGTGTTTGGGGGTTCATTGATCAAATGCTTTATTTGCTTCGTCACAGTACAGCGTTGAGGGAGGCGTAGGGCAAAGCCGTTCAAATGATGGCTTGAGGGGTCTTTCGGCGTCTTTGTCAATAATTACAGCCACTGAAAAGCAGCACAATATCACAGCACTCAATTTTCTTTGAAATTTACACATTGTTGTAAATAAATATCGACGTTAATGTCCCCTGTGACGATCAAAGGCACCTTCGTGCCTGTGTCGTTGTCGTAGCCTGGAATTACACTTATGGAGGGCAAACTGAAATAAACGTTATGGCCTCGTTCACGTGCCTACCCCCCTCATTCTTCCTACCAACGCATCGAAGCGTCCCGTTTGTCGCACCCCCCCCCCCCCACGCTCCCCCACCCCCCATCATTTGGAAGCGCTTTGTTTTTTCCCAAAATTAGAAAGCCACAGCTTTTTTTCTTTTTCTTTTCTTTGATTGAGGAGCTTCTTGACTTCCTCTGGGCCCTACTCGGCGAGGCAGAACTCCACATGAAACGTGGAATAGTCGCTGAAGGACCGCTTCTGTTTAAAGTAAATGCATATTGCTCTCGATACGTTTGCGCAAGCACACAGGTAGAATATGGTCAATAATCTTATATTTGTGTACTTTAGTTGATGTCGTCATCAGAAGACAGCGCCTCTAGCACTGCTGTGAACGTCTGCGTTTCCAGTACACAATGGTACATCGTGGGCTGTAATACGCGTGCACGGACCGGTTAACATTTCCTAATAGCTTCATGACAGCAATCCTAACGTCAAAAGTAGGAATTAGTTTTTAAAAAGTACATGATACGAACTACAATTACAGGAGGATGAAGGACAAACGCGCCCGTTTAAACAGCGGCTGGTGTGCCTGTGCATGCACCGCTCATGTGACTCGCAGCTCTCGTAGACATGACGGGCCACCTCTCTGCGTTGCGCATAAACAGACACGTTATAGAGCATACACATCTAACTACATCAACGCGCGATCTTTTGCATTTTTGATGGGTGGGTTCCCGCTAGTGCGAAATCAGCTCACCAGTCCTGCCGACGTAAGGTAGAAGTTGTCCCAGGAGACCAGCTTTCCAGGGTAGGATGACATGGTGATCGTGTGACCCGGGATGATGTGCTCTGAAACGAGGTCGTGAATTCGTGTGGCAAGCCCCACTGCACCCACAGAAGTAGCACAACCTCGCGCCATTTTCATTGCATTCTACTGAATACTTCTGTATTCAATGCACGAGACGTTGGCACTCACGAAAGCACAAGGGCACACGGTGCATGCCGAACTGAAGCAGAAAAACGACCGCATAAAAGGCTCCCATAGTGAAGGCAGTGAATTGTTAACTTAGCCAAACTCCGACGAGCCAATAACTATGTGCTTCTGCGAGCCATCCGCATCAACACGCATCGCTTGTGGTGAAGGCATAAAGCGAACTAACGACTCAGCTTAATATGTGGAATACTTTCATTGCTTAAGGTTAAAAAGCGCAAGTTTTTCAAGTGCTCTGATTCGGGTACGATGAGGGGTTACTTCGGGGTCCATTATTACGGACTCATTTTATGAAACGTTTGTCGTTTCTTACGCGCTAATCATGGAACGTGAGAGGGGCGTGAGACTTTACAGACAAGACAGAGAGAAAGGATGTAGAGGTAGCATCAGAGGTAGCTCTGATCGGCTACCCTACACGGTGGAGAAGGTAAGGCGGGTAAAATAATAAATGACCACAAACGATGTAACCCGCGCAATCAATCATGCGGCATTAGCAGGCAGTGTTTTCAAAATCTACTATGTAGACACGCAGACCCCAATAACTTGAAGAGCGCCAAAATTATAGCCCTATACTCGGACTTACTTCGAAAGTACTGGCCCAGAACTGTCTGCTCCGAAACAGGTGACAAGGTTGTCGCTTATTTATTTGGGACCCTTTGCTAGAGCGCATTTGCGCCCGCCTTAAATTACAATGGTGAAACCGGAAGAAAACTTTCGTCGACAAAAGGAGCACATTGTCCCTAGAGTTAGTTGTCCATATGGGCGGCCGTTTGCTATGGCAAATAGGTAATAAATTCGAAGATCAGGCAAAGCCTGCGTGCTCCTCAGTGACGTATGCATCTGGTGCCCATCGAACTCAGGAAACATAATAGGCCGCTGCTGGTCGCGGCGGTTTCCCGCATTTTTAAAGTACGCTAGCTCTTTAAGAATATAGTGCGTGCAATAAGACAGAGACAGCAATGACATCGTAAGATATGAGCTAGACTATTTCTAAAGCGTAATATACAGGCGGAATATTGCACTAATGACAGGCGGTAATATTAGGCGGAATTATTTCCAGCTTCCTTCTTTGTGCAGCACCAGCGTTTCTTTAAGGCGACATACTGGCCGATTAGCACAAGGAGAAAATTTGTAGAAAATTTGTAATCTCGCTCGGAAACATATGGTATACGAGTACTTGCACGGAATGACACGCGAACGCAAGAAAAAGCTGAAAACCGGATTTCCCGTCCCCAATTTTGCCACATTCTGACAGTGCTATGGTTCATTCACTGACGCTTACTTTCGGAGCTAGAACGCATTTAGAGCATGGTTTCGCTAACATTACAAATCGATGTTTCAGGCAAGACAGTGTAATAGGTGTTCTGTCTTTTTTTTTAGTGGGACGAGCATCGAATGACACTCTTGTTTCTTGCGCAGCGCTTCCGGTTTACCTCCTGAAACGACCGGGGAGGGAATTCAAACTAAATCAGAAAAAAATACAAAAAAATAGCACAGTACAAAATTCATGAGTGTCATTATAGATATGATATGACAGCATCAGTTTAGTTACAAGATGAGTTAATAAAGTGTCTGGAATAATGAGAAATAATTAGAAATCACTGATTACCGCAGAGCAAAGCACAGAATCGTAGGCTTTAGAGACCCGCCACGTGAGCCCGACTTTGGTGAAATTTCTAGAAATCCGGAAGTAGAAAGCGGTAGCATGACGTCACTAATGACATCACACACAATAAAGTGTCATAATATTTCACCGGCTAATTATTGGAAAAAAAATTGCCACTGAGTTCGGTTCGTGCGTTGCGTTCGCCTAAAGGTAACCTAACGAACATCAACGCCCAGGTGCAAGTGCCACTAAGAGACACCTGAGTCAAAGATTTGGGTCGAATACCTATTTTTTTATTTCGCTCTTTTTTTAGCGTTTTTTTGCGGTATTAAGCATAACTATTTTTTGTAACAACTCGTACAAGAACAAAAAGCCCGCGCCTGCTGACAACATCCGCGAGACTGCAATCGCCATGTCAAAAGCTTGTCAGCCTTGTTAACTGAACAAAGCGTTTGCAAGCCGAGCTGACTGAATTGTCTTAATACGCATTTCCGGCTTTACGATGCGCTTGCACTATTGCGATTTCGACAATTATAGTGCGCACTTCGAGAGAAGGGATGGCAGGTCATAAGCGCATACAAACAGGACGCATAACGAAAGAGAGGGTATGCGTAGCATATTTCTAAGCTATACCGTCACTAGAAAATTTGTCGCGAGTTTCTCGTGGTATACGAAATTAAATTTTTGGATTAATTTGCGGAAAGCCTTAGTGCCTGCATTCCTCCCCCGTAGGACCGCATTTAGACAGATAATTGCTGTGACCGCACGAAGGTATTTGGCTAGAAAACAGCCGTGCAAGGTAGCCAACTTGCAGAATTTAGCAAATTGTCCATTCCGTGCTCATTATTGCTACTAAAGGCGGTTAATTTCTGTAGCTGCTTCGACACAGTCGTTCAGAAGTGTTTTTTTAGTGCTATAAGCAGCTGAATGTGTGATTAGTGAATTTGTAAGTGTATGCAATGGTGAAGGCGGCTTTAGTCGGAACGAACACTTACGCATATAGATCTTACTCAAAGGGAAAGCATTTATGAAAAAGGCTATGTGAAAAGTTATGCGAAAGACTCTACTGTGATCAAGCACGCGCTCGGGCGTGCAGGTGAGCACGCGTCTTCTCCGCGAGCCCGGCCGTGGCTGTACATGGCTGTCCGCGCGGCTGAGCGCGTACACCACCCGCGCCCTATCTTGGATATAATACAAGGCGGGTGCAGACATTGTGCGAGCCGTGATGGGTAGCAGCTGCATGTGCGCTGTCTGCCCTGGAGATCGCGTAATCTCATGTTTCGGAGACGCGGTGAATCGAGAAGGTTTTATCACGTAAGCGTTGTAACAGTGGGGGTTCGCAGTCATCGAGTGAGATCTGCTCACGTTTGTCTGTACGCGTGTGGTACCATGCCTCTTAATTAAATTTGTGAATGAATGTTTATTGCAATACACATGGCCGATAAAAAAAACTGCGCACCTTGCTTTTTGTAGTTGTGTAGTTACATTACTATCGCTATCAGTGCTTTATCTTTCGTGGAAAACTGCGGTTTATTTAGTTGTCGGATGCAACTTCTCTATCAGTAAATCTTAAGCGCGCTCTACCAAATAAATAAGTGGAATAAATGGCGTTTTTAAAGATGAAAAGTGGCAAAATTGAGGAAATCTTTTTAAAGTAAGGCCTTAATTAGGTGCTTCATTAACTATAATTGGGCCGTGTGTATTATAGGGCAATGATTGTTTCTTAAAAATGCTTTCAGCAGTTAAAAAAAAAATTACATTTTTGCCCCCCGTGGTTGCTCAGTGGCTATGGTGTTAGGCTGCTGAGCACGAGGTCGCGGGATCGAATCCCGGCCACGGCGGCCGCATTTCGATGGGGGCGAAATGCGAAAACACCCGTGTACTTAGATTTAGGTGCACGTTAAAGAACCCCAGGTGGTCAAAATTTCCGGAGTCCCCCACTACGGCGTGCCTCATAATCAGAAAGTGGTTTTGGCACGTAAAACCCCATAATTTGTTTTTAATTTTACATTTTTCTATGGTGCCCGTGAGAACACTTGGTAATTAAACGTAGCCCTTCATATGCTTCCACAAAATAGAAGTAGGGTCGGTGTTCAAAAGAGGCGGTGCTTTCGTAATAGCTCGCATGCAAGTGTTTGGCTGGTTCATTTTATTCCATCTGACGTCGATTTTTTTTCCTGACGAAGAGATTCTGCCTTTTCTTTTGTTCAACCAGAAAAACAGGAAACCTCCGTAAAATTAGGCACTGACTGCAGGGATTGGAATGACAATACAGGATTGAGCTGTGTGAAAACAGATGGCTCCTGGAGACGTAGCATTGTACATAAGGAGCACGCCAAGTGTTCGAGTTACCTGGAAAAGGTGCTTTTTAGGTCGCTCCAAGATGTTCCTACGCGTTAACACAATCGTTTACCCGCCGCGGTGGATTAGTGGCTCTTGGCGTTCTCCTGCTGAACACGATGTTGTGGGTTTGAATCTCGACCATGGCAGATGCATTTCGGTGGGGTCAGAATGCAAAAACGCTTGTGTACTTAGATTTGGATGCCTGTCGAGGAATTATAGGTGATTAAATTTATCCCCCCCCCCCCCCCAAAAAAAAAGCTACATAGTTCCTCAAGACAAACTACGCAGTTGCCAGACGTTCAATCCCTCGGTACAATCTAAATACAATAGTTTACTCGATTGGTTTGTCCCCACTGCTGTCGAAGCCGCAACTAACGAATTTCTCACAACGTAACAAGAGCGCCCCTCATATAATTAAGCAAACAGTGTGTGTACACAGTAGGAAGCGCGACCGTATTTCCTGAGAGGACGTGCGCGATGGGATCGGTGGAGCAACGAAAAACCTTTGTAGAGTACTTTGAACGCACTAGCGCGCGATGTCAGATGGTTGCGCGACGAGTGCGGCGAATTTGGGTTGATGACATGCTTCGCGCTGGCTGTTGCCAGCGCTTGAATGACGTGCAAAGTTGGATCACGTGACGGACCGTCTGCTTCAGCGCGGTCGCGTCCTTCGTTTTATTGCTGTATATAGCAATTATATGGAACCTTCAATTTCTCTACGTGAAGGCAGCAACGGCCCTGATGAAGAGAAATGCCCTTTCAAAGCGTTGGATTCAGCGACACTCCTACTTGGCCCATTATTCATCACGATGGAAATTCTCTTTACATATCAAATTTCTGTACAGTGGAACACAAAAAGAATATGAAGTAACAGAAAAATATAAATAGAAAACAGATCTTTTTCTGTGCCTCATAATGGATAATTGTTTTACTAATACATCTTCTGTAAAATAAAACAAAATATATTACTAAATTAACAGAAAAAATTAAAACAGACAGCAGCACTCTTTCTGTGACACAAAACACATAACTTTCTTCTAACGCAAAATTTATGTTAATGTCAAACAGAACGAACTTGTTAAATAACAGAAAACGCAAAAAATAGAGAACAGAGGTTTTCAGAAATTTTCTGGCAAGGCAGCTGCCAGAAAATTCGTTTTTTTAAGGAAATATTTTTTTACAGCGTATAGTCTCGTAGTCTGATATAATGCAGCGGCCTGTCTGCCCTAAGCATGATTGGTCGCACATGAAAGGTATTCTATAGATAATGATGTCTGCACATTCTAAATATATATTTGCGTACTTTATTTCGCACGTCTTCTTGGCTAGTGTCATCACCCTCACGTTCGGCTTCCTGGCTCCTTCGGAGTCAACTTCAACACGCCTGTGCAAGCTCTGACGCGCTTAAGCACCGATGCAGGTGCGAATATTATTTATCTATATTTGGACGATATGTGTAGCAGCGCTGCAGGAAAAAAGCAGCGTAGCACATGTGCAGATACTTAGCGACCTCACCAGAAGCCAGGAGCCAAATCATCTGAAAGGTGCAATTTAACACTTTAGCAAGGAGGGAATACATGAACGTGAACGATTTGAAATCGGTAAACAACTTCGCGAGTATGGAAATTCAGGATTTCGTGCTAGTGCTAGTAGACAAGGGTGCTAAGCATGCGGTTCGGCCACCGCCAGTGCCTGCTGAACTGGCGTAAATCGTATATAGTATTGTAAACAAGGTACCAGAAAATGAGACGGAAATCTGCATTTCTAATACATCACGTCCTATAAAGAATGGAATTGGCAAGAAAAGAAAAAAACGGCAACACACCAACAATAACATTCTTAAAAGAAAATGAGCTAAGACTACTGGTGTCACATAAAACCGGCACATTCGTCATCATTTGTGGCTATGATTGCATGAAGAAAGGTGGTAAAGCAATAAAATATTTAAAGGAGTTCACCAAGCTGGCAACAAAATGCTTGCAGGAACGAAAAAATAAATTTGTCTGGCAGTGTGAAGAAGCTGAATTGAAAAATAAGCCAAGAAAATTAAAGCCCCCCTTCCCCCCCAACCCCGCCAGCGAGATAAATGTAAAACCATTTTTTCCCATAAAAAACGCATAAGGAAGGTAGCTCTTTCCGTGGCATAGTTCAAGACAGGAACCTGGCGACGTTTTTGCAGCGATCACTTTGCGTTCTCATCTGGGAGGACCCGTTACACGTCCGGCACTTGCAAGAAGTGCCTTCCCGTAGATGCCAAAGACCGTTTCTATGTTTCACAAGAACCCACCTTTCAAGCAGTAGAGGAATGCATCGATGCCTACAGGACTGCGAAGTTCCAAAACCAGTGTGGACTGAGTGCTAATTACTTTTATTGCGATTCCTTTTACGAGTGAGCGCGGCCGCACGGGCTCTATCTTGCAAGCGATCTGCGATGGGGACAGATTCTACATGCACCGAGGGTTGATAGCTTCGTGTGCGGTGTGTTCTCGCCGCTTAGTTCGCGTTGAAGCGAGCGGCAGCACGAAGGTGAATTCGCTCGCTGCTGCTGCCGCGCTTCCTCACTTCCGTGTTTTGACAGCGAGCGTCCGTGCGGTCATCGAGTCAGATACGTGTTTACGCTTGCCTGTGCGCGCGCAACACTATACTTGTCGATTTAGCTAGTAAGGGAAAGTTTACAAGTTTATACGGCCGATAAAACGACTATCCTTAAGTTTCTATACCTTGCTATCGCAATCGCTGCTTCGCCTTTCTACTGAAACTGCGACTTTTACAGCGCACTTCCGCGGCATTCAGCTTGGCTGTTCTTGTTTTACGCAACAGTGCTTGTTATTTGTTTCGATTAAGAGTTTTATCAACTTATGAGAATAACAGGTGCTTCTCAGTGCCTCAAAAATAGAAAGCATAGCACCTTCTAAAGAAGCTATACTGTCGTCAAATCCGGCGGCTAATTTTAAAGCGTGCATATACATGTAGGGAAAAAATTGCTGGCTCTCCCGTAATCGAGAGTAGATGTAAGCATGAAATAGCTAACGGCAAAGCAGATTGGTTGCATATCATGCTAGCCAAAATTTAAAAATGGGTGTAGTTCATGTTCGTAATGGACACCCCACCGCATCACACCGCACTACGCCATACTGTGCACGGGTCCATACGGACGCAATAATTTCCTGTCACAGACAGAACCTCATTGCGGGCATCGTCTTGGTCAAACGGCCGTTCGAGGCGCTCCGAACGCTGCCTGTGCGCCGGACACGCCGCGGAACTCTCGGACGGCTGGCGTGGAAAAGAGCACTCAGCGCCAAAGGATGACAGTCAAGTGTACAGTGCCCTGTATCTGTTTTTTGAACGTCGCTATTGGAAATGGCAAATGGAACTTCAGCGTGTTAGAAGTTACAGCTCGAGTAATATCGTGAACAAACATTAGGAAGAACTCGGAAGCAATATCTTTGCAACTTGTTTGGGAAGTAACTAGCGTATGTAATGTGCTCTTGACTGGGCTGCCCGGATCATGTCGTTTTGTTCTCGCAACTTGCCCGGATGTTCTCTTTTGAGTGCCCGGATAACGGCTCTGGCTCTTGGATCAAGGTCACTTGAAGGTCGCTTACAACGGAGGCTAAAAGCTTTTCATGCTTAATACCGAGTACCACTCTCGAGAGTGAAGCAGTCGGATACGCGAAGCGCCATGTACAGGACTTATGCAGCCGGCCATGCACGTGGCACAAATACATCTCTCGTAAATCTGTACATCGTTTACTTGATTTGGACAAGCGAAGGAATATTCTCGTAGGCGTTCAGAATTCATAGGCATGTATGCGTGTTTTTTTAAAACTTTCTTGCGAACAAGGGGCCCACTCGCGTGTATCGCATCGTTCGGTACAGTCTGATCGTTATATTTGACCGTCTGCAGCCATGAAATATGGTGGCATTATCTGCTTATCTTTATGCTGCACATACGTTTCTCACCTATCTTACCAGCAGCATTATTTGTGGATTGATCCCTGTAGTGGATTTAAAACAGAAGTTTTATCGCCCACACAATGTAAGGCCTTCGAAATCAGCGTGGACCTTTATTAACCAGCACGAGAAGCGTATCGTCCCGCGTAGTCATGTCTCTTTTATAGTCGCCCCACTACAGTATTACCCAGACAACGAACTTTGCTGTTTTGATCATAGCAGATGTCCAAAGAGAACAAAAGAGAGAAAACAAAACAGCGCGAAACTATACCAAATGAGGTTGGCTGAAATAATTTTTTTTAGTAGTGTAATGTTCGCGTAATTTTTGGTCCTGCTTGTATCATGAGTAGTCGCGGGCTTCTTCATTTGCAGTGCTAATGAAAAAAGACGTCAAACACTTTTTTTTATTACTGCAAGCAGTGTCACCAACGGTAACCTGGCTGTGTCTTGTACGCTGACAATTTTTGACAACATGCTAATGTACTTATACAAAAATTTCGAGGAGAGATCTTTTACCTTTTGCATGGACCAGGTCTTGTCGCTACACTCTAAACGAACCATCCGGCAAGAAATGAAGTAAGCAGATCTCGGCCTTTATTTTACAAATCCCCCCATTAGAGGCTGAAGAGCATCTAGACCCCCGGCCAACATCTTTCAGTTCTAATAGGGCACTCGATACTGCTCAACGGCAGTGGGCACCGCTTACGAACAATCACTCTAAAATATAGTAGACTGGCTAATTCAATTTTTGGGACACGCCATGGTTGCTTAGTGGCTGTGGTGCTGGGCTGTTAAGCAAGAGGTCACGGGATCGAATCCTGGCCACGGCGACCGCATTTTGATGGGGGCGAAATGCGAAAACATCCGTGTTCTTATGTTTATGTGCACGTTAAAAAATCCCTGGCGGTCGAAATATTCCGGAGTGCCCCACTACGGCGTGCCTCATAATCAGATTGCGGTTTTTGCACGTAAAAGTTCATAATTTATTTTTTTAATTCGATTTTTTGGAAATTCGTTGGCACCAACCATTGGCACCAACCATTGGCACCAACCGATCCCGGCCAGTTGCCAATGCATTTCTTAGGGCCCGAAGTTTTGTTATTTCTATCCTAAAATTGGCCTTCGCCGGATAATTCGAAGTTGATCAGTCAGCACGCCCGCGCCTGGCCCTATGGTAACTCCGACAGAGGCCCCTTTAGTGGCACCGTCTGTCTCGGCGTAGCTTAGGGGACAGTGACTGCGTTGAACACAAGTCATCTTTCCTCGAAAACGCCCATTTTCGCCCGCCATAGGAGGATAGGCAAGCAATAACCGTACCTCGCGATGTCTCATCATGGTATTCCCCTGATTCTAACGCGCTCATTTCTTTTGTTTAAAGAAAACTCGGTCGAAAATTGCCTTCGCGATACAATCGGGCACGAAGCGAAAACGGCCTTCGCATTAAATATTTGCTTTGTCGCATAATCAGAAGGTGTAGCGGCGGAGCCGACCTTAAAAATTATGTGGCAAAGCGGACTTTAGAAAACCGGCCACCTGTGTGCAAGAATTCTTGCTGAAAATAATGGGTGCGTGTTAGATTTCTACTTTGTGTAGGAAATTCAATGTCCTTCCTACGTTAGTTTTCTACTTTGGACACGTAGAAAGTGGACAAGTGTTTGATTCGGGGGCGTGTTAGAATAGGGCAAATACTGCCAAGTGAATCAGTGGTGGGTTTTGGTATTTTTCTGCATCTTGTTTATTCCAACCGCCGAATAAATTGATCAATGTCGCTGGTGCCGTCCGGGTCAAAATAACCTAAGTCTACTGTAAACCCTCTCAATCGCGGGATAAAATCGCCGCGGCGAAGCTAGGTCACGTGATAAAACTTTCTACTAAATAATGATTGCAAGGCGGGTGCTTCCAGTAGTGTCCCTCGCGCCCAAAACAAGCTTACCGACGCCGGTGTGAAGAGCCGTTTCGTGCCAGGGGAAGATGTACTTCTTTTGTATACGCAGCATTCCACGATACAGGAACCAGGTGTCATGGGAAATGTAGATGTCCTCAAAGTCGCCCACCACTTTGACCAGAGCTGAGCAGGCCAGGATCTGGGCGATAGAGTTGAAGTCCTTCTTCCGCTCCAAGGCCAGCTCCAGGTCGAAGAGGTCTCCCACCAGACTGAAGTAGCTGGATGTTGCCGGGGTTGCACAGCGAGAAATAAATATTGCAAAAGGCAGATGACGACGAAAAGTGATCACTACAGCCCTGTCAATATTCTCACGCTTTTCTTTCATATCATTTCTAATGTGGTGGGGTCAACTTTTGACGGTGTTCTTTTTTCTTTTCGCTTTTTTACTGTCCTCACCTCAACGGAAAAATTGGCTCAAGGAAAAGAACTCATATTATCCTTCAAATGTGCGGGCATCAACGTGAGCATATCGGCGTTCAGCGATACATGCACTTCAGCCTGGCAACAGAAGAATACAACGGCGCATTGTTCTTTTTACTTAAAGCGATATGTGCGTTTGGCAACGACGCAGTGGACTTCACAAGTGAGACCGGGTACCTGTCGCAAAGTTTATCCACTGCGAACAGCATTGTTGAGAGTTATTGACTCTTTTATTCGCACGAATATGTAACGGAATTTCGGCTCCAGGAAATGTGGGCAATTAGCTACGTTTTGTTTTGGAAAAAAAAAACGAACATGCACTAATACTTTTATCAGCCTCAAACACGTCAAGGGCATTTAGTAATTGCAGTGGCTCCCTCAGCTCCCTTACTTTTCTTCGTGATAAGCTTGTGAACCCTCTACGGTAGAAACTTCGCCACTGTATATGTGTTTGTATTTAACGAGTCCGTTTAGTCGGTATGACTCTTTGAAACCGAAAATCGGTGCCCGTTGCCATGACCCAGTTCGCTAGGCCCGATGAGGGCGCACTAAGCTGCATTTGTATGGAGCACGAGAAACTGCCAGCCGCAGCAGTGTAACCGCCAGTGGCACCATTATAATATTCCTCCGGCTCTTCTCCGAGCCAGGCAGCTTCAGTAGAGCTACCGTTGGCTCAGGAGGCGGTAGGAGTAAACTTTGAATTATAGCAGGCGCACAGCATTGGCTTTCAAACGCCTTGAGTTGTCAGTGTTACTGAACCCTTGAGCAACATTCACAACTCATACACCAAACGATCACTTTAAAATTGCCTCCACCATCTCTTATCCAATCCTCTCCTGACCTATCATTTTGCTTTCATACTAGACCAACCGTTAATTAGATGGTGCCGTTATATCTAACAGCTATAACAGAAATCTCAATACGGCGGTTACTATCAGGTGGTCGCTGCTAGAGGCAATGGTAGCTGATAGGCATGTGCGCAAATCGAGGGCGTGTATGTGAAAACAGAACGCATACTCCGAAGGTAGCTCCAATGATCGCAAAGGAAAGCCAGAGCGTGAGGTGCATACATGAGGCCGTACACTACACAACTCGTATGGAAGATTCTTCTCGTAGAGCTATGTCCTTTGCTTTTGTTTTGGAGTAAAGTTTCAAATGATACGGTACAATGTTTCAAGAAAAATGAACAATTAATCGTACAATCAGCAGGAAAGCACTCATCATCAATAACTTACATTGCTCGCGTGGCATTCTCCGGTTCGTGGGAATAGTCCAGTGCCTCATTCTCGAAGACATCGCTTAGTCCGGACAGCTGTTTCATTAGTAGGTGCACCTGTGGTGGAAGAAAGAGGGTTAATGGGCGCTCCTAGTAGTTTACATTGTTTGCTGTGTGTTGTGCGAGCCAGTAGGCTATCTCCCTATTTGTTATTTTTCTCACGACGCAGAGCGCGTGTTCCAGTCTGGGATAAACGTTTGAAAAAACTGTATTGGGTAATAGGCGGGTAGTAGCAGTAGTAAACGACTTTATTGGGGTCTAGAGGAGCTAGGCGGGTACCTGCTAGGTAGGTCCCTACCCAGCCGTTGGCTAGTGCCATGTCGGAACAGAGAGGCCATGCCTCTCCGCTCGTTCATGGGCCCTCTGGACAGCCAGGAGCTGGACGTCTTGTTTCGGGTCTGTGATGGCCTTCGTCCAGTCTTCTTCTCGGTTAAAATCTTGTAACACAGGGCACTGCCAGAGCATGTGATTTAATGAGCTAAATTCAGTGCCACAATCTGGGCAGAGTGGATCAATGTCCGGGTGGAGCATGTTCAGAAAGCCCCTAGAGAGGTAGGACCCCGTCTGGAGCATGCGGAGCGTGCTAGCTTGTGGCCTGTTGAGCTTATGATGGGGGAAAGGAAAGCTCTGCCTATTCCTTCTGTAATGAGATGTGATCTCATGAAAAGTAATTAGAGGATCACTGTGCTCGAGCTCTCCCGAACTCACCCGAGATACCATCCCGTCGCGGCATATGAAACCTCGCGCAGGGTCGTGTGCTATCTCATTGGGGTTCAGGTGACCATGTAATACGTCTGGTCCCACGTGAGCTGGCAACCAAACTATCGGGTGAACAATGTCAGAGGGGTGTTTGCCGTTCAGAATCCTGGCTGCTTCTTTGGCTATTAATCCCGATTCGAATGCTCTAACGGCTGCTGGGGAGTCCGTATACACCGTAGTGCGTTTTGAGTCCAGTAATGCGAGAGCTATAGCAGCCTGTTCCACCACATGGACCGAGGAGGTCTTCACCGAGGCTGCCGAGAGGAGTTCTCCCCCGTCATTGACTATGTCTACGGAAAACTTGTTGGCACTGGCGTGTCGCGCCGCGTCAACAAAGGTCTCCGTTCCAGATATGTTCTTTAAGAAAGTTCTAGCCCTCGCTAACCTTCGATCTTTATTGTGTTGGGGCTGGAAATTTCTTGGAAGAGGGTCTACAATAAAGGAGTTCCTTGTTTGAATATCAAGTTGCGTGAAATCTCCCTGATTGAAGCTAGGACGGAGGCCTGCCGCATCCAGCAGTCTTCTGCCTGCTTTGGAGTTTGATAATCTAATAAATTGTGCTGATCTTTGTGCCTCTATTAACTCCGAAGTTGTGTTGTGTACTCCCAACGTCATGAGTTTCTCTGTGCTGGCCGTAATTAGAACGCCGATCACACTTTTGACACTTTGCGCATAAGCGTGTCTAATTTATCTATTTCTGTTTTCGTCCAATTGAGGGCCGGTACTATGTAAATGACATGGCTCATGAGGAAAGCATAGTGCGCCCTAAGGAGTATATCCTCGTCTATGCCGCCTTTCTTGTTGGAAATGCTCATTATTAATCTAGTAATGTTTTCAGTTTTCGTGGTGAGATGGGCTATAGTCTTAGCGTTGCAGCCCTTTGAGTCTATTGAAAGCCCTAGGATTCTGATAGAGTCTACTCTCGGGATGGTGTGCCCATCTCTGGTACGAACGCTAATGGACACCTGATCGAGTGGGGTGAGTCCCCTAGCACCTCGTCTAGCCTGTCTGTACAGGCGGAGCTCCGACTTTCCAGGCTATAGTGCAAGTCCCGTACCTTCCAAGAAAGACTGTAACATCCAGAGCCTCCTGTAGAGCTTGTTCGACCGTTGCCTCCGATGCTGCACGACACCAGATTGCAATATCGTCAGCGTATAGTGCATGAACTACGTAAGGAATTGCTGCAAGGCTTTCCGACAACTTGCGCATTGCTATATTAAACAGAAGGGGTGAGATAACTGCCCCTTGGGGAGTACCCCTTCTTCCGAGTGTGAAATATTCCGAGACTGATTGCCTGAACTTTTATGGCCGCCGTCCTGCTCTCGAGGAAGGATGCAACGAAGAAGAAGAATTTAACTCCTAAGTTCAAGGCCGATATCTCCTGAAGGATATAGTCATGTGCAATTGTATCGAAGGCCTTGGATAGATCCAGTGCGAGGACTCCTCTTACATCTTTGCTCTGTGAGTCAATTATTTGTGTTTTGAGCAGGAGCATAACATCCTGCGTTGAAAGCAAGGGCCTGAAACCAACCATATTATACGGGAATAGTTCGTTCCGCTTGATATGTCTCGATATCCTGCTATGCACTGCATGTTCCGCTACTTTGCTAATGCAAGAAGTAAGGGAGATAGGACGGAGGTTCTCCAAGCTGGGTGATTTGCGTGGCTTGGGGATTGGGACCACTGTGGCCTTCTTCCAGCTGTCCGGTACAAAGCCTTCTTCCCATACCTCATTTATGTCCTTCACTAAAGCTTGAATTGCTTTGTCATCCAAATTTCTTAAGAGCCGGTTCGCAACTCCGTCGGGGCCTGGGGCAGACCTTCCGTTTAAATTGTGCAGCACTTCCCTGATCTCAGCTTCCGAGAAGGGGACAGCGAGCTCTGGGGCAGGCGCGCCCTCATATTGAGGGGGGGGGGAGAACCTACACTTTGGCCAATTGGAAGGTATTTGTTGGCTAGTTTCCGAAATATGGAGGCTTCTGAGATGCCTTCCATCTTTTCCTTATTATTTAATTGGTCTATGACTAGTACCTGATTAGATTTGTATTGTCCATCGTCTAAGAGGTGTTTGAAGAGGGTCCATTTGCCTTCTTTGCGCATTTTTCCATTCGCTGCCGAGCAGGCGTCTCTCCATTGCTGTTTATTAAGTTCGGAGCAATGCTCCTCAATGTGTTTATTGAGCTCCGCGATCTCTTTCCGTAGCCTGCGATTGAGTCTGTGTTTTCCATCTCTCGAGGAGAGAGCGTTTGGCTTCCAGGAGGTGCGCTAACCTTGCGTCCATCCCTGGGACATCAAAATCTGTAACTATTTCTTTCGTGGCCTTCTCGACATCCATCTGGATCTGTACAAGCAGTTCACTGAAGTTGACGTATACTGCCTCATCTTCACCTCTTATTTTCCTAAAGAGGTCCCAGTCTGTGCATTGATAGGTTGTGGGAGGAGCTGCTATTATTTCCATCCTGAGTTCTATTATGTAGTGGTCACTCCCCAAGTTCCCCTGTAAGTTGTACCACTTGGCCACCGCATTTCTAGTGAAGCTGAGATCAGGCGTCGTGTCTCTGGCGACCGAGTTTCCCAGCCTCGAGGGGAAACGTGGGTCCGAGACCAGCGTTAGGTTTAGGTCTGTAGTCGCTGCAACTAGGTTGGCCCCTTTCTTTGTTCGTGTTGCATAACCCCAAGCCGGGTGGGGAGCGTTGAGATCTCTTGCGACTATTAAGGGATGCGATTTCGCAATGATTGCGACCCTATTTAGTAGTGAGCGGAGATTATGCTTTTAAGCGGAAGGAGAGCTGTACAAATTAAGAATGAAAATTTTACGTCGGATTTTTCTGTGGGGGATGATTTCAATTAACTGTGCCTCGAGACTGGATTTCTTATCCGAGTTACAAATTTTGGCTTCGTGCTCCTGAAAAGTGGTGTCTTTCCTGACGAATGTGGCAATACCTCTGCCATTTTCTCCTTTTTGGCTAACCGAACGGTAGCCCGATAAATTTACCTTCTCACTAAGTGTTTCTTGCAAGAGCAGGACGTGCGGCATTAAGGCTTGTGCTTTGATGAGCTGCAATAAAGCAGCCTTGCGCCTTAAGAAGCTGTCGCAATTCCACTCCCAGATAATTATGTTTCCGGTTTGTCCCGCCATTTTGATTTCTATTAAACTAGCATAGCCTGCAGGGAAATCGTGTTATGGGGATCCTGCTGTACTTTCTTGGCTTTTGCAATGGTGCCAGTGGTGATGGTTTTGATTTTGCTAGAGTCTATCACTTTCATTTTAGACTCGAGGATGCCAACTCTACGTGCTAGGTGGGAGATGTTACCGTCCATATGCTCGACAGTCCTAGATTGAATAGCTAAGGCTTCTCTCATCTGCGTGAGCGATTACTCAATTGCCTTCAAAGACGCAAGTATGTTTAGCTCTGGCTTACGGTTCTGTGCAGGGGACTTCTCAGTTTGCATTGGCTCTCTTTCCGTGGTCGCGGTAGGGGAAATTGCTTTGCGCTTATTCGACCCTTCTGCTTGAACCAGGATGGGTAAGGCTACTTCGCGGGGTTCACGCGAGTCACGGAAGAGCTCGAACTCAGACTTCAGCGTTCGTAGTGCCTCTTTTAGCTCTGCATTTTCTCTCTTAAGCTTTAAAACCTCAGATTGCTCTCTTTTATGCCCCGGCTAGATGCCATGTGTTACCTTTTTGCCACTTGGGATGTTCATCCTGGCCTTGTCTGCCTAGGACATTGGTTCCTGTATTCGAACCCTGCAACCCGATCGTCCTCTCGAACGGAAGCGTCTGCTGCTATTTTCGCGCCCTCTGGAGCGAGAGGGGGATCTGCTGCCTGGGCGCAGTCTGGAACGGGAGCGGGAGCGCCCTCTCGATGCCGATATGTTGCGGCGGGGGAAGTAGAAGGGTTTCTCTCCCGCCATTGCTTCTCCGCCGCTAGCTGTGTCAAAGCCACGCGGTCCTGCCGCCAGCTGCGCGTGCTGCGCGTGCCTGCGGCGCCGCCGTATTTGGCGCACGATGTATGGCACATGGAAACGCTGTTTGCAATTGCGGTCTGCCGTTTGGTGTGCCCCACCACAGATGGTACACTTGCCATCACATTGATGATCCTCTGATGGTGTGAGGATGCCCCATCCGCGGCATTTTTTCTGATCTTCGCCCTTCGGGCAAACATTGGCACTGTGGCTTAATTCTCCACACGCATAACAAACGTCTACTTGCCTCCGATACAAGGAACAAGGGTAGCGAACACCATCACACACGACGTTTAGGGGACCTTGTGTCTGTCGAACAACAGGATCACTGTTGGTGTCTTCTTGATTCTTCGAACCCCCATAGCCCCCGGGGTTTCTCCGGTTGATGATCATCTCCGTCGATTCTGCGTCACTGATATCCGGGGTCGATTCCGCGGATCACTCCTTTGCATGTGTCCTTCGACTCAGCAATGTAGGCCGCCACTTCTATGATGATATTTGCCATACAAATTTGTTGAATCTTGGCGTAGGCGCGCGCGTTCGCCTCGAACGGCGTAGCAACCACGAGAATGTTCTGGAAGGAGTTCGTGCACAACGTGTCGTCGAACACCTGCTCCGCTGTTAGGGAAGCCGCCTTGGCGAGCGCACGTTTGAAGATAATAAGGTCCATCTTCTTAACATCGAACCCTCAACGAGGCCTTTTAATGGTCTTATAGTGATTCCTAGGAAGGTTCGTGATTCTGGAAGCTTCCACGACTCGTCTAAATACATTCTGTGGTGCGGCAGTGCGGGCGTCGCCATTTTTGCTTCCTTTCGCTGACGTGGGTGCGTTAGAATCACACCGCTCGGCAAGTTTCTTCTTCTTTCTCACGACTTCGATCCAGCCTGAGCACTCCACTACCTCCGGATTGATTTCCATGCCTTCTACAACCGAGGTATTGGGGTTGGAGGCCATTTTCTAGGTCGACGACGCGTTGGGCCTAGGCTCGCCGCCTGCCCGACCGCCCCGTATGATTTGGCATTTTAGGCGTAGCTCCACGCCAAGGTGGCGTGCGGTGGAAAAGTCTCGGGAAAGTCCGAAAAATCCACCCACCGGTAAGATTTTGGTAACCGCTTGTTCATGGAGCTAAATGCGTCGATTGATCCACAGTTCCTGTGGGTTGAGGCAAAAAAAATTGGTCCAAAACGTTTGTAGAAACGGGAACCGACATGCTCGCCCATGTGCGTTCGAAATCGTTGTCTTCTTCCATCCGTAATAGGTGGGTGTTTCTCGATTTGCGGCTCTAATTGCATGCGGTGCAGCTTCGCTCCTTAATCTGTGCTTGTACCGTCGGACAGTACTGGAAAGGACCACAACTAAGCCACGCATTAGAATCCGACTTATGCGAATCACACCACGCGTTCTCTGCAACAACAAATTCTGTTGCTATATACGCATGTGCTTTGGAAGCCCTGTAATATTCAAGTTTTTTATAATACCATATTAGACAGAAAAAGTATTCGCATGACAAAGGGATGTTGTGAGGCTCATTAGACATGGGGAAAGTAAAACAAAGCACACGGTAACTCAACAAGTGCATTGGGGAAGACACTAAGTTCAAGGCATCGGACACCTAAGAAACGCCTTATTCTGTTCAGTTTAGCATCTTTTATCTAGAAAATCACGCTTCTCCCCAAATGTGTGATATTATCTCACCTGAATTATTTAAAAGTTTGATTTTCTTCTTTCCCAGCTGGACTTGTACTTACATAAAAAGTCATGGTAACCTAATCAGCTTTAAACCGACCCTAAAATTATGACGTTTGTTTAACCATTTTCAATTAGTGTTACCGTGTATTTTGCCCAAAGTATCACTGGTCTATTAGCCGTTATAAACTGTTGTATCTATATTCCTTTTTAACGAGAATAACGGAATTATGAAGCTGAACGCAAGTCTTTTTGTTCAACTCTGAGAAAGATGGCATAACGCCTGAATGATGAATATATCTTTGGTACAGTCCATTCATAATTGCCGGTTATTCTAACATACTTTACGGCACTCCATATGAAGGTGACAGAAAAGCCAGCGGTGAAAAAGTGAAATGGCTCTTCGTTTTGAGCGGAAGTCAGAAATCACCAATATGAGTGGCTGACATCGCGGAAACGAAAGCATGAAAGCCAAAATCTTCATTCCCTTCTTTTTTATTGAATATGAGATATTATCTAGCAGTTTCCGAACAATATGTCTTTAACACCATGCACTCAAGTAAATCATTCACTGTATTAAAGCGTGTTATACATATTAAGAATCACATATAATGGCACATAATCCCATAGAACCAGTTTCCTATAAATATTACATGGAAAGCTGATGCCTACAAATGCACACACTGGTGTAGAAGATGATAGGTGGTCGATTGGTAAATATTCACTCATTGACCGAGCTGGTGTGACCGAGATCATCCTACAAGAATTCTAAGAGGCAACAAGTTGCACTCCTTTTGCATTTGAGTAGTTTGGTTATTTTTTGGCAAGAATGCACTGAAATTTTCCAAAAGAAGCAAGGCACAGTGGTCAGCTCAGCTACGATTTAACAACCACGTAGAGCGGTCAGTCATCCGAGACCGCGTAATTGAGCAAACAAGAAGATGTATTTCTGTTCTTGGAAAGCGTTCTTAGAGCCCGTTTGAACTGAAAGCGACAGCTCGATGCCTCCCGTTCCTATTCAGGTCAAAACTGGCTTGTAGCAAAAAGGTGACCATTCGTACCAGGTTCCAGTAAGGATCGCTGTACATGAAGCGGTGCTCTTGTTCGCGCGAATACGCGAGGTTCTTGGCGATGAACCTATCGAGCCTGCTGCAGTAATGGGTCTGGTTTTCGCAGTAGCGTGAGAACAGGTTCTCCCACTGGTTCTCCATTAGCTGTCGAGTCAGGTAGGCCTCCAGCGCCCCGGCTGCGTATGCTTGCAGTTCGTCAGGCACGTACGGATTGGACTCGACCTGAAGGTAAGACCAGCTACACGAAAGAGCCAGCAGGTTAGCGAGTGATGCAGAACCCAATATCCGTGCACAGGAAAGAAGGCACTGAGGTTATAACATGCACCAAATGACGTAGAACAAATATGTAAAGGGAAATTGGAAAGAAGTAACCTGCGATATTTGACGCTCATGGTGCTTCAATAGTTTAGGGAGAACGCCACAGTATCCAATGCTACACGACACCCTGCAGCCAGGCCCTATCAGAGCCACAGGGACGATACTAGCGCTAGACATAACCAAGGCATCGTTCATTCTCAACTTATCTCAACCAGATGAACGTGGGGAAACGCAGTTTTTAATATATCTCAAACGAGGGGCGTAGGCGGGGGGGGGGGGGGGCTTATGAGGCTTCAGCCCCCCCACCCCCCCGAAATATTTTCGTGCTGTCATGTATCGCCGAACCAAACGACCCCCGGCGCCGGAAATCATTCTGGATTTCATTTAGACTGCCTTTTTTTGCGCTTGAACAGACATTTCGGCAGGAACATTGCAAACTCGAGCTGGATTTCGCGGCGACGCCCAATTACCGCGAGTCACATGACGCAAGAAGCCTCATCCGAGCGCAAAGTTTCAAGAGCGTTTTGATGGCGAGCAAGCTCGTCGCGGCATCTCATGGAGGCCGCGGAATCTGCGGAGCGCATGGATTTCAATTCCGAAACTTTATGGGCATAAAGTTCTCATAACCTTCTGATGGGAAACGTGCATTGACATTTCCATGCTTCATTTTCGATTACAGAACTTTGTGGGTTTAATGTTCTTATAAACATTTGAAGCCGAAGGCGCATTGACTTTTCTAAAGTCGTACATCGCACCATACAGCCACACAAGCCAAATCAACACACTATCAGACAAGTTCACAAAGCAGGCAGCAAGGTCCGATGAGACGAAGCGTTGTGGTGGTTCATTTGTGGTTCATTGTTTTACCTGCGCCAAAGCATCCATGTCAAGACACTAAAGTCAGCAATGGTAACCACGTTCTTATTTATTTTCCTACTTTGACTTTTATTCGCGAGGACACATTGAGCCTCTTCAATTTTCTTGTTCTCGCTACCCGCGGACTTCCAGAGCCAGTTTGCGTTTTTCTCGCATGCGTTTTTCTCGTGCTGTCTCTACCACCGCGCGGTGCACTCGGGTGGGCGTTCGTCTTTCTCTAGCCGAGAGGATTTCCGCCTGGATGAGTTTTGCACGTTTTCTGGCTAGCAGAGGAGAAAAAGAAACAATGGTCGTTCGCTGCCACCATTGTGGGGCTCGACGCATTGCAACGTGTTCGCTTGAGCGCAACCTCTCCGGAAAGTCTTGTCTCACCGGCGTAGGATACCGAGCAGCATGCATATGGTTATCTGTGGACCAAGCGTCTCATGTTTTCTTCGACATTCCTTCGGTAGCCACATTAGGTGCCCAATGTAGGTATGCGATTGTGGCCAACATGCTTTCCTTTGAGTTTTTTTTTCCATTTCGGTGCCCCTCCCTACAAAAAAAAAACGAGATTGTTGCCTCGCAGCGAATTGTCGCATGGGGAAAGTTCGATTTTCTTACTTCTTTTGCGGAAAGTAGTGGGTGAGCCACGGGACGCTTCAGTTACCGGATACTCTTACTATATTATTGCGATAGCAATTAAATGGGCACTCCATGCAGGCGCATTCCTGCCGTCGTCCTCATGTTCCCTATAAAGTGGAAGGGCGATAAAATCGTGACCGCGCCTGGCATGCTGTATGTGCGACTGAAACCGTTGGGGAGTGGGGGTTGGCATGGGTGAGCCGATGATGGTGGCTGAGTGTTGTGTGCACAATGGAGAAAAGTGGGCAGGAAGCGCGCCGCCTTTTGTCGCAGGCGATACATTAGGGTGAGTACTTAAAGTGGGGGGGGTGGGGGGGGGGCTTAGGATTTTGTGATCTGTGAATCTTTGATTGCGCAAAATGCTTATTTGCCTTGTCTTATTTGTCTTGAACCGGACACGGCTCAAGACTACGGTAAACAAAGCGGGCTAAGAAGTTCTGCCCAGAAATCTGCACTACTAATAATCAGAAACAGAATAGACAAAACAGACAGCCAACAGCAGGCCTCCACAATAGGGGTTCGAATGGAATCTGGCCCAGTCCCATCTGTACTGGCCATCAGGGTGCTCGGATTGCTCATACAGCACAACACCCCAACACACAGGCTATAGCCGGGCTACAATGCACGATCTGACAAATATGCGGACTAATAAAAAGAATCGCATCAAGGCACACAAGCATGAAGGAGAGGGGCCTATGTCGGCTGATTCAGGCCTTTATGACCAGTCGCATAGTGTACTCCCTCCCTCACTGCCACCTAAGGTGAGCGGATAGGGACAAAATGAACGCCTTAATCCGTCTAGCATACAGAACAGCGTTGGGCCTACCCAAGTACACCAATTCGGACAAACTATTGAGATTAGGAATGCATAACGCTATACAAGAACTGATGGAGGCACACAAAACGGCGCTGATTTTCCGTCTGTCCTGTACACTGGCAGGCAGGTACATTTTGGACAAGCTGGGCCTAAATACCGCTATGACCTCGATGGGACGATCCCTCTTGCCACAAATAGCAAGACGACAACTGATCATTAAACCTATTCCTAAAAACATGCTCCCAGGAAGGCACGACAGTCGTCGCACGGTCAGGGCAAAGCAGTTGTGGGAGAAATATAACGACGACCACTGTGTTGCCTATGTGGATGCGGCCGGCGCAGGGTAACCGAAAATACGTTGTGAGCAAAGTGACCGAGAGCGGCCGCATTTTAGGCGCAGCCACGGTCGAGGCCTTCTCCGCCCTTGAGGCGAAGGAGACTGCGATCGCTCTAGCCATTACGAATGACTTCGTTCATACAATAATGAACGATTCAAAAAGCGCGATCTTAAATGATAGCAAAGGCACTGTTAACAAAACTAGCCAGCAAATCTTAAAACATTTTTCCCACACTTTCTATGAAGCGGACAGACGTATCAATCTAGCATGGCTCCCCGCCCCCTCCAGAAATCCGGGGAACGAAGAAACGCACCACATCACCCGAGTCTTAACAAGCCGGGAGGTGCGCCACTCAGACTCGGATTTTCCGGTTGTGACGCTGACCACATATAACGAAATCATAAGCGTGCATAAAGCAATGAGGCGCACTTATCCAGCACCTCATCGGGACCTTACGAGAGCGCAGGCCACCTCCTTCGCCAGCTTCAGACAGACCCTTTTCTCAGCCCACATAGACTGGCGATTATCCCCAATGGGGAATTTAACCCCATATGTCAAAATTGCAACCTGAACGAATTGGCAGCACAAGACCACATCCTCTGGGTATATAGGGGTTCACCTCCCCCCAAAACAATCTTGCCAGCCCCCTCTAAACTTACCTGGGAGGCCTTAGTTAGGGCTGCCACCGAGCTCGGGTAACAACTGCATATCGTCACTTCGGCCGAATGAGTCGCCCCAACAGGGGCCACCTGAGATCCCGCCAGGATTTTAATAAAGATGTTGTAACCCCCACCACCCTAAAATGACGAATCAACAACTTCAATGGCACGGTATAAGGTGATATTCGTGGCGCAAACAACGTGTCCACGTTATCGAGCTGCAGGACGACTCATTCCACACAAGAACGACGTACTTTTAATCTCCATCTCCCTTTGCGGTGCAATGCTGCTCTCCTTCTCGACCCCTGCCTGACCACGTCTCCAAGTGCGCATTGATGTAGTTATCATATTTTCATGAACACGTTCTGCGAACAAGAGTTATGCACCTCACAAGCAACCGGTAGTTCCCGAAACCTGCCGTATTTCGTCCGCGACAAGAACACTGTCCTAACCGACGACTTGTCGCGATGTACTTCGCGTTACAGCCAGCTTTACTGGTGCATCGTATCTCTAAATCTAGAATTTGGTAGTGTGCATAATTCTTATCGTACCAAGAAGTACCAAGAAGTGGATGGGGAAACAGCGTCGCTGTAGCTCAATTGGTAGAGCATCGCAAGCGAAATGCAAAGGTTGTGGGTTCGGTTCCCACCTGCGGCAAGTTTTTTTTTTCATCCACTTTATTTTCCATTAATTTATCGTTTCTTCATTCCATTTATTAAGAACAAAGTAATTTCCCCTATGTTGTCCTTGGTGTCAGTGTTTGTTGGCTTCTCATGATATGACTAGTAAAAATCGGGCCCCTCGGTTAACCCCCTTTCTTCAAGAAGTTATCAAGTTATTTAGCACTTTTTAGTTCTCTTTTTTCATATGTATATTCCCTTATATTTTATGCTAGGCAGGCTTCTGCCAGAAAGAAACACTGGGCGATTTAAAATAGGTACGCATCACTGGGGGACTTGCCATCTTTGTCTGATACCACAGTACTTTTCCAGACAATCCTTCGCACATCTATATTTTGTTAGCCAAAATGTGCCAAATACCAAGCAGCTAGAAACGGTGCGAGGAAGCATTTCTTGACCACTCACCCACTCTCCTGTATATTGTTCTTGAAGCTTGCCCATGCCACGGGGACGTGCGGCGATTCCGCGAAGGATTGCGCCTGCGGCGGCTCGCCGTCATGGATCACCAGCCTGTTCACCCTGCGCTCCACCGTCGCCCATGCCCAGCGCGTGGGTTCCGCCTTGGCTATGGCCGCCAGCATGACTGCCAGCGAGATGACCAGGTGGGGCCGATGCATCGCGGAACTGCACGAGCGAGAGGTGGACTTGTTTTTACTACCTTCGTTTTATTAAAACGAAGCGAAATACTCACTGCATCAAAAAAAAAGAAACTGACTTGATATGACACCTTCCGTAGATGCGCGAGTCAAGCTCCGCGCCATACTTACAGTCGCCTATAGAAGTTGCGCGTAATTCCCAAACCGAATGAATATTGCAACAGCCTTTAATTTGGTCTTGTCTCTTCCCAGACACAATGCCAGAACAACAAATCGTCATTCCTCTCCTTAGTATTTTTTTTCTTTTTGTTAGATGACCGTCCTAGGTTAAGCGGGCTTAAACACGATGGGACGTGGAGTTTTAAAAGCCTAACGTCACTCAGCAGGAACGCTAAAAAAATAAAGCCAGTTTCACGCAGAGAAAGCTTTCAAAACAGCGAAGCTGGTGATAGTTTTCGCAGGTTTGAACTAGTGTTAAGTGCGAATTTCACGAAAGTCGTTTATCTCGTCGTTGTTTGGCTAGGTTCGAGCTTCGGTTCCGGATTTCGCACACTCTTCAGATGGAGTGATCAAACCACAGTATAGCGCACATTTTGCTGCTGTGATCGCACTCACGGTCGAGGAATTCTCTTTGGAACCGACCATCGGCACCCTCCGTGGGAGGGTGCCGATGAATGGCCTCGGTTCGGCCTCCTACTCTCGAAGTTGGGGGTTAGCTTGTCTCTGCTGACGCTTGGCTTGGGTTGCCTTGTCTTGAAAGTGGGGGTGGGCTTGCCTCCACCGGCACTTGGCTTGCGCTTCTCGCTCTCGAAGCTCCGGATTTACGCGACGCCGGCGCTGCCGCTCGCGGCGAGCGGAGTTCATGGGGCGAAAGGGCACGCGCCGGTGAATCACCTGTTCCTATACCCCTCTCCTCCCCCTCCGCAGGCGCGCTCTCTGCCCTTCTGCGTGACACTGGGCAGCGGACGGCGAAGGCGCGACTTAGAACAGCTCCGCTGTTATACGATTGCGCTGCCTTATAAAACCACAAATCTTAAATTGACCTGTATTTCTGTTAATCATTGCGCATTTCAAAGCTTTCACTTTTTCTGTTAAGCAGCAGCATAGCAAACACATAAGTGTCGATGCGCTTCCCGGTGCTGCATGAAGACGCTAAGCAGGTCGATAACAGATAGCGATGTGGTTGTACTTCTACTCGTGTAATTCAGAGAAGGAAACAACATTTTTCACCCAGTGGTGAGGAAATAAACTAAAAAGACAGTGCGAATTCTCTATATAAATTTTTCTATCGCCACGTGAACACTGGCGCCCATACATGTTATATTTGCCGCGAGGAGGCTGGGCGTGGAAGACGAACCAGACGATAAATCGCTAGAGCGGTGTGAGACAATTTCAAATATTTTTCTCACCTAATACAAAAATTAATTTGATAAAACTTCCCTAGTTTCAAAAGAATACAATTATTAAGTCCTAGTATTATTACTAGGACCAACTCAACATTCAATTGGCGGCTAAACAAAGGTCACAGTGACCTCATTTTGCATATTTATCGGCGTCTGTTCGCACTTCTGCGCAATGTATTTGCCCAAAAAACGATTTTCACGTAAATTGCAGTTTCTGGGTACTAAGCTTGTTGAATGTTTGTGTTTCTATACGTAGGCTTTTTTTAACATCCTAAATATGGGCCAATTTTCTCATTTTGGATAGCTTACAAAACTTTAGGAATTGCTTCTAATCGACGAATGCAATTTTAAGTGTACGTCTTTGCTTGAGTCTTACGAGAAAAATTTATTTTAATATTGTATCAAGGAAGCCCAATTTTTGGCAACGCCTTTCGTGGTGCATACTTTCGTGCCTTACAAGAAAGCTCAGGTGGTGGTAGAGGCAGTGAAAATTTTTTCGGTCAAAATATTCCGTGTAATGACTTTCTGTGTTGTCCGCAACCATCTAAAATTTTTAGAATGAAATCGCAGATGCTCGAGCGCCAATGTTGGTACAACTGGCATGGAAGGGCTCAGACAAAAAAAATAAAAAAAAAACTTATGAACCTCTATTCGTATATCGGACAATCAGCACATTTGTGTGCCACACGGCAGCCCAAAACTATTAATCCAACTTTACAATAAAAACTAGTTTCTCTCATTATCACATTCAGGTTGCCAATACAGAGCATAATAGACCACAGGTAAGGCGAGGTAGTAGCTTTTATTAACTGCCCCCTGAAAGCTAGTAACTGTTTCGCTAAGGATTTTTATGAATCAGTACGCCAGGAAAATTACGTTCACATAAACTGAAAGATAAGAATATGCTAAGGGAGCATGCACTCATTTAATCTTAATTATCGAAGTTAGTGAAGAGCTTCTAGAGAGGCAGTAATGTGCGGTAACGTTAGTAACCTAACCCATTACTATCTTTTTTACAAACTTTTTGATGCGAAAGCGTCAAATGGCCCATTAAGCGAAAAATTTGGCATATCTCCTTTGTATCAGCCAAACGGCCCCAGAACTAGCATTGCCATTGACTGCGACGCCGCATCACTAGCGCCCCTCGATGGTGTTCCCACTGGCTGCGACCCCACGTCCCGAGCTGCGCCTCGATGGAGAAGAGCGGGAGCAAAGGGGCACCTTAAACCGCCATGGGGACCCAGCGCTGGAGTTTTCACGGCGCCTGCAGCGCCGCCCTGGCGGTCAGAACGTGCACAATACAGCCTCCCCCGCGGACGAAAATTGCGTTGCGTGCCCTTAAAGTTGAAGGAAAACAAAAGGGCGCCGACGATACTGTTGCGTATACAAGTGCCACAACTAAGTCGGGATGAGGGAGGATGAATCCTTCTGCGTCTTTCCATCTAAACCCTACGAACAAGAACGGAGGCGGCGTTGGATCCAAGCAGTCAGGCGAGCGGAGTACGCTCCCATCTTGTCGCCTTGTCAAGCGGTGTCGGGCTGGTTTCTAAATAAAATTTCGCGTGTATCCTTGGTTTATGCGATAGTGAAGACGGTCAGCCATGGCAGACAGTACCAAACAGCAGAATCTGCAGTCGGCATTTCGTCGGAAACAAAATGAGCAATAGCATGCACCATCCGGCATATGTACCATTTTTCCTTCGCTATGCCACCGCCAAGCCCCTTCCAACGCCACCGCACCAAGTTAACGATACGAAAGGTAAAAAATTATCCATTCATTGCCAAGGATTATGTGGGAGGGAAGCTGCCTTGCAATACGAGTTGTATGCGCATAGTGCCGGCGCACGCGCGACTAAGCCACTTATGCGTTTATAAAAATGCGCATGCGGATAAGGCGCTGAGATGGATCCGGCAAATTTATGTAATTAGTGCTAAATTTAGCCAGGATTGTTACGGATCAAGCAGCGGAGCACTCAAACCTTTGCTTGCGCGAGTCAGCTGATGCGATAAAGCTTTCTTCTCCATTGACTGCTGTGGCGAAGTAACATCAGAATTTTTTATGTCTAGCCAGAGAAATATGGAATATCTTCAGGCCAACTAATACTTACGAAACCATAGCGCAGCACGACCGGAGCCATAATTGCTAGATTTGTGAGGCAGGCAGCCACGCAAGCATGGCATCGATACACGACGCAACCGTTAAAGAAACACACGTGCTCGCCGCGACGCACTGTGAAAAGCATATAAAGCTTAAAAAGCTTCTTTCGTCATTTCTTCACTTGATGGCACTAGCTTCTTTACAAAAACTCCACTTGAAGCGGCGCGAAAACGGAACATACGAACTATAATATGGCTGCGTATGTGTGTGTGTCGTCTAGTTGTGTGGCTGGAATATGCCACGTTTCGTCGCCAGAGCGGCGTGCAACGCACTCTTTTCTTTTTTTATTGTTTAACCTAGGTAGAATATTAGGCAGTATAGTAGCAAGAACTTGGTGGCGCAACCCACCGCCCTGTTCCAAAGGGGACGCTCATAACATCCATCCATCCATCCATCCATCCATCCATCCATCCATCGACGCGCCGCCTATCCAGCGCTGGTTCCCCATAGTGCGCCCGGTGTTGCGTGAGGAAAGAGTGCATCGCCGCGACGCGCGTCACCGTCGCTCTCGCTCTCGGCACGAGCGCTGATCGACGGAGCAGAGCCGTTGGGAGAACGGGCGAAAGGGTGCACCTGCTGCGACGATAGAGCGCCAGAAGTTGCGTGAGGGGAGAGGCCATCGCCGCGACGCACGTCACCTTCGCTCTCGGTCTCCGCACGAGCGTTCCTCGACAGAGCAGACGTTGGCTCGTCTGGCGACGTTCTTTCTCATGTATTTCTGGCGACGTTCGTCGCCAGAAATATGTGAGAAAGAAGGCCGCACATAGAATATCTTGGAACCACATGAAATTATTAGGCAGGAAGTCAACAACAATAAGACAACATATACTAGACGAAGATGGAAACAAACTGGTAGGGGAAGTGGCAGTAAATTACATCCGAAAAATAACAGCCGAATCTTTCCAAAACAGTGACGAGGTTGCATTTGAAGAAAAAAAAAGAGCATCAAAGAGAACCAGGTGGAAAAGGAGCTGGTGCTGACAAATTTCAACTGGAAGAAAGAGGAAGAGAAAATTCCTAAGCGCACAGCCAGAGGGCTAGACGAGGTTTCCGCTAGGCTGATTAATGAACTAGGAACAAAAAGTAAGGAAGCTCTGGCGAAAGCAGTGGAAAACACTTTAAAAGATGGACGAATACCAGGCAATTGGCGACAAAGTAGGATGGCTTTAATTTCTAAAGGTAAGGGGGGAGAAAGATAGATTTCACTCGTATAGACCATTGACCATTACATCGGTAATATACAGGCTAGCAATGTAGGCAATCAAAATAAAGCTGCAAACATGGACAGAGAATAATGGAATTTTGGGAGAACTTCAGAATGGCTTCAGAATAGGTAGGCGTTTTGATGATAACTTATTGGTTCTTATTCAGTGTATTGAAATATCAAAATTAGAAAGCAGACCATGATATGTGGCCTTTTTAGACATTACAGCAGCCTTTGACAACGTAGACCGCAACATTTTGTGGGATATTCTGGAAGGGGAAGGCTTAGGCGACGATTGTCTACATCTTTTGAGAGGGATTTACCTAGAAAATACTGTTTAGGTTGAATGGGAAGGGATGAGGTGCGAGGAGAAAGTTGATATCAACAAGGGACTCAGACAAGGGTGTCTTTTATCTCCACTGCTGTTTATGATATAAATGGTGAGGATGGAGAAGGCGTTAGAAGGAAGTAATATCGGGTTTAATCTGTCATACCAACACGCGGGTAAAGCAGCAGCTTCCAGGTTTAATTTATGCAGACGACATTGTGTTGCTAGCTAACAAGCACAGTGATTTGCAACGTATCCAGCTTTTCTGGGCATGAGGGTTCAGTTCGCGTGAGTGCCACCACGTGGCGTACTAACCTTAAACTTTTCGAACTTCCCGCGGTGACGCGTGATGACGTCAACCAAACAAAATAAATATATAATAAAAGCTATCCCTGCGCATTGAACTTTGCCACAATGCTTGTCCCACCGGTGTTATCAGTGTTCTTGACCAAGCGTATTCGCTCGTCGCCTAGAAATTACTCGTCATCCTAAGAGCGTTTAGTCGCGACGAGCGATGGTTGATTCTGGGCGTGTGATGCGGTTCTTGTTTTCTTTTCTTTTCCTTTTCTTTTTCTTTTTTTCATTCTACGGAGTAAACAAGCTAGCCTAATCGTCAGAAGTACTTCGGGGCAGCCTTTCTTCAGTCGGCACACATTGTTACCGTCCGAACATCGCACAGCCTCTACGAGAGACGCCGTCATGGACGGACTTTGATTTTCCCCTATCGAATTCGTTAAGGTGCACACAATTATTTCACTAGCGACTTTGCAATGCGCACTCATGGGCTACCGCCGCAGCTGCAAATCTAGATGTGCTTAAGTATGAAGACATATACATGGATAAGTTGGTTTTTCACCTTAACACAAAAGTCACGATACAAGAGTTGAGCAAACTGTCCCTGTGTCGTCGCAGGGTGTGAGACCGGGCTAGTTGGTATTCCATGCTAAAGTGACTAGCCCCTTTCTTGTTTTTGGACTAGCGCAAGAGTGGACACGGGACACTCGAGGCGACAAGGATAAGCGCAAACATCCAACTGGGCACTTGTCCTTGTAGCGTCTTTAGTGTTCCCTGTCCGCTCTTGCGCTAGTCACTTCAGTTTGTGTCGTCGTCCGTTAGCATGCTATGGCCGAAGCTGCTCGCAATATTACGTCACATTTACGGGCCACCAGGCCAGGTACACCCTTGGGTACGACATATGCAGTACTTGCAGTTAGTTTCCAAAGTAGTCTCCTATGGCGGTTGTCCACGTGCGTGAAGCAAGAACGATATTTAAAATTATTGTGCAGTAATGTTCATCCTCAACACAACGTAGGCAGACGCAGGGCAAGAGCCCTCGCCCTCCTCAAGCGTACCAAGGACGATCCCTACTCGGCATGTTTTGTCGACGCAGCCCAATATGGAGAGTGTCTAACTTCGCCATTGCCCTCGTTGATCACAACGGACAGATAGTGAATGCGGCTTCCCTGAAGTGCTCAACACCAACCAGAGCGGAGCAGGCCGCAGTTGCTATAGCACTCCTAAACAACAGCAGATCACAAATCTTCACTGATTCGAGATCGGTGGTCAGGGCTTTCGCTTCAGGATCCATCGCTGAGGAGGCTCACAAGATTCTCAAGAACAAGACAATCTCTCCGCACACCATCACGTGGTTTCCGGCTCACCTCGACCCCCAGCTTGACTCGTTTCCCAATCTGAATGACATCGCCCACTTCCAAGCGCGCGCACTAACCCACCGCGCGGGAGCAGGATCGAGTTCAGACTCCGGGGTTCTCGAGTTTCGGGACATTCTCACTACTTTCAGCGAAATTACTACGCACTATCACCTCGGTAGGAGGACTTATCCTCCCCCTCACATCAAACTGGCTTGACCTCTGGCGTCCACTTTACGCATGCTTGAGACGAAGTGCTATCCAAATCTGGCCCTTTTCCACACGATCACTCCAGAGGCTTTCAGCTCTACTTGCCCCGACTGTGGGGCTGTTAGCAATCTCGCACACATGCTCTGGCGATGCCCCTCATTACAGGGACCCAATCGCATCACAGAACAAGAATGGAGCTCTGCCATCCGGAGCTCAGAATATGCACGTCAAACTTGGGCTGTCCAGAGAGCCCACGATGCGGCGGTTAGGCTCGGCCTACCAGTCCCCACGTGGGAGCGGCCCGCAGCTTTGCCGTAGGGCAAAGCTTCTCAGGACCTTGTCATTAAAGTTCTTTGTCTGTCTGTCTGTCTGTCTGTCTGTCTGTCTGTCTGTCTGTCTGTCTGTCTGTCTGTCTGTCTGTCTGTCTGTCTGTCTGTCTGTCTGTCTGTCTGTCTGTCTGTCTGTCTGTCTGTCTGTCTGTCTGTCTGTCTGTCTGTGCAGTAATATATGCGGGATTCGTATGTTCTCCACACAACTTGAGCACAACTGCTCAAGCTAAGGGTTGGTTGCGTGAACGTGCACGAACGTTTATACAGACAAGGGCGTGCGGAAAGTCCATTGTGTACGTCTTGTAGCTGCTACGAGACACTTCAGAACCTTATATTTAAATGTCCCGCTTTCAGTGCGCAGCGCATGTCGCTAGTGAGAAACTATCATCTCGTTGGCCGGCGGTGTGCGACCCTCGAGGAATGTTTATACCCCAGTGGCTGTGCATCTAAACGTGATCAGGCCCATCGTGCCCTACTAACCTTTATAGAACTAACTAACTTAGCTTCACGTTTGTAGCATGAACATTGAACACTCTGTAGTAGCGTGACCTTCAGTGACCGGCCCTACTGTGTGTGATCAGTACCGTACCCTAACGCTTCTTCCTTCGAAGATGGGAGGTGGCGGGTTCAAACACCTTATAGTGTATATTGTGAACCGACTAACGGTGAAAAGGTGATGACGTGCAGCTTTACTTGGCGTCTCATCGTGGAGAACACAATTAGGCGCTTAGCGAACTAGCCATGGATGTGGTTGATAATTGTGGAGGCTGTTTGACGCGGCGTCGCTTTAATTCCGGCTGCAGAGTTCAACTTTAGTCTTTAGAATTGCCCTGTTGCAGTGTCCTGTTGCTCTCCTTTCCTCTTTCCTTTTTGCTCCCCTCCTTCCTATCTTCTATTTCTGTGTTGCTGTCACCTCCCTTCAGAAGAGTAGGCAGGCGTTGTGCCCCTTCCGGTGGCAGTTGCCAGCCTGCTCCTCGCTTTCCTTTTCCTAATGCCTGTGTATATGTGTATATGTGTTCAAAACAAATAATAATAATAATAATAATAATAATAATAATAATAATAATAATAATAATAATAATATTATTATTATTTCTCTACCATGTAGCCGTTCCGCCTTTATTATATATATCCGCAATGTAGACTAGCAGCTACCGAACGCCATAAAGGCTATCCACATACTCGTAGACCTCGCGCACAACTCCTGACACTTAATTGTATTCAAGAGTTGTGCGACTGCCCAGGACATCCTTAACGAATGTGACATAACACATTATGAGGTTTTACTTGCCAAAACCACGATTTTATCATGAGGCACGCCGTAGTGGAAGATTCGGGAATAATTTAGACCACTTGAGATTTTTTAACGGGCGCCTAACCCAAAGTGCGCGGGTTTTCGACGACGTAGGCCACGTCCGAAGCGCGCCTTCGCGCTTTACTGCAGGCTCAATAAACGTTTTCCCAATCTAATCCAATTACTTATCCGCGAAAGGATAGACAATTGGGCGAGTTGGTACGGTAACATGATTTTGGTTTCTAGCGCGAAGTGAAACTGTCTGCTCCTTTCTGTGTCCGTGTTTCACTTCGGGCTAGAAGCCAAAATCATGTTACTCATCGGCGTTTCTCCTGCATGCGTGTGCGATAGAAACAAGAAGCAGGTATGCATAGAAAATCTGAGGTGGCGGCGGCAGGTCGTAGCGCAGAAGTTAGCATGCCCAGCCCCTCCACGTACTTACATCTGCATTGACATGGGTTCGTGGTAGTGATAGCGACCACTGCTCTACTTTTTCTGCGCGCGCTAGCCATTGTGAAACTAAGGATGTAGTTAGCATGCCCAGCCACTTAATGCAAATGGCAGCAGTTACGAGTGGTGGAACCCCGCTGGGGCTGATTGTGAAGAAAGCTTCCTTTCTCTGCCCACTCTCGCGATGGTGAAGCTAAAATGAGGAGGAGGCTTGACGGACACAATGTTGATGGCCACCATAACAGAATGGATGGACGACCTGCGGAAAGGACGAAGCACACCAAGTTTTTAGCACTTGGCCTAGAGTAAAGCGTTAGAATGGCTGGTATGGCCTCACGGACATGATAGACCGAACTGCTTCTCACTGCTAACACTGGACTGAGACTAAGAAAATACTCCGTTCGCATACACCACGCTACACTGAAATTAGCAAAACAATATCAGTTTATAAACTGATAGTGTCAATTATCTGGTGTTCTTATTGTGCGTGTGAAGGGCATAAAGGTCCTCGCAATGAAATAGTAGTATCTTTGTTTTTGCTGCAGTTGCACACAAACAAAATTCGTTGAAATGATCGGACAGCGATCTACCAGCAGAGAAGACCAACGCGCAAAGTAAAATAATTGCTGGTTCCAGATCTTCCAATGTACTTTGCGCTCAGCTACTATCTGTAATATTTTTTTTTGTGCTCTTATGAAGAGGAAAACTCCACATTACTACAATATCAACAACAGTACACAAAATAGACTGGCTTTGAAGCTGTGACCACGCACCGCACTTTTGTACATTCAGCACATGTAGTATTGGGGCAACGCGTTTGAGCAAAATGATTAGGTTTTCAGTTAAAGCACTGTGGCAGGCGGGAAGAAATCGTTGTCATGTCCGGTCGAAAGAATACCATCTGAAATCTTTTTTACCTAACATATTTTTTTGAAAAATCACTATAACCCTTTATACATTTGCTTCGTATGAGTTATATACTAGCTTGCCTCGTCAATCTCAAAAATGTATTCTCTTTGTGGGAGAAGGCTTTCGTGAAAAACGACCCAACATTACAGTAAAACATCCAGCATGGTTCCTATCCAGATGATTGGCGAAATTCTGCACTGAGAACGTGTCGACTAGCATGCGATTGAAAGTTGAATTATGATCGTTGTAAGCTTGTGTTGCGTCTAGCACGAGCGAGTAGTGTTAGCGATGACATTGGTGTGAAAATGGTCAGCTCGGTCTGCGATTTGTTTTTGTGGATCTCCACATTGAACGTCGCAGTCGCCACGATGAGAGCACTCCTGTGACATCATTAGCTCAGTGGGCTGGGAAGGCTCGAGTGGTAGCTCACCTTGAGGGATATTGGTAACAATTATTAATATACGTACTTTGCGATGATGAAAAATATGCAGAAACACCACTGGTGTTGTCTAACTATTCGTAAACAGGCGGCCAAATTTCAATTGGCCCACCCCAAACATTAAGTAGGCCCACCCCCAAATTTCAAGTTGGCACACCCTCAAATTTAAATTGGCCCACCGTCAAGTTTAAAGTCGGCCACGCTCGATTTTCTTTTTGCCCAGCCTTAAACTGCAAGTTGGCTCAACCCCCAATTTCAATTGGGCCACCCCTAATTTTCAAGTTGATCCACGCACGAATTTCCATAAATCGTCCTTCAAATTTCGAGTCGACGCACCCCAAAATTTAGGTTGGCCCACCCCCATATCGCCCCCAATTCAGATTGGCCGACCCCGAGATTGCTCCCAAATTTAGGTAGGACCAATCCCATATCACCCCCAAATACAGATTGGCCCGCCTCCACAACACCACCAAATTTAGGTTGGCCCACTCCAATACCACCTGCAACTCGAGGTTGGCCCACCCCCATATCCGCCCCAAACTAACGCTGGCCCTCCCCTCGTTCACCTCAAGTTTAGGATGGCCCATCGCAAATCACCCACCAATTAAGGTTAGTCGACCCATATATCATCCTCCGATTCAGCTTGGCCCAGCCGCGCATCACCCCATGGTTAGGTTAGCCCGTCCCCATGTCACCCCCAAATTTAGGTTGGCCCACTCCCATATCATCCCCAAATCCAGGTTCGCCCGCCCCCATATCAGCCCCAAACTTAGCATAGCCCACCCCTCTATCACCTCAAATTTAGGATGGCCCACCGCAAATCACTCCCACATTTAGGTTAGCCCACCCCCGTATCACCCCCGATTCAGCCTCGCCCACCCCCATATCAGCCCCATGGTTAGGGTGGCCCATCCCCCATATCCCTCCCAAATTTAGGCTCTCCCACCCCCGTATCATCCCCAAATCCAGGCTGGCCCACCCCCCATATTCCCCCAAACTTAGACTTACCCACCCCTATATCACCTCAAATTTAGGTTGAGCCACCCCCATATCAGCCTCAAATTCAGCTTGGCTCACTACCATTTCACCGCAAATTTAGATTGGGCCACTCCCATATCACTACCAAATTCAACTTGACCAATCCCTGTATCACGGCCAAATTTGTGCCTATGTATTCATTAGGGAAATGCGTCAAGTTTTTTGGCGTTACAGACACGATTTCGCACGATTTTGCTACCAGATCGCTGGGGCACTCGCCAAAGAATGCTTCGCATTAAAAGCAAGTGCACCGAACGAGCGTCGCCATATGTTGATCGTAAATACTGACGGCTAGCCAAGCTAGCTTCTCCGTAGAGCGACCGGGGCAGACACAGCACGGGACATTTATACAAATTGTTTTTTTTTTACGGCCACACCTACGGATTCATACCACTTGGCTGCAGGGAACACATTACCAGTAGCTATTAATCCACACGCTGCACATCTTCTCCTATTTGGTGCATTTCTTAATTGGATGAATCTTTAGAAATAATTAACGTTCGGGCAGCGACTCAGCTTAGCAGACACTTTGTTCCGCTCGAATGTTGCATAGGAATGGCACAGGCCACCGGATGGCATCGGGGCCCAGCTGGACCTCATTCGCTCGGAGTATGTGCCATTAAGGACAGGGGAAAGTCGAAGAAAACGCACCTTCCAGAAGGACGCAATAAGAATGGCCATTTTGTTCTCCCAGTTTCCAGGCTACAAAGCACGAAAGATTTTTTTTTTGCATAGCACAAAGCTATGCGCAAGCTTCTAGTTATGATGTCCAATGAATAAAACCTTCACAAATGCGATGACTTAACAAATGAACACGACATTACTGTGTTTTAGGAAGGAAAAATAGAAAACATAATATTTCAAGAGAATGACTGGAAAACCAGAACCGAAAGCAAATATTGGATTTTGTGTTTTTGCCATCTAGTGACAGACTATAAAACTAGGCCCTATGCGGTTTAAAAAACAGTGTGAAGCGGGAATCGAACCGCGGCAACCGCGACGGGAGACGAAAGGTGCGCGCGATTCTACCACTCGGCCACGGCTTCCTTTTTTTTTTTTAATCGCCGGTCTTCGGTACAGTATACGAGAAAAGTACCAAAATATATAGTGCGCCAGAAGGCACAAGTGGCCTAACTGCCACGGAGGCCTGGCGTTGTCATTTTTAAAATTCCCGGAGCTCTACCAAAGGCTCCAGCCTTGACAGCCACTCAGGAACATCTGTTTGCGCTTTCAAAGTCTCCAGGAATCTGTGTATGCCTTCACGAAAATACATACGTGTTGGTCGCGCGTCCGGATCACAAAAATAGCCAGCCATTTGGGAGCGCCATACACTGTGGTGGCCCATCAGCATAATCTGGTCGAAGGGGACGCCATCCTCATTATCGGTTGGCAGGTACCGGATCCCGTGAGAGTCTAGCGGTAATTCTTTTTTAATGGTTCTTTGGAGCACGTCCCAGAAAAATACCCCTTGCCAGCAATGAAGAAAAACATGGTCGATTGTCTCAAGCTGCTTGCATATAAGGCAGTGGGAACCCCACGGTAGAAATAAACCCCTTTCCTCTAAAAAGGACTTAACAGGTAAAGTTCCAGTGTGTAACTTGAAAAAGAAAGATTTGGCTCCCGGCGACACCTGCATTTTTTTAACTCTTTTTAAAACATTGCCACCTGGGCCTCCAGAGTGTATGGTCCTGTACAAGGGCACTGGAAACAGCGCGTCACAAACATCCCTATACAGAGTTTTCCTTTTAACGCCACTCAAATACTGCATCGGCCATGGCGTCCGAGGCTTCGCCCTGTGATACGCTCATGTTTTTATAGATACCACGTGAATTTTCACGACAGTGTTACAAAAAAAACGCTTTTGGGAACAGTGTTGCGCCATGTTTGGAGAGTCGAGATAGGAATCAATCGAAAGCTGAGTCTCCGGACTACATACGCTGCACTGCGTATTACGATAGACGTCGTAGGTTAATTACAGGCACCGTTCGTGCCTCAAAAATCGAGCACAAATTTTCGTCGTTTCCATAGGCTTCGATTGCTAAACCTTTAACCGCTGTGGGGACAAAATTCTTGCGTGCCATAGCGTGATCACTGCATTTGGATCGTGTGGATTGTCTTCCAGAACACGTCTGTCGCCTGCGATTTTCGATAATCGACCTGCAGCTTTTGTTATTCGCGAAAAACCCGCTCGTTCCATTGAAAACGCGCTAGCTTCGTGCCGGGGCCGCTTGGGGCGCTAGTTGGTACGTGTCCAGGAAAGCTGGATATGAACCTCGGAAGCATAATGCAGCAGCACTAAATTCAGCGACATAACTCAGCGAAGCACTCAGCGACTAGTAATGCTCTCAAATTTGCACATCATGTATAGGGAAACTTTATTTGACACGAAAAGATTTTAAGGAAGGGTAGTTAGAATTTTGTCTCTAAGTAGGAGGAACGCGTCTTGACACGATAAAGTCGTGCGAAATCCTATCATGGAGTCCGGGAACCAGTTCCGTCCTTCCAAGTACCGCTGCAGTGTGCTATGGATCAACCTCTCAGAGAGCTTGCCCAGGCAAGACGTGAGCGATACCGGTCGGAGTGTATCGATTGAGGGATTCTTTTTTGGTTTGGGGATCATGATTAGTTTAGCCAATTACCATTATTGGTGCAAGTCTCCCTTGACCCAGTACTCGCTGTTGAAAATCTTTGTTACTACTTTCCCTAGGGCCGCCGATTCCATGTTTCGTGTAATCGAATTTGTGATCGAATCTGGGCCCGGTGCTGAGATTTTAACTGTGGCTTGTGCCGCCTCGTACATTTCCGCGTTCATTATTTCTTCGTCTAATTTAGGGTTGGCCTCTCCCGCGTGTGGTCTCGTCGTGTATGGCGATCCCGTCAGGGGTGAGGGTCCTATGTATTCGTTCTGAAGGGCGTCGAGTAGTTGATCTGTACGCTCGATCTTGATCTTGATCTGTACGCTCGAAGTTGTCTGCTGTAGTTTGGAGCTTCTTGTTATTCTCAGTACGCGTGTTCATTGGGTCTAGCATGCTCCGTAGCATTCGCCTCGTTTTGGTCGTTCCCAGAGTCCGTTATAGAGTTGCACAGAACATCGCCCACTCGTTTTTATCTAGCTAGTTTGTGTGGCTTCGGGCTTGCTCTGCCAAGAGAGCGATGCGTTGTCCTAAGGTGTTTGTTTAGACATTGTCTTTTCCACCTCTTGGCCAGTTTCCGCCGCTATTACCATAGGCTGACCAGGTGAGAGTCTATCAACGGTGCCTCCGCTGTGCGCTCAATGGCTTTGGTAGTGTCCGCGTGCACTTGTTGAAGGAACTGAGTCCATTCCCGTACGTTGGTCGGGGTGGTATCCGACTCCTCCAGAGCCCTTTGGAGTTTTCTATAACGAGGGCAGTCGGTTAACTTTGTGGTCTCTATTGTTCGCCGGACGTTGGGCGTGGAGAGCGCTATTCTGATGATGTCGTGTTCGCTTCCTTAGGTTTTCGTCGAGGGCAACTCACTGTGTGCCTCTAATGTTAATTGTAAATGCGCGGTTTGGCGCGGTCTTTGCTGACACTGTTACCCGTGCGCGTCGGTTTGCCGATTTGATTGATTGCCCGTAATCCCAAGGCCGTGGCTGCGCGCTCGAGTAGGAACCCTTTGGCGGATATTTTCGCGTATCCCCGTAGTATGTGGGGTGCGTTAAAGTCACCCGCTATCATGATTATCATGATCATAATTATCCATGCTACCCGTTAAATCTTTTGTTGCCGAGAGAATTTTGGGTAGGTCTCCCCTTTTGCTTTTGGGGGGACTGTACACGTTTTTGATTATTGTGTGTGCCTTACTTCGTTTCTTTGGCATCACACTGATAACTATGGAATTAGTATCTCCCTCAATTTGTGGAAGTGTTCATACAGTGTTTATCGACTTGATCACCAGCGTGGCGACCTTCGAATTTAGGGGATCGTTAAGGGTGTAGTATCCCTGCATTTTGGCCGGCTTGGCTCCGACCTCCTGCAGGCATATCACATCCGGAGCGATTTCAGAGTTTTTGATAAACTGTCGGAGAGCTGCCGCTTTCCCGGAGAAGGAGCGGCAGTTCTATGCCAGATATCGAATTGTTGTGAATTTGGTATTCGTTGTTGCTTCTTAGTGTGATTAGCCATGTTGCGCACTCCTATTTTATGCCGATGACGTTTCCGTGCCTAAGCCATCGAGTTCTGTTACGCAGTCGCGTATTTTACATTTTTCCGAAGCCACTCCTACCGAAATTGCGTGTTTTCTGGTCAGAACAGCCTTCTTGACTGCCGTAAGTTATTCCGCCGCCAATGCCTTATGTTTTTTCAAGTCGTTCGTGCACAGTTGTTCAAATTACATTAGCTTTTGATTAAGTAACGTCATCATTTCAGGCATGAATATTTTCATGTTTTCCGTGATCAGTGTTTGGATGTGCGCTGCCGTTGTCTGCGTGTTTATTTAGATTGGCATTGTCAGATATGGCGCGAATTCCGAGGTTATATCTGCCGCCACCTTCGTTTTGGCTTTTTCTTTAGATTGACAGGGCATCTGCAGCTGTTGTATTTTATTATTTAGTCGTGCCTCTGTGACATTTGTTTCTCTAGTGATTTTCGTTTGCGTTCTTCTTCCAAAAGCTGTTCTCTTAGTTGCGCGTTGTCCTTTTCCATTTCCTTGATGCGTTTATCATTTTCGCCGGTATTCAGTTTTGGAGCAGTGGAGAAACAAGCCTCGCCCAGCTCACCGGCTATCTTTAAGGCAGTGACGACTTTGACCGCTGCGAAGCCCTGGAGCTGGACGGCTCCCTAGCTAGGGTATTGCTCTTCCTTCTGCTTCCGTGTGGCGATCTGGATCTCGATCGCCGTCGGTAGAGGTCCTCCTCCTCCTCCTCCTCCATCGACTCGAACCTTTTTGGTGTTTTTTCCCGGCCGCTCCCGCGATTGAAACCTGCGAGTCACCTTCCCGTGATTGGCGGCAATCAGTTTGTTCAGGAACCTACGCGTCTCGTGCCCCGCCGTTCCACACACCTTGCACTTCACTTCACACTCGTGTCCTTGTGGGGGTAGATTTTCTAGTCCGCAGCCCCGGCATATGTTCTTGGGGTTTGGAAACACGTCTGAGCGGTGCCCCTATTGAATACACTCCAGGCACATTTGGATTGTCGGTTTGTACTCCATACACCGTATCTCTACTCCGATGCAGTACACGCATTTGGGGCACGTGCCTCCCGAAAAGGTGAGAAGCGCGGTGTTTGAGCTTACTAGCATTCGGGTCCTATCGATGGTCACTCCTTGGGTCCTGACTCACAGGTGTTGCTGGAGATCTGCTGATTCGTTGTGGGCTGGGAATCTGTGTACCACCCCTTTGTATAGCTATATTCTGGATCCGCTACCTATGCGTTGAAGGGGTGTTGTTTTCCTCGCAGGTCCATGAATGTGATTCGACGAATGACGTCCGCCACTTCCAGTGAGGGTGTGGAGATGATGATGACATTCGTCCTCTCTCGGATCTGCGGTATGAAATCCTCACCGGTGATTTTTTGTTGGTTCGGTCCGTTTCCTGAGATTGTCATCCAGGTAGCCCGAATAATCGCTTGTGGCATTTCTGTTCTCAGGAATTTTTTGAGCATGAGTCCATTGGGGGTTTCAGTATTATCTTGATGTAATTTTTCGGTAATCGTGGTAGAGGCTTCCTCATCGTTGTGCGCGTGTTGCGAAGACCAGTGCCCGTCTCGCCGTTCTGCCCATCGCCAGCTGATGGTTGTCCAATAATCGTATACTTGTTGTTGGAAGCCTTTTGCCTGTCGTTGTGCTTGGCAGCCTCTCACTGTCGTCGCGATAGAACTAACTGCCAGACGTCCGTCTCCTGGTTATGGGCCGCGATCCCCTGGCTTTTGCTAGTCCCCGCTTCATATACATTCGTCGTGTCCCCATTTTCGTCCGTGTTGTTATTCGTATGCGTGGGAGTTAATTGGAGATCCATATCTGCTGATGCAGCCATCTCGCATGCTCGGTAGAGGCGTCCCGGGTATTAACAAGTCGCGAGGCGGTCGCTCACGCGCTAAGCTTATCGAGGCCTAACGGGGCTTCCGCCGCTTCGAATTTTCAAAGTCGCTTTGGATGATGAAATATTCCCTCACGGACTTTAGCTTGGTCTTTAAACGCAATTTTTGTCCAGCGGAATACGAACGGATACTCGAGGCAGGCGCACGTGGTGATTTTCACCTAAAAGGTCGATATTTGGTGGAGCCCACGTGAAGAACATGTTCTCCCGGGAAACTTCTTCCTCCCTTTTTTGCGCATTATAAGAATGACTCTGTTGCCCCCATAGCTGTTGCGATTCACAGCGTGTGTGCCGACTACGTTTTCTTTGCGAATTCATTTTCTGGTTGTGCTCTCATCAGTATGTCTTCTCGCAGACATGTGTAACTGACCATACAGCTGCTGTGTTTATACTATGTAACCCCGATCCCCTCTTCTCATCATTTGGATCTATTATTTCTCTTCCTCACAGGTGGTGGCTTGGCAGCCATGATGGAGCGCGCTGAGCCAGTACAGCACATAAACACGCCACGCTACCATGTCACCAGGTCTCTACGTTGGTTTGAAATAATCAAATGTGTTATAAAATAAACAACGATTATCGCGTCCGCTGATCGTGTATGCTACATTTACAGCAAGAGTCGATTAGATAGTGGAAATACGTTCGTTAGTTGCGTTATATAATTGGAAAGAGACAGAGAGAATACACTTGATTCAATAATTTGAGCCGCCTGTTCTTCACCCGAGGAGTGTGGCCTCCCTAGTCTAAGAAGCCGTAAAATTAGTTATTTTTAGAGCTGGAAAGGATGACCGAGGATCGTGATGAGTATCATGCTTAGAAAATGACCAGTTATTGATTCATGTCGAGAACATTAGGCTAGTGATTAATTTACTTTCAGAAATTATATATGAAGACGGAGGTGGTGAGGTACTACCATCGGAGTTAGCCTGGCATGACTGGCCGGCAACGGATCGTCCTGATCATCATATACACTGTTAAGAAGATTGTTTCACCAAACGTTGATCAACCCCGTGTCTTGAAGGAAAGAAATCGGAAGTCGTGGAACTCCCTTCCTGATTACTGCGGGCCCTTCAGGGAACGCTACTTCTTCGAAGCTTGAGTGTGGAAGATCGTTTTCCTGTAGGTTCTGTAGCAACGCCTTTTTTTCCCGCGTCAAACTGTGAGTATATAACCACGTGAAGTGTTCCACATCACTTATCTCACCAGCGGCTGTATATAGGCGGCTGTATATATTGGCTGTATATCATCATCATAATCACCATCATCATCATCAGCCTGGTTACGCCCACTGCAGGGCAAAGGCCTCTCCCATATTTCTCCAACAACCCCGGTCATGTACTAATTGTGGCCATGCCGTCCCTGCAAACTTCTTAATCTCATCCGCCCACCTAACTTTCTGTCGTCCCCTGCTACGCTTCCCTTCCCTTGGAATCCAGTCCGTAACCCTTAATGACCATCGGTTATCTTCCCTCCTCATTACATGCCCTGCCCATGCCCATTTCTTCTTCTTGATTTCAACTAAGATGTCATTAACTCGCGTTTGTTCCCTCACCCAATCTGCTCTTTTCTTATCCCTTAACGTTACACCTACCATTCTTCTTTCCATAGCTCGTTGCGTCGTCCTCAATTTGAGTAGAACCCTTTTCGTAAGCCTCCAGGTTTCTGCCCCGTAGGTGAGCACTGGTAAGACACAGCTATTATACACTTTTCTCTTGAGGGATAATGGCAACCTGCTGTTCATGATCTGAGAATGCCTGCCAAACGCACCCCAGCCCATTCTTATTCTTCTGATTATTTCAGTCTCATGATCCGGATCCGCAGTGACTACCTGCCCTAAGTATATGTATTCCCTTACGACTTCCAGTGCCTCGCTGCCTATTGTAAATTGCTGTTCTCTTCCAAGACTGGTAAACATTGCTTTAGTTTTCTGTAGATTAATTTTTAGACCCACTCTTCTGCTTTGCCTCTCCAGGTCCGTGAGCATGCATTGCAGTTAGTCCCCTGGGTTACTAAGCAAGGCAATACCATCAGCGAATCGCAAGTTACTAAGGCATTCTCCATAAACTTTTATCCCCATTTCTTCCCAATCCAGGTCTCTGAATACCTCCAGTAAACACGCTGTGAATAGCATTGGAGAGATCGTATCTCCCTGCCTGACGCCTTTCTTTATTGGGATTTTGTTGCTTTCTTTGTGGACGACTACGGTGGCTGCGGAGCCGCTATAGATATCTTTCAGTATTTTTGCATACGGCTCGTCTACACCCTGATTCCGTAATGCCTCCATGACTGCTGAGGTTTCGACAGAATCAAATGCTTTCTCGTAATCAATGAAAGCTATATATAAGGGTTGGTTATATTCCGCACATTTCTCTATCACCTGATTTATAGTGTGAATATGATCTATTGTTGAGTAGCCTTTACGGAATCCTGCCTGGTCCTTTGGTTGACAGAAGTCTAAGGTGTTCCTGATTCTATTTGCGATTACCTTAGTAAATAGTTTGTAAGCAACGGACAGTAAGCTGATCGGTCTATAATTTTTCAAGTCTTTGGCGTCCCCTTTCTTATGGATTAGGATTATGTTAGCGTTTTTCGAAGATTCCGGTGCGGTCGACGTTATGAGGCATTGCGTATACAGGGTGGCCAGTTTCTGTAGTACAATTTGCCCACCATCCTTCAACAAATCTGCTGTTACCTGATCCTCGCCAGCTGCCTTCCCCCTTTGCATATCTCCCAAGGCTTTCTTTACTTCTTCCGGCGTTACCTGTGGGATTTCGAATTCCTCCAGAATATTTTCTCTTCCACTGCCGTCGTGGGTGCCACTGGTACTGTATAAATCTCTATAGAACTCCTCAGCCACTTGAACTATCTCATCCATATTAGTAATGATATTGCCGGCTTTGTCTCTTAACGCATACATCTGATCCTTGCCAATTCCTAGTTTCTTCTTCACTGTTTTTAGGCTTCCTCCTTTCCTGAGAGCATGTTCTATTCTATCCATATTAAACTTCCTTATGTCAGCTGTCTTACGCTTGTTGATTAACTTCGAAAGTTCTGCCAGTTCTATTCCAGCTGTAGGGTTAGAGGCTTTCATACATTGGCGTTTCTTGATCAGATCTTTCGTCTCCTGCGATAGTTTACTGGTATCCTGCCTAACGGAGTTACCACCCACTTCCTTTGCAGACTCCTTAATGATGCCCACAAGATTGTCGTTAATTGCTTCAACACTAAGGTCCTCTTCCCGAGTTAAAGCCGAATACTTGTTCTGTAGCTTGATCTGGCATTCCTCTATTTTCCCTCTTACCGCTAACTCATTGATCGGCTTCTTATGTACCAGTTTCTTCCGTCCCCTTCTCAGGCCTAGGCTAATTCGAGTTCTTACCATCCTGTGGTCACTGCATCGCACCTTGCCGAGCACGTCCACATCTTGTATGATGCCAGGGTTAGCGCAGAGTATGAAGCCTATTTCATTTCTTGTCTCGCCGTTGGGGCTCCTCCACGTCCACTTTCAGCTATCCCGCTTGCGGAAGAAGGTATTCATTATCCTCATATTATTCTGTCCCGCAAACTCTACTAATAACTCTCCCCTGATATTCCTAGTGCCTATGCCATATTCCCCCACTGCCATGTCTCCAGCCTGCTTCTTGCCTACCTTGGCATTAAAGTCGCCGATTAGTAAAGTGTATTTAGTTTTCACTCTACCCATCGCCAATTCCACGTCTTCATAAAAGCTTTCGACTTCCTGGTCATCATGACTGCATGTAGGGGCATAGACGTGTACCACCTTCAATTTGTGCCCCTTATTATGTTTCACAACAAGACCTGCCACCCTCTCGTTAATGCTGTAGAGTTCCTGTATGTTACCAGCTATATTCTTATTAATCAGGAATCCGACGCCTAGTTCTCTTCTCTCCGCTAAGCCCCGGTAGCACAGGACGTGCCTGGTGTTTAGCACTGTATATGCTTCTTTTGGCCTCCTAACTTCACTGAGCCCTATTATATCCCATTTACTGCTCTCTAATTCCTCCAATAGCACTGCTAGACTCGCCTCACTAGATAACGTTCTAGCGTTAAACATTGCCAGGTCGGCCTGTCCGGAGCCAGTGATTCTTAGCACCCTCTGCTGGGTCGCAGGTCTGACCGCCGCCGTGGTTTGTTGCTTCACAGCTGCTGGGGACTGAGGGCCGGGGTTTGATTGTGTTGTTCATATAGGAGGTTGTGGCCAAGTACTGCACCAGGGTGGCCAATCGTGCTCTGGTGAGGGAGTGCGTTACCGGTTCTGGTCACCGGGATCAGGCCACACTCAGGCCTGTTTATGCAATTTTATCACACACGGATTTTTTTTTAATCCGGTAGAAAATTGCTGGCACCATGATTCGAACCACGGACCTCTTGCACGCGAGGCGGGTGTTCTACCTCTACGCCACCGCTGCACCACTATGTAGATATAGGCTGTATATAGATGTCATATATTCTGTGTATTTTCTAAGTACTGTCCCCTTTACTCAATGCCTCACTTGGAGGCCTGTAAGGTATTTTTAAATAAAAAATAAATAAGTAAGGCACAAAGCGCGGGAACTGATCGTCCACTCTTAAATAATCATGACTCGGTTTAGGCGGAGCTAATTTTAACGCGATACAGTTTAGGGTAGCTTTCCTGCTAGCAGGTCGTTAGATCACACAGTGTTGTTGTGGAGTTTTGCAGAGCGACCGAAAATGGTTGCGGATTGCGTCCTTTCCTGCAGATTCTTCAGGGCTCTCAATTTTGTGCCACATGATAGGGCTTCGCGCGCATATATATGAAGAATTACCTGTGGCACCCACCGCGGTAGCTTAATGACTATAGACGCTGTGTTGCTGATTATTACGACCTTCCAATTACACTTGTGGCTTCAAATTGCCGTCACAACTGTCATTGGAAGGAGCAGTGAGTAGACAACAAAGTGAATTATCGAGTCTTAAGAAATGGCGAGCATAGGCGAATAATGGGTAAGCACCTCACGTTGTTGCTGTCCAACGAAAAAAACAACAACTAGATTTTCTAATGTACATAAATGGATATTCATAATAGTGCAGCTTTGACAATTCGTCCATTTGCGAGTGCGTTATTTATAGGGCTGTTACTGACCATAACGATCCCATTGAATCGAAAAAAAAAGTTTTCCTGAATAGTCTTTGATTGGCAGATGAGTATTAATATCAAGAAGACAAAGCAATCGCGGTTTAATTACTACCTCAAATAAGGTCTTTTTGACGTAAACTTACGCAATCAATATTGCTGACCTTGAACCCTTCAAGCCATATAAATAATTAACCAGTAATATATGGTAAAAAACACATTCTGACAGTCTTTATTTGGGGGGGGAGAGAGAAGGAGTAACACAAATAAAGCTCTTCGTTCTCTCCGACCCACTCTTCGCCAAGCTAACAAATATACTAAACTTCTTGCGTACAACTCAATTGCGCGTTCTAAACTTAAATATGCATACGCTATTTGGAATCTTCATCACGAATACCTCATCCAGAGATTAGAATCACTACAAAACCAAGCCGCTAGGTTAATCGCATTGGATTATGGAAAGTCTCTCGACTAACATTCTTTCACAAGGTATACCACCAGCCTTACCCCTTACACTACAACAATAATAAAGACAGAAGCTGCAACATTTCCGCGCTTCGATTACTCTTAAAAAGTTCAACAACCTTTCGCCCACACTGACCTACTCCGTTTTTCGTCCATCCATTTGGAAATTCAGGAATGGAATCATTTGCCTAAGTCAGTAGCTGATATAGTCAGTGCAGACAAATTTTCAGAAGCACTGAACCAATTTTTTTCTAGCTGACCGTCAGACCGTTAACATAAACGCGACAATGTTCTTCATTGTCTTCACCTCTGTGCAATACCATGAAAGTCATGAATGGCATGGAAGTCAACGATTAAAGGTCATGTTTTCCCACTATCGTAGCTACTGCATTTTTCTGATTGGCTGTACGAGACATGCGTCAACTATTTCTCTTTTTATGGCCGTTGAATTAGTTGAATCAGGGCTTTGCATTTCCTTTTGACTTCTACATTTATGCTGTTCGCAAACAGGAACACTCACACACGTAATGTGGGAATGCACCTCACTCTCATTTTCTCATTCCCCCGTCAGGAGCGAGACTGACTGGACAGCCTGGCTCAGTTCCGGGGACGTCGACCGACAGCTTGAATTGGTGGACTGAGCGGAGAAGGCCAAGCAGGCCCAGGGCCTTACTTGAGCCCGATCTCACAGCCACGTCCCCCTTTACCCTTCCCCCTTTCAATAAAGTTTATCACTACCACCTGCCTACACAAAGTATATGGTAGCGGAGCTTGACAGTGTAGTGGAGCTTGCGTAGGAGCCCGTAAGTTCAATAACAATGTCGCTTCGTGAACAATGCCAGCATGTGTGCGAGGCAGGATACTTCGGCTGGCACAAAACCTAATATGACCTCACACTCGGAAGAATCGAAAAAAAATTGCGTACTGCTATATGCGAATTCGGCCACCTTGACCTGGTTCCCATGCGAAGGTCTGTGCGCAGACCTAAACAGCAGCCGACAACCTAACAAGCACCACCTTAGAATAGTATGAAACGGTGCAATGATACGCCAGCACAAGTTGGAATCAAAGATGTTTGCTTAGAAACCGTGCACAGTGTTTTACTATCTCATCTGACAAAAACATTTGTACTTCACTATACGCCGCAGCGCGCAAGAAAATGCTCTGATTGTGCAGTACCATTCTCATGAATTGAATTGGCATTGTTTTTCACAAATATGGTTGAAGCGCGAGCTATCATGAAGAAGGCTAGAAGAAGTGGCCGGTGTCCGCGCATGTATTGATGAACAGAATAAGATCCATCATGCTATAGATGTCAGACAAGAACACTTCAGGGTTCCATGAATAGAACCCTTACAAGAAAACTTTTTGCAAACAAGTAGACTTTATATTTTCACGAGACTATGTTGTCGCATACTTGCCTTAAAATGTTATATTCTTATAGCCGGTCTGCTTTTTGGCTACATCTTGTGATGGTGTTGAAACGATTGATCATTTCTTATAGCGTCGTCACTTTCCGTCGTTAAGGAAAGAAATTTTAGAGGGCCTGGCATACCAACTTGGTGTGAATTGTGCCATTTCTGTTATTCTTTCAGAGCTGTTATACTTTTGCACATTGTCATAGGGATGTTTGTTCAACGCTGTTTAATTAACGGTATTTTCCTTGATAAATTTTGCTTGTTGTGACATTTTTCATTTTCTTTGTTGTTAATTCTCCCTCATATTTTCTTTATTTTTAATATAACCCAGAATGTAATTCAACTAGACTTTTGGGTAAATCACAGAAGTAGGTATGCGCCATTACCTACTACACTGTCAAAATTGACTCAAACCATCGGAATGCGAATCGCGTCGCCAAGGTTTATCATGTCTGCTAAATAAAACGGCTCCGATGCACGTACATTCATGCAAGTTGTCTTGACTACCGGGTCTCATGGCATGTAGGACACTTAAGGTCGCCAACCCCATTGTTTCCCACGTAGCAGGAATGTTAAGCATGCACCTTGACGGCGCACAGGTATGGAACCTTGACGTAGTAGGTGGTGTGGAGTAAAACGTGTACGTCGATCTAAGTTCAAATTGATAAACATTTCACGCTCCTGCCTACTTCCAAACACCGAATACACGGGCAAATTTTTCTCTGCATTGGAGCAAGAAAGAAAGAGAAAGAAGGGGCAAACAGTGAAAGGAAGAAGAATAGCGAAGACTAGTGCATTATCTGCTCAGTTCTTATGTTTTCGTCTTCGGAACTTTCTGCTTGACAGTTGCCGAAATGTCCGACCAATGTCACCACGAAGAAGCGGAACCGCTGGATTGCGAAAGCCGGCCTCCGAGCCGAGTTGGGCGCACAGCCGATGGTGACGGCGTACCAGTGGGCCAGTTCTATGAAGAGCCACGTGACGACATCGCGAAGCACCATCCAGAACACCAGGGAGAGGTGAGCAGGCCCTTGAGCCGAGTTGGACGCCTGGCCGAAGGTGACTGCACACCTACCGGTGAGTACCATGAAAGCCCAAATCAGGAAATAGCTAAAAACCTACTGAAGCTCCAGGAAGACACGAGCCAGCCACATAGCCTAGTTGCGTGCCGGCCAGATGGTGATGGGGCTCCAGCAGATCATCTCCATGAAGAATCAGGTCACGAAACTGAGAAACTGTCTCCGGCCCTTCGGGAAAACGTGAGCCGGGCCTCTAGCCCAGCTCAAGGGCATTCTGACGATGGCGGCGTACCAGCGAGCCAGTGTCAAGAAGAACCAGATCAGAACGCCTCTCAGCAACCTCCGGCGCTCCAGGAAGACATGAGCATTTCTCCTTGCCGAATTGGAATCCAAACCGACGGTGATGGTGATCCATCTGGCCAGGTCTTTGAATATCCACCACAGGACACTGTGCCTCCCTCTCCAGCAACCCAGGAAGGTGCCACTACGCCCCCGAGCCAATCTGAAAGCACCGCCGAAGGTGATGACGCTCCAACCAATGACGTCCACCAACACACATGCCAGGACACTGCACAACACCCTCCTTCGCCTATGCAAGGTGCTAGCGAAGTTGGAAGCACAGCGGGTGGTGACAACGCGCTAGCCATCCACGTTCATGACCAGCCACGTCAGGACATCGCGCAACACACTCCGCCACCGCCAACGGATGCAGGGGAGCAGCCGACAGATGAAGTCGTAGTGGAATTCGTCCCGAGGCCATCACAACCGGGCGAGCCGCAATCCCATCTCGCTGGCGGGCAAGTAGTGGCTACAATGCACCCTATGTGGCGATTGCCTCTATGCGGTGACCTTCTGGGACCCACGCTGTTTCTCCTCTTAGCAATGGTCGGATTCGTGACAGTTCTCGTGGCGCTCCTGCTTTATTTGTACTGGACGCGGTTCAGGTAACCGTCTACACTTAGCAGCGGACCATTTATTAGCACGAGCGACTATACGCTGTAGAAGCATCACTCGGACAGCGCGCAGTGCCGATAAAGCGTCGGCGACGTTAGAAATAAATGAGTGGAGCAGGAGCTCGCGGTCCGAATGGCTGACCAAAATTTTCATGTCGAAATAAATTTTGTTTCCTTTCTTGACCGGGCTTTATTGGGGCTTTTACAGTGAAACCCTCAACGTTTTTGTGCAACGTGGAAATTTAGCTTTTGTACAGCTGGAAGCTTAGCTTGATGGAGTGATGAGAAAACTGGCGAACATTGGAAAAATTAGGTTCATGAACAATGAGAAAAGCGGTCAGATTTATTTTTAACAAATTTTCTAGATGTGGTTCTCCCACCGAACTTAAGGAAATTAACAGCCTCGAACCACTCGGACTTAGAAGAAAGAAACAGAGACTTGATTTCCTTAAACTACTTCACACCAGCAATTTATCCCTTGACCCATCTGAAGATTAACCGCAGTCATCGACCAGAACTACACGCCACCGCAGACACGATGCATTAACCCCTTACTTTGCAAGAACAAACACATATAAGTTTTCTTTACTTCCTAATCTTGTAATTTCATGGTTCTGTTTGTTCTGTCAATCTGATTTTTATTGTATGTACCACATGTCGCCCTCCCTGCTTGGAGCACGTGTCCGCAGTATTTAATAAATAAATAAAAATTAATAAAGATATAATGCACAATAAGCTTTGGTCTGTTCGCTGCCGTGTTGGAGGGAACATTCGCAGATGTGAACGAGTAGTCTCTTGTCTTAAAGGGAAAGAATTACCAGTTGTATTCGTTTGTGAAAGTTCTGCCTTCTGGTGGTGAAGCGGAAAAACTGGGCTTTTCTTCTTCCTCTTACCTATCCGTACTTATCTACTGACCTCTACAAAAACAACGCTTTCGCGTTTTACGACTGGAATAGATTGGCTTTTCTCAAATTTATATTTAGGCTACCCATTAAAGGCTTCATGATATCCTTAAAAGGCCCCTTACCAGGTCTGGCCATTTTTTGCTGACAAGCGCGGAGCATACAATGCGCGATGACGATCGTGTCTGCAAAGTATTACATCGTTACGCGCCGCAGAAAGATCTGAAATTTCAAACCGAACACCGTTTTGCCTTCTCCTCGTGGCCGCCGCGCTCCAAGCCGGAGGATGATGTATATGTGCTAATGTGACTACGTACACGTGTTTGTGCTGTGACGTCACTCGTCGTGATACGTGACTTCGAGAATTATTCAAGGCAACATCTGTTATTTGTGTAATATATGTTGCTTGAATAGACGAATCAGAGGATGTGCGCCACGCCGCAAAAAAAGCGAGGACAAATAAAAAGAAAATTAAGGCGGGGCCCATGACGTATGTCTCACACGATCCTCGAGATCCGGTATGGGAGAACGCAGGGAAGGAATTTCGCTTGTGGAGACTAGGCGGGGCAAGTGGAGAGAGTTTTTCGCTTGGCAGTACTGCTCGCCTCCTGAAATTATAGGTTGCGCGGCACTGAAATATTTCTATCTCGGCTATTAATGAGCCGATTTGAAAAATGTTTGCGGCAGAACGCTCCCTACAGGACACATAACAACTTCGAACGTATAACCAAAAAGTGCTCTGGGGCCTGGTAAGGGGCCTTTCAAAGAAAACAAGACGATGGCAGCGCCATCGTCTGGTGACATCTGAAAAATATTGGGTATTCCTTACCACAAGCAAAAGAAGATTTATACACTGGATAACGCAGGTAATTGTCGTTAGAAAGGTTTCAGAAATTAATGCATTCAATGCAAACATCATGCTTGATGAGCCGATACGCAATTAAGCCGATAATTGGTGACGTCTGGCTAATATCTGTGGACAGGAAGGCAACAATTTAGGTTTGAAATTTAGTGTAAGAAAATGAGGTGTTATGGTATTCAATGAAAACAGTGAACTGAAAGTGGCAATACAAGGCCAGGAATACCTCGGGTAAGAGTATATAAATACCTTGGTATATGGATAAACGAAGACAATAGATACATGGAAACACAGGAAAAAACAATAACAGTGAAGGAAAGAGAAATGCAGCCATAATGAAGCACAGAGCGTTATGGGGATAAAATAGGTACGAGGTGCTCCGAGGTAGGTGGAAAGGTGTAATAGTTCCAGGACTTACTTTCGGAAATGCGGTTGTTTGCTTTAAATCAGGGCTACAATCAGTACTCGATGGGAACGACAGGTCAGTGGGGCGCCTCGCTCACGGGAAGACTACAAATGAAGCTGTGCAGGGTGATATGGGCTGGACTAGTTTTGAAGTGAGGAAAGCTCGCAGTAATATTGATTATGAAGAACGACTGAGGAATACGGAAGAAAGTAAATGGGTTGGGAGAGTGATAAGGTATCTGCACAGGAACAACATTGATTCACAGTGGAGGAAAAGAACTAGGAAGCTTACCAGTAAGTATGCGGCCTGTAGGGTGGGCAACACTGCAACAAAGGACGCCAAGCGTAAAGTCAGAGATGCTGAAATAGTCTCATGGGTGCCGGCAACAGAAACGAAACCTGCCATGAGTAACTACTAAAGAGGAAAAAACTAAATCAGGAAAGAAATCATTCATGATAACTTAAAGGGAAGCTCATTACTTTTCGAAGCGCACCTATAAAGCGAGGTATAAGAAGGGAGAAGAAACATGTGCTTGCTGCGGTAAAGCTAGGGAAACGATGGAGCATGTTTTATTAGAATGTGAAGATATCTGCCCAGTGGTTGATTTAGGCAACACTGGCTTCCTTGAAGCCCTTGGGTTCAGCGAGAGCAGAGGAAATGGAAACATGTCCGCAATAGACGACCGCACGCCAAGTTTCATCCTAGACGCCAGCGCTCGTTTCTCCCCTGGCGGAGCGATTTCATCTCCAACGGGTGTAGGTTTCCGTCGCCGCTTCCCTTCGCGGTCGCGCCCGCGCTCAGTTCGCGCTGCGCGCGAAACGTCTCTTGTTTGCGACGGCGCCTTTCGAATAACCGGAAATTATTATTGTGTTGTTAACTGTCACGACAGCAATGTAAACATGAAATGGTTGATGCCACCAGTGAAATTCTGCCGATTCTCAAGAAAATGGTACGAAAGAAGCAGACGACAGACATGGATTACTGCGGTGCGCCGAGCGAAGTAAACAACTGGCAAACGAAGCGAGCTCGTTCATTGATCACTCCTGAGTGTATGACGGTTTCTATATGTAACCCACGTGAATTTAATAATTACTCGGTACATAATACTTTTATTCATATAAAAACTTTAATTTCAACGAGCGCTTGTCCTGTCTTCTTTCTCGTGTTTCGTTTGTGTGTGCGCTGCCCAAGAATGGAAACCACGTCTGTTGTATGTGCTAGCAGTGGCCGAAGTTCACGCGTGCCGAGAAATTGAGTATGTGCATGATGCATTGAACATGACCGGAGTTCATTCCAGCTTCACCACTGCACCGATCGATCGAGTTACTGGACGATACACACCCTCGTCTCGGTCGCGCCGGCATTACTGAAGCAGAAATGATTAATAATACTTTCAACTTCCGTCTCTTGAGTACTGTTAAAAAATGGTCAAGCTGTCTACATTGCTGCCTCTATTCCATATTGTAGGGGACGTACTAGTTAAAGTTGTGTGCGCATGTCGTACTTGTGCTATGCAGCGATATATCTTGTTTATTTCCGCACAGTGTCGATAGAAGTCCGTTGTCGCCATCAGAGACAACACGGATTTGTAGCAAACATAATGTGAGAAACTGCAAAAATGACTTTAGCTTGTAGGTGCCGTATGTATGTGCCGCATCGTATGTGCTGACGATTTTTCCGGCGGCACATACGATGTCGTTTCCAATTACCTGCTCAGAGTCACTTGGTTCAGCAGACGCTGCCCTTTCGCCACATTGCAGCCATTAAAATAATCGTCAAGCGTACCGACCTTCTTAAAGGCAAATAGAATCGTGTACAGTCTGTTTCACACTAAGGGGAAAACTCGGAACGTATTGTATCGCGATGCGGCAAGCAATGGAGTCGTGCGGCGGCAGCAGCTCGAGCAGGCGCACACGCTTGAGGGGCATGTCGTGATCTGCGTCGTCTGCTACGGCGGCGCGCGCTGGCCGCATTTTCGGGAAGCGTGGTACTGTCAGGGGCAGTGCACCGATTTCATCGGTACTGCTGGAACTGAGCTGATATTCTTTACTAAACGTTGTGCGTCGCCACACTCTGATCCTTCATTGGCGATAATGGAGTTCCACAAACTTCTTTTGACAACATGGTTCATTTCTTCTTTCGAAAGGCTGGAGTACTGAGCGTGTGTACGTATATTTCTTCACTGTGTGTGCTACCGTAATGAGCAGCGACAAAACGCACCAAGATGTGCGCGCAACGTGCTCAGTCTTTGTTTGACTCGAAAGGAAAACAAAGCACTCAACAATGGGAGTCGAACACGGTGAAACAAACGGACACGATTAAATGAACGTTTTAAGTTCAGACAATGAGCTGGAAGTGATTTTTCTCTATAATCTTTCGCTACACCAGACAGACCCTGCCCGCCGGTGGGGAATTGGACACGTCACGCTCGGAACTTCAGTTAGTATCTCGTCATGTCCCCAGCGGCAGCGATGACAGCGCTCATCCTGGAAGGCAGTGAAGTGTAGAATGACTTGATCAGGGATGTGTTCATTCGCTGCACGTCTCAGTCACTGACGATGGTGGATCGAAGCCTATCCTCGGGCGACTGATAGAGGGGATGTTGCGCCAGCGATACTTTCAACGAGCCCCAGACATTTTAAATGATGTTGGCGCCCGGGGATTGAGGCGGCCGCTCCAAGAGAGTGACTGCGCGCTCTTCTAGCAGTTCTTGCACAGCACGAGCAGTGTGGATCGGCGTCCTATCGCGTTAGAATATATAGTCGCCTTCCAGAAACGGGCCGTCAAGAATGTATGGAATCAGTACGTCGTCTATGACTGTCATGCAGCGATGAACTTACATTCGAGGCGTATCAGCGGGCGTCGCGCAACGCTTAGAAGAATACCGGCTCCTTTCACGCAGTAACGATGTGATCAGCGCCCTGCACCTGACAGTAGAACGTTTCTCGACAATGCGGCCAGCGTGCGCCGCCGTAGCAGACGACGCCGTTCAAGATCCCGCCCCTCGAGCATCTGCGCGAGCTGCTGCCGCCGCTTGACTCAAGCGCTCGCCGCATCGCGATGCGATGCGCTTCGAGTTTTCCCCTAAATGTCAGGGAGACTGTACACCGCCCTTCGAAAGAAATGTCCACGCGCACACACCGCGCGCGGCGCGAAACGTGCCCAAACACGCGCAGTGCAGGAGGCAATCAAGGCGGCGCGAACGAGAGATGGGAGAGGGGTACCACCCGCTAATAGAATTTTGCTCCGCATGCGGCGCTCGCAACGCCGGCGCAGCTCTCGGTGCCGTTCTTGTCTATAGAGATTAGTAAGAGGCGATTGGAAGATTGGTGGAAGAAAAGTAAAGAAATGACAAAAAACGGAGGCGTACAAAAGCAAAGTTCCCAACAGAGGGTCAGAAAATTTGGTTGTGGGAGTTCATAGCGTTTTTTTTTCTTTTTTTCGTTTTTAACTTAGGCAGGAGATTCGGCAGTTTAATAGCAAGAGATTGGTGGCGCAACCCACCGCCCCTTTCCAAAGATGACGCTCTTAACATCCATCCATCCATCCATCCATCCACCTCTTCTCAATAGACGCCTCGCTTTAGGGCGGTAAGAACGGAGGGACAGGGTTCACCGCACGTGCTTTGGAGGTACCGCGAAAATTCACCGGACATGAGCGCACACATTCGCTACTGCCGCGTTTTACCAAGTAAGTATAATGGTATTGTAACTAAATTTGTATGATTTTCTTAATCAATTGATTGCGTTAACATGTTTCCTGGTGGTTCGTGTTAAATTTGTTCACGTGGACTGATCGGTATCCAAATGGTGCACTGCTACGTGCCCTTTTGCCGATCGCACTCTGACAAATGCCCGGGCGTGTCATTTCATCAGTTTACAAGTGACAGAGAGTTGTGCGTCAAATGACAAAAAAACATTGGAAGGAAGGATTTTACTATCAACGATAAGTCGCCACCTACGGTCGTATGTCACCAGCACTTTCTTTCGACCGACTACGCTCCAGAGTGCCGCATCAAGAAACGGTTGCTTGGCGCTGTCCCCACTGTTTTCGAAGGCTATCCGATCTACCTCACGTCTCCCGCGAAAAAGCCTCACAAAGAACCTGCTGCACGGGCAGTTCTTGTTCCTGAACTAACGCAGAAGAGTGACAACGGTCCCGGAGCAGAAAGGCAACTGCTTTATTGCCAAGAACGGCTTGTTCTTATACAGAAAACGCTATGACGTCACAGGGTCATGTGGCGTCACTATATCGGAGCATAGTTAGATAGCACAAGGCGTCACACACAAGCTTGCGCTACGACAGTTCCAAAATAAGCCAAGCGGAAAGCAGAGCCGCTTGAATCGCTGCCTGGGGAATGCAATTTGTTGGACTGCCTCTATAAACACACTAAAAGCGTCAGCACGCAAACCACAAACAACGATGGCCAGCGAGCAAGCCGGTACATCTGTATCATTACAAAGCTTCGCTCTCAAGTTTCATATCACCGTTTGAAGAGCCAGCAGTTACTGGAAAAACTCGCGACAGAAGACCAACCCACGGTATTCTATCGCAAAAGCAAACATCATGCTTTCGTTGGGAGAATCGTGACAGGCTCACAGAATGTAGACAAAAGGCCGTATTCCTGCTCCACCAAATATACCGATACGGAAAGCAACATCACACGTATCCTGAAGAAGTTATTCAAGAGGGCATAATATGGCTATTTCTGTCACCGAAAGGCTATGATCGTACCCGAATGTAAAGGCTCCTGAATTTGCCAGCAAAATGCACCCTCCAGAAATACATGGGCCCAAGTCCGACAATGTTCGGAATGAGTGCTGCGATGCGAGCAAGACTGGTTCACGAGGCTTCACTTCTGAGCAGCAGGCTGCATATGTCAACATTAATTATTGATGAACCCAGCATAAAGAAGAATTCGGAAGAATTCGACAAATGTGTGGCGGCAACGATCAACTGGATGCCAGGGCCGTTACGACTGCCCTTGATAGGATTGTGAAGGCCAAGCCATTAAGCCCGAAGGAAGCCGAGACGCCCGGTATGGATGCTGAAGAAGTGGTTGCCACACTGTCAAAAGTTTCGCGACGAGCTGGAAGACCTAAGGGAATGTCAAGCCGCTACACCAAGGCCGGTGACTTACTCGGGCTTGTCGTATACGTTGGCAGCTACATTGCTAAATTAATAGCAGATTTTGGTTGCGGGTCCTGTGAAATGCTTGCAACAACAACGTGCAACAAAGTTGATCTGTACGCACTGTTGCAAGACCAAGACAGGAGCGGGCTATGGTGCCCAAGGCCTGAGTTTCTTGCTCTTTTGAACAGTGTAGCGAATTTCTTTAGCGTGTGGCAAAGGACTTGTCAAGAACGAATGCGCTTAACGTTCTTCAACTACTCGTCGAGCGTCGGCTCGAACGCGCGCCAGTACTAAGCTGTTCAGAGTGTGTTGACGACAGCCACGCAAAGCGATCAGCGGCTTTAATTGCCGAAAAATTCATGCGAATACTCCTCATGGAACACGCAAACAAAATCACTGTCGCACAAGATAAGCCCTCCAAATATGTGCACAAGCCGTCAAAGAAATTAATCAGACTATGACCTTGACACGCTTGAACTCGGGATCTTTGACGAGGGAGAAATAATCCCACTACAAACTGCTTGTTTACACAGCTTTTAATGCTTCTTCTGAATGATTTTCTTCATTGAAGTTTGTACCAAACTTTGTTGAAATCAACGCTTGAAATGCAGCAGGTATTATTCAATAAAAAGTATACTGAAGAGTAATTTGCATCATTCACGTCATGTCCTTTGCGTTGAAGTGTTTCTTCCACATTTTCATGATTCCAAGCTTCTCAAAGATAATTTAATGCTATTCGCCCCTATAAGCCCAGTATTTCCGGAGAAGGGGGGGGGGGAGGGAATCTCCCATTTTCAGGACGCCCATGATAAAGGGAATGTAGGAAGACAAAGAGAATGAAGAGGAAAGGCAGGGAGGTTAACCAGATATCAGTCTCCGGTTTGCTACCCTACACTGGGGATGGGGGATAGAGGCTAGAAAGATGGCAGAGGAAAACGCTAAAAAAAGGAAAAAAAAACATGCACACGTGGAGGCACACACACAAAAGGCGTATAGAGTTAAAGTCGTTCACACAGGCCGGTAGATCGTAAAAAGCGCAATAGCGCTTGCACGGCCTTCTTCTGTGACGGTAGGTCCTTTCGATGTTGCAGAATTATTTTTTCGGAAAGCGGTTGGTCGTCCAGTTGGTCAAGTTCGTGGCGAAGGCATGCCCTCTGTGGACTGTACTGCGGGCAGGCACACAAGATATGGCCAATTGATTCTTCAAGACCACAGTGGTCACAGGTTGGGCTGTCGGTCATCCCTATGCGGAATGCATAGGCTTTAGTAAAGGCAACGCCCAACCAAAGTCGATATAAAAGCGTGGCGTCTCTACGGCGAAGCTGTAATGGCGCTCGAAGACTTAGTGTGGGATCAAGTGAGTACAGTCGCGTGTTTCTTAAATGTGGCTCATTCCATTACGACGCGGTGCACTGCCGAGCAAGTAGGCGGAGCTTCCGTGCTGCGTCAGTTCTAGAAAGAGAAATTGGGACGTGGCACTCCTCAGTATGGGCTGAGCGGGCAGCATGATCCGCCCGTTCATTGCCGATAATCCCGCAGTGACTTGGAAGCCACTGAAAGGTTATTTCGTGGCCTGCATCACTTGTATGTTGTAACAATTCTGTAATATGGAATATTAGTTGTTCGTGCGGTCCGCGTCGTAAAGGTGGCAGTAGAGACTGCAGTGCCGCCTGCGAATCGCAGTATATTGTCCATTTGTGTGGTGGTTCATCACCAATGTGATGAAGGGCAGTAAAGAGCGCTGCGAGCTCTGCTGCCGTCGATGTTGTCGCGTGAGTCGTCTTAAATTTGATTGTTGTAGCTTTCGCTGGTATGACGACTGCCACCACGGAGCTGCTTGGAAGGACAGATCCGTCAGTGTAAATATGCGTAGAATCACGGTAGTTCTCGTACAAATGTAGTAGCGTGAGCTGTCTAAGGGCTGGCGATGATAGATCAGCTTTTTTCGAGATACCAGGTATAGCGAGGTTGATTTTTGGCTGAGCGAGGCACCATGGAGGAATCGAAGGTCTCGCAGCCGGGGTGAAATAAGCTGGCAATGATTCATCATATGCGCTTATCGTCTGGCTGAAAGATGTGTGTGGTCTGTCCGCTGTTAGGGAGACCAAGTGGTGACGAGGAGTCCTGGCCAGATGCCTTATATGGGTCCTGAGTACTTCAATTTCAATGGGGGTCCTGACAAGGTGGTCTCCAGCGATTGCTATCGTAGCCACTGTTGAAGCACTCTGACGCAGGCCTAGACAGATTCGGAGCACTTGACCCTGAAGACTTTCTATTGTGCGTACATTTGTTTTACCTGTGTTGCTTATTGCTGGCAAGCTGTATCGCAGAAATCCTAGGAAAAGCACCCTGTACAGTTGCAACATGGCACTTGGCGACATTCCCCATGTCTTGCCAGCGAAAAACTTGAGCAGGTGACAGATGCCTGTCAACCTCTTTTTTTTCACGTATGATACGTGTGGGCTCCATGACAAGTCCCTGTCGATTATGACACCTAGGAACTTGTGCGATCGGACCCGTCGTATTATTTGGCCATTTATCATTACACTGTAATTGGCCATGGGTTTGCGCGTAAATGGCTCCAGTGCGCATTTCTCGGAGGAAATTTCCAGGCCTTGATTACAGAGGTAGATAACAATTTGTGTGGCGGCTCTCTGAATTCTCGCGCTCAACTCTAGGCGTGTTACTGCAGACGTCCATATGCAGATGTCATCGGCGTACATTGATAGCCTGACTGTGGTTGGCGCGTGCTCAAGGAGAGCAATTAGTGTTAGATTAAATAACACAGGGCTAAGTACACCGCCCTAGGGGACGCTGCGGTAGCTATAATGTAGAGAAGTATGGCCTCCCTCAGTGCTTACAAAGAAGGATCGCATGGATAGATAGCTCCGTATCCATTGAAACATCCGACCACCCACGCCTACCTCTGCGACAGCAGAGAGGACGGCTTCATGCGTAACGTTGTCATACGCCCCTTTAACGTCGAGGAATAAAGAAGCGCAGAGACGCTTACGGCATTTCTCATGTCGAATGTAGGTGACCAGGTCGACGACGTTATCGATCGATGATTGACCGCGTCGGAAGCCCGCCATGGCATCTGGGTAGGTGTTGTGGTACTCCAAGTACCACTCCAGACGTCCTATGACCATCCTCTCCATTACTTTGCCCACACAGCTCGCCAAAGCGATCGGGCGATATGATGAGAGTTCCAACGGCGATTTGCCAGGCTTCAGCAGTGGAACAAGGCGACTTGTCTTCCAGGTGGCTATGGTGTTGGGCTGCTGAGCACGAGGTCGCGGGATCGAATCCCGGCCACGGCGGCCGCATTTCGATGGGGGCGAAATGCGAAAACACCCGTGTGCTTAGATTTAGGTGCACGTTAAAGAACCCCAGGTGGTCAAAATTTCCGGAGTCCTCCACTACGGCGTGCCTCATAATCAGAAAGTGGTTTTGGCACGTAAAACCCCAAATATTATTATTGTCTTCCAGGTTGTTGGTAGCGTGCCATTTCTCCAAGATTCATTGTACACTTCGAGGAGAACTCCTCTCGCTCGCTCCCCCAGGTGACACAGAGCTCGGTAGGAAATTCCGTCAGGTCCTGGCGCTGATGTGTGGCTACACAAAGCTAATGCTGCCTTAAGTTCGTGGACTGAGAATGGTAGATCCAACCGGTGATCACGTGGTGGCGGACAGCTACACGAAGGTGATAGAATGTTGGTAGCTGTGAGTTGGCCGGATACGCTGGTGCAGAAATCCTCAGCCACGTCAATCTCCGATCTCTTTTGAGAGAGGGCAAGCGCTTTGAATGGGAATCGCTGTACGGGAAGTGTCCGGAGACCGCGCACCGTTCTCCATAGTTGAGATAAAGGCTTGCGTGGATCTAGCGACTCACAAAAGGCAGCCCAACGTTGCGAATCGAGCTTGTCTAACTGGCGCTGTATCTTCTTTTGCGTGCGCCTGGCAGTCCGTAGATCGTTCATTGTCTTCGTACGTCGGTATCTTCGTTCAGCACGTTGTCGGATTGCTCGAAGTTGTTCTAGTTCCACATCAAAATCATTCAGTCTCGAAGAGCATGTGAGAGTATGCATAGTGTCTTGCACCGTGCTCTTGATTGCCTCTTCCAAGTCGAAAAATGGATTGGCGTCGCAGTGTTCTTCCATAAGAGACTGAAATTTAGGCCAGTCCACTCTTTGGATCGCATCCCGTATTTTGCAAGGGGACAATCCTCTGATCTTGATGTACGTGGGGATATAGTCACTTCCGTGCGTCTCTATGTCCGTAAACCACCCTGCGCGTCTGACAAGGCTTCGTGAGACGAAAGCCAAGTCAAGACAGCTGCTGCACGTGGAGCCACGTAAGAAGGTAGGACTTCCATCATTCAGCAGCCAAAGTTCATTACTGGAGGCGAGAAATACTAGAGCTCTGCCTCTTCCGTTGATCATCGGACTTCCCCAGAGTGTATGGTGGGCGTTGAAATCTCCAATGATGACCCAGGGATTGGAGGTTGAGGAAAGGATGTCTTGTAGTCTTTTGTAATCAAATCGACTCGACGGAAATAGGTAGGCGCCCACAAAAGTAAAGGCCAAGTTCTTTTTCCTTGCGCTTAGGCATATATATTGATTATTGTCATTGGGTGGTACAGGCTGATGAGTGTAGGTGAGGTCACGGCGAATACACACCAAAACCTTACTGTTTTCATAAACAGTTGACGACATAAATAATTCATATCCAGAAATCCTGATTGTGTTCGATAAGTTCGGGTCGCAAATGACGATAATGGGAAACATATTGGCGTACACGAAGCGACGGAAATCCGAAAGGTGCCCTCTGAGTCCGCGCGCATTCCACTGAAAAATAGCTGCTTGTCGGACCTCTTCCCTAAAAGACCGTGGCTGTGGAGCCGTGATCTACTCAAGGGTTGCCAGCACCGGACTCAGAGCGTCCAGTGCTTGAAGCGCACTTCTGGCAGACGGTGTGTGCATGTTGCTTAGCAACGCGCGAACGGCATTCATTAAAGGCCTAATAAGTGCTATCACTTGCTCATCTGTTTTCCGCGATTCCTCAGATACAGCACTTTGCTGTACTGGGGGTGGCTTCTTCTGCGGCTCTTCTGGCGGTCGTGTACGCGGAAGTGGCGGCCATTCCTTCTTGGAGAGAGATCTGGCAGTTTTCTCCCTTCCAACATCGGTGTTCCGAGTGCTGGAAACTTCCGCTGATGATGCTGCTTGACGAGTTGACTTTTCCTGAAAGCTTGATGTTTTCCGTCGTGAAGACCTTCGACGGTGACGTCGTCTTCACCGTACTTTCACAGCGGCCTCTTTGTGGGTAGAATTGTCTCTCACCATTTGTTTAAGAATGGTGATCTCTTTCTTGATCTGGGGACAGTCTTTGGAAGAGGCGCAGTCATCACCCTGACAGTCAGGACACTTCGATGTGGTTGCGCTGCAGTTGTCTTCTGAGTGGGGTTCGGCACATCGAGGGCATACGGCCGAATTTCTGCAGAGACCGTTCACATGGCCAATCTTGTGACAATTGAAGCATTGCATTGGTCTTGGAATAAATGGTCGAACCTGGTGGCGAAAGTGGCCGACCTTCATGTAGGGTGGACGGCAGTCGCCTTTGAACGTTAGCCTCACACAACGTGTGTTGCCGAGGCGACAAACATGCACAATGACGTTATGTTCACTTTATGTTCACTTATGTTCACTTTTCGTTTTATGAGAACTGGGAGGTCTGCATTAGGAATTTCGTTGTCAATGTCATAGATGACTCCTATTATTGTGGCACCAATCGTTGGCATAATGGGTCGGACCTTGATGTTTCCCAGCTGCGTTACATGTTGTAGTATGGTCAGCGCGCTCGGGTTCATCACATCGATTGCCAGGATGTTTCTCCTAGTGTTTATCCTGACATCCTTGATTTCGTTTGGCACAGTGTTTTTGAGATACAGGGAGAGTGCTTGCCTGTTGAGGACGCGCAGGTTGTCGGTAGCGTTCTGGGGCACAAACAAGATGGAGTGAGGCCATCGTTGAGGCGCTGTTTTCACAGTGTTCGAGCCGGACGCCGAAGATGAGTTGATAATTCTTCGTTTGGCCTTGCGGTATTGGACAAGTCGAAAGCTGTCTTCCGAGGACTCGTCACCTGATGCGGAGTACAGCTCTGTGTCCTCGCTACCACTCGACGTATTCCCTCGCTTCCTCGAACCGATGTCCGCGGGTGAACGGGAACCGGGAGGATCCTCGGGGTGTTGCACAACCATCACCGTGACGGAGGGGGCTGTACACCCCACAGGTGCAGTGAGAAGTCCAAAAAAGCACAGAGACGGGCGAGATGTGTTCCACAAGAGAAGCACTTTGTCTTCTGTAAATTAGTAAATTAATTAGTTCTGTAAATTAATGTAATGTAAATTAGCGTAAAAAGATATCATCTGTTGGCCGACCTCCACAAATGAAGGGGGGGGGGGGGGTGGACGACCGCTTCAGTCAGCTGAACTGGCCGGGGTTAGTGTGCCTGTATATGCTCCTTTGCTGCTTGAATATGTGAGTGTGCCTAGGCACGACGTAGGAGGTTTCCTAACGCGTGTTGTATGCGTTTGTGCCCTAGGCATGCCGGCATTGCGGAGTGCGGTCCAGTTTGTTTAAGCTCCGCCGCTAGCTGCCCGCGCGGTGAGGCAGTGGGCACGGACGCCCCATTTGGTCATCGCTGTGTCTGGAGGGGCAATGTTCTGACTGGTGCTGTATAGGTCGCGGGTCGCTTTTTCACTCGCGATGGTAGATTGCTTTTAGAGCGCAGCTCTTTGGCGTCCGTTCCTGGGTTTCGCGTCGTCGTCGGCGTTGTCGTCGTCGTTGTCGTCGTCGTCGTCGGCCTCGTAACCAGCTCGCCGACGAATCTGCTCCGCCGCCGCCGCGCATGCGCGCTGTCGGCTCTACGGGCGAGGGAGGATGATGGAAGGGAGGAGGAGAGACTGTGGAGGAGGGCTGGCTACACAAATGGCTGTTTGGCGTCCGTTCCTGGGTTTCGCGTCGTCGTCGGCCTCGTAACCAGCTCGCCGACGAATCTGCTCCGCCGCCGCGCATGCGCGCTCTCGGCTCTCCGGGCGAGGGAGGATGATGGAAGGGAGGAGGAGAGACTGTGGAGGAGGGCTGGCTACACAAATGGCTCTTTGGCGTCCGTTCCTGGGTTTCGCGTCGTCGTCGGCGTTGTCGTCGGCCTCGTAACCAGCTCCGCCCCCCTTTCATCTCCCCAGCGCTAGCAGCGACCGACTGATACCGCTTTCGTGAGTCCGCTACCGCACTCACGAAAGACGTCGTGCACTTCCTGCAGCTCGCATTAACCGTCGATCGATCCACACCGATGTTAGTAGTGGGGGACTTTAATGTTGACATAAAGACAAACAGCAATTTCCTAACACTTATGCGGGAGAACATCCCGTTCCTCTCGCTCGTAACGCGTCCCACGGCTGTGACAACCTCGCGAGGCACTTGTATAGATCTCGTCTTTGAGAATCAAGCATTGGTGTACCAAGTCGAACATATATCAGTCTATTTCTCCGACCACAAAGCTTCCTTCATGACTGTCAAGAACTGTTAGTGCAGTCTTTGTTAAAGGAATACGTGTGAAAAATAAAAAAAAAATTCTGTGATAGCGCATACATGTGTTGCTCGATTTCTTTGCCTCAATCTATCGAAAAGGTGAAACAGCTTATTTGCTGCGCTCAAATTTCGCATTAGGAAGTAACGTAATCGTCGGTAATTTTTTTGTACAAGCACTGCTCCAGGAGGGCACATGTACCCGCAAACGGAGGCCTCAGGAGAGCACCTGAAGTTATATTAAAGTAGGTGGCGCAGGATCTCCAGGGCACCCTAGCGGTAGCGGGGGGATCAAAGCTGGAAGCAGGGTGGCCCGTGGGTTGGGGCCGCGGAGGCCGAAGCGTGTCAGATGGTGTCCGCAGAAAAAATTGGCTGTCCACGATAGCGCACAGCCGATCTTATATTCGCCTGGCACGCGCAGGCATCGGTGAGCCCCAACCCACGGACCAGTCCTGGTTCGAGATTTGATGTCCCCGCTGCGGCTTTGGTGTCCTGGAGGCGCCGCCAATAATGGGAAATAATGACACGTTGTTTAAATTAGTAAAAAAACACGATTGAATAAATATAATTACGTCCAGCCGCCAACTTGCGACGCTAAAGCGCGCCCCACGATTTCTGCCGGCACGCCTAGGGTCGAATGCGTACAACACGCGCTCAGAAAGTCCTCCGTAGTGTGTAGGCAGAGTCGTATATTCTAGGAGCAAAAGTACCCACATTTCCTCTCGCGCACCCGCTCTTACTCGCGCATTCGCGCAAACGTCCGTCGTCTCCGCAAGTGCCACGCCCCGCTGTACCTACTAGCTATTGTAAATACGCAGCCCGGCCGTGACGGAGCATAGTCATTGGCAGAGCGGGCGAAAGGGCGCCCCTCTGCTGCGGCGATAGAGCGCGAGGTGTTGCGTGAGGGGAGAGTGCATCGCCGCGACGCATGTCAGATTCGCTCTCGCTCTCGGCACGAGCGCTCATCGACGAAGCAGAGCCGTTGGCAGAGCGGGCGAAAGATTGAACTTGCTGCAGTTAAAGCCCGTCTACCTTCGGAAAAGTACCGCCATCTGCTCTCTCCTCCGCTGTCTCTTCTGTTAAACCGCGTGTTTTTTTTCTTTACTTTTGGCTTGAGCACTCAAGGCGACGGTAGAGCCCCCTCGAGCGTCCCCGTAAACTGCTTGTTTTTTCTTTCTTTATTTTTTACTTGCGAAAGCAAGTCGATGGTGGTGCGTTCTTGAAAGTCCCCGTTGAAGCTCAGTCCGATTGGACGATTGCTGTCCGCGCTATCACTAGACAGAAATCATCCAATCGGATATACAGTAGAGGGAAAAGCGGCATTGTTCAAAGGATGGCGGTACTTTTCCTAACGTAGAGGGGTATTAGCTGCGGCGACAGAGCGCGATTTCTTGGGTGAGGGGAGAGGGCATTGCCGCGACGCGTTGCCCGATGGGCTTCGCCGCGTCAGTGTCTTGCGGCGTTGGCACCGCCGGCTGCTGCTGCTTGCTGGCTCAGGCAGCCTATATCACTCTAACGCATTACTCGCAGCGCAAAACAGCGCCGTTCAATTGGTCATTAATGATTTCGCACTGAGAACTCAGGAGGATTTTTTTAGGAGGGCCCCATTTAGGTTTCACCACAGCTGTGCCAGTCTCCTACAACGACACCCTGGGTGTGGCGTTTACGCGTCGTTACGTGCACCTAATGTGACGCACCGTGTCTGCTGACTGTGGGCTGTGCCGTGTCCGTGAGTCTATAAAACATGCGCTATGTGGCTGCCCTTAGTACGTGGAAGAGCGACTGCAGTTGACTGATGATCTTGACCCCCTCGGCAACAAACTGTTCACAAAGGAGTTATATTGAGCCCTTGGTTTACCTCTAAACCTATTTTTCAGGAGCTTTACTTCACCATTCAGAACGTCGGGACTATAGGCTCTCAGTAGACTTGCCTGCTATGCATTCTGCAACAAGGCCAAGCGCTGAGCGAGTTGATTCATTCTAAAATAAGGCGAAAACCATTGGAAAAACACATATTCGCAAAACAAGGAGCAAGGAAACAAGAAACAAGTTCATTACTAGCATCGTCCTGTGCACTCCTTGCTCGTGGTTTATGCCTGTCTTTCGCTGGTTTTCTTCCGCTTCCACCAGCGCAGAGTAGCTTGCTAGACGAATATACTTCAGGCCAGCCTCTCTGCTTTTCACATAATGAAACTATTTTTTCTTCCTCAAGAACAAGTTCAGGCGAGTAGTTCTGAAATCGTGACATATAAGACACAAGTTCTTAATTAAACTTAGCAAGATAGAACAGAAGCCATATGGTTCGAGCTATGTAGTTCGTGTAATTAAGGACTCCAAGAAAAGGGGTCACCAGGTTCTTTCTAGGCGGCTACCTGACCACTTTGACATAACAGGCAAAGACCGCATACACGAAGCTGTTGCAACATCACATGATGAGTTTCCACCGGGCTCCTAATGCACGTTTACGGATAGGCGTTCCTGGACACGAATGCTTATTCACTATATCATTTGCTGAGTATCATGACCGAAATCTAGCACGCCCTACGGATTGCCCTCTCTGAACTATTCAGTGCTTCCCCGAGCTTCACTCGGACAACCTCGACATCTTGTGCAGCAATGACTTCCAGTTGTGTTCACGATAGCTTACAGCTACCTCACAGGAAACGTACTGCTTCCGATATCAATGACCTCGTCTATCGCTGGTTTGAATTTGATGTAAACAGACAATCGCCTGAGGCTCATATAGCTCATATAAAATGCTCATATTGAAAATAATTCTTCTTGCTGTGAGTAAGACCATCTCTGCCTCTTCTGCGAGTTTCATGGCACGCATATCATAAACATTTGTCACCGCCTCTCAAACTGCATCAGTCATCTAAAAGCCGTCCACAAACTGTCGGCGTTCAATTCGGCCTATCATTGAGTTTATTAGTTAGCGCAAGAACACGCTGGAATGACTTGTCCACCGGCTACGTTGCTTTGTCCGACCTATGCCATTACTGTCGCCCCCTCAAGGCAAATGCCGAAAGAGGCCGAGCCCATCCCTCATTCGGAACCTCCGTGATGTTCTATTGAGGTATCTATAAAGAAAAAAACTATACCGCAGGGCAGCAAGGTAGCAAACAACGTAAACAAAAAGTCTTTAATCTCCAAAGCAATGTCCTCTAAAATGACGTTGGAGATTATTTTTTTCTTTTAGTCAACCAGTTTATGGTGTACACGTGACATTGACGAAAATTTCCGGCTATTCGCGCTAATGAAAAAAAAAACTGCGCTGTAGCGCTCACCTGAGATGTTACGGGCGCTGCTTTCGTCTAACAGCCTGCGATATGTCAGATGTAAAATGATAAATATATGGTATCTGGTGTGCTATAAGTCTTGCGCTCAATTCGTCGGCAGAGGAAGTTTTCATTTGTAGGTTTTGCGCCACACCAGGTGCCCAGCAAAGAGCTGAAGCAGCAGATATTTGCTGTCGTTACCGTTGACGTAGACTTATTACAGCAACGACATTAGGCACATGTCGTGAAAAATTCCATAGCACACAGCTTGTGGTGATTCATTTGGCGTAGGGATTACGTGGTCTCAGGCAGCTCGGAAGAGAGGACACAGAGGCATTGCGTTCTTTGGATATGTTCGTCCCTAATTATCGCTAAGTAAATGAAGAAGTTAAGTCTTGCTGACGTAGGTCTGATTCTACGAGTCTACTTTGGCTGAGGAGAACATTTCAAACGGCGAGTCGCTGCGCTTGATGCGGTTGTAAACAAACCGGGCAACTAGGCGTTGAATTTTTCTGCTGTGTTGGGGTCTCTGATGACGCTGGCGTAATTAAGAAAGGGTATGACTAATGATTCATGTGCATTTAATATTAACTGACAGATGTAGCTGCTTAAATTATGTTTTAAGAACCCTAATCGGCCTCTAGCGTTAAAACAATTGACCATTTTAAACGGTAAGTTATCACTACACACAAATACTTGTGCTGCTCAACATGTGTCAGGAGCTTTCCATGTATATTACATGGAAGCTCTAACCTATTAATTTTGTATCTTGCACCAAATCTTTAAAAACCTTTTTTTTCTCTTAACGACTTGGCTAATGTTAGCTTGAACACCCTATGCATGCGACGCTGCGAAGCAAGCACGGAAGATGCCACAGAAGCTATGTGTAGGCTACATATATATTTATCGATCACCTAAAGCCTGAATCTTCTAATAAACCTTCCATCTTCTTCTAAGCATCTTCGCCTGCTGGTTTCGGAATGCCTGGCGATGTGTCGTTAGTGCATGCCGTTATTTCTACATTGTGTAGATCCGCACGGTGGTTAAGTGTTCTATATTGTTGAAAAATGAAATGAAATATTGGTCGTATTTCAAAAGCTCACTCTAAACACTTATGAACGCGCCTATTGTGCACAAAACACAGTAGTCGCTGGGTTGGGGTCAAATTTAGGGTTATTCCAAGATTGCATATATATATATATATATATATATATATATATATATATATATATATATATATATATATATATATATATATATATATATATATATATATATATATATATATATATATATATATATATATATATATATATATATATATATATATATAAATATATATATATATATATATGCAGAGAGAGAGAGAGAGAGAGAGAGAGAGAGAGCAGTGAAAAGGTAGACAAAGCCCGGGGCACTATGCCGACCAAAGAAACATTTAAAAGACAAGAAGACGTTTCGACCCCACACGGGAGCCTTGTTCACAGGTAAAAGAAACAATGGTGTTCGAGTAGCTCACTTATAGTCTTGAATACGTGACGAAGGCAGTGCGCGTAATTCACAAAGAAGCAGTTCAGTCGTTCATTTCGCACCTGAACAGCATGAAAGCGGCGATCCAGTTCACGGTGGAAGAGGAAGTCGACGGCAAGCTCCCGTTTCTTGATATGCTGATTGAAAGAAAGGGGTCTACTTTGTCGTAAGGAGTTTTCAGAAAGCCAACTCACACAGAATGCCACTTGCTTTTCGGCTCTATGCAAGCTGCTTCTCACAAAAGGGCAGTGGTTTCCACGCTTCTGCGACCCGCGGAGAAAATCTGCACAAGACAGGAAGACTACGCAGCCACCGTAAGCGTGGTACAGCTGGAACTATCAGCCTGTGATTACCAATGTTCTTTCTTGAAGGCTGTTGAACGACAAATGGCACGTCCAGCGTTAGCCTATGCTGCCTCATGTCAAAAGCACGCCAGAATACCATATATATGTATATATATCCCGTCGACAAGCGAAGCTCTAAGCCATGTTCTGCGTTCTTGCAATGTTCGAGTTGCACACATCCTAAACAAGAAACTACGACAATCGCTCGTCAATGTTAAGGACAAATTACCAAAAAAGAAATTCCCAGGTGTTGCGTACGTTGTCCCATGCGCGGATTGTGACTACGTGTATATTGACGAAACTGGTGACCTTAAAAGGCGTCTTAAACTGGGCTATTATGACGTCAGAAAATAAAACGTGAAATCGAGTGCTTTGGCTGAACATGCCGCTTGAAGCGGCCACGCAATCCACTGGGGGAAGGCACGTGCCCTTGCCAGGAAAAAAGGGCTATCTCGACGCCTTTATCTTGAGTCGCTCATGATCTAGACTACGCCACACACTCCGGACAGGCGAAATGGCAATCTGCCGTCAGTGTGTGCGCGCTACCTGCGTCATGTGTTCAAGATTATTTAAACGAGCTGCTCGAACACCTTTGTTTCTTTTACGTGTGAACAAGGCTCCTGTGTGGGAGCCGAAACGTCTTCTTTTCTTTAAAATTTTACTCTGGTCAGCGTACTGCCCGGGTTTCGTCTACCTTTTCACCATGTTCCATCCCGACCAGACGGGCCTCCATCAAACACTGAACTTCGCACACACACACACACACACACACACACACACACACACACATATATATATATATATATATATATATATATATATATATATGGAAGCGTGGCCCGCCGGTTCCTACGAACGCTGAGAATTGTGCCCTCGCTTGCCGCGCACACAGTGGCCCACACTCGGTGACCCAAGTTGGCGAGAGGTTCATTGAAGAGCCGCACATACCCTGCGTATTCATGGAGCTGCTCGCTAAAGCGTTTGGGTGAAAGACGTTCATTGAAAAGTGGTACATACCCAGCTCATTTGTGGCACAGCCTGCTAATACAACGCGTTGTTGTCCTTGAGGATCCCCGTTGAAGTGGATTCAATTGCGCTCCGCATCGTATAAATGTAAGTGATCTTTTCCGTCATTGTGATTCTGGTTAACCTCCCTACCTTCTTCTTATCTCTATCCCTCCCTCCGTCATTGTAAATAGCGGCGCATTCCCAGTGGCACATACCTAGTCACCCAAGTTGGCGTCAAAGACGTTCATTGAAGGGCTACACATGCCCAGTGACCCAAGGTGGCATCAAAGAGGTTTATTGGAGATCAGCACAAGTCGAGTGTCACATACTCAGTACTCCAAATCGGCGTCAGAGTACCTACCACCGGTAGCCACCCACTCCCGTATCTACACTGGCCCATGTCGGTGTGACAGAGGTTTGTTGAAGAGTGGCAGGTGTGTACACATTGCCACATACTTAGTGACCCATTTTGGTCGAACAGTTGCGTTCAAGCCTTGTTCCCCCAGAAGAGCAGCCCTATGCGCTATCCGTTCGACCATGGACTAGCCAGTGACCCGCGCATTTCGATGGGGGCGAAATGCGAAAACACCCGTGTGCTTAGATTTAGGTGCACGTTAAAGAACCTTACGTGGTCGAAATTTCCGGAGTCCTCCACTACGGCGTGCCTCATAATCAAAAAGTGGTTTTGGCACGTAAAACCGCATAATTGAATTTTTTTAGCCAGTGATCCAGGTAGACGGGAGAATGGTTAGATACAAAAATACATAGATAGCTAGCCCTCGGAAATTTCGTGAATTACCCTAAGACAACGCAATGAGAAAAATTGAACAGAATCCATCTCACTACGATTATCGACAGTAATGCGTTAGCATTGAATGAATATAGCGCCACGACGTTTTGCCATCGTCGAACCGAGTTATGTATGAGGTATGTACTGCAGCGGGACTCTTCTTTCGCGCTCCCCAAGAACACTCGGCGCCATCTAAAGCCGCCACCACGAAGCCTGCACGTGACCTCCGAAGTACATTGCCTGCCTGTTAATTATGACAATTAGGACCCTTTTTGCTAAAATACTGAAAAATTAAAGAAACACGGCGCAGGTCGTGTGCATATGTGCTTCTTGCGTCCTCATTTATTTCCGCTGGTTAAATATCGAGAAAGAATTATAACCGTTTTTGGTGTGTTTTGTTTGATAACGTAATCAAGAACCAGTTTTTCCAACTTTACACTGGCTATACATGGCACCCACAGGTGCTCGAATGCACGAACTAGGCCCATCAGGGAAAGCGGCCATGTCCGGCCCGGGCCCGCTGTTTGAAGCCGGTCCATGGCCAAGGGCGACAGGCCCGGTCCAGGCCCCTGAAAAATAATTTCAACCAGCCCGGACGCGTAAAGTGATTTCATGTGATAAAACCCGTGAAAATAGACATTGAAAACTAAGTAACCCCATTCCACTTGTGCCATGTAAGCAAAGTACAGCCCAGGACCATACGAGCTTGTGTTGAGCGCTGTGTCTTCGTTGCCTTCTCCTGTCCTCGTGTTTTCTTGCGCTTTCCCTCAAGCTTATGTCGCCTGAACCTCAGACAAACGGTTTAGGTAAAATATGTAGATATGGCCGAGTTGAAAAAAAAAAGCCCTGCCGTGATCGCAGCAGATCAATATACAAGAATGCTGCGGCACGTTCCAGCAAGCAAGACTCAAATAGTGTCATAGCCATCCTGGACTTCGGAATATTTTAGTGCGACAGCACTAGTAGCCTACCAAACTGGATTTCGCCGCGCTCTGTATGAAGGCTCTTCATGCAGTCTCACGCTTTCGCGCGAAACGCGCGAAGAAGCTGGGCAAATCTTTTTCTTCTGTGCCTACGAAACGGCCGGCTCGGCCTTTATTCTCCTTGGATGGAATGGATGGATGTTATGAGCATCCCCTTTGGAACGGGGCGGTGGGTTGCGCCACCAAGCTCTTGCTATTATACTGTCTAATGTCGTACCTAGGTTAAAAAAGAAAAAAAAAAGGAACGCTATGAACTCCCACAACCAAATTTTCTGACCCCCTATTGAGAACTTTGCTTTTGTACGTCTCCGTTTTTTTGTTGTTTCCCTACTTTTCTTCCACCAATCTTACCAAGTGGGCGACGCTCACGCGCGCCGCCACGTGTGGCGTTAGGGAAATATACCGCGCTCCCTTTGATAAATATGCACGCGTACTGCGGCACTTCCATCACTCCTCTCTTTGGCTTCGCCTTGTGCGCAACGACGCCCGTGTGCGTGTGTGTGAAATATGAAAAGCAAATCGGGATCGTCGTCGGAAATATGTAAAGAAAAGATTCGCCGTGCCAAGCGGCGCGAACATCAACAAGCTCGGCGGCAGAGGCCGCGGGAGCCTACCGACGAAGATGTGGCCAAGCCATTGCGACTGCAGCAACAAAGTATAGACCATTCATGACGTTGAAGCGTGCCAACGAAACTGACGAAGAACGACAGATTGCACAAGCGTGCCAAGCGCCTGTCAAGTATCAGGTGTGCAATAAGACAAAGACATCGCGACTGTAAATCGTTTAAATAGCAACCGGTTGAAGAAAGGCCTAGCCATGTCCAACTTGGTGAAAGAAAATGTGATTTCGCATGATATTTTATGGTTGGCGCAGCCAAACCAGCTCACATTTTGTTTTCTAATTTTCAGGTTCTAGTATCGAACAGTGGGCCTGAATTTGTTAGGAAAGATCTTCGAGAGCAGGCAAAGCGCCACGACGACACACCGCGGCTTTGTTCTATCACACGCAGACAAATAGAATGGCGAATAGGGTGATATGCGATTTGAAACAATTCATGTCGATGCATCTAAGTTTCAAAAGCGGCTCGCAGTATTGTCTAGATGTGGCATTCGCTCATCATAAAAGGACTCATACAAGTATCCTTGGGTTCAGTCCATAATTTTCTGCCCATGGTGAGGTTCTAAAGTTGATGGCGACAACATATTGGCCAGCAAAGCTATTGGCTAGTGAAGCAAAAATTCTAGGGCCTTTTGAAGTTGTGACGTTAGTTCGTTACAACAAGGTGTACTCAACACTGTGGGGTAGATGACCCATGGACAGCTGGAACTTGCAGCATTAAGTAGCGTTCTTTATTATCAATCCAGGAGTGATGAACACTGAAAAGGAGGCAGTCTAAGCTAGCCTAAAATGAGGACGCAAGAAATGTGCTCGAGACAATGAACAAGTGGTGATTTTGGGAAAGACGTAAACGGTTATTGCCGATTTTCAGATAGCACTTGTGGGTCAAGTTGCGCCGAGTGACTGGATTGCCAATTCAGCACGGAAACTTCCATTCATGTTATTCTTATTTCTATGCTGAGAAGTCACAATCCTAAAGACATCAATGTATATACGAAATTAAATGTGCGTCACATAATTCTACTAATTCCTTTGTTTACTTTTCCATATTAAGTAAGTTCAACATGAAAGCAAGCTAAAAGGGATAGATGAGATCAATAACTTCTATGTTGCAATTATTATTTCCGTCTGTCTATTCGAGCCATGCTTGGAAAGCAATATGACGCACAAAGTGAAAGCTAAGAAACTTTCAAATATACGACTGACTATTAAAAAAAAGGCTGCTTCGATTTGGCACGCTGCCTCAACAAATGTTTTGTCATGCATTGTCTAAAAAAGCTATGCGAACCAACGCACATTTTTCAATCTATCTCGCGCGAAGCTTTTTTGAAGCGGTTAATGAAATGCTACAAATTCGAGTATTTTATTCCTACATCTCTGGCGCAAACTGGCGCGCGCACATGTCCTCTGCTGCACCCGTGCTACGCATGGTGACCGCTCTCATGTTCGCTTGCAGTTGCTAATTTCTTCTCAATAATTTTAATTGTATCGTCCACTTTCTTGGCCAATTCCCCATCGTGGGCATGTGCCATAGTACGCAAGTGATCATCCTGATCAACGTGAGACTATTGTCTGTACGAGCTAGTTGGCTTTGGCATGATTTCTACTGGTCGCTTTCAGAACTCAGCTCTTAGGCGCACGTCCCTACGTTGAGCATCAGCCTGCCTCGGCGTCGTAACCGAGCGAACGAGCACAGCGAAATATGAAAGAGCGAATGCGGAGCGCGGGATGAAAAACGGTGAGAGCAAAGAGAGAGCGAGGAAGAAAGCGGAAAAGGAGGGTTCAGCGGAAGCATAAGGAGGAAAGCGGAGGAAGCCACCTTGAAGAACCACCAGACGGCGCTCACGTCCGCGCAGTCGCGGCAGCGGCGGCACCGGTCGTGCGGGGAACAGAACAAAAAGAACCAGAAAGCTCATCTTCGTGCATAGTGTTCGCTTCAAGCGTTTCCAGGTAAATATTAAGGTTGCATAAGCTGCAGTTGCCGCGAAGCGTCCACTGTGTGACCGGTCTGTATAAAGGGCCGCGCGTCGCGGCTCGGCCAGTCGGCGCGGTGATCGGTGCGATGCTTCAGTATATCGCCAAATGAAAGCACGCGTACGCTGAGCTCAGATTTAGCGCATTAGGGAGCATCGTAATTGTCGGTTATTTTTGGCCAATCCACCATTGTGGTAACAATAAAAATTCAAACAGCGCATAAACGACGGGACCAGAATGAGGAGGAGACAAACACGGCGCTGAACTTACAACCATAGTATGAAAATCGTCATCACCATCAACACGCAGAGCTGGGTGACAATGGCACGATATGTACCGTCCGCTTAATGGCCAAGCCCTAATTGTGGGTATGTGCCTTAAATTAAGATAATCATCATAGTCATCAAGCGGCGTTCATCTGAAAGAGCTAGTTGCCGGTGATGCGACATGTACGACCGCTTTTTCGCCAATCCTCAGTTGTGGGTATGTGTTATATAGCATGGAGATCGTCATCACCATCAACACGCGGCGACCATCTGAAAGCGCTAGTTGGTGTGGGCGCGACCTAAGTGTGCGTGCGATTGTGGCCTATTGATTAGAGCATCGTTTTGCTGTGCTTGGGGGCCGGGGCTCGGTTTCTTCAAGTGTTCACTATTCGGCACGTACGAATCAGAAGCAGCACACCGCTAGCAGCTACGGTCAGAAAAGACCTTGAGTGTTCGCGAAAAGCTTGGGCCACCCGGCGCAATGAGTCGCGCCGCGGCACCTCCAGCAGCCGCTCCCCGTGCCTTCGAGCTTAATCGACGTCATTCCAGCCGCTCGACTCCAACGACCCACCGCCGGGTCAGGAGGTCCCGGTCCCTTACCCGCCGCCCCAGATCTCGCTCAACCCAACGATCCTCCTCGTCAAGCCGGCGCCGGCCGTCCAGCCGAGGCCTCAGAGATCACTGAAGATGGTGGCCTGGCAACAAGACCCCCAGCGTCGCTGGCATTGAACTCACAAGTGAGGGAGATGGCAAAATAGAATTCCGCCTTGAGAGCCCATGTTCCTGTCCAGCAAGCCTAAATATCCGCTGATCAGTCCCAGGTAGCTAAATTAACTAGCTATATCCAATTCCTTGAAGCTAAGGTAGACAGGACCCTCGCCCCGCACACATGCACACCCCTGTGGCAAATACGGGAGTACTCCCCCGCCTCCACTAGCACGACATCACAGCCGCATACCTCAAACAAACGCAAGGCAGCCATATCCACTGCCTCGCTCCATACCGAAGCGCTCATTGCCACAGCTGTTACGGCGGCCACCTACGCCACAGAAAGTCAGCTGGAGGTGTGCTTTAACGCGATCAATCAACTCATAAACAGAAATCCCAAGGAACTTCACTCGTTCCGCATGGATACGATAAAAACATGCAGTACACTTAAGAGCTATGTGGAGGCAACGCAGGCTTAACGCAGCACATGGCTCGCCGCAGTACGAGAAACAACGGACACCAGCCAAAACTACATCCTAGAGGAGATCCGTAAGAAGCCAGCCACCTACCAACGCCAGCCCGCCAGGCAGGACCCCACACCGACACCAATGCGACATGGCTCCACGAACAACCCTCACAGTATGGCAGTGCAACTGCGGGAGCTACCGCACTAAGCGGGGGCACTTATTTCAGCTTCACATTCAATACAAGACCTAGATCCTGCACAGCCTCCCATAACCGGGTGCTCTTGCGACATGTACGACCACTTTTGGGTAACCTCACTTTAGGTGTTTGGCATTTAAGTCACCCCAAATCAGTAGCTGCACTTCTTTGGACCGCATGGATGCTTTGCGGAGGACTAGTGGAATGTAAGTTCCCTTGTCTCGTAGTGAGTTGTAAATGCTGAGGATGGAGAGCGGGCTGTCTCCCCTCCTCCTCGGCAGTATTTCAAGGAGTGTGTGCTGGATGTCTGTGCCTTCAAATTCGTGTTGTCGGGCGAAAAAGTTGCGGTGTACAAGGATGGCTGTGTTGGAATGAGGCCTGTCGGCCGGTCCTAGCTGATTGTATGGAGTGTAACCTGGTAGTTTTACGGGAGTGTTCGTCTCTTGGAAAGCTATGATGTCTGGTGTATCTTGTGTGCTACCTCAACGACCCACAACGACCCACAACAACCCACATGGGTCGGTAACAGTGTGTGCAGAGACACAACGCCAGACCTCTCTCTTTGCAAGAACATGCCCGGGCGCCCGCTGGCAGAACACAGGCCACATGGTCGGCAGTGATTCTTACATTTTGTCGCTGACTTTCGAAACGGCTGCCAGTAGGGCGAGGACGGCCATGGTCCGCATTATGAAGTGGGATAAATACCGTCACCTACGCGAAGAAACAGCACCCGACTCCAAATCGGATCTCAACGAATGGATCAGGTCGCGGATCCACGACGTGTCTTCCACGACATGCGAAATGGCGGCGCCTCAAGAGCAGCCATCGACGGAATCCCTCCTCCTGCACATGTGGGAAGGGCGCGAAAGCCTCACGCGCAGGGGGCAGCGCCAACGTCACAACAACAAGCTGCGACGGCGTATAGCGAAGCTCGAACGGGAGATAGAGGCTCACACCACTACGTTGGAACGTCAGCCGGGGAGCAAGATCTGCAACACCCTCAACAGCCAGCTGGGCTGCAAGAATATTTATTTATTTATTTATTTATTTAAAAATACTGCTATCTCATTTTAGAGACATAGCAGAGGTGGGTTACATAACTTATGAACATAACATGTCAACCAACGTGGTTAGGCAGTTCTTTCTGGAATCGATTAGTCGGCAATGAACGCAGAGAACCATCTAAGTTATTCCATAATTCAACAGTGTGTGGAAAAAAGAAAACTTGTAGCAATCTATTTTTGGAACGAAGGTATCTATGTTTAATGGGTGAGTGCGTCGGGTTACTCGCGCAGTAGGTGTGGTTAGCGAGGTAGGCGCTTCAATGTTAGATGATCCGTGAACGATATTGTGCAGCAGAATTAGGCGGTCACACGTGCGACGAAACGAAATGGGTGACGAAGTGGAGTGACGGTGAAAACATACGGTCGTAACGGCCATAAATAAATCTAACAGCCTTTTTCTGAATGGATTCTAATTTGGAAATTTCCTGTATGCGATAAGGCGACCACACTGCAGAAGCATACACTAAAACAGGTCTAATGAGTGGTTTATAGGCCGTAAGCTTGCACTCTTTAGTGCCGTGTTTTAAAGTTCGTGTTAGGCACCCTAGTTTTCGCATCGCTTTAGAGCAAACTGTATTGATGTGATTATGCCAACTAAGGTTAATTGTGATAGTAAGTCCAAGGTATTTGAACTCGTTACCTTCGTTAATAATGTGTCCTTGTGTGCTATACGTAAATTTTAGGGGCTGTTTCTTATTAGTAAAAGACATTGCCACAGTCTTGCTGAAGTTAATGCTCATCTGCCATGTCTTACTCCAGTCTGAAAAGGATGAAAATACGTTATTAAGTACTTCTCGATCACGAAGAGTACGAATGTTAGAATAGATTACGCAATCATCTGCATAAAGACGTATTTTCAATTGTGTGTTTCTGGCTACTTCAATGATGTCGTTAACATATATGATGAATAGGAGTGGCCCGAGAACTGAGCCCTGCGGCACCCCTGACGTAACCTGGGCTATAGAAAAGGTTTTGTATTTAAAAGTGACGGATTGGAATCGGAGGTGCAGGTAATCGGATATCCAGTCAATTACTTTATTACTAGGAAAGATTGCAGCAAGTTTTAGAAACAATTTTTTTATGGCTTACCGTGTCAAATACATGGCACCTGCTGCGATACCTACTGGATCCCGCCAACACTAAGTCAGCGGCACGCAAGAAGCTGACACAACGGATAGACCAAAACTCTGGCACCGACGAGGAGCTGCTGGTGGAGCTCCCCAGCGGGTACATTTACACCTCGAGACAGAGCGACACGCACATGCCACGCTACGTCGGAGCTCCCAATGAACGCTTGGATGCTGACATTTCGGAGGCAGAGGTCTGCACTGCGCTGCACAAGCTGCGCACGACGTCTGCTCTGGGCCCCGACGATGTTACTAACAAGGCGCTGCGTAACCTCGGCCCGAAGTCGGTTGGTACAATAACCGAATACATGAACGATTGCTGACGCTACAGCCGTTTACATCCTGAGTGTAAACATGCACGGTTGGTGTTGATACCAAAACCGGGCAAGAAACTGAACCTAGAGAATCTTTGCCCCATTTCACTCACCTCCTTTCTACGCAAGCTCATGGAGCATTCAATAATCTGCCGCTTACAGATCTTTACAGAAGAACACGATCTACATCACACGAAGCTCGGTTTTTGAGCACATTTGTCTGCCCAGGACGTCTTCGTTTAATTACACCATGACCTCTTGCATCCAGACAGTGGTTGTAGCATGAAAGCACTATTAAGTCTGGACGCCCATAAGGCTTTTGACAACGTGCTCGACAGCTTAGCTGACTTACACCCCGGCGAACGAACCTACAACTGTATCAGGTCGTTCCTCAGAGACAGGACGGTCGAACTCGTGGTAGGGGACCTGCGCTCGCCTGTAATCCGGCTCGGAGGCAGAGGCACGCCGGAAGGCGCAGTATTGTCCCCGTTCCTATTCAACCTAGCAGTACGCACCCGGCCTCCGAAACTGAATGAAGTTCCGGGATTCAGATACACGCTATTTGCCGACGACATCACGCTGTGGACGTGTGAAGGGTCGGAAGGCACAGTTGAAGAAACGCTCCAACACGCCACCGACATCGTCGTGGAAGACGTGAACACAGCGGGACTACAGTGCTACCAGCATAAGTCGGAACTACTACTGATCCGGCCACCCAACCGAAGCAAGCCCAAGTCACCCCCACTTGCCATCACGACACGCGTAAACCGGCAGCCAGTCATCCACATCGAGCACATGCGAGTACTGGGCATGATACAACAGCAGAACCGGCGGAACGGTATCACCATTGAACGGCTCCAGATGACGGTGAACCAGAACACTAGACTGCCACACAGAGTGAGCGCCCGTAAGCAAGGCGTGAAGGAGAAGGACCTGCTAGAACTAGTCCAGGCCTTGCTCGTCAGCCGTCTCACCTATGCATTAACATACCTACAGTTACAGAAGACAGAACGAGCTTGCCTCGATTGCATTATACGACACACATACAAGGTAGCCCTCGGCTTACCAAGACACACATCCACCGAGAAACTTCTTCAACTGGAAGTTCACAACTCCATCGATGAACTCACTGAAGCAAACCGCACATCACAGGTTCATCGTCTCCAAGGTAGCAAGACAGGCCGCTGGATCCTCGCTCGAATGGGCCTCAGAGCTTCCCCGATGGGCAGTGACCCCGCCACTATCCCACCACACATAAGGGACATATTCGTCATCAAACCGCTGCCCAAAATCACACTCGCGGGCTACCAGGATGGCAGAAGAGCGAGGGCCCAGGACCCACACAAGACGTACTGGACCAACTCCGCCATGGCGTACGTCGACGCAGACCAGTACTCTCATCTACCTCACACCTACGCCATTTGCACTATTACCAGGCCCGGGACTCAAGGCACAGACAGCTTCGAGCTCTCTACGCGCTGCCACCCCCACTAAAGCAGAAGCCGCCATTGCATTGGCCGTGGACTCAACAGACGCCTGTATAGTTATTAGCCACTCCAAAACCGCCATAACAAACTTTGCGAGAGGAATACTGGCACAGACCACACTAAAGCTCCTACAGTCACTATACAACAGAGAAGAACCATGCTCAATGGAGTTGATATGGGTACCGTCTCACGCGGGAAATTCAGGGAACGAAGTCGCCCACCAACATGCTCAAGGATTCGTCAGCCGAGCAGAGGGCCTTCCGGAACCGGAAACCTCAAACGAAGTCCCGCACGACATAACCCAACATTACCGTCTTACACGACACACTACGCCCGCACCGCACAGTAAATTAAAGAAGCGTCAGGACATCACCTGGCGCAAGTTGCAGACACACTCATACCCGAACCCCTACGTTTACTCGCACATTTACCCGGACAGAGTAAGTCTGTACTGTCACCTGTGCGGCGAGCTAGCTGCGCTAAGTCACATCCTCTGGGACTGTGAGCAGTACCCCCCTCCCCCCGATCTCCTGGCCTCTCCCTCACCTTCATCATGGGAGGAAGTGCTGCTGAGCTCCATCCCGCACGTGCAACTCCGAGCCGCGGAGCGAGCCGAAGAGGTCGCCGTCACGCATCGCCTGGAGACCATCTGGCCTTCCTGACGAGGCCATGAATTAGCTCCCTACTCTGACGATTAAAGTTCCCTTTCTCTCTCTCTCTCTGTCTTGGGCATAGGCCTGTATACCGGGGGGGGGGGGGGGGGAAGGGGGCACTGCGCCCACTCTCAGGAGCGGGGGGAGCAATGTAGGTCATCTGCACCCCCCCCCCTTGAAACCCGGCAATATAGGCGCCTAGAGTCCCAACCAAGATCACACGGGTCTACAGGAAGCGGCTTGAAGCCCTGATAATAGGGGTCTGGCCTCTCCACCAATTGCACGTGGAGTCTCAGCCACATTGGTTCTTCAGCGCACTCATCACTGGTATTTATATAGCACACAGAGTCTACTCGGCAACAGTTGGTAAATTTCCCTACCTCTGCAAGTCTGCAGTAGTCTTTCAAGTCTTGATCTAGGCATTGATTCGGGATATTTGATCTGTCAATAATGCAATTGAACCTCAATTGCGCAATCGAGGTTTCGAGAACTTTCGAGACTCATTTCACTTATCTGGTGGTGAAAGGTGTTCTCGTGGTGAAACGGAGGCAGCATGAAGCATTCGCTCCTAGCTGGCAGCGCTCTTCATCCCGTCAACGTTGTAGCAGCGAGTGCTCGTGATCATGGAGTGAGATGTTTATATTTGCCTGTGCGTGCGTGACAACATGCTTGTCATAAGTGAATCTACAGGTTGGTGGGAAGGTATGCCCCTCCACCCAAAATCAGAATTGAAAAGGAAAAGTAGGCCATTTATCCCCCCCCCCCTCCTACGTACTACACATACTTGTGAAAGCGGGCACTGTCGGCTGCACACTACACAAATACAATAAACCAGCTGAGGCCAAATTTTCTCTCAGAATTCGGCTCACATAAATACGGTTTATTTAGTACATATACCCTGCTTTCGGACGTCGCCTCCATGTGCTGTAGCAGATGACGCTCGACCGGCCGCACTAAGCAACTTAGGGTTCTACCGTACTTTGCGTTGCAAAACGCCGGCGGTACGTGCCTTGTAAGCCTGCATTGCTGAGAAAGCTATCGCTAGGCTGTCCGCAACAAGTTTAATCAACCATTAGTTGCATCATTCCGTGTTTGTAGGGGCCGTCAAACCTAATCATCTTTGAAAACACAAAATCAAAATTGCTTTTATAATGTACCGGTATTTTATTATTGTTGGCATTTTACCGATTTTGACGCCCGATTTAGTGACTTTTTTGTCTGTTAACGGGAAAGGTTGCTATTTAGCAATCAGTGACTTTTTTAGTGACTTGAATGAACAGTTGGCGACATTTTAGCGACTTCTAAGTTAGAAACATTACTTGGAAAATGGCTTTCAAGAACGCCCTTTGATATTCAAGAGCCAAATGTAAGTGGCCCGAAACTCGCTGTACGATACATAGGCTCCGTGACCATGATCAACCAACGGTTGCCTTCACATTGGTAGCATTCACATTGTGACTGTGTTTCACAGCACAGTAGTCACCATAGCCTTGACATTGTGGTAACAAAATTGAAGTTTCTGCATTATTTACAAAACCTATTTGAATGCGGTTAAGCGCTGCGGGTTCAGCGATGTCACTAAATCCATTCGTTTTGTGGACGCTTGGCAAGCATATCGGAGAACTAATTTACCAAATCCTAGTGGGATAAATTTTCTGTTCGGATTTACAACACTGTAGACGAATAAGATATATCGACTGCGTAAAAATGAGGTAAATATCGAAACGGCATAGCTCGTTCACGAGCGACTGAAGAAATTGCTTCCATTTCTCACGCCTTTCGGACCAATCAGTACTTCACGGCGGCTTTCAGGTAGATCAAGGGTGAAAGTATGGAATTTAACAGTAAAAAGCTCGGGTAATTGTCATTGCCATGTTAGCAACATACGGCCAAGCGCGTTCAACAGAATCTAGTTTTGCTACCACGAATGTCGAGAAGCACAAGAAAATTCGTGATAATATGCAGACTAGATGTATTTTCATGCTAAGAAAACTAAGTTGCTTGTGTTCTTTTGAATCGTGCTGTACTTGTAACCTTCCAATCTGAAAATAATGAAAAATTTAAGCTGTCATGATTCAGTATGTAAATATTAGAGGTAGGGCGATCGAATATCGACTTTTTCAAATCCGAATCAAATACGAATAGTAAGTACCGAATATCGAATAGACAAACGCAGACGCACATATTTACATCAGGAACATTTGTTCCAGTATAACTAGGAACACGCTTGCACTGAATAGACAGTTAACGATCACGCACAACTAAGATCGTTTTAAGCACAAGATCACAACAGTCATGTAAAGAACTATATACGGACAGTCGTTTGACACCTTTAAGCCTAGTGGCAAACAAGCTTTCCAAGAAGAAGAAGACAGGCACTTGAAACTGGCCAACTTCTCAAAAATGCATAATAAATAGTTGTTGAAAAAATATCAGAAGTTATGTAAAAGGAAAATAAAACGCTAAGGAGGTATTTGTGTGCCCTAGACAGAATACGAAGCCTTTTACAAGAACAAACATCACTGCTTATAACGTAAGAGGTAAAAGTCCTGCATGACTAGGCTGCAAGAAAGACATAATTCATAAGCACAATATAGCCGATTGTCATGTATTGGACAAAAAGAAGGGAAACTAGGGGCCCAGTTTTGTAAGGGCACCATTTTTGTAAAAACGCTCGCACGTATTTGTTGGTCAGAACAATAAGAAACCAACATATAGTGAAGAAACAGAAAGCATAGGATAAATTATTTGTAGTTTTAATTGAAGTGCAAAAATGAGAACCTAATGGGAAATGGAGCAACACTGATCTTGCTGACGGTGAGAGCCTAGTCCACAACCTCTGCATTATGTGCTAAGGCAATGGGAGTTCTCGCGTCCATGCATTCTTGGGTATTTATGTATGTGTACAGGATGGAAACCAAGGAGTGTTAACCAGCGCCACACTTCCACCGCAGAGCCGAAAACAAAGCTTGCATTACTGATTTTGTTTCTGCATTGCTTCGAAAACATTGTCACTGCTGCTCTCCTGATAATTATAATTTGCCATACTTTGTTCAGCAGGTGCAGAACAGTAACCCGATTTTAACTGTCGGTTGTTGCGAAATATTTGGTTAGTTTTGATATTCGAAAATACCGACTAGTTCATTTTTGAATACGAATAAAATATTACACACCAACTATTCAAACTCGAAACTTTGATATTCGCCTCTCCTGTACTAAGTACATTACCAAAGGTAAAGCCCTTTATACTCTGTTGGTAACTTCACTGTTTTCCTTCAGCTGCATGAACAATAAATAGTAAATAAATAAATAAATAAATAAATAAATAAATAAATAAATAAATAAATAAAACAATAAATAGCCTGACCAACATGACTAGTCTAGGCAAATTATTTATTTCACGCTAGCTTATATTACAGTGTTTCAAAACACCTACATTCTTAATATCCACTTCACAGTTATAGTGAGAATTTTAGTGACTTTTTTTGTCTCACTTCAGTGACTAAAATGCTGGCAACACTAGAATGTAATGATTCATAAAGTACGATTGAAATACAGATCTGTTGAGGATAAAGATAACTTTCACTGACGGATTCTCAGCCTTTTTTATTGCAATGGCAATCGGGTAATCGGCAAGGGAGGCGAACTTTACAGAATACGTGCCACCTGGGGCCCCTCTGAGTATGCATTCTCCGCCCAGTGGTGAAAATGAGCTTCTGCATAACTTTCAATGAATGGTTTCCAACAAATTAACATGTCATTAACACATCAAATAAAAGAACGTGTCATCGTTTATTGGTCTGTGGCCGCTAAAGCGGCGTCTACCTAACGTCCCTGCCACCCGCGATGCGCGCCGACTCGCTCCACTCCCCTTACAAGGAACTCTCCGTGTCGGGCGTTGTGGTCGAAACGAAAACGAACATTTACTGCAGAAGCGAAAAGGGAAATTATACGCAAATTAGTGCAGCTGCCGTTGTTGGCGTGGCGTGAATGCGGACAGAGTAGCGGCGGCAGAGCGATACCACTTGGCACGTACTGCAAAGATCACTTTACAATATATATAAAGAGAGATGACTTACCCCCTCCCCCCTCGAAAAGATGGTTGGTACGCCACTGGTCTTGGGTATTTTCCATGGCTGACCTTCCATGGTCTTACTTAGCGCCATCTTGCTTGTAAGATGGCGATAAGCATGTATACTATTATATAATGTTTCAGTTCTTTTTCTGTCGTGCGTAATTATTTGTAATTATTGATCTAACCTAATTTGTTTTGTCCTTTCTAATTAGATCAGGAGGTCCCCTTACAGCCTTGAGCTTTGGGACCTCCTTCTGTATATCTTGTTACTGTGCTTTTATTTTCGTGAGTGAATAAATAAAAAGTCTTCTTCTTAAGACACATACTTGGGCCTAGCTCTGCTTGAAGATATATGCTTGACACGTGCTGACTCATGTCTCGAGAAATCCACATGTAAATACAACAGCCATGAACGCTATGATACAGTGTTTAGTAAGGACCTTTCAGAAGGTGCGACTGGCTTCGTCGCAGTTGCCACTGACAAAACACTCCGGCGCATGTTTCGGCGTCCCTGCTGGTTGTTTTAGCCTTCTCGCTTTTCACAGTTTTGTGGACCCACCCGGTAAACACTGTCGCCAACTTGGTCGCCAAGTGGCACCAACTTTTTTGGCAGATTTGAATGTCGTAAATGAAATCTTTTAAAGCGAAGCTTTCTTTGCCGCCTCCGTCGACTTTTCCACTGCTGCTGCTGTTGCTGTTGTTGTCTGGCACACCACGTCAGGAGTTGGTTCAGAGCGTGTGTATACACGAAAGGCGCGTAGCAGAGAGGAAAGGCGACGCCAGAAACTCGTTTGGACCTCTGCAATGTGTTTAGACCTTTGTCACCAACTTTGCTGGTAGATTCCAGTCTCTCAAATGAAGTTCTTTTTCACCCAATCGAAGCCGCTTGTCGTGTTTGTCATGCAAATGAACGCCGCTAACCCATTACTAACACATGGAATGAGCTCAGGCTCAGGCTCAGACCACCCGGCTACGATGAACCCGATCCTAACGTCAACTCAATGAAACGCCCATTACAAAAGTGGAAACCCTACGAGTTCTAGGGTTACACATACACAAACACGGGTCCGGGGCGGCCACCCTCCCGCGACTACAGCGAACGCTATCACAGCTCACGCATCTCGTCAGGAGAGTTGCAAGCCATAGAAGCGGACTTAAAGAACAGGACACGCTACGCGTGATGCAAGCACTCCTCACCAGTCGCATAACATACGGCACGCCCTACCTCGCGCTGAAGAATGTAGACGTAGAAAAAATTAACATTCAAATACGGAAAGCCACCAAAATCGCCCTGGGCCTACCATCTACGGCTTCGACTACGAGGCTTCTCAAGATGGGCGTACACAACACCTGGCAAGAGCTAGCTGAAGCTCACAAAGCCAGTCAATTAGAACGACTGAAGCTCACGCCCACCGGCAGATCAGTGCTGCAACGGCTGAGCTACGGTGAAACCTTTATAGCCACCACGGACCGAAAAGAAAGAATTCCTGCAAACCTCCGCGAATCCCTGTGCATAGCCCCAATTCCACGCAACATGCACCCCACGTACCACAAGGAAAGAAGACAAGCCCGAGTGGATGTTCTACGGCGAAGACACAGGCAAGATCCGGACGCCAGATACACCGACGCAGCCAAATACCCACAAAGAAACGCTTACGCCCTGAGCGTCATAGATTCTCAGGGCAGAGAGCTAGCGTCTGCCACAGTCCGTGCACAAAACCCCGAGACTGCAGAAGAGACAGCGATCGCCCTAGCGACTACCACGTGCATGGACGCAGCTGTCATCTTCTCCGATTCTCAAGCAGCCGTCAGAAACTACGCTAAGGGTCGCGTGTCAACACAAGCACTGAAGCTATTGAAGCACCGCAGTACTCCGATCCCCTACAGCTGCGTGACATGGGTTCCTGGGCACGAGGGGCTGGAGGGGAACGAAGCGGCACACGCCGCGGCCCGAGGCCACACCTGCCGGGCCAACCCTTCCTACTCTCGAGACGCCCGGTCTGCGCCAGCGGATGCAGAGACCGTACCCATCACGTACTCAGGGATCCTTCAACATCACAGGCTGGAACGCAGGGTGTACCCACCACCTCACCCAAAGCTCAACAAGGAAGAAAGCACTACACTCAGAAGACTGCAAAGTAATACTTATATCCACGGAATCATCATGCATAGACTGTACCCAACGCTACAAGGATACCACTGCCCAATGTGCGGCGTACCGGACACCTTAGCGCACCTGATCATCGAATGTCCATGGCAAATAGACAAAGACGCATTGCCTTCACCGAGAGACTGTTGCAACGCCAGACAAAGCGAAGACCTCATGGAAACGTGGGAGGCCAAGTTAGTCTCCGAGGACCTGGAACAACAACGACGTCTCGTTGCCAGGGCCAAGGAAGCAGCGAAGGCCAGAGGGTTCCTGGAATGAGGAGACCTCCCACCGAGAGTTGGACCAGGGCTTACCCCGGAATACTGTTTCCAAAATAAAAGTTTATTCCTCCTCCTCCCATTCCACAGTTCTCGAGTTTACTGTGTGGTATAGGCAACATTCAATCGTGCATGTATTTGCGTTGTATCGTTTTGCAACTGGCCGAATGCTGAAGCAATGAAGCACAGAGTACGAAAAATGCATATCGAACGCAAATTTCGGAATCTATTTCAAGACAAGCTTGAGCGAAGTGGTTTAGGGAAAGCAATACGAATAAATGCAATACGAAAAATCTGGCGTTGGCACAGCGGTGCCACGAGGTGTAAGGTGATGTATGATGTTCTCGAGGAGGTAACGGCGATGAGAAGTGTATGGCACATGAATGAATGCATTTAGGAATTTTCCCACAGTGGCACGTGCCCATTCTGGAGGGTTGGCCAAGAATGGGCACATCTCATGTGGCACGTGTGGCTAGTGGGCCAAGAACTAGTTGTCCAGTTAAGAATTAAAAATAAGAAAAGAAAAGAAGCCGTAGAGTATCACGCGCTCTTCCTGTGTGATTTAGAGATACCTATGAGGCGACGTTACGTCGAAATATTTATGTGGTGATTCATAGTTTCATTAGGCAGAACACAAGTGCGCTTAATAATACAATTTTATCGGTCAGCATTCAGTGTATATAAGCTCATTTAATCGGTGAGATAGAACCGAAGCGCACAGAACTGGGGTTAGGAGGCAAAATTTAGCTAACAGAAATATGCTACGGAAAATGTACGCTATGCTTAGCTCGTAACCCACCCATAAACTACGTGCTGAATTCGTGGCTGCTTTCTCGACGAAAATGCTAGAAACGCACATTCAATTTGCACAACTTGCCTTTTTGTAGAACTGGCTGAGGCCCTGGCGCCACCTTTGGAGTAGCTGGTCACGACGACTGAATGTGCTCGATGATCGAAGACTGCCTGTAGGCTCGGGTATTGCAAGGGTAAGTTCAAGCTTAAATGCAGTACGAAGACTCCCTACGTACTGACGCCACTAAATTGCTTTTCAGTGTCACTCTACCAAATTATCTGTCCGCATCACGGTTGTAAGAGAAAAAAAGCTGATGAAATGAAAGCTAGTGATCTACGACTACAAAAACAGTCGTCTGATTCTTCTAGCCTGCTTCCTGCCTCCCTTTACCCTTTTCACCGCGCTTTTATGCGCAATGCGCTCTTTCGACATCTAGTCCTCTCTCCCTCTTTCACTACCGGTCTCTTTCTCTCCATCTCTCCTCCTTACACTATTTTTCCCTTTCTCTTCAGCATCTGCGCAATCATACTTTTCTTTTTTCCTTTTGCCGTCGCTGCGTATCCGTCACTGAGAAGGAAAATTTCCCGACGATTACGATACTACTTAATGCGAAATTTGAGCACAGCTCTATAAGTGAAAGAAGTATGCGTGTCAATATTTCATATTATGATTACATAGGCACACGGTTTACATTAGCAAGAGAACGCTGTGAGTAGCGTAGCTGGCGCGGACAATCTGTCCCGTGCGTTACATTACGAACGGAGTGAAGTATGGCGCGACCAACGTTGCTAGAATAGATTCAGTTGTTAAAACTCTCCGCTTCCACCGTGCATCGCAGGTGGCACCTTTAAGTATAAACCCCATGCAAGCGATCTTGCACGCGACAGCGACAAGCGACGCGATGGAGATGGCTGTCGCGTTCGCTCGTCGCCTACAAGTTGCACCCCATGCGAGTGATGGCTTCGAGCGACGTCTCCCCAGTGTTGCCGGTATGAGGGCAGCAATATAGGTGCCGAAACTAGCGTGACGCGTGCTTTATTAACTTAAGTTGATGTATTTTACTGTAAAAAAGCAGCATAAAATAATTCTGAAAGTCTTGCAGTAGGTCCCTATCCTTGCACGTATAAAAATTCAATCGTTTGCTCATTCCGTGCGACAATCGGAAGTACTGGAGTTATGTACATCCAGTTCCGGCTTTGCGCTATTGGCTAGTCGCTCATAGCACTTCCGGGCGACGAGCGACAAATTCTAGATTTGCAAAACCGAGCGATCGCGCGACTAGACCGAGCGATCTGTTCAAGCGACGGCCCGATCCGTCGCGCGAACCCGTCACTCGTCGCTGTCGCGCACAATATCGCGCTAATGGGGTTTAGCCTTTATTGTGCTTGCCGCCAAGTGGCGGGACCGTCGCACCGGCTAGCGCGGTGTCGTCTGCTCAGTGCAGGCGCGCCAGTTCTAGTGTTTGCAGATGGGTGCAGCGTTGTCTAAGTGTTTTTAGGAGACGCCTTCTTCCGCTGCAAACTTGGTGTGCTTTATTCTAAAAACCATGGGTAACATGGAACAAATTTATTTGACGCACTCATTCGCTCTATTTCAAAGCAGACCGGAAGGCACACCGTTTCATCGCCGTTTTAAAGATACCAAGTGAAATGCTTTATACGATGTCGAAATTATGACACTCAGTGCCCTCAATCTCGTTCCTACAGAACAGGAATCTCAAACCCGCACCAAGCGTTGTACCACGTGTATTGGGTGCATCTGCCCGCAATCGTATTAGCGCGCGTCTGGGGACAGAAAATAAATATTTTTTTATACCTTGGACAACTTAGGCAAAAGGGACCGGACGCTCGGGTGGGTCTCGCAGGCCGCGTTTGAAGCCCCTACTAACATCAGTCATGAGGGCTTTTAGAAAAGAACTCGCGAATAAAATAGTTGATAAATTGAGCCAATTGTCACCATTCGGCTTATAAAAACCATGCACAGTACTTTCTCCACTAATTGAATACATCACAGCTGGCCTTGCTTTTATTGCACACTTATCCCAATTTGCATCCCACTTGTTGGCAGTTCCATTATTGCAGCAACTTAGATCGCTTTCTGGCTGCTTTCACTGACACACTAGAGTCGCGCTGCTGGCGTAGACACTTTGAATAGAAGCGCATGCGCGTGGTCAAATAAAACGTAATCATTTGAGCCCAAAGCTCTTCAAAATGCGCAGTGCGCCCAACCCGAGTCAGAGCACACTCACACATCTCCTCCATAATAGTCCGCATCAAGTCTCGAAACACCCGTTCTTTGCTGCTAAGCATAGACTTCAAAGCACCTGATGGATGCTGCAGTGCACCAGGCACAAAAGACCTCATTTTTGTTAAGATGGCTGTCGCTGGTATACGGTTATTGAATACACAAGTCGCAAGGCAGTCTTCACAACTGGTGAACTTGTGCGTCTTCTTCACGACATTGCCACCAAGGTAATAGAGGGCACTTGCTTTTGCAGCGGTGCGGCTGTATGATTCCTGCAATTCAATCTGTGAAATAACTTTCCCCAGTTGTGCCTCCTGGGCTTCTTTCTTTGAAAGAGCGATGACTTTCTCGTCGCAGAGGCTTTCGTACACTGCGACAAGGACTGGTTCAGATTCCCCAGAGCAGTTTCCTTTTGTAGCCATCTTTAGTGGTGTGTACAGGCTAATACGCCTAAATATTTCGCCGAAGTGGGTTATGGTCGGGGGATCTTCATCTCCACCAAAGCTCCTGACCACTCCGAAGAAACGCTAGCAACAGGGAGAAAAAGGAACCTGCTTAGCATGTTGCACATAAAAAAAGGGATTGGGCAAACGAGAGTTTCCAAAGCAGTGCCAAAATAAGGTACACAGTACTCCAATCAAGAGCAATACTGATTTAAGCGTTTGAACTGGTGTCTGAAATTAATGTCACTTCCAGACACTGCAACTTTCTTGTAATTTTTGTGTAGTTGGTGGATGTTTTTTTATTCAAGCAAAGTGTCCGCTAAAAGAAATCATAAATAGGCACATACCTCCAATGGATCTTGAATAAGCTTTGCAGTGAGTACACACGGTACATTTTTGCTGTGAAGGAGGGTGATTATGTCGAGGACGGACATCAAAGTGACCTTATAAGAGACTTCAGGGTCGTCTGAGACGCAAACATTCTGGTGTTCTCTGGCCTGCTGATTCTCTCAGTAGCGTTCAGCATTTCAAGGAAGTCCTGGATTACTTGTAATAAAGTGTTTACGTATGAAGCGTGTGCTCACAAAGTGCTATCAAATGCAGGAATAAAAATGCAACCTGCTTTTATCACCTTGATTTTCTGTGAGTCCTTGTGAGTCCTACAGGACATTTCGCATTGACTGCGTCAAACAAGTTGTTCATACGAAGGCTGAAGTTTACAGTGCCCTGTGTGTCTTCAAATCTAAAATACTGTTGTGCTCTATAAAAATTCACGCAACGACGGCGCTTGTACTGAAAAGCCGGAATACGTAAAACATAAACGTATAAACGTAAATATTATTAGAAAGGAAGGCATGCAAATACCTTTTAAAAATAAACAATACCAAGCAAAAATTAGCATATGATAGTAGTAGTATACTTCCATTGCTAACCGGACGCTCGTCTTCTCTAGCTTACAAGGATTAACATGGGATGAGGTGAGTTTAGGAATAACTTTCAGTTGCATTGCCTTCTCGGTGTTGTGCAAGCGCCGGTAGTGTCCAAAGTTGATGCAGTCTGAACCAGCCTGCAAAAAAGCAAATGAAGAAAGCCATGGCAGCATCTTCAGAAAGCTGGTCAAATTTATGCAGTTATACCTTAAAACCACATGAACCATAACATACCTTTGCAAAAGTGTGTGTAAAAATGTTATTTCACACACACTTCATGATGTCAGACACGTCACAGAGGAAGTGAAGATGACGTCCGTCTTCAAGCGACGGATGGCGTATTTTGCTGACAGGTTGGCAGATTTTTTTCTGACACTCCTACGTGTGTCCACATTTATCTGTTATTACCAGCGCCGTCACTCACAACTGCACTAACGGAGGCACCATGTCGTTCCAGCTGTAGCGCAAATTCTAGAACAAGCTTGGATAAAACAACCAGGGGCAGCCACTGTAGTGGAAAACTTGCCACTGGCTGCACCAACTTCTGGAAAAGTGGAATAAACATGATAACAAGGGCATGGTCTGCTGCACCGGCACTGTCTGTTCCTTGTGTTGCAAAGTTAAGAAATCCATCAAATTTATATGTTGATTTGTAGAAATCGGTGGATCAACGAAGCTTAATTTCTTCAAGCATGAGTGGGCCAAACCGCTGTACCTCAGCCTTGTCCTTGAAAAAGGTTTTAATAGACTTCAGCGCAACATCATTGTAGCCGTAGTCGCATGACACGCCTGAAATAATTTGGCTAAGTCGGCTACAAGTGGGGAATTGAAGAAGTTTCATGTTCCTGAGCATGTAGTATGCTCTCGGGATGCCACTCGCAAAAGCAGGCAATTCATTAGTCACGTGTGCGTGTACTTCACCCTTTGGGGCTTTTGCATGCGCCTGATTCAGAGATGTCTCAAATGCCAGGTGCTGTATTGATGGAAGCGTGCTTAATGCCTTGCTAATTGACTGAGATTTCTCCTTTATTATCTCTTCCTTCGCCTTTTTATGTCTTGCATAAAGGACGCTCTCTTTGCTGATGTCCTCAGTACTTGCGCAATTTTTTAGCCTGCTGCCTTTCTGTATGAGTCGACTTCGCATACGGGTGGTCTCTCTCGCAAGTTTCTTGCGAGAGAGACATTTCTTAGCATGGATGCGGCATGCTATACATGTTGACTGAGACGAAAGCACCCCCCCTTAGGGACGTCTGCGTCAGCAGGCGTTTGGTGTGTTGCGACACCACGTACCCGAGCACACGAGGGTTGGACCCTCCCACATGTAGCCGTGCGCGGCTTAGCCCTGTCTGCGGAAACGGGGATCCTGGGGATTGAGCCGATGCCGGGTGTTCGGACCTTTAAGGCCCCCCGGCGGAGGTAACACACCTCTTTGCCTCTGCTTCACATAGATGGACCTCCAGACTGACCCAACTGGGGGAAATCGGCAGTCGCCTTTTCCTGTCCTCCTCTTCAATCTTCGTCTCTCTCTCACACTTTTAATCTTTCCTGTCCTCACCTCACTTCTTATCACTTCCTAGTTTGCCGGCGGCAAGAGTTAATCTTGCGTACCTAGCCAGTCTTGGTTATGCTGAATTTGGTTATAGCAGCGATGTACGGTGGTGTAGGCAGAGTTTCTCTCGAAGGAACCTTTCACGTCCCCCTGTTAGGCTCCATGGTGGGTGGTTGGCATCGCTGCCGAAGACCCTATCAATACTTATGGAAAATGTTGTTCCTAGACTCCCTGAGCGCCCTCAAACGAGGGCGCATCGAAGATGTCTTTCAGTTTTTCGGGTGCCAAGTCCACAATTTCCTACATTTCCGTGTAGTTCACTCGGAAAAACCCAACAAACCACTGCGCACCATTTCACCGTTCTTTATATCGAAATCTTTGACTGATGTTTTTTGGTCCTGGTTATAAGGCGACGAGGATGGCAGCCGGTGACCTCCTCCTGGAGCTCCGCGATCAGAAGCAATATGAGAAAGCGCCGAAACTAGTGTCACTTGGGGAGACCTAAGTAACAGTAACCCCACACCATATAATGAACAACACCCGCGGAGTTGTGTCGGACGATCATTTGCTGAAACTCACTGAGGCTGATCTCTTGGAGGGCTTCAGCGCGCAGAATGTCATAAAGGTTAAACTAATTAAGATGAGGCGGGGTGGCAAAAAAGATCCAGACCAAGCACCTTATGCTTACCTTCGGCTCAAGGGTCCTTCCCGAGTCCATCGAGGCCGCTTATATCAAACTTCGTGTTCGGCCGTACGTGCCCCATCCTCTCAGATGCTTTAGGTGCCAAAGGTTCGGCCACAGTTCACAGAACTGTCGAGGCTGGCTGACATGCGCCAAGCCTAGTGACAATGAACATTCCTCTGAAGCGTGCCAGAACACTCCACATTGTATGAACTGTAATGACGAGCATGCCGCATACTCGCGGTCCTGTCCGTCGTGGAAAAAAGAAAAAGATATTGTTACAATCAAAGTCAAAGAAATATATCTTTCCAGGAGGCACGTAGGCGGGTATTACACCTGCCTAAGAGCAGCTTTGCCGATGTGGCGCGTCAGGGGGCAGAGCCACAAAGGCCCCCGGGGGCTATCCGGCCCACACGCAGTGAGCCGGCGGTGACGCCATCTGTCCCCCCGGCGGTTTCAACTAGCGCTGCTCCTTCACCCCAGCAGAAGGGGCCATCCACCTCCGGGCAAGTGGCCTCAAAGGTCTGCAACGTGCCGAGACCTTCACGTCAAACACAGAGCTCGGAAGAGCGCGTGTCCAGCGCCTCGCAAGAGGCAATGGACACAACTACCAGCATGATGCACGATGGCGCCACCAGCGCTTAAGGAGCGGCGAGCATCTTTCGACCGCTCCAAAAAAGACAAAACTCGCGTCACGGCGCCTGTAAAAGACCCGTGAGCTAATCGCCGTCTCTTAAAACACAGAGTACACAGCACATTTATGATCATGGAGACACAAACAATGCGATGGAATGCCAGAGGACTTCTTCATAACCTAGACGATATTAGAGAACTTCTACACAAGCATAATCCAAGGTTGCTGTGTGTTCAAGAGACACATCTGTTACCTAAGAACACAAATTTTCTTCGTCAGCACACAATCTATCGTAAAGACCACAACGAGGCGAACGCCTCGTCTGGCGGTGTAGCAATAGTTGCTGACAAGTCAGTAGCTTGTCATCATGTCGCCCTTCAGACGCCCCTTGAGGCAGTGTCAGTTCGGGCGATTCTTTTTAATAAATTAATCACTGTGTGTTACATATACATACCCCCAAATTATTATCTCGGAATAAGCGATTCTTATAACCTAATTAATCAGCTCCCAGACCTCTACCTAATTGTAGGCGATTTTAATGCCCACAACATCATGTGGGGAGACGCGGCGCGACGTTAGAGGTCGCTTTATTGAAAATTTTCTTGTGAACTCTGGTGCGTGCCTCTTCATCAAGAAGGAGCCAACGTATTATAATATTCATCATAATTAATATTCGTCAATAGACCTGTCGATTGGCTCTGCTTCAATTTTCCCGGACTTGCATGGCATGTAACCAAAAATCCTTATGGAAGTGACCACTTCCTTGCAATGTTAAATTCAATACGTCAACAGGAATGTCACCCACATACCCCCCGGTGGAAACTAGCCTCCACCGGTGGAATCATTTTAAGGAATCAACTTACTTATCCCGACATGTTATCACCGATTTTAGCATAGATGAAGCCATACCGCATTTTACTTGTTTTATACTCGACGCAGCAGAACAATTCATTTCACAAACACAAGGACTATCAGAAAAGATGGGCCCCTGGTGGAATGAACAGTGCAGACTGGCAGGAAAGAAACAAAACAAAGCGTGGGGTTTGCTGCGTCGCTCCCCGACTGCAGAAAACCTCATAGAATTTTAACTGGCAAAATCATAAGGAAGGCGTACGAGGACACAGGCAAGGAGGGCTAGCTAGGAGCGGTTTCTCTCGGGCATCACTTCCTACACCCAAGAGTTCAAAGCATGGAATGGCGTAAGAAAGCTAAAGGTGCAACAAATCCACCCTTTGCCCTTAGTGGACGATCAAGGGACTACCTTGGAAGACCAGGCCAACGCCCTGGGCGAATACTTCGAATGTGTATCAAGCTCCAAACATTAGACAAAATGATTCTTCAAACATAAACCATTAGCTGAACTTAAGGCACTGGATCGTAAATGCCGTCCGGATGAACCATACAACCATCCTTTCAACATTGCCGAGCTTAAAGCTGCATTGAGCACATGTAGAAGATATGCACTGGGAGCTGATAGAATTATGTATGACATGATTAAAAACTTACACAAAGACACAAAAATGACACTTGCGGCACTTTTCAACTCTATTTGGGCTGCCTGATACCTCCCACTCTCATGGAAGGAAGATATTGTTATTCCCGTCTCGAAGCTGGGTAAAGACCCTTCTTTGGCGGCAAGTTCTCGCCCGATAGCTCTTACAAGTTGTCTGTGTAAGGTATTTGAAAAAATGAATAACCATAGACTAATACATTCCCTTGAACTGAAGATATGCTTGATCCTTATCAGTGTGGCTTCATAGAAGGGCGGACCACGACTGATCATTTTGTGCGCATTGAAGGAAATATCCGAGATGCATTTGTATATAAACAGTTCTTCTTATCGATATTCCTCGATGTGGAGAGGCTGTATGACACAACGTGGCGATATGGTATCTTGCGAGACTTGTCGGGAACGGGCATTCATGGAAATATGTTAAGCATACTAGAAAGCTATTTTTCCAAACGTACCTTCCGCGTGAAAATCGGCAATGTATTGTCGCGACCTTTCATACAAGAAACTGGTGTACCCCTAGGAGGTGTGCTTAGCTGCACGCTCTTTGTCGTGAAGATCAGCAGGCTTCGTGCTTCATTACCGCCGGCAATTTTTTATTCTGTTTACCTAGATGACATACAAATGGGTTTCAAATCGTGCAACCTTGCAGTGTGTGAGAAGCAAGTACAACAGGGCTTGAACAAAGCGTCCAAATGGGCAGACGAAAATGAATTTTAAGTGAAGCCGAACAAAAGTTCTTGTGTGCTTTTCACAAGAAACAAAGGGTACATTGTAGATCCCAATATCGAAATGTATGGTCAGCAAATACCTGTGAACAAAGAGCACAAGTTCATGGGCATCATACTTGACTCTAAATTAACTTTTATTCCACACATAAAGTAGGTCAAGGTGACATGCTTAAAAACAATAATCTTACTGAAAATTTAATCCCACACAACATGGGGCAGCGATAGAATGTGTTTAATGAATCTTTACAAGAGCCTGATTCGATCACGGTTGGACTATGGTGCCGTGATCTACCATTCTGCCGCCCCGAGCGCGCTAAATATGCTAGATCCGGGGCACCATCCAGGGATCCGACTGGCCACTGGCGCTTTCAGAACAAGTCCCATTGAAAGTTTATATGTAGAATCAAATGAGTGGTCACTCCATCTGCAGAGAACATATATCAGCCAAACATATTTTCTGAAAGTTAACTCTAATCATCAACATCTGTGTTTTAATGCCGTTAACGATATGACGCTTTCGTAATCTTTCGTAATCGTCCCTCTGTAAGACAGCCCTTTTCACTGCGTGTGAGGGAGCTTAGCGTTGAAATGGATGTCCCACTCCTCAAACATCGCCTAATGCCTCCAGCTAAGCTGCTACCTCCTTGGGAGTGGCAGCTGATACAAGGTGATATATCTTTCCTGTAAGTTACAAAGTACGCTCGATATATTGAAATCCAAATGCATTTCCTGGAACTCCAGTACAAGCACTCCTGCGCGGAGTTCTACACAGACGCATCGAAGATACACGACGGGGCGTCCTGTGCAGCCGTCGGTCCATCCTCGGAAACCGATTTACTGTATCCGGAAACAAGTATCTTTACGGCTGAGGCCTACGCACTAATGTCGGCTGTGAAGCATATAAGGAAATCAAAACTCAAAAAATCAGTTATATATACAGACTTCCTAAGCGTTGTGAAGGCCTTGATGTCATTCTGTAAGCACAAACATTCAGTAATTAATGAACACTATTCCATCCTGTATAAAGCGTATATATCTAACCAGCATGTGACCATATCCTGGGTGCCTGGCCATAAGGGGGTCGAGGGTAGCGTTCTATCGGACCAGATGGCCACATCAATTGCATCGCATGCTGTTAATCCTACCACTGCAGTCCTTGTCAGAGATCTGAAGCCTTTCTTACGAAGGAAACTGCGAAACTACTGGCAACGCTTGTGAGACGTGGAAACAAATAAGCTGCAGCTAATAAAGCCATACTTAGGTTTCTGGCCTTCTGCAACGAAATCACGCTGAACAGATGTCCTATTCTCTCGCCTAAGAATAGGACACACATTTGGCACCCATATCTTTTTACTCACTGGAAATGAGCCTCCAACCTGTGGTAGATGCGGGGAGAGGCTGACTGTCCTCCACGTCTTCCTGGACTGTCGGAAAGCCGAATCTGAGAGAAAGAAACATTTTTCCTTAGCCTACTGGCAGCACATCCCCCTTCATCCTGTAATGTTACGTGGCCCAGAACCGCTCTTTGACACCAACGCACTAATAGGTTTCCCGAAAGATGTTGTGTTACATGTTATTAGCCTCATACATCAGTAGCGTCTCCTCTCTTCAGAGGATGCCGCTGTGATAGTTGTTTCGTATAGCACATGCCTCTAGGCCTTTATGTTTCAAGGGGTCTGGGGAGGCAGTAGTGCTCTGGGCAATTTTAGCATCTCACATATTTTGTATATTGCATCATTCTTTCCCAATGCATTTAGTGTTCATAGTACACGTCATTAATCATTGCCATAATTTTATTACGCGTAGATTTTATGCAATTTACACCAACTCATTTAGGCCCCTTTACAGCCACGTCACATTAAATTCACAGAACGGACCAGATCACTACGAACTAAGAAACACTTGCGTGGCGCTCTCTGGCCATACCTGGCCCTTGCGCCATTAAACGTCCGACATCCATTCATTGAAACGACAACATTTTGCACTTTGGTGAAATACAGTTGGTGCACAGCCTCGGGCATCCTTTACACGCATGGAGCTTATGTACAGCTTTTAAGAGATCGGTTAAGTCTTTAACAGCATGAATGGGCATACTCGCGCAAGCTGTCACTGCATAACCGTAGGCACTTCCTGTGGCCGAATTTTCACTATTCACGCTTCGTTATTCTCAATTTGCAAGGTTTACACTCCGTGGTTCAATGTGAAAAATGCCACGAACTCAGCGTCGCTGCTATTATGAGGAGCCAGGGTCATCATGCGCCAGCCGGGAGGCAGCTGTAAGGATTTGATGTCAGTTGTGATTAATTGCTGTGCGTCGAGAGGTAGCGAGCCTTCAGGCTGCTCAAGTTAATTGCACAGCGAACCTTGGCGCAGTTTCGATGCGTGAGTGGGTCGTTTAGTGCTTTCACACCTCGGCCAGCGCTTTTTCTCCGGTAGTTTTGACATATACGCAGGAAGGTTCAAAACACTTTTTGAGCTCCGTCTTTCGCGAGGCTGCACTTTCCTCGAGGGATTTCGACGCTTTTCCCGTTGGTGACATGGGCGTAAGTCTTCAAAATGTCCTACTCATGGAAATGGAGGCCGCAAACTGTTGACTTAGCTGTTAGTTCCTTGTCCGCACGTGGAACTCCTTTGTCCCACACTGAGCGAAGTCGCACGAAGCGTAAAAGAAATGCCGACCCGAGCTGGTTGCATCCTTGCGGTAGCCGCTCCTGCACCGCGGCACGCAACAGGTTCGCATGGTTCACAGAGCTTACACCAGTTACACATCAATAGATAGGCAATACATGATAGCACTGGCTCGAACGGCGCCACAAAAGCTGCAAGGGGCGGTAGGGCTACCACGCTACTGCCAGAGAACGCCAACGCTTCTGCTACGGTGGTCACAGCGCGTTTTAGAGCCCGTTTCGACTGCAGCTCCATCAGCTAGCAAATGCAGTGGCGGTTCCGCGCAATACAAACGAGTTTAAAAACTGAATGTATTCTGGTAGCGTTGTGAGAGTGCGTAGCGTCGGGAGAGTGCGAGAGGCAGCGAGTGGGTGACGCGTGGGCGCGATTCACAGCAGCCGCCGCAGACAGGCCGCCTCTCATGCAGCGCTTTGTTTCATATATATGGTATCGGTGGACGCGCTCGCTGCATGCCTTATCGATGGCGTCGTCGGTGAACCGGCTACGGCGCGCTATTCTGTCACCATCACGTTGCCGTCGTCGCCGCAGAGCCCCGTCTTGCGCGGCACTATGCTTTTCTTTTCACGCTTTCGCCATACACTCCTCCTCCGCTTTTCGCATCGTAGTTTCCGTTGCACCCTCCTCTTCTGCTTTCCTCCTCGCGCTCGCTTCGCTATGGCCGTCTTTCATCCCCCGCTGCGCTCCGCGTTCGCTCTTTCATCCTTCGCTGTGCTCGTTTGCTCGGTTAAGCGGAGGACGCCGAGGAAGACCGACGCTCAACGCAGCAACGGGTGCCTAATACCCCTGTTACTTGGGTGACCTTAACCACGGTTATCGCTAAACGCGGTTACACGGCAGGCGAAACTGCGGTGAGGCCGCTAACCACGGTTGACTGCCGACCGAGCTTGGTATCCTCGGTTTAGTGTAACCGACATTTCGGAAACGGGCAACATGGCGGACGGTACTTCTCCCGAGTGCAGCGCTGGCGCTTCCCAGATATCTTCCAAAAGCCTATCATTTGGCTTGACGCAACAACTGAGGCACTTATTTATGGCGCTGCTTTTAAACTTATAATTTCGCTATTTTTAACGTGTACTTTTTTGTGATAATTTCTGCAATGTGAAATCGCAGTGTACATACATACACCTGAAAGCACTGCCTTTTCTTCCTTCCTTATTCTTTTTTTGTAGATGCAAGCGTATAGCTCCAAAGTGCATTCGTGTAATGTTGTACTCCCTTTAAATATGTACCCGATGTTTGTTAGTTGAAACATTCATTTGTTCATTACGAATTTCTTTCACCTTTTGGTTTAGTGGACCTAATTTTATCTTATATTTACCCATTTGTGACCCTTAATTCTGATTCTTTAAATATTTATATGCCCACCAGGCATGCTCACAAATGAGAGCAGGAGTATCGAAAGTAAGTAACCTACACGTAAAACGCAGTCTTACACGTTAAAAACTCTGAAATATGACAATCGTTTTGCTTTATCCACTGTACTCTTTATCTTTATCACTGTAATCTTTATACCACTGTAATCAAATGTCGAAGAAAAATTGTTCAAAATGAAGCCTGTACGTAAGAGATCACGTGACGCATCATCAGACGATTAACCGTGATCGGGATAGCTCGTGTAACTCTGGCAGACTACTGTTCGCGTTAACCACGGTTGAGCGAGTTAACCCCGGTTAAGCTGCCCGTGTAACTAGGGTATAAGAGCTTCGGTCGAAAAGAAATGAAGTGTCACGGCTGTCGTGCAGTTGTGTGTCTCAATCTAAAAGGAAGCATCGGCGATTTGGGATATATTTCGCTCGACGCAGCGAGCCAAGAATTTTGCCGAGTACCCTGACAGGTGTTGGCGTTGGTCTTCTGTCCATCTGTGGGTCGCCACAGAACGTTGTCTTCGTCGGTTTCGTTCGTCGTCGCGAGCACGCGATCACCTTCCCGGCTGATGCTGCTTGGAAAGCTTGTGCGAGTTGGTCATGCCATGTTTATGAGTCGCTGCGTTTATAAGTCTGTCATGTTAAACAGTGCAGATGCTAGCCTGCGCACAATCGTGGCGGTATCACCACTCAAATGTTATTTCCTCCTGTCATATGTTGACCTGGCTTCAGGAAGCCGTGCAGCTGCGGATGGAAAATTGATGGCTTGCGCCAGCGTCGCTTTGCCGCTGCGTCGCACTAGACATTTTTTGCCATTCAGGCCAGCAACTTGAAGTCACCCCGTGCAGTCGAGTAACGTAATTTTCACAATTTACAAATGAGCGCTGTTCGGAGCTAAGAAAAAAAAACACGAAAAGAAACATGAAAACAAACGAGAAAAAAAGGAATGCTGTGCTTAAAAAGCTCCCGGTACCTATGGAAAAATCGAGCTAGTACAAGGTTGGTACGAATTTGGTGGACATTGCGAAATGTGCTTCTAATCGTAATGGTGCCAAACTGAAAAAAAGCCCGACATCACGTGGCGTATGACACTGGAGCCAAAACTGGTGCCTTAGACCAACAGAGTCGCGTTGTCAGATTTTGTAGACTTTTTAAAATTTTTGAAGGGAAATACCTGAGCAAGCCCTGTAAGTATAGTGGAAAAGGCATCAACAGAAATAAACACTTTTTCATCTCACCCTGCGTCGTCAACCTGATAGAGAACCCAAAAGAAAGATATGCACCGGTATCTTTCTTTTTTCCCAGCTTTGAGCCGTTGCTTTGTGAGCATTAAACTATGCAGAGCGAGTTTCCGAGTACTTTTTGTAGTTTTCGGGCTCTTATCTGGCAGTGCGTATAGTCTCGTTCTGCCACTCATGCACTTTGTCTGGTGGAGCTCTGGCATGTTCACGGATGAGCCTTATTATAGCAAGCGGTGTGTTCACTAGGGGAACATGTTGCCTTCCAGTTTTGCATGCGGCGGCAATGGCACGCCAAAATGCGCCCCCAGCAAACAACATTTACTAGTTACTTCTTTATTACAACCCCGATCGCACACAACAAAAATGTGGGATGCTGAGTGTGGCTTGTTTTCTTCAGTCCCCAAAAGCTTAATAAAGCTATACCCCATTGCAGGTCGTAAAACTTAAATGTCGCTTTAATGAACTCTGCACAGAACGGAGCCATTTTCGGCGCTTCCTCGCAGGGGTGTGCGTCGTCAGTCGGCTTTGTGCGGCAACTTCGAGCAGAGAATGCGTAGGTCATAAACACATTCGCGGCTAAAGCTGCCCGTGAATTGGTAAAAACAGGGACCATGGTGACCGAGCCCACCAACTGGGTTAAATATCTCACTGTCAATTCAGCTGTCCTTCTAATGAATCGTTCTTCTCCCCCTCATCCGCTCCGCTCAAAAATAAAAAGAAAAAGAAAAAACCCTTAATATACATATTGCGCGCTTGAAAAAGAGATCTATGAAGATAACGAACGCCCAAAAGTGACACACGAATGAGCATGAATTCTATAGAATAAATGTGTACACTTGCATAACGCTATCTAAATGTCCCGGTTGTTTGACATGCGAGTCGGCTAGGGGCATTATCAGCGGTGCACCGATTGCAGCCTTTTAAACCTGTGAAATAAAACCCTGCGAAGTGAAAAATAAAGGATAGTTTGGATAAGAGGAATGCGAGAAAAAAAAAAGAAAGCTACCGCCGACCGCAATTTTCTTCGTTCTTTGAAAGCTTTCTTCGGGGCGGAGCTGCTCATGAGCTGTGGCGTCTGGCTGTTAAACACGGGCTCGTGTAGCATTCCAACGAGGCGGGTTACATAATACTTTGACGCACGAATAGTACGTAACCCAGGGTGGTCAGAATCATTCTATAGAGCCATAATACGGCTTAAACCCCTCGAGTGAGTGAGTGAGTGAGTGAGTGAGTGAGTGAGTGAGTGAGTGAGTGAGTGAGTGAGTGAGTGAGTGAGTGAGTGAGTGAGTGAGTGAGTGAGTGAGTGAGTGAGTGAGTGAGTGAGTGAGTGAGTGAGTGAGTGAGTGAGTGAGTGAGTGAGCGAGCGAGCGAGCAAACGAGCAAGCCACCCAGCCATCCAGAAAGTGAGTCTGGCAGTGCTTGTAATGAGAGAACTTAAAAACTAAACGAAATAATAATTATTATGGTTGTGTGCGTGCGCGGCGGGTATTGGAGGACTGGGGAAAGAAATAATGCCAGAATTTTATAAGAGGCGCGTATTCCTGACACAGCTGCTGAGCCTGGATCTGCCGCGCATTATTGACGTAGCTGCGTGCCTGCAGTTGTCTGCATGCCCTTGCATGGAAAGCCAGTTGCGGCGTTAAGGTGCACAGTTGCTTATTCCGAAGGCTAGCGTGTTCGTATGAACGTGGTTCAGTGGGCCTATACATATTTTGGTTAATTTATCTGACTTGTTGCTATGGAGCATGGACGTCGCGCATTTCCCCGCTTACGGCCGCGTCGCGTTTAGCTGGATCGAACTGAAAAGCAAAAAAAAAAGAAAGAACGTAAAAAATCAAGTGTTTAGGCATTACTACGTTCCTGTTGTCTGTGCCTATGGGTAAATCGGAGTTGAATACTTGGGTAATTTTCTTTCGGTGGCTTTAAGGGATGTCTTCGCTACGAAGGAACATATTCTTGGCTTGGACTCAATTAACCTGAATATTGTAGGCAGAGCACTGGAACTGAGCGACCCAAAAGGTAATTAAAAATAGGACCAAACGCTCACCCGCGGAAGCAGCTCGATGGGACTCGCGCCATGCCATCACGTGCCACCAGCGGCTCTCTTGAGTTTAGGTTGGGAATACAAAGGCAAGACAATACAGGATGCTTCAACACATCTCTGGCAGTTTGGTCTGCGGAGGTTCGGTCCTGTCTTGACGCTGAGTAACACGTCGGACTAACGTGTTCGTTTGTAAACTCAATTGAACGCTTATTAGCATGTTAGACCAAAAATTCAAGGAAAAAACTCGACACGTCTTCATTCTACATCGTTATGAGATCCTATCATTCTATATTATCTGTCAATATTCGCATGACTTGTACCCCACGATCATCTTTGGGACATGCAGGGTGCCCCAACTGTCATGAACCAAGATTTAAAGTAGGCAAATGCCACGTAGCTTGAGAACCAAGGTAATGTTGTTCGCCGTTGCATGGAGCTAATCAGATGTTTTTTTTTTTAAATTCGGCCTCACTATATAATTAGTCTTAACTATTTATTCAACTTCTCGAATATTATAATTGCATGAAAAAGTGTCAAAGAGAGAATTGTAGAGCTACATGAAAAACTTCCGATACAGCTTTCTTTTGCTCAATACGTGCTACTTAAAATTGTTTTTTCCCGAGCGTGCAAGAAGCCCGCGCATACACGCAAAGTGCCTCGAGCGGCCAGTAGCGCGGCCATTTTGCGTGTATTCGCGGCTTATACCTACAAAGTCACAAAAATGTTTATTTCCTGTTATTGCAAATTACGAGGGGAAGTAAAAAAATAAAGCGACTTTTGCAATTTCTCGCACTAGGGTTTTGGTAACAAGTATCCAGCGTCTGCTTCACCTCCGCCACGGTTCAGCCCGGCATTCCACTATCTTCGGTATCGGCCCACGTATGGAGAGTGCTTTCACCTCCGCCGCGGGTCGGCCCTGTATTGCACCAGCTTCGGGATTGGCCCACGTATGGGGAGTGCTTGGCGCATAGTAGTAGTAGTAGAAAACATTATTTGTTATTCTATAATGAAGTCCCAGGGATGGAGCCCCCAGTCCAGAGCCCCATTTTCTGCTGCTATCCGGCTGGCCCGGTCAATCAGGTGTGGCAAACTCGGATGTTGGGTATCGTAATTGCCTGAGTTTGGGCCTTCCAGTCGATGTACGTTTCAGTCGTTCGATCTGCTTGATTTTCTGAGCTTCGATTAACTAGGCCATGTTGTTGTGCAAACCAAGCTGTAATGCACCCTAAAAAAAGAAGTTTACACCCTTGGGGTTGTATATCTGCCACACAACAATAATCGTCATCTGCCTTGCTTGCGTTTCCTTTCTTAAAAACGCCGCGCCCGCTACTTTCCTGTCGGCAATGCTTTGTCATGCTGATAACACGCATGCCGTTCGTTACTGGGAAGTACAGGGCTCGCCGCGTTAAAGAAAGGAAATGCGGACAAGACTGATGACATTTATTGTTGTATGGCAAGATACAACCCAAAGGGTGTAAACTTTTCTTAGAGCGTATAGTCTGACTGTTGAGGTGTAGATAAGTAGACCTGTGGCCGGTTTTAGCCGCTGTGCGTATAAGGATGTCAAGCTGGTTTGTTTTTGGGTGAATCGGTGGTAAGGTGCGTGATAGGTAACACGGCTTCGATTAAGGCATGTACGGTGAACATGATGGCACTTTCTTTAAGCCGTGGCAGCGGTTGGTGACCCTACGGATCATCTGGGCTATGTGATTGTTTCTTCAACACCGTCAGTGTATAGGTCGGCTTCGCGTTGGCTTCGATGTGGACTCCCAGTAACTGTAATTTGTTTACCTTATTGCAGGTTCCCCCTCGATAGTCACCGCGATATCAGGCGATAGGTAATGTTTTCCTTGGAGTTTTTTCACTATAAGGAGTTGTTATTTTTGAGCTGCGCACGTAAGTCCTCCCGCTCGTGCATATTGCTGAGTGACATCCGCTGCTGCTCGTAGTACGTCCTGTATTTCACAACCTGAGCCACTGGTGGCCCAGATGGTGATGTAATAAGCATAAAGCGTACGCCTAATTCGCGGTATGGCATCTAATGGCGTAGGATTTAATGCAAAATAAAAAAAATAAAAAAGGTTTGTTGTGGTTTGCATGCAAAATATGCATCCGGCGAACTAGGCCACAAGTACGTGTTGTGTGCACTCTGCCGTCATCATAATGTCGTGCATACATGGGACAGATGGGACGCTGTATTAATGATCGATTGAGGGAAGCATGAGTCATCTCTGTAAAACTATCTTGCCTCACGGATTGTGAAACACGGCAAAAAATTTGGCTGCGGTCCTGTGTTGCACAAAACACGCATTGTAGCCAGGTGTAATGAATATACAACATGCGAGGTAATTGTGCCTTGCAACAGAAGGTAGCAAAAATCAAGAGCATTAAGTTAAATTCACTCTAATGCTTTACTTTTTCATTTTCGTCCCTTATACTTAAGTTGACACGCCCGATGTGAGCTGGGGCCCGACCAGCTTTCCGAACCCTCCCCCCTGAACTGTTCACTGAAGTGACGGCCTTATATGAGTATCTACAAGACCTCATAGTAGGCGACAGTTCAGTTTCACAGCCTGTCCACTCGCACCACTAAGAGACTGACGTCTCTCGGATAAGTCATGCGACAAGCGGAATCAGTTAAACATGTTTGGGAGATAAATGTGATTTGTGCGTATTAATTCGCCTTGCCGTAGCTGAAAATGACTGTGAGTAGCTGACGCTTACGCAGCCCGCGTGTTGGTAATCATTGGTAGGTGCAATTAAACAGGCCGAGCAGGGATGGCTTCTAACTTCATGCGCTCTGTATTCCTTCCCAGGCTGCATTTCCACGTCTCGTGTAGACATCCCGGCGGGACACCGCCGGGATGTCTGTCCAAAACCATTGCCAGCTTTTTGCTCTAAATGTGGCAAAAGCGATCGACCACCCAACCACGAGTGCAAACCCGCATGCAAGTTATGTGGAGAAGGACATGAAATCGCAAGCAAAGATTGCAAAAAAGACTGAAACCCAACCCTCTGCCATTCAACATGCGACAGCAACGCATTGACAGGCTTAAAGGGAGAGAAAGTCGCTGGAGCTCAGGCGGTGAAGAATTCCCGCAATTAGGTAGCTCAGCCACCAGCTTGAGGAGCAGTGATGGCAGCACCCCCAAACGAAGTAGATCTAGATATATACTCCAATCGCCTTCCCGATCACGCTCACGCTCGCACTCGCCCAAACGCGTGAGCTACTCGGATGTCGTTAGCGGATCGAGATGATCGAGAACCACGAGCAGCCCCAAATTCTTGTCGGCTCAAACAGCGGCCCTTCAGGATCTCGAAAATAAGGGGCAAATTCAACAAAACACGTTGCATAATCGCAATAGAAAACTACAAAGCCAACAGGCCCTTATCGACAAGCTGATCCAATGTCAACAGAACCAGGAAGACAACATAAACAGGCTTCTACAAAAGTGCGAGGGGCAAAGAGATCTAATTGATAAACTGCATCAGAATTGTACGAAAGTCCAAGAGAACATTGCCCAGCCGCGACCATCACTTCCCGACGCAGATGTTGAATCCATAGTTGACGCAAGGTTCGAAGTCCTCCAAGAAACTACCAGGAAAAATACCCACGCCACAATTGAGAAAATCGTCCAGGCAGCAATACCAAATTTCGCCGCAAGTATAGCCAATAAATTACCACGCTAGACATAAAGGTCGATGGACTTGCAGCGCAACAGAACAATTTCACAGCCCACGTCAAGAAGACTTACGTAACAAAACAGCACCTAAACACATCAATAAATGACATTCATGCCCCGTTCACACTGAGACATTCGGCGTCTGGAGCGGCGCCCAGTTCGGCGGAACCCAGTTCGGCGGCGGCGAGATCCGCCGGAATAGCCCCTTCCGCGCCGATCGCTCCCGTACCGATTTTTGCGGCAGCTGCCGCCGGATTGCCTCGCCGCCGCGCGGCGCTGACCAATCGGGGAGCGCGAAACAGAACTTCCAAGGATGGCGGCCGTGTCTCACATCATGTCGCAGTCGTCGCAGTCATCAAAGTCCGCCGCGACATCCACATCCGAAATGCTGATCTAACTGGTGCGCAACCACCCAGTCCTCTACGATAAGCGCCACTTGAAGCACAAAGACAACGTGCAGAAGGACGACTTGTGGCACAACATCGGTCGAAAGATTGGTGGGCGAACCCACCAACGCCGCTGCCGCCGTCTCTTCGGCGAATGCTTCTGCGCGTCATGCATCGCCAGAAAGGTGCTTGCCAACAGGCCGAGCAGTACTGCCTCTTCTTGCTCGGGGTTCATCATTGTCTTTCCAAGCAATGGTGGAGACGCGCAACATAAACACACGAACTCGACGCGAGCGGAGACAACTCGCGAACATCCGGGACATCCCGCGCTTGATTGGAGGTTAGCATTTTATGGGACAGATGGCGCTGTATGTCTTTCCGGCGGCGCGGTCCGCAAGTAGTGTGAACTACGCGATTTTCGGCGGCAGGAGAATTCCATTCGCTGTAGACGCCGGATTCCTCAGTGTGAACGTACCATCAGCCCGACAGAAAACGGCCGCGAGCCGCCCCCCCCCCCCCCACCTCCCAACGGCCGAAGTGCCTCTCGTTCAATTTCACCTACCCGCGAGGACCGGTAGGGAACAGAATCAACCGAAGTTGGCGGTCCCTAATCCCTGGACTACAAGTGCGCTCTCGACTCTCCACATATGGCAGTGGTTCCTGTCGACCACGGCATGCTACCTTACACGAATTTGTCAAACAAGACCCACCCGACCTCATTGCGCTGCAAGAAACAAATACACAAAACGTCCAGCTACAAGGGTACAACGCCCACTTACAAACAAAACGCACGGAAATTCTCACTAAGAAGGTTCTCACTGTACAGGAGTTGGAATCCGTCAATACACCGATGAAACACACATTCATAGAAATAATACTGGAGAGAAAATCGCTCAAGAGCGTGTTCGTAGTTAGTGTGTACATCCCTCCCAGAGACCACCTTTCAGACTTCGACCACCTTGTCCGAGAAAATAACAAACGCAACGATGGTTATCAAGTCGTTATAGTAGGGGACTTGATACGCCCCCTACTGGAACACACACGACCTGGGGATACCGGACCACCACGAAGAAAGGCGCCCGAATGCACGACACTGCACAACAGCCCGCACTCACCATGTGGAATGACCCACTCCAAACAACGAGGATAGCCAATAGTGTCTCCCGATACACCAACCCGGATCTCACCTTCACGCTAAACGTGCCCTCGGCAGAATGGAACCGACTCCCAGAAACCCTGCGAAGCGATCCCCACATCCCCCAACTAACCGTGGCTCACACTCGCAAGCCCGCTAGGGTTAGAACGGCCCGGGTGACGGAGTGGAAGTCATTCAGAGACGTGCTAAATGTCGAGACCACCATCAAGAACATAGATGACTGGCTGAAGAAAGTCCTCGACACGGCAGAACGCCACACCAAAACAATACAGCTGAATGAAGTAGTGCCAGCCGTCGACACGCACCTACTCCACCTCTGGGAAGCCAGAAGAGCTCTCCTCAAGAGATGGAAGAGACAGAAGCTAAAAAAGAAATTAAAGAAGCGAATTGCCCTCCTCACGGGCAAGCACAGGCATACGCGGAGAGATTACGAAGACAGAACTGGCACGCATTTTGCGACAAACTCCAGGGAACCCTGAGCACAAAGACGACGTGGCATCTCCTGCGCGTCCTTCTCAACAACGGCCCTACGAAGACGCAGCAGCGACAGCACCTCTGTAGCCTCGTGCAAAACCACGCTGGATCGGAAGAGAACCTGCTCCGAAAATTCAGAAGAAGCTCTGCGGCGACCCACCCATTAATACGACGGCACATGACAAAGTCTACGGTGGGAAACCAAACCCCGAACTTGACTAACCCTCTACGCATGCTGAACTCTCTGCAGTACTACCGACGCTCACCAGGACATCAGCCGGGGCAAAGATCGGATAATCAACAAGCATCTCCGGAATCTTCCGCAGCAGGCGACCGCAGCCCTGCTCCAGTACTTCAATGCATGCTGGAGGAAGGAGAGCTACCGGCTACCTGGAAGCACTGGAAGATCATCATGATCCCCAAACCAAATAAACAACTCAGCATCGAGAGCTTGCTCCCAATTTCCCTTACCTCGTGCGTAAGGAAACGTTTAGAGCATATGATACACTATCGGCTAACCTCATACCTCGAAGACAAGGGATATTTTGCAAACGCTATGTCCCATTTCAGGCGTTACCTGTCAGCGCAAGATGTACTCTTTCTACTCAAGGAAGACCTCATCGACTACCTGAGCACCAGAAGCAAATCATAGATTTTAGCCATCGACGTAAAGGGAGATTTTGACAACGTCAGTCACGAAGCTATCCTCTGCAGCCTCTAAGACCTGGGCTGCGATTCTCGGACATACGACTATGTCAGGAATTTCCTCACGGGCCGCATGGCCACAGTTGGAATATAGAACCTGCGCAGCGACAGCTTCCGACTCTAAATTCCTACCTAATAGGTGTTATTTTATCCTGCGTCCTAAAGAAAACCAGCGAAATGTGAAAAATATCACGTGGCATAACCGCTTGCGCGCAGTGATTGTTGTGCTCTCAAACGTACCATGTATAAACTAACAGCGCATTTAGCTTGGTGTGCCGCTTGATCTCTTTATCGCTATCAGCAAACACGGCAAGGGCAGCAGATCACAGACCTAACTGTCCTATGCCACGCAGCCTGCGTCACTGCCCTGTCACTTTTTGAAGCAGCAACATACCAGGCTGAAAAGGCGCCGTAATTAGTTCGTACGCGGTGCTTTTGCGAGCACTGCAATCGCGGTGCATAAGCGGGCATGTCACGTGCTTTTTTTTTCAAATTTTGTGGCCTCTTTAGGACGGAAAAGTATTATTGCTTATTAAGTAGGAAATCTTTAACTGCTGAACTAGCTGTTTTCTACTACGCTCTTTAATATTCTCGTTCGAAGTTGTGTCCTGCATAGTTACTATTTGCAAAGTTGGTTAAATAATCTTGACTAATTATGCACTTAGGCAGAACACAAAAACAGTGCGAATTTCTCCATACAATAGCTTACAAAGCATATGCATTCGGTCACGTCCTCCTATATTTTGAAAAATTGGTGAAATTAGCTGGCGCATACTCTATAGTGATATGCAGCTGCAGGATTTCCTCGCTAACGCAAGTGCCATGTTTTGTAGGCATTGTTACTCATTGCAGCACAAAACCGCCAAAGTACATGGAGAAAGCACAGCAGTTCCCTAAATACAACATTTATTTTGTTGCGATAACAAGCATATGGACACTCCAGGCGCATTTCCGCCGTCGCCGTCGCTGTTCGCTGTATGCTGCATGCGCGAGTGACAGCGTGCGATAGCCGATGATGGTGGCTCAATCTCGCGCTCGCAAGGGAGGAAAGCGGAGTGGAAGCGTGCCGTCTTTCTTCGCGCGCAAGGCACCGGGGGGAGGAGAGGGAGTGTGGGTGTTCTACGCCGGCGGCGGCTGAGTATGACGCGGCCACGCTGGCCCTATCTTGAGTGCGATCTGCGATGGGGACACAGTGCGCCGAGCGCTGATAGCTACGTGTGCGCTGGGTTTCTCGCCGCTTAGTTCACGTTGAAGCGAGTGGTAGCACGAAGCTCAATTCGGTCGCTGCTCCGGCCGCGCTTTCTCGCTCCAGCGTTCTGGCAGCGAGTGTGCGCGGTCATCGAGTTAGCTGCGCTCATGTTTGCTTGTGCCCGCGTGATACGGTTGTTCTTAATTTAATTCGTAAGCCAATGTTTGTAAGTTTACCTGGCCAAAAAATCTACTAGCCTTACTTCGTTTACTACATTGCTGTCGCAATCAATGCCTCGCCTCTAGGGCAAAACTGCGACTTTTTTAGGTTTACTTCTGAATGCGAAAGAGGTTATTGTACCATACTGTTAAGGTCACCCTTTGAAAAAGTTTTTGCGTGGAAAGTGTAAGAACGGAACTTTTCTTTTATTCGATTGGTGTTCACTTTTCTCTCGTGCGGTAGTGGTCTCCACCCTTCGCTGTGAATTATATAAATTGGTAGTGCGATGACCCTTCGTCGTGATGACGCCCGTGGTTTTAAAACGAAGCTTTCTCTGCTTAGCCCATCATGGTTTCGCGTCTTTGGTTGGTTGGTATCCCGCATGATAAAACACAAAAGAACAGTCTACAGCACGAAATTAACCGACAAAGTACTGCTAATTAGCGCATCCCTTATCTGTGTAATTAAGCAATGTTTCCGAATCAAAATCTGTGAGCGTACTGTCAGCTCACAACTATCTCTAAAGCCCTCAGATCTCTCATTGGTAACTCTAGAATTCACTACTTGAGCTTCTAACAACCCGCCGTGGTTGCTCAGTGGCTATGGTGTTAGGCTGCTGAGCACAAGGTCGCGGGATCGAATCCCGGCCATGGCGGCCGCATTTCTATGAGGGCGAAATGCGAAAACGCCCGTTTACTTAGATTTAGGTGCACGTTAAAGAACCCCAGGTGGTCGAAATTTCCGGAGTGCTCCACTACGGCGTGCCTCATAATCAGAATGCGGTTTTGGCACGTAAAACCCCATAATTTTTTTTGAGCTTCTAACACTGTCCAAATAAACAAATATGGTTACGACATCCGGGTAAACGGCAGCCTTTTGGCTTGGTGCTGTGGTCACGTTTCTCTTTTGCGGCGTCAAATCGAGGAGTCTGGTGGAAGCCGAAAGAGTCGGGGCTGCCGACCACCTTATTTTGACCACTCTCAAGAATTTGAGCGACGAAATCGTGGAAATAGTTGCGCTATACGTGCAAACGTCTGGCATGCCCAGTGAGCCGCATACGATATTTTTAAAGGCAAAGGACCTTTAAAGCGAGGTGGAGGTTAAAAAAAAGGAAGTGTTTGTGCGTAGCGGGCCTTCGAAAAGTGCAAGCACTTGTTCGCGGGCCGCTCCACGGCTACAAGTACGATACTTGACTGCTTTGGGAAACTGCGCACCGCGAATCGTCTTGCACTATATCACATATTCCATGTCACAATATATGGGCAATAATGTCTGTCGTGCTTTCAGAAACTACACACAGATATCCTGCACTGACAGGAGGCTAAAAACTGTAAGGTTATCTGGTGAATGTGTCTTGGTAAAAAAACAAATAATAGTTCCGCTTGTGAGTTGAAGTGCACCTTCTTTTTATAGTTAGCTGGCACGTGTGATAAGGTCGTTTACGTACGACGACTGGTGCTTGTTCGTGCTCGCAGTACGCAGTGTTCGAGGTAGGGCTTGGGCACGGGAACACAGCAGACACCTACTGGCAGTGAAAATTCTGAAACCCGCTGAAACATGACTAGGGAACAACAACCAATCGGACAAAGTTCAGGTTCTTTCAACAGGTTTCCAAAAGCTAGAGAGGGTTTTCTTTTAGCAAAATCACTGTATTAGTGTATGTTCAGGATTTGGAAACGAATTTAACCAGATGCAATGGAATTTAGCTGTGTGCATAGTTTGGGGAAGTAAATTATCGGCGCGGTGTGCGCAGGTCGAACGCTCCTAAGCCGAAACAAGCGCTGAAACGAGGAATAATATGGATCATAATTAACTTCAGACCTTCCGACGCATTTTATCATTCCTGCTACCGTGCGGGCAGACAAAAGCATATGAGCGAGAATATGTCAGCTGCTTAGAGCATTAGTAACAGTTATACTTGGGCAAAAAACTATAAACAAATGAAACCAAATGAAGCTTAAAGGGTCCCTCACGAGGTCTGGCCATCTTGAGCTGACAAGCGCAGAGTATACATTGCGCTATAACGATTGCGTCTGCAAAGTATTACATAGCTACGCGCCGTGGAAACACCTGAAATTTCAAACCGAGCACCGTTTTTCCTTCTTCTCGCGGCCGCCGCGCTCCAAGCCGGACAGTGGCGTAGTCGGGCTCATGCGCCTACGTAGTCGTGTCCGCAGTGTGAGATCACACGTGGTGGCACGTGACTTCCAAAATTATTCAAGACAACATCTGTTATTTGTGTGATCTGTTGCTCGAATTGATGAACTGAAGTTTACAGACATAATAAAACACGCCAACGGAATGTCTGCGTGTTTTTTTTTCTTTTACTTCGCACCGAAGCGAGAGAGATGTAGTTTCGTTTCGTCTGCTTGTTCCCACGGTCGTGTGGTCACGTGCGTAGGTACCGAAACTATGCCATTTTCTACCGTGCTCGAGGTGCGTGATCATGCTCTGCGATCCGCTTGTTCTGCTTCAGTATTTGTGTAGCACTGAATTATACCGCTAGTCATGTGTCCTTGTGCACAGCGCGCAAAATCGTGCGCTGAGCGAACAAGACAACAGCTCGCGCGCGACGCCGTCAGCGGTAATGCGTAACGCCGAAAAAAAAAAAGCGATGAGAAAAAAAAAAGAAGGCGGGGTCTGTGACGTATGCGTCAAACGATCCTCGGGGTCTGGTATGGGAGAACGCAGGGAAGGAATTTCGCTTGCGAAGACTAAACGGGGCCAGTGGAGAGAGCGTCTTCCTTGGCAGTGGAGCCTGCCTGCTGAAATTATGGTTTGGTGGCACTGAAATATTTCTATCTCGGCTAATAATGAGCCGATCTGAAAATTTTTTGTGGCAGAACGTTTCCTAAAGGACACGTAACAACTTCCAGCGTATAACCGAAATTTGCTATGGGGCCTGGTGAGGAGCCCTTTAAGAGTACACCAGTATAATTTATAAAAGCACCTGCCTATAATCAAAGCACACTGCGTGATTTGAAACGACAGCAAGGTACTTAAAATAAATCAAACGAATGCTATGGTTTACTCTCCGGGAAGATAGAAGTTGACCCGAGTGAAGGGTTTTCCCAATGTGGAAGTTTCTTATTCAAATCGCTCTCCAATGCCCATCATCTGCTTCTTTTCAGAAACGATGAAATCCTACATAGCTGTCTTTCCACCGCAATGACACGCATAATAGTCCACAACAAAAGTATTTTGACATCCGTCTTTTTTTTTCTGGCATTACGACGGCTTGAGAACTGCGAGCCATTCAGCTCATGCCGTAAAAAGACATCCTCTTTCGCTTCAAACCTGCACCTAGATCGGCTGTTTCTCCGCACGGCCGCTAGGTATACTATAGCGAGCATTTACTTGTAGTCGCAAATAAGGTTTCTTGAGTGCCCCGTAAGAAAATACTGTAGTACATGGATGGATGGATGGATGGATGTTATGAGCGTCCCCTTTGGAACGGGGTGGTAGGTTGCGCCACCAAGCTCTAGCTATTATACTGCTTAATTTCCTACCTATAATAAAGAAGGGAACAAAAAACCACTATGAACTCGCTCAACCAAATTTTCTGACGCCCTATTGCGAACTTTGCTTTTGTACGTCCCCGAGTTTTTTTTTTTTTTTTTTGTCGTTTCCCTACTTTTCTTCCACCAATCTTCCAATCGTCTCTTACTAATCTCTATTGCGGAAATGTTTACTTTTCCCCTGCTTTAACTGAACCCAAGGACTTCAAGGAGGCCAGTTGTTCCTAAATCGACCACTGGGCAGACGTCTTCCCATTCTAATAAAACATGCTCCATCGTTTCCCTGGCTTTACGGTAGCAAGCGCATGCTTCTTGTTCCTTCTTATATCTCGCTTTATAGTTGCGTGTTCTAAGGCATCCCGATCTCGCTTCGAAAAGTAATGAGCTTCCCTTTGAGTTATCATAAATTGTTTCTTTCCTGATTTCATTTTTTTCCTTTTGAATAGTTATTCATGACAGGTTTCTTTTCCATTGCCGCGACCCATGAGATTATTTCAGCCTCTCTGACTTTCCGCTTGACGTTCTTTGTTGCAGTGTTGCCCACCCTACAGGCCGCATGCTTGCTGGTAAGCTTCCTAGTTCTCTTTCTCCACCGTGAATCAATACTTTTCCTGTATAGATACCTCAACACTCTCCCAGCCCATTTGAATTCTTCCATATTCCTCAGTCTTTCTTCATAATCAATTTTACTGTGAGCTTCCATCAAGTCAAAACTAGTCCAGCCCATATCACCCTGCACAACTTCATTTGTAGCCTTCCCGTCAGCGCCCAACGTGAGGCGTCCCACTGACCTTTGGTTCACATCGAGTCCTGATTGTACCCCTGATTTAAAGCAAAGAACCGCATTTCCAAAAGTCAGTCCTGGAACCATTACACATTTCCACATACCATGGAGCACCTCGTACCTATTGTATCCCCATAGCGCTCGGTGCTTCATTACGGCTGCATTTCTCTTCCCTTTTAGTGTTATTGTTCTTTCCAATGTTTCCATATATCTATTGCCTTCATTTATCTACATACCAAGATATTTATATTCTCTTACCCGAGGTATCTCCCGGCCCTGTATTGCCACTGTCTGTTCGCTGTTTTCATTGAATACCATAACACCTGATTTTCTAACACTAAATTTCACGCCTAAATTCTTGCCTTCCTGTCCGCAGATTTCAACCAGACGTTGAAAATAACTCTGTTTGTTAGCTAGTAACACAATGTCGTCCGCATAAACTAAACCTGGAAGCTGCTGCTCTACTACTGTACCCGCCTGTTTGTATGAGAGATTGAACCCGATATGAATTCCTTCTAGCGCCCTCTCCATCCTCACCATGTACAATATAAACAGCAGTGGGGATAAAGGGCACGCCTGCCTTAGTTGCTTGTTGATATCAAACTTTCTCCTCGCTCCGCATCCTTTCCCATTCAGCGCAAACGGTATTTTCTAGGTAGATCTCTCTCAAAAGCTGTAGATAATCATCACCTAATCCTTCTCCTTCCAGAATATCCCACAAAATGTTGCTGTCTACGTTGTCATGCGCTCCCATAATGTCTAAAAAGGCCGCAAAGGCCGCACGGTCGGCTTTCTACTCTTGATATTTCAATACACTGAGTAAGAACAAGTAAGTTATCATCCTAACGTCTACCGGTTCTGAAGCCATTCTGAAGTTCTCCCAAAATGCCATTATTATCTGCCCATGCTTGCAGCTTTAATTTGATTGCCTGCATTGCTAGCCTGTATCTTACCGATGTAACGGTGAACGGTCTACACGAGTGAATGCTATCTTTCTCCCCCTTACCATTATAAATTAAATTCATTCTACTTTGTCGCCAACTGTCTGGTATTTGCCTATCTTTTAAAGTTTTCTCCGCTATTTTCACCAGAGCTTCCTTACTTTTCGGTCCTAGTTCATTAATCAGCCTAGCGGGAACCTCGTCTAGCCCTTTGGCTGTGCGCTTAGGAATTTTCTCTTCCTCTTTCTTCCAGTTGAAATTTGTCAGCACCAGCTCCTTTTCCACTTGCGTCTCTTTCATGCTCTTTTTTTCTTCAAATACAACCTCATCATTGCCTTCTAAAGATTCGACTGTTATTTTTTGGATGTAATTTATTGCCGCTTCCCTTTCCAGTTTGTTTCCATCTTCTAGGATATGTTGTTGTAGACTTCCTGCCTAATAATTTTATGTGGTTCCAAAATATGCTATGTGCGGCCTTCTTTTTCTCGCGTATTTCTGACAACCAACGTTCACTTTCGCCTTTTATCTTTGCTTGAATTTGTAAAGCTGTAAACACTCAAATTTGTAAAGCGCCGTCTATAGGGAGCGTTTCCTTAAACTGGTGAAATTCCTAAATTGGTTTATTAGAGAGATAGACAAAATTTAATTTTCGCGTCACCATGCGGCCAGGATGGGAACTTCAATGCCCACATGGGCGCTCTCTCCAGTTGCTTCGACTAAAATGCGCAGGAGACGTTTCTTCCTTACCTACTCCCGTGTGGGAACTGAGAGACCGCTTGGTCTTTGCTTCGCGAACCCCGATTTTTTTTTTCATTTTCTTTATTTCTGTGTGGCTCTATTGCACGTTTTTTCTTTTACTTTTACTGAAGCCACATATTAAATTATTATAGTTGGAGGCAGTGTGTCTTAAGTAAAAACATTTATGCATGGGACCTTGTTTCTTCAGCACATGGAGGGTCTCCCTCGAAAGGTATAGGTTGCGCACGACCTTCGTTTGAAAAGTTTAACTGTTTTCGCACCATGCAGTCTGTTTATACTTTGCAGACACAATCGTTAGCACGTGAGGTGCACACTACGCTGTCTGTTTGCAATACACAAACCTGGCGAAGACCCTCTTGCGGAATACCGAATAATACTTAAGTGAATTCTTTTTTTTTATTGCGGATGCTCCGTTCTTGGGCCGTTTGCTATGTGATACTGAGTATGTACCCGTTCTTGATGAATCACCGATAACGGGTATGTGATACTGCGCTGTAAAGGGTATTATTCTTCTTCGATGTATTAATGCATGTGTCGCACTTGTCTGCCAATACACCTTTCATTACTACTCTTCGCGTGACGGGCATCGTACATCGCCTTCGTCCTCCTGACATCGCTACGTTGATGTCTCACACATTGCATCCACATGAATTGGTATTTCGCATTTTCGCATAGCATGATAATTGTGTAGCGTATAAATATAAAGCGTGAGGTTAAATGTTGCCATATAATTAATCAATCAATCAGTCTTTTCGGTTCTCTGAAGTTGAGAAGGAGGCAGGACTAAAAGCTAGCAAGCTTGACAGAGGTCCTGCCACCTTTTTACTTCACAATATAGCAGACCAACAACAAAATATAATTTTTAACGCAAACGAACCTTCGAGGACAAGAAAATAGAAGGCACTAAGTAAAAAACAGCGCTATTCACTACAGTACAAAACAAGATAGCAACACGCTATGCTAAAGAAAGAAACAATATAATTATAAAACGCATGCAGAACCATGACATAAACTTGTCCCGAAAAAATTTTTTCATAATAATATTTTAATGCTCAAGAGGGTCAAACATTTCTTGGGGCCCTATAACGTAAAACTATTCCAGTATGTTTCTTTTCCAATCTCCTGACGTCAAATTTGCGTAACCACCAACGCAAGCACCGGGCGGTCACCCGCAGGGTTGTCTGAACAGACTAAAAAAACGCTCTCCTCGTTCATAGGCGGTCACTTTTGTTTGCTTGAAAAACGAGTAACATTGCCTACACTGAGCGGCTTGTCGTATCTAATCGGCTGACAAGAGGCGTGGAGAACGTTCAAGTGGAGAGGGATTCAATGGGGCCGAGCCACTGCACTGAAAGTCGATAACCGGATGAAGAGGGTGGTGCCGGCGTCTACGATTGGTCGGCTTTCCCTTACTTAGCTTGCGGTAGCTCGTCGAAAATCGCGGCGGCATGCAACGGAAGCTCAAGAATGAAGCTAAAACGGACCCTCAGCAAAGAACAGTGGGCAGAATGAGGGGGTAAACGTGCCGAAAGTGCTCGAAAATGTTACACGGCCACGCAAGATGTTTTATTATACGCAAATACACCCATGCTCTCAGGCAGGTGCGGCGAGTAGCCAGAGTCTGAGCGATCGGCGGCAGCCATCTTTTATTCCTTTCGGAACGGGGCAGCCTGCGGCTATTCCGAAGAAAATTCAGTTTTGTTTGGCATATTAATGCATCTTTATCGCGTATACGTCACTTTGACGCGGGGAGTTCTTGCGGTTTTGTGACGTCGCGTGGCAGGCAGGTGAAGTGGGTGCAGCCCGAAAACTTTTTACCACTAGCAGAGTGCTAATGGCGAAAAGGGGTCGAATCAGAAATAACTGTTTTTCTTTTATCTGCAAAATCATGCATAATCAGTGTGTACACATCATATCAGATGGGGACATATCGCGGTTTTCGTGACGTCGCGTGACAGACAGGTGAAGGGGGTGGTCGAAAAAACTTTTTCACCAATCGTGGAGGGCTGATAGCAGAATTGGAATAGAAAAGTTTGGAATAGTTTCACGTTATAGCGCCCTTGGTTTACCTCGTTTAATAGCACTGGCAGAGTATAAAAGCTGGATTTTTCAGTGCAATATGATGCAGGTATCGGAACTGACCGCATTTCTTTATGTCTAATCTGCGGAATAGGGGTGTTTCTTGCAAGTTCTGCAAGATGACCAATATAATTTTCAACACTTCGTAAAGAAAATTCTGAAAAGTCTGTAATTGTATATAGCAGAGTCTGGTAAGATTTAATATTTAAAGAAAGAGGTCACGTGTTGGCAAACAATAAGGCACACCAGCAATGCATCTCGAAGCTCATTTTTTGAAGAAGGTGTAACTTGAACAAATTTGTGATACCCGTAGTACACCAAATGGCATTGCAATATTGTGAGAGCGAGAGAATTAACGACTTATCAATCAGCAGCCTAACTTTAACAGGAAAAAAAGCGCACAGCTGTGACATAACACTGACTGCTGAAGATATTTTTGATGTGATATAGTGAACATGTGCATTTAGTCAAGTGTTTCGAAAATATAAAGCCGAGGATTTTGACAGAATCTGCTATCTCTACAAGATCATGGCTTAAGAATAGAATGATCAGTCTTGATATTACCTTCCGTTTTGTGAAATATAATATTATTCTTGTTTTTTTAGAATTATTATTCATACGATTTGCTTTCGCCCATGTATTCAATGCACCTAGTGTTCTACTGGCTTTCTCTTCGATATTACTTTCTGATTTCCCGGATATAAAAACTAAGGTATCATTAGCGTAGTACACAAATTTACTGTAAGTTGCACAATGCACAATATCATTTAGATATACTAAAAACAAGAGCGGCCTCAAAATTATTCTCTGAGGAACTCTTGCACCAATGTTTTGCATTGAAGACAGTGAATTTTTAGAATCTACATATTGCGTTTTCTGTGAGAAGTAGGATTTCATAAGCTCTCGTGCTTTACCGCAGACACTGTAGGATGGCAGTTTATGTAGAAGAATTCTCTGGTTTATTACATCAAAAGTTTTGGTAAAATCTATGCATAGTCCTGCCACTATCTCCTTATTTTCAAACTTTTCTATAATTATTATTTTTGAGTCAGCAGTGGTGTTTCTGTGGATAGATGAAAATAAATGCAATATTGCGCATTTCATTTTGTTAGTTATTGGATACACGCTTGTCTGAAGATTCCCTTCGCATAGATTTCAACTTGGCTGCTGGATCTGCTTTTTTTTCTCTGCCCAAGCCCTTAGAGTACACATGTGTAACATGTAGAAAGCTTTCGATCAAGTAGCGGATGTTGCAATAGTGTAAAACTATAGGACAATCAGCGCTAAAATAACGGCGACACAAGACAGAGGGGTACACTGAACGGGCGCTTCTCCTGTGCACTTCTCTTTCTTGTGGTACCGCTATCTTTGCGCCGCTTTCACGGGGGGATATTACTCGGGCTCATTAAAAAATGTGTCCCTTGCGCCTTAAGTCTGTATTGAAGAATTGTGAGTCGGAATAAAATGAGTTTCTTGTAACTGGACTAATGCGTAAGTGCCTTTAGTTCTGGCCTCTCCGTTCTAAAGGATAAGCAAACTTAAATGAAAATGTTCGCGTTTCCTGCCATGCGGTAAACGTGAATGCCACCGGATGCGAGCCAGTCCCGGCGGGAACGCTTTCCACGTAGTATCGTACGTTGCCCGTTCGAATGATTCTCCGCGCTCGCGTACGCAGCTGCCAACACGACAGCATGCCCAAGAGCTAGCTCGCACCATGTCCCGTAAGCCTTACGGGATGTTTTATGACGCCCGCATGTTCGTCTAGTAAACTATGAATAACTGGAATAATTCGCTGGCATTTTATTCGGTTTTCTTTAACTTATTACTGTGCATTTCATGATGTGCGAATCTCCTGCGATTTGCTATCATCCGCCGATGCGCCGTGCGCGATACCTTATCGACAGCGGATGCGCAGCACGCTGTGCTCAAGCCAGTGCTGAAAGAGGTAAACGCACTAGAGTCTGAGTAAGTTGTTACATGTTTATCTGTTTATTGGTGATACCGCTTGACAATATGAGTCTGAACCAAAGTCGACCCATTTAGGTCGCGAAGCTTAGGACGAAAAGCGGTTCCGAACAAATTGTCACCGTCATCAGCAAGGGTGGTTATGGGAGCTGCGATCGAAGCGCGCCTATGTTTGGAGGGAACAAACATTGGGGAAAGAAAAAAAAGTTTTTAATTAAAACGAGATACAGTTAGATTCATTCACCGAAAATATCTTAATATACAGCCCTAATGGCATGCCACCAAAACAAATCTCGCGTCTTCGAGAACAAAATCACGTCATTCCGTTTTTAACGGATATGGCGTCAGATTATTTTTCCTCCGGCCAGAAGTGTTCCCTCCACATACAGACGGCGCTAAGCCGCACGAACCGTCGATGAACCGCCATGTTTTGAACGTATGGGCTCCTACGCAAGCTTTGCTTGCGTAGGAGCCCATACGTAGAATCCCATACATTGCCCTTGCATAGGAGCCCATACGTAGCCCTTGCGTAGGAGCCCATACGTACACAGTAAAATAATTTACACCCTTGATGGTGAGAATTGCGAATCATAACACCCTTGAAGGGTGTTTTCATTCAAGAAACATCCCATCATCATGACTTTTTGCGAAGCATAGGGCAGTTCTAGATGTCATAACACCCTTTTACCCACCGAAAGGGTGCACTGACTAAGAATATTGGGGGTGGGTGCAAGGGTGTTTTTGTTTGTTTTTATCACATTCACAAACATACAATTGCACGAAGAGACGGCGTGTCCCACGGCACTAAAAACCAGTGGCGGATCCAGAAATGGGCCCTGCCTTACCCCAAGCCCTTCCCCCCCGAGACATGTCGGGCTTTCGAAGCCGACAAAACTCCTGAAGAGCGTCCCCCTCCGTTTCACTGTCTGTTTTGATAAGCCATTTTAAATATGTCCTGGGAAAAACCTGTTGCTGAAGCACTACTATCTATTATGTCACAGTGTTCTAGGTGGCACACAGTTCCTAAATGTCGTCACGCACAAATTCCGCGGAATCCAAAAGCGCGCACCTACTTTTTCCAGTATTGAATACTTAACCAAAAGAAAAATGTTCAAAATGTTTTCAGCAAGGCAGAACTAGTGCAGCTCTTGCTTTTGGGACGCCAGGAATCTAGCAAAATGAATAGGCCACGTGACAGCATGCAGCTGGACGCGCCACAATTGCTCTAAACAGTGCGGTCGTCTAGGTTTCTTTCAAGCATGACAAAACAGGCAGAAAAGGGTGCGACGAACCATACGCGGACAAAAGATACGCCGATTCGAGAAGCTTTGACCCCACCTGACCTTCTTTCGCCGAATCAATAACCCCAATTCGTTCTGCTTCTCTCAAGTTTATAAACAAGGTACGTTCGTTGGCAAACTTGAGCCTTCTCACCCACCACAATGCTTTGCTCAAGCAGCATCTGCAGAAAGACCCGTGCAAAACGCTTCGCGTCTGCGTCAATTTACGAAGCTGGCTGTACAAAAAGAAACTATTAAGTTTGTAGTTGTATAGTAAAGGAACGTTCTACTGGCTTACAAACAGCTGCCTGAACGGAGTGCTCAAAAAAGAAAGGGAGAATAATCTAAGAAAGTATAGAGAACCAACGTACAACTTGCGATGCATAAAGTATTTACAACACCGACTGACAACGGTATTTACTGAAATATTTCCCCTCCCAAATTGGAGACAGTATTATTGCATGCATGAATAGGATAACAAGCCAATCATTGTAGATATAACGAGATTCCAGAAATTGGCGGGGCATTTGCAGACCCATCTTTGTTCACGGAACAGTGGTGAGGCATTTTTCAAGTGTGCGCGCTACTGCCCACCTGCCAAGTACGTTCGCGATGTCTTGGCATATGTAGACCTGCGCGAGACTCGCCCGTCTCCCCTCGCGAGACGGGTAGGACAGGTGCACATGCTGAATACGGGAAAGAAATACTTTGCAGAATGAAATTGAATTTTGTCAAAACACCAGAGCTCTGGATTGCAGGTTGCAGCGTGCACAGGGGCGCTCTGCCAGATTTTAAAGCGAAGCTTTCTATGCCTCCTCCCTCACTTTTTCCAATTCTGCTGCTGCTGCTGTCACTGGCTTGCCAGCCGCGTCGGTGGGTGGTTTGAGAGCGTGCATAACGAACATGAGAGGGACGCGGGGAAGGCGTGTGCGAGTCCTTTTAGCGAGAACTTCGTGGGCATCGCTACAATACTCTTTGGACCTCTTTGGCAGTCACAATGCCCACTGAAACACCCTGGCCATTGACACAATGCCCTCTGGAAGACTAATTACGTGTTAGCCCCCTTCTGCCCACCCCCACCCACCGCAAAAGTAGTGCAGAAGGTGCAGCACTTACTTTTTGGTACTCACATGCAGCAGCGCAGAGGAGAGACAGTATGGTACTAAGGGGAGACAAGAGAATGCTTAAAGCCAACACCCAGACGAAATGTCATCACAGTTCCGACACTTTGCCAGGAAATTGTTGTTGTCATTCAATAGCCTTTACCACAGCTGCACCCTCGCCGAGCAAAGGGGTTCGGCGATGGTATAGGCACAGCTATTGAATGGGAACAATACTAAATTGCTCTGCTCGTGGTAGTTTGAAGGCGAGCGTAGTTGGGTCGAAAATGACTTGTCTACCGCATGCACAAAATACCTCGATTTTGAATATATCTTCCTCATTACCCGTCAAACTGCTATTATAAGCAACTGCAGTAAGACAAAGACCGACATCAGATTATGACAACGACAACTCATGGTGCTGTCCACCAGAGGGGAATCGTTGTTATAGTTGTTCTTTCTTTTGAGCGGTCATAGGCCCCACTCGCTCACGCGCTCATAAAAACAAAGAAAAAAAAACCCCGAGATCTGGATTCGCTTCGGTTGCACTTTCACGACAGCAGGCAAAGAAAGACTTTTCGTACTTGGAAACTTAAGGTTTTCGTGTAATTCTGCACATGTGAAATTTCGTGGTGTCGCCTATAGGTTTAGAAAGCTATTATGCAAGTACTTTTATATCTGCCGTTAATCCAAGCTATTTAAAATTTGAGTGAGCACTCCAGTTCAGAAATATGAGCATTGTGAACTTCTTGAAAATGCCAATTAAAGCTTTTTTTCTCTCTCTGTTTCTCTGTGCATAAAAGAAAAGACAGACTCGCAAGTACCTCTGTATCTTATACAATCAGGAAGGGCCACGTCTCTTTACAAATGAACGTCCAAGGAAACAAACAAAAAAGAAAGCATCGACAAATAAATTCACTTACACGCAGTTACTAGCCCACCTTTGCCCCATTTGATTTGATATCAGCCCATTTTTCTGGAAATAAATTTCCAGTGAAACTACCCGTAAACACAGAAAATGGCTTAGAGGTAGCGTAAAATAAATAGCTTTGTAAGTAATACACACACATAGTTTAAAAGAATATTTGTTTTTATGCCTTGAAAACGAAACCGAAATTGAAATAACTTCCCCCGACGGGTGTCGCCGCTATCGCCGCTACGTCATTTCCTGCGTTTCGCGGCGGGCCGCCGGGAGCACATGTGTGTGTTCTCCGTGACATTCTTGAAGTTGTGAGTAATTAGATTGTTTTTTGCTGCGTTTAGGTTGTACCACCTCGTTGTTTTCGTGTACTTTTGTGCTCATCGACGCGAAGTGAGCGTCCGGAGTGAAGGCGACGCGATTATGCGTGAGAAAGAAGGGCACCAGCGGCCTACGACATCGGTGTTTCTTTGTGACAGTGTGTTTACTACGCCTACGACGGCCGTCATTCGTGGCGAAGGAGAAAACATCTTCCATTCGGCCTGAACAGTGATGAAGTGGACGTTTTGTTTTTCGGCGGAATGCATCGTCCACATGGAACATCCACTACGTAAACGAAACGGCGTGCCCGGAGTACAGACCGTGACAGCGCTCCGCCTTCAAACCGAGGGCCTTCTGCAAGGCGCATGAACTGCTCATATAAAAGGTACGTACGTAGCCACGTTCAGCGTCGCGTTTTTTATGGTGCGTCATTGTGGTAGTAATTTTCGCGTAATTTATTTAAAGGACAGCGCAAGGTGTGTTGGATGCAAGTGTAGTATATGTACTCCAGGCGTAGCCTATGGGCACCGAATGTGAAAAAGAAAAAAAAATGAATGTTTCATTGTTCACGTGTCCTCAACTAGAGTTGTAGAGAATTAAGTACTGCTGCGTGTCAGTATTCGGCGCAGGCAGGGAAATAATACTTTGGTTTGACTAATTGGTTCTTTCTGTTACCAAAGATGGGCGCAGACTTATACCGGTGTCACACGGCCACTTTCGAGCACGATTGAGCGCGTTCTGGATCGAAATTTTCGACCGCAATTGGCTCCCGTCCACCGATTGTGCAACGAGGCCAAACGCGTCCAGAAATTCGATTCCAGTGAGGATCGATCGCGGCCAAAAGTGTGCAGTGTGACAACCGTAGTAAATGTCGCTTGGGTACTTTCACTCAATTGTTATTATTTTTTTTTTGTCGGAGGTCCCGTGGTAGGTAATGGCGCAGGCAGCTTGCAATGCTTGTGGTTTCATGACTAGAACTAATGCAAAACAAAAGAACCACGACCATCCCGGCTATGTACTTATCAATCGCTTTAAGTTGTGCTCGTTTGTTATAGAAGCTGTCGTGCTGTTGCGGATGAATGCGTGGTTGCGCTATTTGTTTATAAATTTATCTTTTTGTATAAATAAGCACACCGAGCCTAATCAATTTTTTTTCTCGTCCTTGTACTCGTTTCTTGGTTTCACGCAGGCGTGCTTATTATTACTACTATTTGTATTCTTGTTGTGTGACTGAACCCTGCGTAAGGCTTCCTGTCAGTTGTCAACAGTATTTCTGAAATGAATTGCACTTAGCGTTCTACGGTTATTGTACGCTTCACTACCTTATTTTAATGTCTAGTTATAAAGTGTATGGTTATTGTAACTATTCTTGGCCTTTATATATGTATTTATTAAGCTGGTAAATGCTTAATTGTATTTGCAGTTTTAAAAGGTTCTTTTATTGAGTCGTAAATCTCGAATGGTATTAATGGTGGGTTGTTTTCTTGTGCCCATGCAGTTGCAGTCAGCATGAAGCAATTGCATGGGAACCGACTGGCTGTCTTGGGCCTACACGTTGCTGAAAAGACAGTGAAGACGTCTGACCCGACAGGTATACTTTTTTCATCACAATTGGCCTACATATTTTTTTCACCGGAGGATGAAGACCTCCCCCAGTGAGCTCCAATTACCCCTGTCTTGCGCTAGCTGATTCGAAGTGAAGCCTGCAAGATTTTTTGACTTCATCGTAGTCTACTTCTCTACCGTCCTTGACTACCCTTCTCCTCTCTTGGCATCCATTCTGTAACTCGAATGTGCCACCGGTTATCTGCCCTATGCATTACATGGTTGAAGAAGGCACTTGGGCTAGTTGGTGCTCATTGCAGACTTGAGACATCAATAACTAGCGTGAAAAAGACAACATCAAGAAGCACATAAGAAAGAAGTCTAGACTTCAACTGAAATTTTTGCTACACAGAAACATGGAATGCACAGAATGTCGATGGACAGAAACAACACAGGAGCTATCGGAACAAATTTATGAACAGGTTAATTTCACTTACGAAGATTCTTGGTAAGAGCCAGAGACGGGTGCTTACACACCTATTCCCCACTTTTTTGATGCAAAGTGGTTCGTATATTTCCCTATGTACCTGCTTCTGGAGCTGCCTGAGCACACGATTGCTTTGAAACTGCTCGGTGCATGAGCACGTATGGCGATGATTGGCCATGTGGCCACCAGCCACCAAGGCACTCAAAGCTGCCCTATGTGTCCTCAAGCCAAACAGGTCGGTGTTTAAACGACCGCTTGGGGGAACAAGGATAGGGCAGCTGTCATGGCTGGTGGCCATCTGGCCAATCATTGCTGTAAGTGCTCATGCACTGAGCAGTTTCAAAGCACTCATCTGCCCACGCGGCTCTAGAGGCAGGTCCACATGAAAATATTCGAAGCACTTTGCATCGAAAAGTGGGTGATAAGTGTGTAAGCACCCCTTCCCTTGCTCTCGCCAAAAAAGAGTGTTCGTATCTCGAAATGAACCTGCCCATCGATTGGCTCCAATGCCTCCTGTGTCAGGCAGGGAAAAGGAAAGATAAATGTTGCTTCCATGCGTTGAGGTCGCATCCCCTGACTCCTATGTTTCTGTGTAGCCAAAATTTCAGTTGAAGCCTAGAGTTCTGTCCTGTGTGCTTCTAGCTGTCGTCCGTTGTCTTTTTCGCGCTAGTTAATGATGTCTCACGTCTGCACTACATGGCCTGACCAGCTCCCTTTTTTTTACTCTTTATGTCAGCTAGGATATCAGCTCCTTCATCTACTTTCTGAACCACACTGCTGTCTTCCTGTTTCTGCTGCCATCAGGATAGGAGTGGACATGACAAATGAAACTGAATGTCATTTAGACAGAGGAGCAGTGAGACTTCCTGTGCTTTACCTTTTGCTGTTGTACATAATAGTTGAAATTGCACCAACACATCTTTTCCACCTTGTGATTTTCCCATCGCTGTGGCAAATAAATATATAGGCTTTAAGAAACTAGCAATGCAGTTTGCCTCAGAAAGAGAATACTCTTGCACCTAAAGGTAATGTGTATGATGCTCTGACTCCTTTGATGCATGTGCCTTGAGAGGTGTTGACGTTGTTCTTCATTTCTTTCTCAGTAAGCTTTACTTGATGGGTCTGACTTTGTATAAAGAAATAAGTTCTAAAGAAACCATAATACCTAACAGGCAGAATTGTCGAGGTTGAAAGTCAAGTTTTCGTTCATGACATATTTTTTTCAGGCTGTACTAGTTGATCCATGATGTTCGACAGACAGCACAGACTTGTACAAGGGACGTCAAAAGTGGCGAGAAATGGAACAAATGCTATCGCCTCTTTCTCCATCCTTTGTCGAGTTCACATTGTCTAACGTCATCGACCAATACCAACTAGCCCGTTTGCGTACCTGTACTAGTTGAGCCATTTATACTATGGTACTCTAAACCAAATGTGATAAATTCAAATTTGGTGCCTTTTCTATCTTTGTACAAATACCTGTTTCATAAAATAGTTTAAAGTGTTATGGTTGATGTCATGTTTCGACACCACCATAACCTCATAAAATATCTTCATGGATGCAAAAGGTGCCTCTTGTGCAAGTTCCGTTCTAGCCTGACACGGAAAACAAACCTGGCAGAAGGTAGAGCACATGCTCTTTTGTAAACAAAACGCATGATTGCATTTTCTTGGCAGTTATTGCAATGTTTTCTGATGTTTATCTGCATGAACATTAATTATCTCAGCTGCTAAAGACACATCACTAGACGCTGTGAGCAGAAAAAAGTGATTGTGCAGTACTGTTGAAGTCATGCAACATTATGTTTAAGCAAACTGGCAGGGATGCTAGCTGTTAAAAAGAAAAAGCTGACTTCTAGAAAAATTTGCACTCCTAAATGTGGAATTGAAATTCACAATGCTTATAAGCTACAAAAGATTTCCAGGATGATCAGACTAGTTACACTGGCCATTTGCTGATTCAATAAGGTTCACTGAAGCTTGTTTTTAAATTCACACTGTTTTTATGCAGGGTGATGATTTTCAGTCTTGTGGAATTTTTAAATATAGTCCTGTTGCATATAGCATAATTATAGTCCTTGAGCAGAAATATTCAAACACGCAGATATATCTAGCACAAGAAATCGAAACATATTAAACTAATTAAAAAATTATTATCTTTCGAATGAATTACATTATAGCTAATATAACCGAAAAGAAAGGGGCTTAACCAAGAAACCCGATGTTTATTAATCATATCCTAAGAAGCCAGCAAACACTGACACCAAGGACAAGTTAGGGTAAATTACTTGTGATTAACAAATGAAATAAAGAAATGATAAATTAATGGAAATGAAAGTGGATGAAAAAACAGCTTGCTGCAGGTGGGGAACGAACCCACGTCTTTGCGTTACGCGTTAGATGCTTTACCAATTGAGCTACTGCGGGCGCCGTTTCCCCATCACTTTCTTGGGTATTTATGCTTCCTAGTAGAACGCTGGGAGTGTTTGCCAGTGCCACCACATATCTGGGGCACATATTGTAATTTACGAATCATAGCCAGTGAGATTACAAGGTGTATCTACTTGGAATTGATTTCCAGAATGGCGTCAGTTTGGAGATATGCACCATCAAACTTGCCGGAAAAATGCACTGTTGTTCCACTTACTTTTTTAACAAAATGTACTTTTATGCACTGAGGCACAAAAGTGGGTTGTGCACTGATGCACAACCCACTACTTTACCAGTAGTACTGAAAACATTTTGGCTCTTTATCATTAATGTACTGATGTTTAAGCTATAGAATGTCACTTGCCCCATCTTCCTATCTCTTCACGTTCCAAAGTAATCGAGCAATGCATGGCATCCAGTGGTGATGTCCGGTTGAAACAGTGGGCTGTAATTGAATTTCTCACTGCGGATGGTTCTGCGCCCTTCAACATTCATTGCCATCTGAAAGCAGTTTACGGGGATGCCTGTGTTGAAATCAGCACTGTGCGTAGGTGGGCAAGTACTGAGAAACATCAAAATCCAGCTGCATCAAATGTCCAGGATCAGCACCGAACTGGACAGCCCACAATGGCTTCTTATGAGGATCATCAACATCAGGCAGACGAGTTGAATTGGGTCAATCGTAGGATCAAGCAACACCAGATTGCAGCAACACTCACTATTTCCATTGGTTCAGTGAACCACATAATTAAAAACCTCCTGGGTTACAAGAATTGAACTTGTTGGCCATGCTTCGACTTTCTCATGTCAGTCGTCAGTTACCGTGACACCCTACAAGCGCAAGTCTTCTTGTAACGCAGGTCTTTAATGATGTGGTTCACTGAGGCAATGGAAATGGCGAGTGTTGCAATCTGGTGTTGCTTGATTCTGCGATTGCACTGAGTCAACTCATCTGCTGATGTTCATGACCCTCATCAGAAGCCATTGTGGGCCATCCATCCATCCATTGATGTGGTAGGATTTTGGTCTTTCACAGTCCTTGCCCACCTCTGCACAGTGCTGACGTCAACACAGGCATTCCCGTAAACTGCAGTCAAATGGCCATGAATGTTCATATGCGCACAACCTTCCCCAGTCAGAAATTCAATTGCAGCCTGTTGTTTCAACTGGACGTCACCACTGGATGCCATGAATTGCTCGATTACTCTGGAACGAGAAGAGATAGGAAGGCGAGGCAAGTGACATTCGATAGCTTAAGCATAAGTGCATCAATGATAAAAAGTTCAAAATCTTTGCTGTAATATTGGCAAAGTAGTGGGCTTGGAGGCAATAATTTCTGAATTGCCCTCATATAGTTGTGTAGCCTGTCTCTCCTACATTCATGATGTGGCAGATTAAATGCCTTATTCTTTCGAAATAACGATTTCCTGGAAGTAAGCACTATCTGTGCTTGTTTTCTTTAACCTGCTCTTCTTGTGATCTTGAAATATTAAAGTGAATGATGCAGGGAAGCGCTGCTAGTCATGTTTCGTGTACTTTTCCTGACATTAAATTGCAACAAATCATTTTGCAGGTAGAAAAGAAGCAGATGGCTACAGTGATCAATGAAGAAATGGCTTCATCTATGATGGCTCGCCTTAGGACATTGGAATGGAGCTACAAAAAGGCATCATCATCCTCGCCTGTGCCCTGGAACTTTGGTTTGAATGAGACTGTTCTTCAATGTAGAACGGCCGCAAGACTTGTCACCACAAGGCATAGTGCAAGCTCAAAATATTGTACAGGAGGCTAGAATAAATGACCCTCCATGCAGTCACTCTGTATCTGTGATAAATGGGACCATTTCACGCAGAACACTCACAAGTGATAATGTGTTTTCTCTCAATGTTGCTATGCAGTGCGTTTGTAAACACATTACCTATTGTATGCACACCATACATAACATTTCTGTGTGCTAGCCTAACTGTAGACTTAGAAACAAACAATGAAGTGCATATGTACCCGCTTCCACATGCCGTACTTCAAGGGCTATTATATTGCTCATTACACCCGATAGGTGAAGGGGTAATATATTCCTGATCACACCCTTACACCCCATGGGTCGAAGGGTAATATGTTGTTCAAAACACCCTCAAGGGATAGGGTGTTATTGGAATATAGAATAACCATCATAAGGGTGTAATTCCCTATAAAACCCAGCTTTTTCAAGGGTGCTAGGGGGTTAGTTATAGACACCGAAAAAAACCCTTAGGGGTGTAAATTATTTTACAGTGTAGCCCTTGCGTAGGAGCCCGTAGGGCCCTTAGTGTAGGCGTCAAAGCGCACCGAGGGCCGATAGCGTCGTGTGCGCTGTAGCACCCATACCTTTGCACGTCACCCGCGTACGCGAAGTGAAACGTCACTGTAACTTTTTTTTTGTTCCTGCTAAACGCTAGTGCAAACAAGTGAACTTGCTTCATTCCCATTAAAGGGCCCCTCTCCAGGCTTCATAGCACATTTTGATTATACGCTGGAAGTTGTTACGAGTCCTCTAGGGAACGTCCTGGCGCAAAAAATGTTCAACTTTTTTTGCGGCCGTGTTCTCTCGCCGGAAGTGTTCCCTCGACACACAGATGGCGCTAAGCTCCATGAACCACTCTTTTTTTTAACCTACGTAGGACATTAGGCAGTATAATGGCAAGAGCTTGTTGGCGCAACCCACCGCCCCATTCCAAAGGGAATGCTCATAACATCCACACATACATCCATCCACTGATCACCCGTCATGTTTTGAACGTGTGAGCTTCTATGGATGCTTCGCTATCAGATATATTTGCCTCGTTTGAACGCTAAAATATTGTAGATCCTACGGCGCGAAGAGGAAAATGAAAAAAAAAATTAATTACACTGTGCGGTATGAAAACACATTTGCTCAATCACGCAGCGCATGTTCGTGGCCAAGATATCATCACAGCCTGCCGTCCAATATTTCTAAATGAAAGCGCTATAGCCGTGACCTCTGCTTGAGAGTATACTTTAAATTGGAGCTTTCTTGAGATCACTATCAAAGCTAGATTTTAAATTTGATAATTTCCGCGCCTATTCGTGGCTGCTGGACACATTCTCGTGTTTTGCACGCTGGAAGCTTTGCAGTTTACGGTGTTGCTCACTGCCGAAAGTGCACCAGAATGCACGGCCCAACTAGCAGATGGGTTCACCATAATAACCTATTTTAAAGAATTATGTTTTTTATCAGCAGTGAGGACTGTTCTATTTAAATGACATCTAATTGTTCTAATTCTGCTAAACGTAAGCGCTACCTGATACTCAATGAGTTACGAGATTGGTTAATGAGCAGTCAGCAGATATTAAGCTACTGACAATCAAATCGCTCGCTGCCGCCATTTGCGCGTCGCATTTTGTGTGTTGAATCAGCAAGCATCCAGAGAGGCCATAGCGGAACCAGAATATAAATGTAGCCTCTGAAATTACGAGGACGAACGAATATTTAAATACGAGAGGGAAACACACCACGACTCGTGAATCTGGGAGTGACTATTACGTGCATAGCGTCATGCGTTTCCACCGGCGCGAATTCGAAAATGTCTACTTCTCCCGCCAATATTTGCCCATCAAATAAATCTTTCATACCGTTCTATATTCGTCTGCCTAGCTCTACTGATAGACCCTTTCGATATTTGAATCACTGGACAGTCGCACACAGTCAATTATTGTTATTCTCTGCGGCGTTAGAAGCACAATGCTTGCTCGAGTCGTCTGCAGCTGCGTTTTATAAATAAACAGTACAACTGTAAAAAAGAAATGTGCTCCCAAAACATAGGCGCAAGGAAGGCGCGAGGACTGTGTTTGAATATGAAAAAAAAAGCAGTATATTTTTTTACTTTTGTTCTCATTCCTTCTACAGCATTTGAAACTACGTACACCCGCCGTGGTTGCTCAGTGGCTATAGTGTTAGGCTGCTGAGGACAAGGTCGTGGGATCGAATCCCGGCCACGGCGGCCGCATTTAGATGGGGGCGAAATGCGAAAACACCCGTGTACTTAGATAACCCCAGGTGGTCGAAATTTCCGGAGTCCTTCACTACGGCGTGCCTCATAATCAGAAAGTGGTTTTGGCACGTAAAACCCCATAATTTAATTTTTCTTTTAAACTTTACGTACGGCTCTACAAAAAAGTCTCATAGCGCTCTCTGGTAAAAAGGACTATGAAAGGTGCTACAATCGCGACGGAGTGTGACACGCCTGATAATGGTTAGCTGCATTGCTGACACTCAAGCAGACAAAGCGGGCGTTTGGGCCGGAGATGTCAACCGTATTGCCAACCAGTCGACACTTATTGTTTACGAAACACGCAACGCAAGAAAGCAGCCATCGAGGCAAATGTCCCAGAGGGTCGAACTCGAGAAATCTGTCAGTCCGTCACAAACTCTTGACTGTGAAGTCCCAGCGCTGCTTAGACGTTCTGCTGCTGAGCACCAAAAGTCGCGGGGTCGATTGCGATGGGGGTGGAGCGCAAAATTTCGCAGAACCCATCTCACAATGACCGTAGATGGTAATTCGTTAGCATTGAGTCACTATAGCCAGGCAACGTATTGTCACCGTCTAAACGAGTTATGTATGAAGCGTGTACTGCAACGCGACTCCTCTTTCATGCTTCCCTAATATATTTACTGTATAGGCTCCCATTAGGGAACCACAGTAGTGCCTTTGAATGGAACCGCCGCTCACGCCGCTATTCGCCGAACGTAGTGACATGCGCAGAAAGCATCCTCATTGCAGGAAAGCCAACTTCACGGCTGCCCCGCGAGACGCTGAGACTGGCCGCGTCGCCATTTCGCATTATGGTCAAGCGGAAGAGAAGCAGGACGGTGGGTGTTTTTGAACCTGCTGTGTCCGTAGATGTGGCTTCACTGCTGCGATCGGTTCAAAGATCGGTCGGCGGTATCCAGCACCACTGAGTCGCGGATACGCCTTCGTTTTCTTTATTACCTGTCTCAGGCGGCCGCTTTCCATTGCGATTGCGCCCGATCTGGATCGAAATTCTCGACCACGATTGGCTCCTTTCTGCAGCTTGAACAAAGGAACCAGCTCCGATCGAAAATGCGCCATGTGCTTGTGCCTCAAAAAAAGTGCCCTTGCAAGGTTTAACACCCGAACCCTCTCGAGTGAAGCTATGCTAGCAGGAGTCTTTGGGGGAACTATCAGGCATTTCTTGGGATACCATTGGCCTTAGTGAGGTTAGAAGAACTGATCATGCTTATCAAGGGCTGACAAATGGCCGCCTCCTCTGCTATACAGAACTACCAGGTAAGACGCAGATGGGAAAAGGATTCCTAACCCATAAGGACATAGCGGGTAACATTGACGAAATCTGCAATAATAAGAGGGCAGCAGTAGTCATAATAAAGCCGAATAGGAGGTATGAAATAAGGGTAGCACAAACCTACGCTCCAACCTCTAGTCACGACGATGAAGAAATAGAACAGTTTTATGCACATGTTGAATTAGCGATGCGAAAAGTGCAAACTCAGTATACTGTTGCAATGCGCGACTTCAATGCAACATCGGGAGAAAAGTAGACTGGTGAACTAGCAATTGGGAACTACGGCGGGGATTCTAGGAACCCTAGGGGAGAGATATTGGTAGTATTCGCGGAAAGGAATAAGCTGCGAATAATGAATACCTTCTTCAGGAACACTTCGAAGAAAAACTTGGCCTGGAAAAACCCTTAATGGTAAAACATAAAATGAAATTGATTTCATACTTTCTAACAATCACATCCTAATGCAGGATGTAGAAGTGTTAGGTAGGGTAAAGTGCAGTGATCATAGTTTAGTAAGGACTAGGATTCACCTCAATTTGAACGGAGATAGTGTAAAATTGGTCAAGAAAAACAGGTCAACTTAGAGGCAGTAAGCGGGAAAGCAGACAAATTAAGGCTGGTGCTTGCAAACAAATATCCAGCCTTAGAACAGCGAGATCACGATAACATAGAGGTAATCAATGAAACCGTAACGACGCTGGCTTCAGAGGCAGCAATCGAAGTGGGAGGCAAGGCACCAAGGCAAGCAGTAAGCAAGCTCTTCCAAGTAACAAAGGCCCTAATAAAGAAACCACAAAGAATGAAAGTACCCAACTGAGCAGATAAGATATAAATCGCGGAACTGTCAAAACTAATCAATAAGGAGAAAATAAAGGACATTCGAAATTCTAACATGAGAAAGACTGAGGAAGCAGTAAAACATGAATGCAGCATGAAATCAGAGAGAAGGAAACTTGGCATCGGAGAAACCAAGATCTAGGCTCTCAAAAATAAGCAGGGCAATATCGTCAGCAATCTCGAAGATATAGCAAAAGCAGCGGAAGAATTATATACTGACCTCTACAGTACACAAAGCAGCCACGATACCCCCATTCGAAATAGTAATGAACAGATTACAGAGGCTCCTTCTATACCTAGCGATGAAGTTTAAAGGCCTTGCAAGACATGAAACGGAGAAAAGCGGCAGGAGAAGGTGGAATAGCACTCGATTTAATCAAAGATGAAGGAGACACAATACCTGAAAAGCTGGGGGCCTTTATACGAACTGTATAACGACTTCAAGGGTCCCACAGAACCGGAAGAATGCCAACATTATGCTAATCCACAAAAAGGGAGATGTCAAAGAATTGACAAACTACAGGCCATTGATAGGGATTATAGACTAATTATAAACTTATAGAATTATAGACCAAATATAGGGATTCCATTTTGTTTGGTATCGGATACACGCATACCTGAAAATTCGCTTCGCATAGATTTCAACTTGGCTGCTGGATCTGCTTTTTTTTTCTCTGCCGAAGCGCTTACAGTACACATGTGCAACATGTAGGACGTTTTCGCTAAAGTATCAGATGTTGCAGTAGCGTGTAAAACAAGGCGAGATGGTTGATCTTCATAGTACTTCATTTCTTCACAGTCCGGCAGCAGTGCACTTTGGCATCGCACACTAAATCTACGCCTCTTTCAGGTGCGAAATTTCCAGCTGCATTTGCAGCAGTTAAACTTCGCAAGCTGTGCACTGCTGCCGGATGTACTGTTCTTGTCTTTGATGCTTTGCTAGTGATTTCATTTGTGTTGGCAAACTATGTCTGAAGATGCGTGCGATACTGCCAAAGCCATTGAAGACTTACGACGTGAATTGAGAAAGGAACCTCGAGATATAAAAGTTGCTTTGAAGGAAGTGAAAGATCTCAGAGAAGATATTCAGTCAGTAATGAGGCTAAACGAAGAGCTCAGAGCTGAAAATGATAGACTGCACCGCAGGATAGAGGAGGTTGAGCAATATCAGCGCTCAAATAATCTGGAAATTAAGTGTGTTCCGCCTGATGTTGAACCACTTGCAGCAGTTAAGAAAATCGGTGTTCTCATTCAAGAAGACATAACTGCGGATGACGTCGATATCTGTCACAGAGTACCGACTGCTCGTCATGACCAGAGTAACATAATTGTCCGATTTGTGCGCAGGACAAAGAAGGCTGCTGTTTTAAGCAAGTCAAAGAAAGTTAGAATCGATAGCAAGGACTTGGGCAGCCAGACGTCCTCTGCAGTATACGTCAATGAACATCTGACGAAACACGGCAAACACCTTCTCTGGTCAGCTATTCAGAGAAAGAAGGAAATCCGGTGGAAATTTGTTTGGACATCGGGGGGCAATGTTTTTTCACGTAGAAACGAAAACTCGCCTGTACTGAAAATCAGAAACGCTAACGACCTCGATAAGATGACTGCAGAAGCAGGAGGAACTACTGGAGAATAACACCGTATCTGAACACGCCCAAATTGACAGACGCTCGCAGGTTTCACGAACGCTGTTAAAGCAACGCCTAGCGATGATTATCATGACAGCCATTCCTTGAATAGTCTTGAATGCGCGCAGGCGCATCAAGGCCTTTCATCTAAACACACGCATTTAGTTTTGATTTGCTATTGTTTTCTGAAAGATGGCTATCTGTAGGTGAAGATCCACCATACTTTGAAAACTATATTAACAATGGCCTAGTGCGTCCTTTAGGAAGAGAAGGTGGTGTGACTGTTTACGTTGAGCAGTCATTAAAACATCAAGTTATCTCCCAATTTTCCATTATTAACGAGGTTGAAGAGTGTCATATGATACGCCTAGAAAAAGCATTTGCTGTGGTCGTTTATCGACCACCGTCTGGGACTAAATCTCGATTTGCCAAGTTCATGGAAGACGTGCTGGAATATTTTTGTCGCACTGGCTTTCCATTTGTGGTAATGGGCGACGTGAATATCGATATGCTATCCCAGGATGCATCGTCACGTCAGTTAACAGTACTAGCGAAATCGTTTGCTTGCAAAAATGTAATTTCTAAGGCAACCCGTCTCACTGCGCAGACTGCGACTTTGCTTGATATCTGTTTGACGAACATACACCCGCCGCATTGCGTTGCTGGAGTGTTGGTTGTAGAAGTAAGCGACAATTTACCTATCTTTTGTACCCTTCCTTCTTCCAATGATAGTCGCGAAGCTAATGAAAAAGTGCGGTCACGCCAGATCAAGGCTAGGACACTAGAAGTATTCCGGCATCATGTTATTCAAACCGAGTGGAATCACGTGTTCCGGGAAATTGATCCTAACTTGCAAACAGCGTATTCATGTTTAAACTGATAAAACGTTTAATGATGCTTTCCAGGTATCTGTAAGGTACGTAAAACGGCAGAAAATTAGAAAAGTCTGGATAACTAATATCTTACTTTAAAAAATAAAAAGGAAGAATAGCATGTACCATGAATTTGTAAAGACACGCGACATCAATTTATTTATTGAGTTTAATAAGTACAGAAACCAGCTAAATGGTGAACTAAGGTGTGCTGAGCTCAGATATTATGAGAATTTATTTTTTAAAATAAGTAATGATCCCAGGAGAATTTGAAACGAGGTTAGAAATCTTTCCGGTCGAATAAAACAAAACCACGTCCCTAGCATTCTAGCTAACTCTAGCGGCCTTAGCTACAGAGAGGTTGCAACTGAAATGAACGATTACTTCGTTACTATTTGTGGTTACGATGAGATATGTGATGACGATGATCCAAGATTATCGATAAATGACCGTGGTTTACCTAACTCCATAGTTTTGCATTCTATTTCATGTCGTGAGACTGAAGAATTAATAACCAAGATTAAAAACAACTGTGCGGCAGGACATGATGACACCAAACCTATGCCAATAAACTACGTTGCTGATGTGATATCGCCCGCGCTCTCATACATCATTAACTTAACTTTCTCTACTGGAGCTTTTCCTGATCAACTGAATATAGCTCGTGTGTGTCCGGTTTTCAAAGGTCGTAATGAAAAGAAATCGCAAATTATCGGCCGATATCGGTACTTCCGATACTGTCGAAAGTGTTTGAAAGTCCTATTAATATCAGATTACAAAATTTTTAAACAAGTATAATAACAATAGTGAGGCCCAGTTTGGCTTTCAAAAAGGCAAATCCACCGAGCTTGCCTTACTCGATATTAAAAGTGAGGTACTAAATAATTTCGAGTCAAAGCTTTTGCACGCTGGGACTGTTTGTAGATTTCCGTAAAGCATTTGATACCGTGTGTCATGGCGTTCTTCTAGAAAAACTTAATAATTACGGCGTCCGTGGTATCGCCAACAGGTTACTACAAAATTCCTTGACAGACCGTTACCAATATGTAGTTATTAATCAGGAAACATCCTCGCATGCTAAGGTCAACAAAGGTGTCCCACAAGGATCTATACTCGGTCCACTGTTATTTATAATTTACGTAAATGGCCTGTGTCGCATTCCGGATTCTCCTAAAATAATTATGTACGCTGATGACACTAACATTTTTTTTACTGGTGCTTCAATTTCTAACCTTGAAGGAAGTGTAAATACCTATATATGTAAGCTGTCTTGTTGGCTTAAAATCAAGACGTTACGGCTAAACGCGAGTAAAACTAGATACATATTGTTTGCACCTTTCAATAAGCCACGGAATATGAGCTTAAATGTTTCCTTTGAGGGCCAGACGCTTCAGCAAGTTAAGGTTCAAAAATTTCTAGGCGTATGGTTCCAGGAAGACCTGTCTTGGAATGAACACGTAAATAAATCAGCATTAGAATTAAGCAAACATGTTGAGCGTATGTACAGGTTAAGTCGATTATTACCACTTTGGCTCATGAAAGCGCTATATTATACGCTATTCTATTCCAGGCTTAGTTACTGCGTGTTGATTTGGGGCACAACGACAGCACAGAATTACACCACATTACTCACATGACAAAAAAAGGTACTACGAATATTTGAGGGATGTTATGGTCAGCCGTAAGCTATCAGCATGCGTCCGCTATATACAAAACATTTCATATTCCAAGCTAACCAAATCTATTATCTCAAGATTTTTCTGCATATCCAAAATAATAAGCTACACCCCACGTACAATTCTTCTAGACGTGTTCAATATTGCCTCCGTACACCCCCAAAGTACAAAAACACCACAAATTAGAACTACCTATGGTCGGCAGCATATTCTTCATCAAATACCCTGTCTGCTTAATAAACTTGGCAACATTTTAGACCTAAAAAAACAAATTTCCCAAAATAGCTTCAAACAAATTCTTCTAGAAAATTGCATTGAATATGTCTAATTACTGTTTAAGTGTTGATTGCAACTTCCATGTGTATTGACTTTCTTTATCTTACTCAATGTGCACTGTGTGTTTCATTTCTTAGCACACATTGTTTCTTGTTTCTTTTTTGCTGCTTGTCACAATAAATGTATGTCGATCTGCTTGTTTTCTTTACTCTGTGATATTTGTGTGTTTTTTTGTTTTTTTATATCTAGAGACAATTTGGAATGTTCAATGATTATCTTATGTTAATTATTGTATGTCGTTTCTCTACTTGTATTGTGACTGCTTGCTGAACTGTATCTTGGAGCAAAAGCCTCTGTCAGGCTGTATAGCCTTTTGCTTTTGCTTCAGTTTCTGTTGATGTACAGAAAGAAATCAATAAATAAAACTTCAAACTTCAAAACTTCAAAAGCAGCGCTAAAATAAATGCAACACAAGACAGAGGTTTACACTGGATGGGCGCCTCTCCTGTGTACTACTTCTCTTTCTTGTGTCACCGTTATTTTTGCGCTGCTTTCACTAGGGGATATTACTCGGGCTCATTAAAAATGTGTGCCTTGCGCCTTAAGTCTGTTTTGAAGAATTGTGAGTCGGAATAAAATGAGTTTCTTGTAAATGGACTAATGCGTAAGTGCCTTTAGTTTTGGCCTCTCCGTTCTAAAGGATAAGAAAACTTAAATGAAAAGGTTCGCGTTTCCTGCCGTGCCGGTAAACGTGAGTGCCACCGGATACGAGCCAGTCCCGGGGGGAACGCTTTCCACGTAGTATCGTACGTTGCCCGTTCGAATGATTCTCCGCGCTCGTGCACGCAGCTGCCAACACGATAGCATGCCCAGAGCTCGCACCATGTCCCGTAAGCCATACGGGATGTTTTATGGCGCCTGCATGTTCGTCTAGTAAACTATGAATAACTGGAATAATTCGCTGGCATTTTATTCGGTTTTCTTTAACTTATTACTGTGTATTTCATGATGTGCGAATCTCCTTTGATTTGCTATCATCCGCCAATGCGCCGTGCGCGATACCTTATCGACAGCGGATGCGTAGCACGCTCTGCTCAAGCCAGTGCTGAAAGAGGTAAATGCAATAGAGTCTGAGTAAGTTATCACATGTTTATCTGTTTATTGGTGATACCGCTTGACAAAACGAGTTCGAACCATAATCGATCCGTTTAGGTCGCGAAGCTTAGGACGAAAAGCGGTTCAGAACAAATTGTCACCGTCATCAGCAAGGGTGGTTATGGGAGCCGCGATTGAAGCGCGCCGATGTTTGGAGGGAACGAACATTAGGAAAAGAAAAAAGCGTTTTCATATCCAGCTTTAGTGGACACGTACCAACTAGCGCCCCAAGCGGCCCCGGGACGAAGCTAGTGCGTTTTCAATGGAATGAGCGGGTTTTTCGCGAATAACAAAAGCTGCAGGTAGTTTATCGAAGAAGGCAGGTGAAAGACGTGTTCTGGAAGACAATCCACACGTGCTATATGCAGTGATCATTCTATGGCACGTAAGAATTTTGTTCCCACAGCGGTTAAAGATTTAGCAATGGAAGCCTATGGAAGCGACGAAAATTTGTACTCGATTTTTGAGGCGAGAACGGTGCCCGTAATGAAACTACTGCGTCTATCGTAATACCCCGTGCAGCGTATGTAGTCCGAAGACTCAGCTTTCGATTGATGCCTATCTCGACTCTCCACACATGGCGTAACACTGTTCCCAAAAGCGTTTTTTGCAACACTGTCGTGAAAATTCACGTGGTATCTATAAAAGGATAAGTGTACCACTGCGCGAAGCTTCGGAAGCCGTGGCCGAGTGGTAGAATCGCGCGCACCTTTAGTCCTGCTTCGTGGTGGCCGCGTGTAGAATAAAGAACAACGTTAGAGAAGGGAAACTGTACCTTCCACAGTGGTTCGAAAACAAGAAGCGGCAGCGCATGGAACTTAGTGGGGGGCCCGACAGATGGCGCTACTTAAACAGGAAGCGGAAATGTCCTTTTTTTTGGTACAATATTCAATAAGGCCGCTTTATACCAGTGGCGAACGCTGGGTATGCGCCGAGCTCGCCTCGCTGGCTTTGCGGCATGCCTCAGCTGCCGCGTTTTAATGGCCAGGAGACTGAAGAGCCTCTACTGACACCCATACAAACAAGCCACAAGTGAGTGAACAGGACGTGCGACTTTATTGGCAGAAGAAAAGCAGTGCACCTTCTCATACAAGATCAGAAATAAAATTGGCATGTCGAGATGCGCTGAAACCATTAACGCGAGCTCGTAAACTGCTTACTTTTGTCGCCACACATGGCGATCTGGTAACGAGCGACAATCAGTAGCGCAAGCAAATTGGGCAGTACACCACCTGTTTGCATCGACAGTCGCCGTAACTTGCATTGCGAAGCAATCGGATGAGGCAAGGCAGCTGCTGCCGCAACCAACACAGCGACATGGACTACTCGGCATCCTAGTGTTACCTCCTTTCCTATATGCACATTTCTTTTTGTTCTTTCGGTGGCCACTAATGTGTCGCTCACACTTGGTGCCCCACCTGCTCTCAATATGGATGTGGTCTGTTTTGTGGGAATCGCCATTTCGCAGCCACTTTTACAGGCCTTTCCACCCATGTGGATATCAACTTCATACACTTCAAACCATGTCATCATGTATGATAGTCTCTGTTCACGCCTAATCATGGCCAGAGAAGGCCACAAGCACACTTTACCCACGGCTGCAGCAGGAAAGGACAAACAGAGAGCACCAATCACAGTACATGTAAACAGGGAGTTTGTGTCACTGTGTGGACTGCAGGAGCAGGTGCTTACCTCGAGAGGCCGTTGGCCAATACAACTGAAATGGCTGCCACATCCCAGAAATGTAACACGGCAACCATGACCAAGTGGGACAACATTGAAACAAGATTATGCAATCAAATCACTTCAGCATACCGCATACATAACACTCAATCTATACATTGGCAAGTTGGTACATTGGCATTGGCAAGCTATGATCTACATGACAACAGTGAGCATACATGCACACGGGCTGCTTGCGGCACATTCAACTGTCCGACTGTAGGCATAGTGCTTGCCTTCGTCGCACATTGCAGTCTGGTAACAAGCAACAACCAGCAGCGCAAGCAAATTGGACAGTGTGTCCCACGTGTTTGTGGACATCACTATTTTGCAGTCACTTTTGCAGGCCTTTCCACACATGTGGATATCAACTTCATACACTTATAACCATGTAATTATGTATGAGAGTCTCCGTTGACGCCAAATCATGGCCGAGGAAGGCCACAAGCGAAATTTCCACATGGCAGCAGCAGCAGGAAAGGACGGAACGGGGAGCACCAACCACGATGCGTGTAAATTCGCAGTCTATGTCACTGTGCGGACTGTAGGAGCAGGTGCTTGCCTCGAGAGACTGTTTCCCAATGCAACTGACCAGGCTCCCACATATGAGAAACGTAACACGGTGACAAGTACCAAGTCGGACAGCGCCGAAACCAGATTCTGCAATCAATCACTTCAATGTAGCTTGCACAAAAACACAGGCTGTCGAGCAAGAATAGCAATCCTGAATGAGACTAGGAATTCAATATGGGAATGAGAAAGCTTGCATTCAAGAAAGAAGCCACTCTACCTTGCAAGCACTGAAAGCCAAAAACATTAACAAAAGTTAAATGCTACATAGCACACAGTGTAAAGGTTAATGCAAGAGACACGCCAATACCGCATCAGCTATTTCAGAAGAGGAATTGCACATGGCAACATACACTAGAAAGAACTGCTACATATATGTTATGCTACTAGACAGTGACTGGCATTAAGTATGAGCAAAGAATCCGTTGACCTTTAATGTTTGTATGAGGAATAAGAATGATCTCTAACAAAAGTGTGGAATGAAAAAGCTTGCATTCATTGAAACAAAATTATACTTGGCAAGAATTGGCAAGGCCAGGAAGCTCACTAAGGAAGGGCAAGCTGACAGAACACTCTTAGCCAGCGTCGTCTGTGCTTGTTCAGAGGTTGCAGGTACATCTCAAGACAAATAATTTTCGTTGTTGAGGTACCTGGATGACTCGGCCAATATCCGTGCTGGTGGAATGATGGCGTAGGTTCTTTTCACTCTTGAAACAGTCGTCCGTAGACTTGATATCGCATCCAAATAATTCTGGAATGGCTTCTTTGTTCGTGCTCTTGCGAATTCAGCTCCAGCCCATTCCTATTGGTGTAGATGGGGGCTCCCGTGATGACCAAGATGTACTTGGCACAGACTCTGTTGGGGCAGAGAGAGAGAGAGAGAAAAACTTTATTGATTCTATCAAGGGGTTTAGCGGTGAGCCGTCTTGCGCTTGCTGCCTGGCTTTTCAGCACGGGTGTGCCCCTATTCCAGGGCTCCACTGAGCCTGGCCACTTCGCACGCGTGCTGCACCATTGCCCTTTGGGCGGTGAGCTCGCTGCTGGTGAGCAGGCCCTCCCATTGCTCCGCACTCGGGTTTTTATGTTTATGGAATGTGTAGTTATGCTTACATTCCCTTGTTATGTGGTAAAGAGTTGGTATTTCTCCGCACCATGGGCAGAAGTTTCTGTATTGTGTCGGGTACATTTTACTTAGTATGTGTAGATTATAGAAAGTTCCGGTTTGTAGCCTTCTCCAGTCGGCTGCTTCCTGTTGTGTAAGTAGTATGTGTGGCGGAGAATATTTGATTCTCTGCCCTCTATAGTAGTTTAATATTTCCGCACACGTCGTCTCCACCGTTGTAGGGTTCTCGAGAGGCTCAATCTGTCCAGCTCGGTATGTGATCTCGCGAACTAGACTGTCTGCTCTCACGTTCTCTTCAATCCCGGTATGGGCCGGTATCCAGAAAATTTTGTGTTTCACTTTATTTCCGAGGGTTCCTGCTCCGAGGAGGATTCACAGGGCCTCTTTACAGACTCTCCCCTGCATGTAATTGCTGTATGCAGCTTTGGAGTCTGTTAATATGGTTAGTGATCTCTTACTTCGGTAGCCTTCGGCCGCTGCAAGCGCTAGGCGACCTCTTCCCCCTCCGCTACCGTGCAATTCCTTATGGTTGCGCAGCTGATTGTCTCTCCCATGTAGTCTACTACAGCCGTAGCTACTCTGTGTGTTCTAGTGTGCTTGTCCCACGGGTATAGACGAGGCAACCTAAAGTTTTCCCGCGTGGCACCAGCGCCGAATGCTCCCCTAGTGGACCGATGGAAGTTTCGAGGGTCGTCGCTGCGCTGGAGCGCGCCTGTGTTCTGTACTGCGGGAGCGCTCGTGCGCGTGGTTTTTGCGATGGCGAGTGCGACCTCAACAGCCAGAAAAGGTGGCACGCAATATTGATGTGTTGTCGATTGCCACAGCAGCCTCGAAAATACGAAAGGTCCTACGCCGCCCGTGAAGTTCTACAGATTTCCTGGGAAGTGGTACGAGAAGGACAGACGACAAGCATGGATAACTGCAGTGTCTCATACTTTCGCATTCGCGTGTAATATCTTGAAAGCGGAATAGTCATATGCCTGTTTTTAGTGCACGGCCGTTTGTTTAGTCGTGTCGCGTTGTTGAATTGTGGTGGCATCCGCCGTTTGTTAGCGGTAAATGCATGCGTGTTGCGCTGCTAAGCTCTACGACGCGTGCTCGATTCCCAGCCACGGCGGCCGCATTTCGAAAGGGGCAAAATGCAAGAACACCCTTGTTACCGTGTGCTTTGATTTTTGTGCACGTTAAAGAACCACCAGAGGTTAAAATTATTCCTGAGACTCCCCATTACAGCGGCCCTCATAATGATTTCGTGGTTTTGGCATGGTTTTGGCACTTAGAACCCCCGAATTTATTTGATTGCACTGTGCCTTCCCTCGCGATCGGCATGGACGAGCTGAAGAAAATTATTACCCTTTTCCAAACGCTGCAACTTAAATTACTAGTTGTGCAGGTAACGAAAGGGGCCGCGCGCTACTTTTGTGTGGTAGCAGACCGTATTTAATGCAAGCCGCGGTCGTCGCGTGCGTCGGGAAGCGGCAGTTCGGAAAGCAGCCGCTCGAGACGTGCGCGTTATGTTTGTTGTTTGCCCATGCTTTCTAAGTATCTAAGTGTGCAAGTATCATAACTTGTAGTGGTACCACTCTTGTAGAATAATATATGCACACAGTCACAGGAACGTTACCTTTGCAAACATATTATTGCAGGTAATTTAATCCCCACAACAAATAGGCACACATACTGTTTCATTTATATGCGATGCAGATGGAAGCGGCGCCAAACAGACCAATGGCAATCACAACAGTCTTCTCAGCAGTCAGCACCACCGGGACATGTGCTTTCGTACTGCAGCGACGCAGCTCTTGAGCAGCAGCAAGACACGTGTGAAACAGACTCCAGAACATGCCTTTGTGAAGTGACGGAACCGTCAAGAAGCAGCCCAATGGACCTGCAGTGCTCGAATAGTATGACAACAGAAGTTCCTGCTGCCAGTGTGACTTATGGTGTAATTGAAATAAAAGTGGCTGAAGTTCTGAACATGGTGCGTACCTCTAACTCGACGTCGTCTACGATCTTGTCGGACACCTGTGACACGCACTTGGCTTTCACTCTCACATCACCGTCCACAATTTGTTCAACGCCGTACACGTTCGGAAGCCGACGCTCCCCTATCGTGAGGTTGCCGCCACGAAAAAAAGCTGTCTGCGTCGGCAACCTTCTTGAAACCGCACGGAAATCTTTGCATCGCTGTTGCGCAAGCAGGCGATCTGCCGCCGTCGAAAACGGAGCGCCGTGAGAACGAGCAGCGAAGAAAAGCGCGGACGGCACAACGTAAACGAAGCGGAGACTGCGCCACGACGCGACCGCGCTGCTTGGCGTTTCCACATTGGGGCGCTGTCAGGAGAGGCGCAGTAGCGCCGCCTGGCCATGGTTTTCTCGTCTATAGCCCTGCATCCGTGTACACCGTGTTTTCCTGTGTTGCCAGGTGGCCTTCCACGTAATCTGCCCTTGCTTGCCTTCTGGCTGCGTGTAGGGTCGCATCCATGTTGCGTGAAATTGAACTTATTCTGAGGGTTTGTCTGACGTTGTCTGGGATGTCTGCCTCTCGATCTATTGCCCCTTTCGTATCGTATCCTAGTCTCTTTAGGAGCATTCTTCCTGTAGCCGACTGCCAAAGTCTCGCTATTTGTGTGTTTAGTTGCGCTTCTGACAGCTCGCTGAACGTGTTGTGTATTCCTAGCTGCAGTAGCTTGTCGTTTGAATTATTCCTCGGTAGTTGTAGTGCCGTTTTGTACGCCTTCCTTAGTATGGTTTCTGCTTGTCAGAAACCATACTGGCAGAACAATGGCACATGAGATACAGCAGAGATTATCCAAACTCATGTAGTGTTGTCTTTTATGTTCTAACTAATTATGCTGAACTGTAAACATGAACAAATGTTCATATCATCTGCTACAAACGAATGACATGTATCTCAAGACTAGCAAGCCAATACAGCATATATCAAGCATATTTATTTCTGACCCAGGTGTTGTTTACCTTGTAGTAGCGGCCATAGTACACACAATGACCTTGTTGTAGCAGGCAGCAGCTTCTGTTTAGTGCATGGAGTGTGTTGCTTTATACTAGTGCCATCCTCATTACTGCATGTCTGGAACAGAAATTTTTACTGCATCAGAAATTGAATAAGCACAATTTTGCAATATAATATGCGAAAACGTGCGACATATAGATTGCAATGGTTTGTGACTACAGAACACATGCACATGTACACTGTTTGTTCTAGGGTGCTTAAGCAGCATGGTAAATAAATATGGTTACTCTCCGTAAAATTGATGCCTGCGTAACTACAATGCATGTCAACAGCTTAAGTAATATTAAGATCACAAATAAGAACATATGTGCGCTCGTTTATACACTAAAAGAGATCACACTGCTGATTTCCCAAGCAAATAGATGAAAGACATGAAGCTATTAGAAATGATGCATTCTTTTTGTGCATGAACGTGATGCACCGCTTCACTACTGCAAAAAGAGATGTCCTGAGGTAAGCCAAACTGAACAGCAAGAACATTTGGAACCAACAGGTACGAAATATGGGTGAATTATCATGTGTGCAACTGTTTAATACATTAAATTCAGTACTTTAGCTTCAGTTTATCAAAAGGTTATTCGGTTCTGTGAACGAAAGAAGTTGCCGGCGGACTCGAAAAAAAAAATATATTGATAAGGCAACGCAGTTACTTATGGCTACGGCTACAACGAGATGAAAAATGTGACGCGCGTTCCAATATCGTTTCTTTTTCGTGAATGTGTGTATAATGATGGCCTCGGAACTCAAACTTTATTTCGGAAACAGCAACGGAGGGTCCTGACTGCCCTCATGTAATGCAGCATCTAGTTCGTTAACTTACCTCCGCATGTAAGTTAACGATACGAATAAATTACATAGCGATTGAAGCAGTGATGTTAAACGACTCACCGGTATTGCTATCCCCAGTCGCAGCCGGACCCGGCTCCCATTTCGATGCAGACGTGTTCCACATGGCTCACGACTGAAACCTAGCTTTCAGGCTTACACCCCAAGATAAATAAGGCGAGATATCGAAGCACAATAAACTGGTGTTAGCACAAAATAACCAACCAATGTACGAACCAAGGAATCCGTACCTGCCGTGCACGCGAACATACCGGTTAAAATCCAGGCCAGAGGTCACGGGGGAGGTCGATGATGCTGAACGCTATTTTGTGTTTAAAATGACAAAAATTAACAAAGTTGGTAATGAAAAGTACAATGTAAAATTAGGAATTACAATATTGTAGTCTTTGTCATGTAATAAAAACGCGTCGGGTTGCAGCGGTGGCGTAGAGGTAGAACACCCGCCTCGCGTGCAAGAGGTCCGTGGTTCGAATCCCGGTGCCGGCAATTTTCCACCGGATTAAAAAAAAGAAAAAAAATCCGCGTGTTGATAAAATTGCATAAACAGGCCTGGAGTGTGGCCTGATCCCGGTGACCAGAACCGGTAACGCACTCCCTCACCAGAGCAGGATTGGCCACCCTGGTGCAGTACTTGGCCACAACCTCCTATATGAACAACACAACCAAACCCCGGCCCTCAGTCCCCAGCAGCTGCGAAGCAACTGACCACGGCGGCGGTCTGACCTGCGACGCTGCAGAGGGTGCTAAGAATCATCACTGGCTCCGGACAGGCCGCCATTGGAATATGAACCTGGCAACGTTTAACGCTAGAACGTTATCTAGTGAGGCGAGTCTAGCAGTGCTATTGGAGGAATTAGATGGCAGTAAATGGGATATAATAGGGCTCAGCGAAGTTAGGAGGCCAAAAGAAGCATATACAGAGCTAAAAAGCGGGCACGTCCTGTGCTACCGGGGCTTAGCAGAGAGAAGGGAACTAGGCGTCGGATTCCTGATTAATAAGAATATAGCTGGTAACATACAGGAATTCTATAGCATTAACGAGAGGGTGGCAGGTCTTGTTGTGAAACTTAATAAGAGGTACAAAATGAAGATTGTACAGGTCTACGCCCCTACATCCAGTCATGATGACCAGGAAGTCGAAAGCTTCTATGAAGACGTGGAATCGGCGATGGGTAGAGTGAAAACTAAATACACTATACTAATGGGTGACTTTAATGCCAAGGTAGGCAAAAAGCAGGCTGGAGACAAGGCAGTGGGGGAATATGGCATAGGCACTAGGAATATCAGGGGGGAGTTATTGGTAGAGTTTGCGGAACAGAATAATATGAGGATAATGAATACCTTCTTCCGCAAACGGGATAGCCGAAAGTGGACGTGGAGGGGCCCAAGCGAGACTAGGAATGAAATAGACCTCATACTCTGCGCTAACCCTGGCATCATAAAAGATGTGGACGTGCTCGGCAAGGTGCGCTGCAGTGACCACAGGATGGTAAGAACTCGAATTAGCCTAGACCTGAGAAGGGAACGGAAGAAACTGGTACATAAAAAGCCGATCAATGAGTTAGCGGTTAGGGGGAAAATAGAGCAATTCCAGATCAAGCTACAGAACAGGTATTCGGCTTTAACTCAGGAAGAGGACCTTAGTGTTGAAGCAATGAACGACAATCTTGTGGACATCATTAAGGAGTGTGCAATGGAAGTCGGTGGTAACTCTGTTAGGCAGGATACCAGTAAACTATCGCAGGAGACGAAAGATCTGATCAAGAAACGCCAATGTATGAAAGCCTCTAACCCTACAGCTAGAATAGAACTGGCAGAACTTTCGAAGTTAATCAACAAGCGTAAGACAGCTGACATAAGGAAGTATAATATGGATAGAACTGAACATGCTCTCAGGAACGGAGGAAGCCTAAAAGCAGTGAAGAAGAAACTAGGAATTGGCAAGAATCAGATGTATGCATTAAGAGACAAAGCCGGATATATCATTACTAATATGGATGAGATAGTACAAGTGGCTGAGGAGTTCTATAGAGATTTGTACAGTACCAGTGCCACCCACGACGATAATGGAAGAGAAAATAGTCTAGAGGAATTCGAAATCCCACAGGTAACGCCGGAAGAAGTAAAGAAAGCCTTGGGAGATATGCAAAGGGGGAAGGCAGCTAGGGAGGATCAGGTAACAGCAGATTTGTTGAAGGATGGTGGGCAGATTGTTCTAGAGAAACTGGCCACCCTGTATACGCAATGCCTCATAACGTCGAGCGTACCGGAATCTTGGAAAAATGCTAACATAATCCTAATTCATAAGAAAGGGGACGCCAAAGACTTGAAAAATTATAGACCAATCAGCTTACTGTCCCTTGCCTACAAACTATTTACTAAGGTAATCGCAAATAGAATCAGGAACACCTTAGACTTCTGTCAAGCAAAGGACCAGGCAGGATTCCGTAAAGGCTACTCAACAATAGATCATATTCACACTATCAATCAGGTGATAGAGAAATGTGCGGAATATAACCAACCATTATATATAGCTTTCATTGATTACGAGAAAGCATTTGATTCTGTCGAAACCTCAGCAGTCATGGAGGCATTACGGAATCAGGGTGTAGACGAGCCATATGTAAAAATACTGAAAAATATCTATAGCGGCTCCACAGCCACCATAGTCCTCCATAAAGAAAGCAACAAAATCCCAATAAAGAAAGGCGTCAGGCAGGGAGATACGATCTCTCCAATGCTATTCACAGCGTGTTTACAGGAGGTATTCAGAGACCTGGATTGGGAAGTAATGGGGATAAAAGGTAATGGAGAATACCTTAGTAACTTGCGATTCGCTGATGATATTGCCTTGCTTAGTAACTCAGGGGACCAACTGCAATGCATGCTCACTGACCTGGAGAGGCAAAGCAGAAGAGTGGGTCTAAAAATTAATCTGCAGAAAACTAAAGTAATGTTCAACAGTCTCGGAAGAGAACAGCAGTTTACAATAGGCAGCGAGGCACTGGAAGTCGTAAGGGAATACATCTACTTAGGGCAGGTAGTGACTGCGGATCCGGATCATGAGACAGAAATAATCAGAATAAGAATGGGCTGGGGTGCGTTTGGCAGGCATTCTCAGATCATGAACAGCAGGTTGCCATTATCCCTCAAGAGAAAAGTGTATAATAGCTGTGTCTTACCAGTACTCACCTACGGGGCAGAAACCTGGAGGCTTACGAAAAGGGTTCTACTCAAATTGAGGACGACGCAACGAGCTATGGAAAGAAGAATGATAGGTGTAACGTTAAGGGATAAGAAAAGAGCAGATTGGGTCAGGGAACAAACGCGAGTTAATGACATCTTAGTTGAAATCAAGAAAAAGAAATGGACATGGGCAGGGCATGTAATGAGGAGGGAAGATAACCGATGGTCATTAAGGGTTACGGACTGGATTCCAAGGGAAGGGAAGCGTAGCAGGGGACGACAGAAAGTTAGGTGGGCGGATGAGATTAAGAAGTTTGCAGGGACGGCATGGCCACAATTAGTACATGACTGGGGTTGTTGGAGAAATATGGGAGAGGCCTTTGCCCTGCAGTGGGCGTAACCAGGCTGATGATGATGATGATGATGATGAAAAACGCGTCGGTTACTGTTGAAGAAAACTGAGCATGTGTTGGTGGGCTAGTTGGTTAAGCATGATTACAAAGACGGCGCCGAAAAAACACCACACGAAGAAGGGGAACACGAGACAGCACGTAGGCGCACCAACAACTGTTGTTAGTGCGCCTACGTGCTGTCTCGTGTTCCCCTTCTTCGTGTGTTGTTTTTTCGGCGCCGTCTTTGTAATCATGTTGAAGAAAGTTTGTAGGTTAAAATTGCGCTTACTACGGCGCCTCACACGGGAGATAATGTGCTCAAGGGGGAACCTTTTAATTGGTGTACTATGCCTGTTTCTTTAGCAGCGCCGCGCGGTCGATTTTTTCGCCCTTTGTGGTCATTTGTTGAACTTGAGAGTGTGCGGGGCCTGGGCCGCGGTTCGATTCCCCCTTCGCACTTTCTTTTAAGCCGCATAGGACCTAATTTTGTAGTCTTTCACTAGATGGCAGAACCACCAACATTTGCTTTCGGTTCTGGTTTTTCAGGGGCGCAGTTTTTTTTTTTTTAAAGCCGCATAGGACTTAGTTTTATAGTCTCCCACCAGATGGCAGAAACACAAAACTAATGATTTGCTTTCGGTTCTGGTGTTCCAATGGTTCTCTAGAAATATTATGTTTTCTATTTTTCCTTCCTAAAACATAGCGGTGTCGTGTTCATTTGTTAAGTCATCGCATTTATGAAGATTTAATTCATTGGACATCATAACTAGAAGCTTGCACATAGCTTTGTGTTATGCAAATAAAAAAACTTTCGTGCTTTGTAGCGTGGAACCTGGGAGAACAAAATGGCTATTCTTATTGCGTTCTTCTGGAAGGTCCGTTTTCTTCGACTTTCGTCTGTCCTTAATGGCACATACTCCGAGCGAATCAGGTACACTTGAGCCACAATGCCACCCGGTGGCCAGTGCCATTCCTATGCAACATTCGTGCAGAACAAAGGGCCTGCTAAGCTGAGTCGCTACTCGAACGTTAATTATTTTTAACGATTCATCCAAATAAGAAATGCACCAACTAGGTGAAGATGTGCGGTGTGTGGATTAATAGCTACTGTTAATGTGTTCCCTACAACCAAGTGGTATGAATCCTTAGGTGTGGCCGTAAAAATATTTGAATAAATGTCCCGTGCTGTGTCTCCCCGGTCGCTCTACAGAGAAGCTAGCTTGGCTAGCCGTCAGTATTTAGGATCAACAAAAAAAATGGCGTCGCTCGTTCGGTGCAGTTGCTTCTAATGCGCAGCATTCTTTGGCGAGTACCCCTGCAATTTGGTAGCAAAGTCGTGCAACATCGTGTCTGTAACGCCAAAAAACTTTACGCATTTCCCAAATGAAGGGTTGGGGTGGCCAACATGAAATTGGAAGTGGCATCAGCATAAATTTGGGCGTGATACAGGGATGGGCCAAGTTTAATTTGGTAGTGATATGGGAGTGCCCCGACCTAAATTTGGGGTGAAATGGTAACGAGCCAAGCTGAATTTTAGGCTGATATGGGGGGCAACCTAAATTTGAGGTGATATAGGGGTGGGTAAGCCTACGTTTGGGGGAATATGGGGGGGCAGCCCGGATTTGGGAATGATAGGGGGTGGGAGAACCTAAATTTGGGGGGGATATGGGGGTGGGCCATCCTAACCAAGGGGGTGATATGGTCCTGGGCGAAGCTGCATCGGGGGTGATATGGGGATGAGCTAACCTAAATGTGGGAGTGATTTGCGTTGGGCCATCCTAAATTTGAGGTGATAGAGGGGTGGGCCAGGCTAAGTTGGGGAATAATATGGGGATGGGCCAACATGGAATTGGGGATGATATCGGGGTGGGCCAACATAAATTTGGGGGTGACATGGGGACGGACCAACCTAACCATGGGGGGATGTGCGGCTGGGCCAAGCTGAACTGGGGGGTGATATATGGGTGGACTAACCTTAATTGATGGCTGATTTGAGGTGGGCCATCCTAAATTTGAGGTGATCGAGGTGTGGGCCAGCGTTAGTTTGGGGCGGATATGGGGGTGGCCCAACCTCGATTTGCAAGCGGTATTGGAGTGGTCCAACCTAAATTTGGTGGTGTTGTGGAGGCGGGCCAATCTGTATTTGGGGATGATATGGGGTTGGTGCTACCTAAATGTGGGGGCAATCTCGGCGTTGGCCAATCTGATTTCGGGGGCGACATGGGGGTGGGCCAACCTAAATTTTGGGGTGCCTCGACTCGAAATTTGGAGGACAATTTATGGAAATTCGTGGGTGGGCCAACTTGAAAATTAGGGGTGGCCCAATTGAAATTGGGGATTGAGCCAACTCCAAGTTTAAAGCTGTGCGAAAAAGAAATCGGGCGTGGCCGACTTTAAATTTGGGGGTGGGCCAATTTACATTTGAGGGTGTGCCAACTTGAAATTTGGTGGTGGGCCTATTTAATGTTTGGGGGTGGGTCAATTGAAATTTGGGGCCTGTTTACGAATAGTTAGACAACACCAGTGGTGTTTCCACATCTTTTTCATCATCGCAAAATACGTATAATAATAATTGTTACCAATACCCCTCAAGGTGAGCTACCACTCGAGCCTTCCCAGCCCACTGAGCTAATAATGACACAGGAGTGCTCTCAACGTGACGACTGCGACGTTCAATGTGGAGATCCACAAAAACAAATCGCAGACAGAGCTGACCATTTTCGCACCAATGTCATCACTAACACTACTCGCTCGTGCTAGAAGCAACACAAGCTTGCAACGATCATAATTCAACTTTCAATCGCACGCTAGTCGACATGTTCTCAGTGCACAATTTCGTCAATCAACTGGATCGGAACCATGCTGGATGTTCTACTGTTATGTTGGGTCGTTTTTCACGAAAGCCTTCTCCCACAAAGAGAATGCATTTTTGAGATTGACGAGGGAAGCTAGTATATAACTCATACGAAGGAAATGTATGAAGTGTTATAGTGATTTTTCAAAAAAATTGTATAGGTAAATAAGATTTCAAATGGTATTATTTTGACCGGGCATGACAACGATTTCTTCCCGCCTGTCACAGTGCTTTGATTGAAAACCTTATCATTTTGCTAAAACGCGTTGCCCCAGTACTACATGTGCTGAATGTACAAAAGTGCAGTTCATGGTCACAGCTTCAAAGCCAGTCTATTTTGTGCACTGTTGTTGATATTGTAGTAATGTGGAGTTTTCCTCTTCATAAGAGCACAAAAGAAATATTACAGATAGCAGCTGAGCGCAAAGTACATTGGAACATCTGAAACCAGCAATTATTTTTAATTTGCGGGTTGGTCTTCTCTGCTGGTAGATCGCTGTCCGATCACTTCAACAAATTTTGTTTGTGTGCAACTGCAGCAAAAACAAAGATACTACCATTTCATTGCGAGGACCTTTATGTCCTTCACACACACAAGAAGGACACCAGATAATTGACACTATCAGTTTATAAAGTGATATTGTCTTGCTAATTTCAGTGTAGCGTGGTTTCTGCGAACGGAGTATTTTCTTAATATCAGTCCAGTGTTAGCAGTGAGAGGCAGCTCGGTCTACCATCCCCATGAGGCCATACTAGCCATTGCAGCGCTTTACTGTAGGACAAGTGAAGTGCTAAAAATTTGGTGTGCCTTGCCCTGTCCACAGGGCGTCCATCCATTATGTTATGGTGACGATCAACGTTGTGTCCGTCAGGCCTCCTCCTCATTTTTAGCTTCACCATCGCGAGAGCGGACAAAGAAAGGAAGCTTTCTTCACAATCAGCCCCAGCGGGATTCCACCGCTCGTAACTGCTGCAATTTGCATTCAGTGGCTGGGCATGCTAACCACATCCTTAGTTTCACAATGGCTAGAGCGCGCAGAAAAAGTAGAGCTGTGTTCGCTATCACTACCACGAACCCATGTCAATGCAGATGTAAGTTCGTGGAGGGGCTGGGCTGGGCATGCTAACTTCTGCGCTACGACCTGCCGCCGCCACCTCAGATTTTCTATGCATACCTGCTTCTTGTTTCTATCGCACACGCATGCAGGACAAACGCGGATAAGTAATTGGATTGGATTGGGAAAATGTTTATTGAGCCTGCAGTAAAGCGCGAAGGCGCGCTTCGGACGTGGCCTACGTCGTTATCTTGGCGGGTGTTCTGCGAGGATCCCCGCTCGCCGTTGCCGGTTCGCCAGGCTCCTGACTCGCCAGCGCCTCGGTGACCTGCTGGATGGCCTGTAGTTGTTTTTCTTGATCTTCGCTCTACGTTGCTTCCTCAAGCTGCGGCGGTATACGTCCTGAGTTAGCTTGGCTTGGGTGTTTGGAGCAATCCTACAGCATGTGTCGAATGTGGCCTTCTCCCTGCAGCACGCTCTGCACTTGTCATGGGGGCGCGATTCTGGGTACATCCTGTGCAATAGCGCCGGGCTTGGAAGCGTTATCTTTGTAGATGTCTGAACAGCACGGCCTGCGACCTGCTCAACCCTTTGCAGAGCGGCGGGAGAAGACTGCGAGCCAGCCGAGAGCCTTGGTCAGTTCGTTATAGGTGGTCATCCGGTCTTCGGCGCTCAAACACAGCGGGCAGCCGTTGCCTTGGGCGCGGTCGGTTAATCCTCGTGCTCTGGCGTGTGCCGTTTCGTTGCGATTGGCATGCTTCTCCGACGCTTGTCCTGCGTGCGCCAGGAGCCACTTGATTAGAGTCCTCTTGTCGCGTTCTGCCTGTCGGAGCAGGACGCGTGAGGCCATTGGGGCAATTCTTCCTTTGGCGTAGTTCCTCACCACCTGTCTTGAGTCGCTGAGGATCATGTGGCATTCTCGGTCTGCGATGGCCAGGGCGATGGCTCTTTCTTCTGCGTCCTCCACTTGCTTGCTCGATGTGCTGGCGGTCGTCCGCACGTTGCCTCCGAAGTTGACCACCGCGATCGCGAAGCAGTTGCGGCCGGCATATTCGGCTGCATCCACGTATCTGGCATCGGTGTCTTCCGCGTGCAGACCCGTCAGTGCCTTGGCTTTAGCGCGTCTTCTGCCTTCGTTGAATTCCGGGTGCATGCTCCTCGGCAAGGGGTCAACTCGCACGTTCCATCGTACAAGGTCGGGGACGGGGCATTTTGGTCCCTGCTGTTCGTGATAAGCGATGCCTACACAGCACAGGATCTTTCTGCCGACCTTTGTTGATGACAATCTTTCCTACTGAGTGGCTCTTTGTGCTTCGGCGATCTCGTCGAGCGTGTTGTGTATGCCCAGATGGAGGAGAAGTTTCGTGTTGGTAGTTTCAGGTAGACCGAGGGGTGTCTTGTAAGCCCTCCGGATTAGGATGTCTAGCTTGTTCTTTTCGCTTTTCACCCACTTGTGGAAGGCTGCCACGTACATTGGCAGAGTACGAAGGAGTGTATAAGCCTGATGAAGTTTTCCTCCTTCGTGACTCCCTTCTTGGTGGTAACGTGCTTGAGCAGTCTGGTGGCGTTGGCCGCCTTACCCATGATGCGGGTGACGATGTCTCCGTTCGTGCCCAGTGATTCGATCGTCATGCCCAGGACTCGGATCTTGCTGACCGTCAGTATTGTGCTACCATCCCTGGTGCGGATCTTGATCTTTTCTTGTTCCCGTCGCTTCTTGATTCTGTGCGTTTTGATCGGTTGGTAAAGCAGGAGCTCCGACTTACTTGGGGAGCAACGCAGTTCCGTACCTTCCAGGCTTTCTTCGATCGTGTCGACGGCCGTCTGCAGTGTGAATTCTATGCAGGCATCACTGCCCCCGTCCACCCACAGCGTAATGTCGTTCGCGTATATCGTGTGCTTCAGTCCTTCAAGCTGGCATAGTCTTTTGGCAACTTGAATCATAACAAGGTTAAAGAGCATGGGTGAGATGACGGAGCCTTGGGGAGTGCCCTGGCTCCCTAATCTCTTCTCGTCCGTCTTCAGGTCACCGTCTCTGAGCTCCGCCGTTCTGCTGGTGAGGAAGCCTTTGAAATATTCGTACGACATCTCGCCTAGGTTTAGATGCGATACCTGCGCGAGGATGACAGAGTGCGTCACTTTGTCGAAGGCGGTTTCTAGGTGGAGCCCGAGGACGGCTTTCGTGTCCCTGGTTTCGCCGTCGATGACCTGATGTTTGATAAGTAAAAAATCTCAGTGCCCTCTCACTCTGTGAAGAAAGATGACCAGCAAAGCTGTGTATGTGGGTCTCTTAATGGCGAACTGCACCTCCGCCGGATGTCGGCACCGCATTGCACTGTCATCGGGATCGGCCCACGTATGGGGAGTGCTGAATGCCTGCTTCACCTCCGCCGCTGGTCGGCCTGGCATGGCGTTACATTCGGGATCAGCCCACGTATGGGTAAAGCTGAACGCTTTCTGCACCTCTGCTGCGGGTCAGTCCGGTAATACGCTATCCTCGGGATTTTATTCTATACGCGGACGCCATAGTGGGGAAAGTATCCCTAAAGAGGAAACTTTAGCTCTGGTGGTCCTATCTAAATACATGCAAAAGGAGAATTCGTTTTTCTCCGCAACCGCTGCATCAAATTTTACAAGGTTTGTTGCACTTAAAAGAAATACTTCAAATCTAGTGACTGTTGGTTTAGAATTTTTGATTTAAGTCGTCATTTGTTTATTCAAAATTGGCAAAAATCGCAAATTTTTCAGAAAACGAAACCAAGTTTACAACTCTGTCTTTCGCCAATGAAAACTGATATCATAATTCTGTACATTGCATCTAACAGCACATCTAAAGCGGACAAAATTGATATATTACGCATGAATCTAAAAAAATTATTAATGTGAAAATACAGCTTTTCCACAACCCTTGCTCACAACGTAACGACTTCACGTAAGATATAAATCGGCATATTGGATTTGTCCGATTTGAATTGTCTAAAGGATGCTGTTTATAGAACCGCGATATCAGTTCTTGATGCGGAGTTATTAATTTGTAAACTTCGTGCTTCTGTATTTTTCGCACTTTCGAATTTTTCAAAATCTTTTACCTGAATTCAAGCCCTAAATAAAAATTCCGCTTCCAATAGTCACTAGAATTTACCTTTTTCTCCCGAACCCAGCAAAATTCATTAAAATCGGCCCAGGGGTTATCTCAGAAAATCGTTTCGGCGTTTTATATCTATGTGAATAGGCCGCGTCGGAGTTGGGACCGAGTTAAAGCATACTCTTAACGACTTCGTTGTAAAAGAAAGGAATAAAAGAATAAAAGAAACAAAAAACGCCTCAGCAGGCAATAGACAGTTTTAGTACTGCGTCATGACGATACGTACGCAGCACGCAAGGGCTTTGCGGAGCGTAGGAGCGCGTGTCGCGTTGGGGCTTTTAGTACTGCGAAATGCCTACGTACGTAAGAGGGCGAGCGTTAGACGCCAGGCGCGTCGGAGCGCATTGGCTGTGTCCACCAGTACGTGGAACCATCGGCCAAACTAGACGCTGTTGATCTGACTAACGTGATGTAACGTGTGGGCGCGTTCCCGCTTCGTCGAACTATATTTAGGCCTTTAAGAGACTCTACTTCTAATGCGGATGAAATGCACGAATCACATAGAGAAAAATAAAGACCAAACACTTGCTTTCTGGGGCTGGCACGGTCATTTCCGATGAACTGCGCCAAGAGTAGGTCGAGCCTTTCGCGCAAACAGCGCACGCTGAAGACTTTCGTAAAAGCGAAATTCATATTTTTGGTTATACATTCCCACTTTGCAGGATCCTGGAAAGGGTTCTGCGCGTTTACTTCGCGCAGCAAAGCCAAGTCGTACGCCACGGAAAAGAACAGTCTTCCGCTGGTCGCCTTCGACACCGCCATTTTTCGAAACACTTGTCTCGCGCTCTCCCGAACGAACGAGAACCACGAGAGCAGCACGCAAGGCTCCCTACGTACGCACACAAGAATCGGATGCGTGCGTACGCAGCGGCCGCGTACGCATCTCGTAGCGTTTGTGTTGCGTTTTGCACATGCGCAGTTTGCAGAACGCAGCGGTCTTACGTACGCAACGCCGTTGCGTACGCTACGTACGCAGTACTAAAACTGTCTAATATTACCGCCTCAGATTTTGTCATTATGGCACCGCCACCCTCGGCACGGCTCCGTGCGCAGCTACCAAGCCGTTCACTTTCGTTATCTTCCTTCCCTCGGCGGCAGCGCATTCTCTTGATGCCAACGGCACGCTAAACCTGCCCCATCATTCCGTCATGCATCGCTTCCGCGACCAAGCAAGCTTTCGGCGGCACGCGTTCACTGCCGTATTGACACTAAAACTTTAAAATGCTTGCCTTCGAGAAAGCAGCATAAATAAAAATGGAACGCGACTATGTGGCCATGGGGAACATGCTCACGGGGCCATACTATTGATGACACCATCACAAAAGGCTATATGTGGTCAGGTTGACTTTGCAGGTTTGGAAGGAATGACTGACGGGCTAGTTGCTTCATTATCACATAAAGAACAGCGCTTAAAGTTAGCGCAGTTTGTGCGTGCTTCCTCCTTTCTGTCCCGTCGTGAAGTGCTGTTCTTTCTGTGACTTTACAGATGTCCTTTTTCTGCGTCAGTTACGTCTTCCAAGAGTGTTTACTTGGAAAATTTTTGTTCGCATGGCTCTTACAGAAGCATGTTTAGTCGAAATTTGTTCGCTTGGCTGCATAATCTCGAGGACGGGCTCCAAACGGCTCATTTTCTTTAACCACGTAAGAACCATTACTGAAAATTTAATTAACGTAGCTTTGTTGATTATGCCAACAACTTCTCAACTTACTCCACATCTAGAGGTTACCATTCTGAACACTTGAATGATAAAATGATGTTAACACTGTTTGTATCGTTCGAATAGTTTTGTTTGGTGCAGTTAAAAGCAGCCGGCATATTGATGGTGCTGTAGACTTCTTATAAAGTAAGTGTGAAAGCTTGGACAGGCTATCATGGCACAAATCAACTTCATGAACTTAAGCACATGGCCCAACCTTGCACGTCTGTCTTTACAACCGATTCTCATACATTATATAAGAAGCACCTCAGCGCTACCGTACATCCCACAAGGTATGCGAGAACATTGTGCGCGCTCCCGATTAGGTTTCTGAGTGTAGGTGGCATCAGACTGGGTTTCCTGACATCATAAAGAATAAAAACAGCTTCCTGGATGAAAGTATTGGGTACATTTTCAGCACTTTGAAACATATGGATCCGCACGGATATGTACGTTAAAACGAAAAGTATGAAATATTAAGGTGAGGGTTTCGCCGCATGTATTTTGGCTGTCTAATGTTAAGATCTAAAGAAAAAATGCTTTGATTTTGTGACAAATAATGCTGACATGAAATATGAGCTCCGACACAGTACCCATGGTGGAACTGGCCCCTGGACTACAGGGCTACATTGAACCACGATATGCTGGTTTGATAAATACCAGTAATTGTAAAGTGGTTCGTTCTTGAATTTCCTGTATGTCAATCGGCGCTGCTGTGCAGTGTTGGGGGCCCTTTCTATACCACCAGGACTATGTTTCAGCTAATATTGAAAGCAACTGTATTCTTTCTTTTAAGGGGGGGGGGGGGCTTTTTTTAGCGTCTAACCTCAGTTCCAAAGTTATCAGTTAGCTCAAGATGCGCCTGCATGTGTTTCTAATATCCAGTATGTTGGCACGGATTCAATAGCGAAAGAGCGTTATCTTATCAGATCGCGCGCATGAAGCGAATACTGGCGTACATTCTCCATCACATTTGCCGACCCGATATTGCGCTGCGATGTACGAGCATTCCAATCTGACGAACCGAAGGTCTTGATCCGTAGATCGGAATCAGAGGAAGCACTTTGCGCGCAGCCATCGTTATCTGTGAGTGTTATTTTCTTCTCCAGCGCACGCTCATCTTATAATGAGTAACATTCGTGACTGACTCTTTTGGAAGTGTTTTGTTCTTGACATTACTACAACGTGAGAGTATAGAGGTGCTCCATCTTCATTGAGTGAATACTGGGAAATGGACTAGGCCTTTTCTTGCGTCTGCGTTTACACATTTACCGCACCAATTTATTTTCCATAACTTCCGTTTTAATTCAGGGGGCTGTCAAGCACAGCGACCTTTTATTAACAGGATGCTTTAATAACACAGAAAATGTAAATGCCTATTAGTCGGCTTTCACCTCGTGGTAAGGAATTTCAATAAAGATATACTTACAATAATTAAAAGCCTATTCGTTTGACAACGTTTCATCTGAGTTCCCCCTTACAAGGTGATACAGACTTGCAGATTGTTCGTATCGGGGACCCTCGACATATGTCCAACCGCCAAACAAAGGGTTATTCCGAATCTTTCATTTCAAGAAGGCGTGTTACCCTCCTGTCTTTCAATCCCGTTCGCAAACACGCATAAGACGAAAGTGCTGCGTGAAGAGCATCGTTAGTCCAAGCCAACTAGCTACCGTAATTCACCTCGCCTATATAGCTGTTATTTAGGGCTTAGATAAGAAATATATATATATATATATATGTATATATATATATATATATATATATTTATATATATATATATATATATATATATATATATATATATATATATATATATATATATATATATATATATATAATAAATTGATACATCACGAATCCAAAAAGGGCTGCCCGCGACCAGCCCAGCTAGGTTTCTATAATTTCGTACTTCGTCGTAGCGGCTAATAGTGGCTCACGAAGCAGAGCACTGAGTGTGGATATGCCCCCCCCCCCCAAAGAAGGTTTTCTATATACTGTCTCGACACCTGCCGAAAATTGCCTGCCGTGCTACTGGCCATTCCTAGAAAAGTGCATATGTCGCGCCCAGTCATGTTGCAAAGTTGCAACATAGCAACTTTGTTTTGCGATGGGAGAGTCCAGGTTAGGGACAGGGTGGTTATGGAGATAAAGACACGCTATTTTCTGCAGTAACTTAGGAATGCATGAATGAATGCCTTCATTTATTGAGAAAAAGGAGGAGCAAATATCAGTGGAAGCGCGTCTCAGCAGTTTGGGAAAGAAGCGGGGGACAAAGAGGAAAAGCTGGGGCCCGGGTGGCAGGCGAAATCGCAGCTTAGGGGCGAGAGAATATAAGCAAGAGTTGGCGAAACCAGTTGAATTCCAGTGTAGATGTGTTATGTGCCGAGTAAATGATTGGAGTCACCGCCCAGCATCCATCCTTTGCGGCAGTATAGGTCCCGCCGTTCTTGGTAACAAACCTTTACTGAAAACCAATCTTCGCAATTACTTATTCATCAGGCATGCCTTGCCACGTATTCCTTAGTGGCAGGGTCTGTGGATTACAACTACGCTGTCGCGACAAGTTACGACCTTAACGTGACGCTTGCGGTTACGGATGCCATACTCGTGATTCTTACTATACTACTACTATACTGCGCGAATACTATAAACATGGGTTTACTGCACAAGTTAGTGAACAGACATTTTAGAACCGCGTTTTTTGCCATACATACGCTCAACGCAAGCACCATTGCAGCATGTTACGATGCGCGTCCCTTCAAGACAGAGACGCGAACGCAAACATAAGAACGTGTTAGAAGACAGGGTCTTGGGCCTCGTGCCAATCATATCCAAGCCAACAATATGTTAAGTATCATGCCATCGTTTCTATGCAAAGAGGTTGTGTATGTAAACTTCTGGAGTGACAGTCCAATCCGCCACCTACGGGAGCGCGTGAAGCCGCCGGGGGCCACATTGTTAGAGGAAAATGAGCGCGGCCACAGTACATGGCTGCGATATACGCGCGACGCAACCTGTGCTTGCGGTTCTGCGATGAAAAAATAAAATTAAACCCTTTTAGGAAGTATATCAGTCCGCAACTATGTGTCGCTGTTGTCAAAAATAAAATGTCATGGTGGTGGGTGCCTTGTGTTCTATGTACAATATGTTGCGAGAACTGAAAAACACTCGTTTCCTGCTTTCTTCATTTAGTAACCTGCCGCGTGCATCGGCACTGTGATGCCCTTTCGTCGATACGTGGTGCCGGCCCGTATTGACAAAACTCAAGTGTCAACCAAATGAATCAGCGTGGTCATACCTGCGCGACACGCCATGGTGGCCTGCCACCAGGACATCATGAAGTTGGAGCAATGAGAGTTTTCATTGGGTACTTGAGAATAAAAACAAGCACATCAGAGACGTCCGAGGGACATTTCTAGGGTTCAAGAACACATCGCCCCCCCGCCCCCCCCCCAAAAAAATCACGAATATAAGCTTACGAATAGGGACATCATAAGATCGAGCACTACGGCGCTTGTTGATCTTGTTTAACATGACGTCATCATTTTATTCAGCGTTTATTTCTGACAAAATGAGTTGACGTTCCGTTAATTTTGATCAAAATGGCAGGCGTAATCAGGTAAACATTGACAGCATTTCATAAGACAGTGCCTGTCTACTCTGTGGAGATTACGTATGACAATGATAACAAACACAGAAAGCTTTGCTTACATCGATTCGCACATACATGGGACCAGCATAATTTTTTTACTGTCAATTGAAATGCTTAAGAATGGCGCTCATTAACGCAATATTTCCATTCATAGTGTGCGAAAGCGGCTGTCGTATCCACAGTAGAATTTATTTAAATGGCTTTAATCCCATGGACATTATATCGTTGCCAACTTCCGTCGGATTGGAGTCGTCAAAATCGGATACAGTTGACAGGGAAATCAGAAGGTTGATGAACGGCAAGAAGGCGGAAGCTTGCACAATATCTCAGGGATATAAAATGACTTTTTGAGCAGCTTGGTCAGGGGGCCACGCAATGGTGTTCACGTCTATTGAAAATCCTCCAAAATATGAACAGAGGCCGACAAAAATGCGGGCATTTTAGGAAAGGTGAAACCGCTGGAAATTTCAGGACAGCATTAGCCTAAATGTAAAAGATGACTTAAAAATAAGAAACCATAACGTTGACACGGTGGCCAAATTCTGGCATAAATAAATCGGCTGTTGAACCAGTTCAGCTGAAACGCTATGGTGCGAAATAAGGCGAGAATGTCGGCAAGTGTTGAACAAAGGTCAAGTAGGTCCTGCGGCCGACGCCAGCGCTCGGCAGCTGTTAAGCGACTGCACGTATTATCGAGATGCCAGGTCGTCAGTAGTTACAGTATGATTCGGGTCTGAAATACTGGACGTGGACTCCATCACATTCAATATAGTGCATTATACGGTGTCATTCTTCGACATATGGTACCCATTCTCGCGAAATGAGGACGGAAGCAAATTGTCTCACGTGCCGGCTGTCACCTTCCTCCTACTGCCAACATTCCTTCCCCTCCATAGTTGCTTAGCTTTTATTGGGTTCGGCTGCTAATCACGAGGTCACGGGATCGCATTCCAACCTCGGCAGGCGTATTTCAATGGGTGTGAAATGCGAAAACCCGCGTACTTAGGGTTAGGCATAGGTCGAAAAATCCCAAGTGGTCTAAATTATTGCCGAATCCTCTACTACGGCGTGCCTCATAATGAAATCATGGTTTTGTCAAGTAAGCCTCATAATGTGTTATGTAACATTCGTTAAGGATGTACTGGGCAGTCGCACAGCTCTTGAATACAATTAAGTGTCAGGAGGTGCGCGTGAGGTCTTTGAATATGTCATCATCATCATCATCAGCCTGGTTACGCCTACTGCAGGGCAAAGGCCTCTCCCATACTTCTCCAACAACACCGGTCATCTACTAATTGTGGCCATGTCGTCCCTGCAAACTTCTTATTCTCATCCGCCCACCTAACTTTCTGCTCCCTCCTGCTAAACTTCCCTTCCCTTGGAATTCAGTCCGTGTATAATAGCTGTGTTATACCAGTACTCACCTACGGGGCAGAAACTTGGAGGCTTACGAAAAGGATTCTACTTAAATTGAGGACGACGCAACGAGCTATTGAATGGAGAATGATGGGTGTAATGTCAAGGGATAAGAAAAGCAGATTGGGTGAGGGCGCAAACGCGAGTTAATGACATCTTAGCTGAAATCAAGAAAAAGAAATAGGCGTGGGCAGGACATGTTATGAGGAGGGGAGATTACCGATGGTCATTAATCGTTGAATATGTGGATAGCCTTTGTGGCGTTTGATAGCTGCTAGTCCACATTGCGGCTATATAATAAAGGCGGAATGGCAACATGGTAGAGAATGTGGAGAACATACAAATCCCGCATTAATTACTGCACAATAATTTTAAATAGCGTTCTTGCTTCACGCACGCGGATAACCGAAATAGGAGACTACTTTGGAAACTAACTGCAAGCACTGTGTATGTCGTACCCAAGGGTGTACCTGGCCTGGTGGCCAGTAAATGTGACCTAATATTGCGAGCAGCTTCGGCCATAGCACGCTAACGGATGACGACACAAACTGAAGTGACTAGCCCAAGAGTGGACAGGGGACACTAAAGACGCTACAAGGACAAGCACCCAGCTGGAAGTTTGCGCTTATCCTTGTCGCCTCTTTAGTGTCCCGTGTCCACTCTTGCTCTAGTCACTTTAGCATGGAATACCAACTAGCCCGGTCTCACACCCTGCGACGACACAGGGACAGTTTGCTCAACTCTTGTTTCGTGACTTTTGTGTCAAGGTGAAAAACCAACATATCCATGTACATGTCTTTATACTTAAGCACATCTAGATTTGCAGCTGCGGTGGCAGCCCATGAGTGCGCAATGCAAAGTCGCTAGTGAAATAATTGTGTGCCCCTTAACGAATTCGATGGGGGAAAATCAAAATCCGTCCACGATGGCGTCTCTAGTAGGCGCTGTGTGATGCTCGGACGTAAACAATGTGTGCCGACTGAAGAAAGGCTGCCCCGAAGTGCTTCTGACGGTTAGGCTAGCTTCTTTACTCCGTAGAATGAAAAAAAAGGAAAGGAAAAGAAAAGAGAAAAAAAGGAGCTGCATCAAAAGCCCAGAATCAACAATTGCTCGTCCCGAGTAAACGCTGGATGACGAGTAATTTCCAGGTGACGAGCGAGTACGCTTGATCAAGAACACTGATAACGCAGGCGGGACAAGCAATGTGGCGAAGTTCAATGCGCAGGGATAGCTTTTACTTTTTTTATTTATGTTTGGTTGACGTCATGATGCATCACCGCGGGAAGTTCGAAAAGTTTAAGGTGAGTACGCCACGTGGTGGCATTTACGCGAACTAAACCCTTGTGTCCAGAAAAGCTGGTGTTACGTTTCGCCTACGACGCGCGGTGTAGCCGGCACAGATGCTACGGACCAGCGGGGCTTCGCTGAAAGCGGCGGACATTTTGGCCCGTTCGGAGCGGCCGCGACGCATCCCCGCCGAGCGCGTCCCGGCATGTTCAGTGCCACGTGTCTTTGTGTGTGCGTGTGTGTGTGTGTAACCACGCTTGTCAAAGCGCGGCAGCCGGGGAGAGGAGCTCCCCCAGTGTGAAGCGAGGAGGTCTGACCGGCGCCGGCCCGGCTGATGCGTCACCTCCTTGTCTCTACATGTCTCTCAGTCCGTCCGTGCCTCGCTGTTACGTGGTGTCATCCCGTGACCTTCCTTCTTGCCCGCGACGCCAAGAGTATAAAAGCAGCTGCTCCCGGACGCCAAGAGAGAGGCTCCGAATTCTTCCGTCGAGAAGCGTGCTCTCCCGTCTCTCCACTTCGGTCGACCTGACTGGCCGCTCTTTTGCGATGCTAGAATAAACAAGTTGTTCTGTTAGCAGTCGACTCATGCTTTGCCGGGACCTTCGGATGCTTCCAGTGTGCCCCAGGCCGCCAGGCCAACGCTACCCTTGGGGCTTGCGACCCATTTGCAACAACGGGCGCCAGCGGTCCGATTGCAATAACGGGTGTCAGCACTGGGGTTCCAACAGCTGGTGGCAGCGCTGAGATTCCAACAGCCGGTGCTATCGGTGAGGTTCCAACAGCTGGTTGCCAGCGGTGAGATCGCGACAACGGAGGCCAGCAGCGAAGATATGCGGTTGACTGTATGCTGAGCAGCACAACGACCATCCGGGAGCAGTGCAACGAGCCCTGTGTGATGACTGGTTGCCTGCAGCGGAACGACTGCGCTGAATTCTTGGCTGCGAGGTTTGGTGAGTGCGGGACTTTCTTCTTCTGAGTTTTGCCAGGCTTTTGTTAGTGTCAGAAACAGAGCTGGTAATTGTGGTTGTCGTTGCTGCCGGGTTAGTTTGCGGCAAGACAATAGTAGGCAGTAGAGAAAGCAGCATTCAGAGCAGCCATGGATTTGAAGTCGTTGCGCAAACCGAAATTGTTGGAGCTTGCAAGAGAGTTGGGTCTGGATGTCTCAGACAAACTCAGAAAACCAGAAGTGCTGAGGGCTATTCCTGAGTTAGAAGCTGAGGATGACGAGCTGCCGGAATGCCTTGAGACCATTGAGGAAAGGGCAAAAAGACAGGAGCGCGAACTTAAAGAACAGAAAGAGCGAGAGCAACAAGAGAAAGAAAAAGAGCGAGAGCAACAAGAGAAAGAAAAAGAGCGCGATCACGCTTTGGAAATGAAGCGTCTCGAAGTAGAGATGGAACGCGCTCGTAATGGAAGTCAGGCACACGGTGCAGGGGAACGAGTATTGTTCAAAATGACTGACCTGATGCGGCCGTTTAAGCTTGGAGAGGACATTGGTTTGTTCCTGGTTAACTTTGAGCGAACGTGCGAGAAGCAGGGGTTCTCTCGGGAAACGTGGCCACAGCGCTTGCTCACTTTGTTACCCGGCGAGGCGGCCGACGTAGTCGCTCGCTTGGAGAGAGAGGAGGCAGAGGATTTCTACAAAGTGAAATCGAGTCTGCTAAAAAAGTACAGGCTGTCAGCGGAGGCGTTCCGTCGGAAGTTTCGGGAAAATGAGAGAGGTAAAAGTGAGTCATATAGAGAGTTTGCCTACAGGCTTATGTCAAACATGCAGGAGTGGCTCAAAGAAGAGAAAGCGTTTGGTGACCACGAGAAAGTTCTGCAGTGTTTCGGGCTGGAACAGTTTTATAGTCGGTTACCTGAGAACGTGCGGTACTGGGTCTTGGATAGGCCAGACGTTAGTACGGTGGCTAGAGCCGCTGAGCTAGCCGAAGAGTTTGTGACGCGTCGGGCTCGCGGAGCTAAGGACGGTCAAAAGGGTGAATTTGGCTCCAAGTTTGAGAGGCCGAAGTTCACGCCCATGAGAGCAAAGGGGGACACACGTAGTGCGGATGCGAGTGAAAGCAGTCCGACTGAACGTAAGGAGACGGCGGCAGCCGAAGCCGAACGCAGAAAGCGGTTCGAGACGAGGCAATTGCGCGTGTGTTATACGTGCCAGAAGCCGGGTCACTTTTCGGCGCAGTGTCCGGAAACAAAAACAAAAGTAGTGTTTTTGTCATTATGCAGCACTGACGAGAACATGAAGCTTCTCGAGCCTTACATGCGAGACCTCCTCGTGAACGGGAAGGAGTGCCGAGTGCTTCGCGATTCCGCAGCTACGATGGATGTAGTTCACCCCTCTTACGTAGAACCCGATATGTTCACGGGCGAGTGCGCATGGATCAAGCAAGCCGTGGAAGCTCATAGCGTGTGTCTGCCCGTAGCAAAAGTGCTTATTGAAGGACCTTTCGGAGCACTTGAGACGGAGGCGGCAGTGTCATCTATGCTGCCGCCCCAGTACCCGTACTTATTTTCGAACAGGTCCGATCACCTCCTGCGCGAGAAGGGGCTTTTGTTTGGTGAGGCTAGCGTTCAGGCCTTAACCAGACCGAAGGTTCGGGAGCTCGCTGCAAAGGCGGTAGTTGCGGGGCCGACGTTGTCAAACGATGAGAAAGGGTCAGAAGCGCAGCAAGCTGATATTCAGAGCACGCCCGAACTGAATAAAATTGAGCCTGTAGCGTTAAAGGCACCAGATACTGGAGAGGAAATTCCCGATGCGGGAAAGTTAGAAGAGCTATCTGCAGACTTGCTCATCGCGCCTACGTCAGACGGACTTAATAGGTTGCTAAAAGTCAGCCGTGCAGCTTTGATAGCCGAGCAAAAGAAGGATGGCAGCCTAGAAAACATACGCTGCATTGTCAAGGAAGGTATCGCCAAGAAAAATGCTCGCTTTGTGGAAAGAGCTGAGGTCCTGTACCGGAAGTATCTAAACCGCAGGGGAGTGGAGTTCGATCAGCTGATCGTGCCTCAATGCTATCGTCAGGATCTGTTGCGCTTGTCGCATGGGGGTTCGTGGTCCGGACACCTAGGAGTTAAGAAAACTAAGGACCGTCTCTTGCAAGAGTACTATTGGCCAGGGTGTTTTCGGGACGCAGACCACTTTGTGAAGACATGTGACACCTGTCAGCGGGTGAGCAAACCAGGGGACAAATCGAGGGCGCCGTTGAAGTTGGTACCTATCATTACGGAGCCTTTTAGACTGGTCGTTATTGATACAGTGGGACCTCTGCCGGTAACAGCCACGGCGTACAGACACATTTTGACTGTGATCTGCCCAGCGACAAAGTTCCCTGAAGCAGTGCCGCTTAAAGAACTCAGCTCAGTTGAGATAGTCAATGCACTACTGTCCATATTTGCGCGAGTTGGTTTTCCTGCGGAAATCCAATCAGATCAGGGCACAGTGTTTACTAGCGCTTTGACGACAGCCTTTCTCGAAAGGTGTGGGGTAAAGCTGTTACACAGCTCAGTGTACCACCCACAGTCGAATTCCCTTGAGAAGCTCCTCTCCGTCATGAAACGCGTGTTGAGAGCATTGTGGTTTGAACAACAAACTGACTGGGAGCTGTTTCTGCCTGGGGTGATGTTTGCATTGAGGACCGCGCCGCATGCGGCTACGGGGTTTTCGCCAGCTGAGCTAGTGTACGGTCGCTCGCTGCCATCTCCGCTTCGCTTGCATCGAGACGGATCACTGCCCTCTCCAATGGCTGCAGACCATCTGTTCCACAAATGGCCGCCTCCTGCGCTGGAGCCTCGCTAGGCAACAATATTCCTTTGAGGTGCGTTACAAAAAGGGGAGTCTCAACGGTAACGGCGATGGCTTAAGTCGAAGCCTCTAACGTAGGAATCAGCCTCAAAATTGTTTGTTATTGATGTTTTCTTCCTGAGGCAGGATTTTTAACCTTTGCTTTTGTGTAGTGTTTCAAAGTCATGATGTGCTTTCTAGTGCAATTTTCCAATTTTTGGACGCGTTCTGACTGCTGCTAGACTACTGTAAGGAACTAGGCAGTAGTATAAAAGGGGAAAGAGCCTGGCATGGCTTAGTAAGGGTTGTGCCGTGCTTGCTGACTGAGCGGCTGAGTTTCGGCGCAGTTCTAACGCTTGCTGGGAACGAGAGTAAAATGACAACTCTCCCGAAGTCACTTTGCAGTGTCCTGTGTGAACCTGAACGTGAGAACGAGGCCTTCTCGGTGCGCTGCGCTCAAGAAACGCCGAGGGACGACCGACTTCGGTTATGAGCATCATCGAGCGACATCCCTCCGGACAGCGGATGCAGTCCCCTGACCATCGGGATCTCCTTCCCCCGGCGGGGCGGTCTGCTACGTTTCGCCTACGACACGCGGTGTAGCCGGCGCAGATGCTACGGACCGGCGGGGCTTCGTTCAAAGCGGCGGACATTTTGGCCCGTTCGGAGCGGCCGCGACGCATCCCCGCCGAGCGCGTCCCGGCATGTTCAGTGCCACGTGTCTTTGTGTGTGCGTGTGTGTGTGTGTGCCCACGCTTGTCAAAGCGCGGCAGCCGGGGAGAGGAGCTCCCCCAGTGTGAAGCGAGGAGGTCTGACCGGCGCCGGCCCGGCTGATGCGTCACCTCCTTGTCTCTACATGTCTCTCAGTCCGTCCGTGCCTCGCTGTTACGTGGTGTCATCCCGTGACCTTCCTTCTTGCCCGCGACGCCAAGAGTATAAAAGCAGCTGCTCCCGGACGCCAAGAGAGAGGCTCCGAATTCTTCCGTCGAGAAGCGTGCTCTCCCGTCTCTCCACTTCGGTCGACCTGACCGGCCGCTCTTTTGCGATGCTAGAATAAACAAGTTGTTCTGTTAGCAGTCGACTCATGCTTTGCCGGGACCTTCGGATGCTTCCAGTGTGCCCCAGGCCGCCAGGCCAACGCTACCCTTGGGGCTTGCGACCCATTTGCAACAACGGGCGCCAGCGGTCCGATTGCAATAACGGGTGTCAGCACTGAGGTTCCAGCAGCTGGTGGCAGCGCTCAGATTCCAACAGCCGGTCCTATCGGTGAGGTTCCAACACCGGATACGTTAATTAAAGTGAAAAACAGTTAGATTCATTAAATGAAAATAAATATTCTAATCAATTTTATTTAACCGTGATGGCTAAAGAAAATGCTATTTCATTTTATTATGATAAATAAATACCTTTGGAGGCGTTGAAGCCGCTATGCCGCTATCACTTGCAATGCAATGCAGCTCTTGAAGGGCGGAGAAAATTTCACTCGTAAAGTTCACCTGTTACAATACGCCCCGCTGACACGTAGTGATGTTTCGCTTGTCGACGTTAGTCTGAATTTGTTGACGCGGATAGCTTCATCGTTTCTTAGCCTATTGAGTCAAAAGTAGTGAGTTACGACCGTCAGATAATTGTGTACTTGTTTTCGTGCGACTGCACTGACTGACGGGCTTCACGTCCGATGATCGCACCAGCACTGCACACCCAAAGGTTTCGTCGATATCTATAGAAAGTTTGTTCTGTGCAGGGGTGTGATTTCGTCACCCGTATGGCTGTCGTCTTCCGGCATCGCTTTCTTCAAATAAATCCCGAAACGCCCATCAAGTCGACTTGCGAGACATTTTAATATGCAGCTCTAATGGCGGGCTATCAAAACAAATTTCGCACATTCGAGAACAAAATGACGTCATTCTGTTTTTAACAAATATAGTGTGACATTAGTTTTTCTTCCACCGGAAGTGTTTTCTCGTCACGCAGATGGTGCTAAGCCCCATGAACCGCCAATGAACCGCCATGTTTTGAATGTATGAGCTTCTATGGAAGCTTCGCTACCAGGCATATTTACCTCGTCTGAACACTAAACCAAAACATCTTGTAGACCCTACGGCACGAAGAAGAAAGGAAAGAAAGAAAGAAAGAAACGGTGCGGTATGAAAACACATTTGCTCGATTATGGCGCATGTTCGTAGGAAGACATCATCGCAGCCTGTCGTCCAATATTCCTTAAAGAAGCACTATAGCCGAAACCTCTCCTTGAGGCTACACCTTAAATTGGAGCTTGCTTGAGATCACTATCAAAGCTATGTTTTAATTTCATAATTTTCGCGTCTATGCCGTGGCTGCTGTACACAATCTCGTGTCTTGCATGCTGGAAGCTTGGCAGTTTAGGTTGCTTCTCTCTGCTGAAAGTGCACCAGAATGCACTGCGCAAATAGCAGATGGGTTCACCATCTAAATCTATCTGTAAAGATGCATCTATGTTAGCAGGAGTGAGGAGTTTTGTATTTAAATGACATTTATTTCTGCTAATTCTGCTAAACATAGGCGCTACCTCATACTCAGTGATTTACAAGATTGCTTAATGAGCAGTCAGCAGATATTAAGGCACTGACAATCAAATCGCTCGCTGCCGCCGTTTGCTCGTCGCGTATTGCGCGTTTAATCGTCAAGCAACCTGAGAGGCCATAGCGTATGCAGGATACTAAAGTATTCTGTGCAACTACGAGGACGAACGAATATTTAAATACGAGAGGGAAACACACCACGACACGTGAAGCTGGGAGTGACTACTACGTGCATGGCGTCATGCGTTTCCACCGGCGCGAAATTGAAAATGCCTACTTCTCCCGCCAATATTTGCCCATGAAATAAAGTTTTATACCGTTCTATATTTGTCCGCCTAGCTCTACTGACAGACCTTTTCGATATTTGAATCACTGGACAGTCGCACACAGTCAATTATTGTTATTCTCTGCGGCGTTAGAAGCACAATGCTTGCTTGAGTCGTCTGCAGCTGCGTTTTATAAATAAACAGCACAGCTGTAAAAAAAAATGTGCTCCAAAAACATAGGCGCAAGGAAGGCGCGAGGACTGTGTTCGAATATGAAAAAAGTAGTATATTTTTTACTTTTGTTCTCATTCCTTCTACAGCGTTTCAATCTTAACGTACGGTGCTACAAAAAAATCTATAGCGGTTTTAGGTAAAAAGGACTATGAAAAGTGTTACAGTCGCGACGGAGTGTGACACCCTCGACAATGGGTAGCTGCATTGCTGACACTCAAGCAGACAAAGCGGGCGTTTGGGCGGATGTGTCAACCGTATTGCCAACCAGTTGAACAAAGCTTTTTTTCAACAAAGGTTGCGCACCGATCCTGCCATTTTGTGCGTCAACCTGATCGCCGTCTCAGCTTGCCAGTCTCGAGTGGCACCGGTCCTGTCGTTTGTGTTCTTCTTCTTTAGTCCTTATCTTCTGCGCCTTGCCTTCACTACTTCAGTGTACTTTCACTCGCAGTGATGCTAGACTGATGAACTGCAACGTCCTTATGTAGATACTGTAAATAAACCCATATTCCTCGTTCTCGATGAGAAGCAGTCGTTCCCTTCAACAACGTCCTCAGCGTGGATAAGTTAGGCGATGGCATGGGCCAGCTACCATCTACTTCATGCCCGACTCCAATCTTGACAACTGGTTACGAATGGTGGGATTGACCTCCCAATCCTCACAACGGACGCAGCTTTTCCTGTCACTGTCTGTGACGGGAAATAATTGCGTCCATACGAACCAGTGCACAGTATGGTGTGGAGCGGTGTGGTGGGGTCGGCCGTTGCCATCATGCACTATATCCATTCTAAGATTGTGGCTACTATCATCGCCAACCAATCTGCTTTGCCTGCAGCCATTTCATGCTTGCATCTTTCCTCGGTTACGAGAGAGCCAGCATATTTTTTTTTGTCGCATCTGACGTTTTTCTTGGGATTTATTCCTGCGATTACTGCCCCCTTGGGTAGTTTCGCTAACAAAAAATACACCAAGAACACATTTTCCAAACGCGTTAAAGCTATTATTTTTTAAAGCGATGAATGAGCGTAACTATGACAAGTGCAAGCATGGCCTCTACGCCAAGTGACAAAAAAAAAACACCGGTTTCAAGTTCACGAATGCTACCATGACTTGTTCTATCGCCGATTTCACCCAGCTCTATAAAAGGACATTAAATGGTTGAGTTCAAAAGCTGCGAAAATACGTTTTTTTTTAATTTCATTTTATTACTCCGCGGCTGCTGAACTATATTGGTCACATTCCAGAGGGCAACAACTCAGGAAACGGATTTTTCTTTCTACCGGAACGCACGTGCCATTAACAAAAGGCAATGGTTCATAGCTGCTTTATACCAGGTGGTGACACACTCACGCTTCATTATCGGCTCATCTTGTACTGCTAAGTTCATACGCGGTGGGCATTCAACTTCAAGGCATAAAATAATTTGCAAAGAATAACATACTTGTTTCCACTCAGTATTCGATGCTGTTTCAATAGCGAGTTCATAAACACCTGAGCTAGTAGAGAGGAGCTAAAAATACAGTTGATATGAGAACCTTCGTGCTTGTTTCATAATAGAAAATGTACAAAAGGCCGAGCTTTTCGACCAGAGAGAGAGATAGATAGAGAGAGACCTTTATTCAGAAAAAAAATTGAGCATTTATTTTTATTTTATTTTATTGTACCCTCAAGACCGAAGTATTAAAGGGGGTAGTGGGTAAAAAAACACACAAATAAATAACACAGCAGCAAGAAATGGTTCGTTAATACAGTAAAATTGATTCGTTAATTGTATCCGGGAGTGATGATGTCTGATAAGGCCGTACGAAACTTTGGGTTGTCCTTGATTGCGATAACTGCGCCGGGAAGGTGGTTCCATTCCTGAGAGGTCCTAGGAATAAATGATTCGTTACAGGTTCTGATGCGGCATTGAATCATTCCAACCTTATGGCTGTGATCAATACGAGAGGAAATGTAGGTAGGTGATAATATAAGATTATCGCGCAGGTAGGAATTGTGAAAATATAGCTGATGAAATATCGTTAAGACGAAACACTTCGTGCTTCTCTACCACTGGCCATTTTTTATTCCGTCTACTTGGACGATATACAAATAGGGTACAAATCGTGCAACCTTACAGTGTGCGAATAAAGACAGGTACAGCAAGGCTTAAACAAGGTGTCCAAGTGGGCAGACCGAAATGGATTTAAAATCAGCCCCCAAAAAAGCTCTTATGTTCTCTTTACAAGAAAGAGAGGCCTGGTCCCTGATCCTTGTGTAGAACTGGGTGGAAAACAAATTCCCTTCAACAAAGAGCACAAATTTCTAGGTGCTATACTTGACTCGAGGCTCACTTTCATTTCACACAAAAAATGTTTTAAAGCAAAATGTCTAAAAACTATGATTTTACTCAAAATCCTATCCCACACACCATGGGGTAGTGACAGGAAATGTTTACTGGATTTTTACAGGAGCCTAGTCCGATCACGATTAGATTATGGTGCCGTAGTATATCCCTCTGCCGCACCGAGCGCGCTTAGGATGTTAGACCCCGTTCATTACCTGGGTATCCGCCAGACCACAGGCGCATTTAGAACAGGCCCTGTCGAAAGTCTATATGTAGAGTCAGATGAGCGGTCACTCCATCTTCAGAGAACATACATCAGCTTCACCCATTTTCTCAAAGTGAGCTCTAATAAAGAACATCCATGTTTCACAACCGTTAACGACTTCGCATCTGAAACACTTTTTCATAATAGACCCTCTATGAGACTTCCTTTGTCACTGCGTGCAAGAGAGCTTAGTGAAGAAATGGATGTCCCAATTCTCGAACATCATTTAATGCCTCCAGCTAAGCTACTACCACCCTGGGATGGCAGATGATAGACTGTGATGTATCCTTTGTGGAACTCACAAACCACGCTCCAGACCTCGAAAGTTATATGCATTTCCGTGAACTTCAATCGAACTACTGCTGTTACGAATTCTACACAGACGCGTCAAAATCACATTCTAGTGTATCTTATGATGCTGTTGGTCCCTCTTTTTCTAAATCTGATGTATTCAACCCCTTAACGAGTATCTTCACTGCAGATGCCTATGCTGTACCGTCTGCAGTAAAACATATAAAGAAATTAAAACTTGACAGAACAATAATATTCACAGACTCGTTAAGTCTTGTAAAACCCGGTCAAAAAATCCGTCAGGGCTATCTTAATGGACTTGTAGAATTCTTGAAGGTCAGTCAGGAATTCTTACAGGTACTCTCCCAATACCAATAGGATTCTTAAAGGTCAGTCAGGAATTCCTACAGGCACTGTCCCAATAGCAATAGGATTCTTAAAGGTCAGTCAGGGATTCCTACAGGTACTCTCCCAATACCATTAGGGTTCTTAAAGGTCAGTCAAGAGTGTCTATATGCACCCTCCCAATACAAACAGGGCTCTTAAAAGTCATGTAAAAACTCTTACAGGCAACCCTCTAATGCCACTAAGAGTCTTGTCGTTTATTGGAGATCCTTTACATGTAGCTTTTGTACACCAGTAGGGCGCTTAAAGGTTAGATAGATTTCTACGGGCATCATGACCGTCCGAAAAGAAAACGTCCGCGCAGCCGATTAACCGAGTTGAACGTGTAAAACCTCATGAAAAATCTGCAGTAATCGAAACCGCGATCAGTCTTTGTTTAGTGCTTTTACTTTTATTTAGCCTTTGCGGTGCCGAAATCGGCAGATGCATGAGGCAACTAGCAACCGCTTTCCGCAGTACATCGGTGAATGATATTTCTTCACCTCATGTTAATTACGGTTACACAATAACATGAGTTGCGCTACCTTAAGAGTGTCGAGGAGAGCAGAAACTAATTGCCGCTATTTTAGCACAGCTACCGCGAGAGTATATTACGTATATATAGTATATATAAGCGACATCACAAACTTGGGCCTGTTAGAAGCGGAATGAAGGCTGCGCTACAATATTTTTCGGTGACTTGTCATCAACTCATAAGCTCAGCGGGTGATTAAGATCTCGTACTCTATTTTTGTGGCTGCCGAGCAGTACACCATGCATCTATGCGTTGCTCTTTTGCACCACTGATTTCATCAATGTAACGACAAAACCGAACTGGTCATGTCGAGTGCAATTAAAGCTTCAATTTCCTTAATTTTGTTTGTCCTGTTAAAAATGGAGTGTGGAATGCGCACATGCCTGCCTACTGACTGGCATACAAGCTGCCCAGGTGGCACGTCAGGTTGGTTGGGCCAACGTTGGAAACATATTGGCACTTCTTGGCCCAATGACGGCCTAAGATTAACAGCGTGGTTCCAATACTGGCAGTGCCATTCTGGTTCCTGGCCCAATGTTGGCCTAAGGTTAACAGCGTGGTGTCAATATTGGCTGTGCCATTCTGATAGTGATCCAACGTTGGCCCACATTACACAGTCAGTAAACAATATTGGCTGTGCCATTCTGATAGAGATCCAATGTCGGCCCACTTTACACAGTCAGTAAACAATATTGGCTGTGCCATTCTGATAGAGATCCAATGTTGGCCCACTTTACACAGTCAGTAAACAATATTGGCACTGCCGTTCAACAAGGCGGGAATTATTGGACCGACTTTCGTATGGATTTGCCAATATGGGTTACTAGTTGGATTTCTTTGGAGGACATTGGCCCGTAATAAGCTAATTTTCGCCTTGTCGGCTTTTAGTGCTCTACGACTTGCTGAGATTGAACAACGTGTTTTGAAAACTAATGCACTGATCACAGGCACACTGCGCAGGAACCAAAAATATGTTCTCCCATGTCAACTCCATGAATGGTACACGGCCATTATTGCACTTCTCCTTTACCGAAATGTGTCCCCTAAAGAGAAAAGCCAGTGTACCACGTAGCAAGCAGGGGAAGTCGCATAAATTTAGCCGCTGCTTTATTGATCGTGAATAAGAACTTGAGCTTAACATAAGAAGCAACGGTATTGCGAATTTGCCTGCGCATTGTATTTTTTGCATGTACGCTCCGCGGCTTTAGTGGGTCAAGATTCTGAGGAGAATCGAGAATTACAGTGCCTCAGAGCTGATGGAACCGTTTTATATTGCATCGAGAATGAGCGCATATGCATTAGTGAAACTATTGTTTGTTTGTTTAGCATGCATGGCATGTTGCGGCGACATCATGCTCCTATTCTAATATATTTGTTTGTTCGTGCATGTGTAGTAAGCTCCTTGTATGAATGCCCCTGACAGAAAAAAAATTAATTGCACGTTTTGGCATTTGCGTGTCAACAACCTCTTGCATTGCCTTTAGTAGGCACGGCGCATTCCGGATTTTTTTTCGGCCTAGCTTTCCGTCCTTCAGCCCCCCATTGCCTCTCCCCCACGCACCCAGGTGAGCCTGGTCAATGCTATCAGTCAAGCGCTCAGACAGCCATAAAGCTGCTGTGTCGAATTGGGTGCTCTCGGAAGGATGGGGGAATGCCGCGGGGTCACTATTGTCCTCCTTGTCGCCCTCCATCGCAGCCACCCCAAAACCCGGTCGGGCTAGGTTCAGCGGGGGAAAGTGGCGTTTACGCCGCATTCTTCGTTCACCCTTTCCTTTCGCTCTTTCCTTCTATGCGTCCCTAGCACGCCGACTGGGTGCAACACCGCCTGAGTGCTTGCCGTCCGTTCTTGCCAGCGCACTCCTCTCGTGAAAAATGCTCGCTTGCGCTCGTCATTCCTACTGAGACGCCTACATATTGAAATACGCAGCAATATGGCCACGAATTTTTGTGAGTGTTAGAATTAATATAGGCGAAACAACAAATAGAAAAAAAGTCGGCACTCGTGGCCACCATCTTCGATGTGGGATGAACTCGGATACAAAGAAGCATGGATCATACAATGGTGAGTGCATTTGTTTTGCGCATGTTATAAGTTTTATCAGAAGCAATATCACCCAAGCTATATCACCCAAGCAATATCACGCGGTATATATATTACTGAAACAGGCCTGGCTAATGTAGAGTGCCTGTAATTAAATAGCTCTTTTTATTTGCAGTCTTTGAATAGTGCCTGGAGTAGAACCACGTGTAAATCTCTGTGAATTTCACCCAAATTCCAGGACTATGATTTTATCCAACCACGCGTGCGGCCTGATCCTGCTAGTGATACCGAGGAACCGCGCTTCTTCTCACTGGTATAGGTCAAGCATCATTTCCAGCTGACAGTATTTCTTTCTTTTCGTATAATAAATGCTTCTTTTACTAGTGTTTCTTGACGGAACTTCTCGGTTTCCACATTAAAAATTTCGCACGATGGCCGCATTGTGTCTACACAGTCTGAAACTAGGCTTTTTGTGCTGCAGCAGGTTTTGCTGCAATTTTTAATTTTAAAGTGTTACGCTGACTAGGTGTGAGCTGTAAACAAAGCGGACGGATCCTGCGCATTTTATGTCTGTTCTAAATATTACGTTAGACCTTGTACAAGGTATGCCATATATGTCGAAATATCAAGAAGTGTTACCTGACAAATCTCTTGCAAGAAAGTTTCTTGATTCACCCCTTCGAACTCTCTGCTCAGACTTATAATATTGTGGCAGTATGGCGATTTTTCAAATGAAAACTCTCCCACATACATTTGTCATACCAACATCTCTGACAAGGTTTCTTTTCATTTTACAGTGCAAACATTGCTTCCAAGTAATGGTGAAGTCGCTATGGGATATTGTAGCAATATCAACGAAACCACCGCGTTATCGTGATCCTCGGGGGCCTGATAAGCCCGCTGTCATCCAAGCACTGAGAAACCTGCCTACCGACGTCAGCTCCCTGCCCTGAAACCCCTGGCCAGCCCACCGTCCTCGGCACCTTGCCCAATTCCTATCCTGAGGGCAGTGCCTGTAAATAAACTGTTTGAAGATAACCGAGCGTCACCCATCTAGTTCCACGAAAAATGCCTGTTTGTGAAAATTTATTCGCAAATAAACTGTCATAAACGTCAATTTCAGTATTCTTTTATTATTATTTGCAATCATATATGACTTCTGCTTCTTGACATCTTTTTGTCGAGCTTTCCTAGCTACTATTGAGGAAGACGGAAAGGGGACAATTGCTACAAAAAATGCCGCTAGCAAAATGTTTGCGGTAAGAATATGTGCGTGCTCTAAAGCCAGCATATCTAGAATATTCGTCATGCAAAGGGCATTGGCTCAAAGCTGGCATTAAGAATGGCAACGATATGGCTCAACACTGGTACTACGCTGGCAGCACGATGGCTGCTGCATTGGCATAACATTGGCCCAATCTTGGCTTTAACGCTGGTCCTACGATGGCTGCTGCATTGGCATAACATTGGTCCAATCTTGGCTTTAACGCTGGGCCAGCATTGGATTGGGTTGCACTTTGCCAATATGCCAACATTGGTCAAACATTGGTACCAATTTCTGCCAGCATTGGGCCATGGTTGGACCAATGCTGGTGTGCTGCCTGGGTGGTTGAGACGCACAACAAGAATGTTATTCCTTCAGCCTGCGTAGGACTAGCTGTGCCAATATGTCTTAAAATTGATGCAATCATGCATTTGTGCCATTAATGGACAAACTAATAGGGACCGATAGATTGGTAGACCAGTAGACTGGTAAAGACCAATAGACTGGTAGCCCATCAGACTGGTAGACCATCAGACTGGTAGACCATCAGACTGGTAGACCATCAGACCGGTAGACCATCAGACCGGTAGACCATCAGACCGGTAGACCATCAGACTGGTAGACCTTCAAGGTCCGAAATTACGTATAGCCATCAGACATGTAAGCCGGTAGCTTGATGGAATTTTTGACTGGGAAGCGCTGATTTCTTTACAAAAGTTTACAAATCTAGTTTTCATTGAACTTTATTCACTGTTATGCAGCATTTATTTATCATATAGACATGTAATAATATGCTGGGTACCTGGACATAGAGGCATCGAGGGTAATGTACTGACAAAATGGCCACATCACTCACATCACTAGCTATTGATCCTACGGCTACTGTCCTTGTCACAGATGTGAAGCCTTTCTTACGTAAGAGACTGCGAGACCACTGGCAACGCATGTGGGACGCGGAAACAAATAATAAACTCCACGTGATAAAGCCACAGTTAGGATTCTGGCCCTCTGCAACAAAATCACACCGAACAGATGTCCTATTCTCCTATTCTGTCGTCTCAGACTAGGACACACATTTGGTACCCATAATTTTCTACTCACCGCAAATGACCCTCCAACCTGTGGTAGATGCGGGGAGAGGCTGACCGTTCTCCACATCCTCCTGGACTGTGGGGAAGCCGAATGTAAGAGAAAGAGACATTTTTCTTTAGCATACCGGCAACATATTCCTCTTCATCCTGTAATGTTTCTCGGACCAGAGCCGCTTTTTAATACAAACACAGTTCTAAGTTTCCTCAGAAATGCTGTCTTACATGTTATTAGTCCCATTTATTCGTAGCGCTTCCTCTCTTCAGAAGATGCCGCTGTGATAGTCGTATTGTATAGCACATGCCTCCAGGCCCTTGTGTTTCAAGGGCTCTGGTGAGGCAGTTGTGCTGAAGCAAATTTTGCATCTTTGATATTCTGTATATCCTAGCATTCTTCCGCAATGTAGTGTAAGGCTTATAGTACCCGTCATTAGTGATCGCCATAGTCTTATTGCACGTAGATCTTACGCACTTTACAGCGACAATTTTTAGGCCCCTCTACAGCCACGTCACATCAACTTCACAGAAATCATCATTTCACCTCGAAATCACTAACAATGTCATGGCGCTCCTTGGCCATACCTGGCCCTTGCGCCACTAACCAACACACATTCATTCATTCCCACTCTAACTCATCGCACCAAAGTGAAAGAGCGTGCGTCACCGTAGCCGCCGTTGCGGCTACTTGCGCGATCTTGCCTAAAATCGAGCAGCGGTGGTCGCCGGCGACATGCACTGATATGAAAGACAAGGTGAATATCAGCGAAACAACAATGACAACGGGTCTTTGTTCCTTCTCAGTGCCGCGGTTTGATGCCCTTCGGCCGCCCATAGAATCGAAGGATGGATGTTATGAGCGTCCCCTTTGGAACGGAGCGGTGGCTTGCGCAGCCAAGCTCTTGCTATTATACTGCCTAAGGCCCTACCTAGGTTAAAAAAAAAACACTATGAACTCCCACAACCAAATTTTCTGACCCCCTCTTGCGAACTTTGCTTTTGTATGTCTCTGTTTTTTGCCGTTTCCCTACTTCTCTTCCACCAATCTTCCAAACGCCTCTTACTAATCTCTATTGCGGACATGCATGCTTTTCCACTGCTCTCGCTTAACCCAAGGGCTTAAATGAGGCCAGTGGTGCCTAAATCGACCGCGGGGTAGACGTCTTCACATTTTAATAAAACCTGCGCCATCGTTTCCCTCGCTTTACTGCAGCAAGCACATGATTCTTCTTCCTTGTCATATCTCGCTCTATGGGTGCGTGTTCTAAGCCATCTCGATCTCGCTTCGGAAAGTAATGAGCTTCCTTTTGAGTTATCATAAATTGCTTCTTTCCCGATTTCATTTTTTCCTCTTAAGTAGTTGCTCATGACAGGTTTCTTTTCAATTGCCACCACCCATGATTTATTTCAGTCTTTATAACTTTCCGCTTGAGCTTCTTTGTTGCTTTGTTGCCCATGCTACAGGCCGCATTTTTGTTGATAAGCTTCCTAGTTCTTTTCCTCCACTGTGAATCAATGTTTTTCCTGTACAGATACCTCAACACTTTCCCAGCCCCTTTGCATTCTCCCATGTTCCTCAGTCTTTCTTCATAATCAATTTTACTGTGAGCTTCCATCTAGTGAAAACTAGTCCAGCCCATATCACCCTGCACAACTTCATTTGTAGTCTGCCCATGAGCGCCCACTGCAAGGCGTCCCACTGACCTTCAGTTCCCATCGAGTCCTGATTGTGCCCCTGATTTAAAGCAAACAACCGCATTTCCAAAAGTAATTCTTGGAACCATTACACCTTTCCACATACCCGGGAGCACCTCGTACCTATTGTATCCCCATAGCGCTCTGTGCTTCATTATGGCTGCATTTCTCTTCCCCTTCACTGCTATTGTTTTTTCCTGTGTTTCCATATATCCATTCAAACGTAAATTGTTGCCTTCCTCTCCACAGATATTAGCCAGATGTTGCAAATCACTTTGCGTGTTAGCTAGCAACACAATGTCATCCGCATTAAATAAACCTGGGAGCTGCTGCTCTACTACTGTACTCGCCTGTTTGTATGAGAGATTGAAACCGATATTGCTTCCTTCTACTACCCTCTCCATGTTCACCATGTACATCATAAACAGCGGTGGGGATAAAGGGTACCCCTGCCTCAGTCCCTTGTTGATATCAACTTTCTCCGCGCTGCTCATCCCTTCCCATTCAACGCAATCGGTATTTTCTAGGTAAATCTCTCTCAAAAGCTGTAGAGAATTGTCACCTAAGCCTTCCCCTTCCAGAATATCCCACAAAATGTTGCGTTCTACGTTTTCATAGGCTCCTGTAATGCCTAAAAGGCCACATATAACGGTCTGATTTCTACTTTTGATATTTCAATACACTGAGTAAGAACAAATAAGTTATCATCCAAACGTCTACCTATTCTGAAGCCATTCTTACGTTCTACAAAAATGTCATTATTCTCTTCCCATGCTTGCAGCTTTGATTTTATTGCCTTCATTGCTAGCCTGTATGTTACCGATTTAATGTTCAACGGTCTATACGAGTGAATTCTGTCTTTCTCCTTCTAACTTTTGTATAAGAAATTCATTCTACTTTGTCGCCAACGCTCTGGTATTTGTCTATCTTTTAAAGTTTTTTCCACTGCTTTCACCAGAGCTTCCCTACTTTTTGGTCCTAGTTCATTAATTATCCTAACGGGAACCTCGTCTAGCCCTGTCGCTGTGCGCTTAGGAATTTTCTCATCGGCTTTCTTACAGTTTAAGTTTGACAGCACCAGCTCCTTTCCCACCTGGGTCTCTTCATACTCCTTTTTACTTCATATACAACCTCGTCATTGTGTTGGAAAGATTCGGCTGTTATTTTTCGGATGTAATTTATTGCCGCTTCCCCTTCCAGTTTCTTTCCATCTTCGTCTAGGGTATGTTGTCGTATTTTTGTTGACTTTCTGCCTAATAATTTTATTTGGTTAGAAAATATTCCAGGTGCGGCCTCCTTTTTCTCACGAATTTCTGACAACGAACGTTCACATTCACCTTTTATCTTTGCTTGCACCAGTATTTGAACCATCGACTTTTTCTCCCGGTATAGTTCGAATTTATTCGCTACTTCATCCTGCGGCAACTGCGCCTTGTCTGTCTGCCCGTGCTCTCGGGATGCTTTCTGTCGTTCGGCGATTGCTTGTCGTGTCTCCCTGTTCCACCATCTTTTCGGTTACTTTTTTTTCCTTTCTAACGAACATGTTGTTTCTCTTTTAGTATTTCTGTCGTTGTTGCACTTAGAAGCTCACTATATTCCCACTCTTGGCCATTTGCCAAGTTCTTCCTCCACTCTAGTGGCTACATTTGTAATTATTTCAGCGTTCAAATTTGAACTGGCCATATTGTACTCCTTGCTCTCTTTCCCAACTATATATCCCATTTCCAAAATTTTGTGTTTATGGTCTCTCCCTATGCTGCTATATCCTTGCTCATCAATGCCCATTTCTCTCAACTTATCATGAATTCCTTCTGTCATCAGACAGAAATCAATGGTGGACTACCGTTTTCCCACTTCCCACGTGATCTTCCCTTCACACTTAGGCCCTGTATTCACGATAACGAGGTTATGTTGCTCACAAAGGTCAAGCATTGACTTCCGGTTGTTCTCGGTATAGCCATCTAAAGCCTTTATGTGGGCATTCATGTCACCTATTAGGATAATTTCAGCATCATTCCCGAAACCCTTCATATCAGCACTTATGCATTCCACTAACCTTTCATTCTTCTCTGTGCAATTATTTCCGGTCCGCAAATACTTAACGCCCAGCCAAGTTTTTTTCCCACTCATGGTACCTGATAATCAAAGGTATTCTTGACATTTTACTCTTTTCAATTTGGCTCCCTGATGAATGAGCATTCCGACTCCCCCTCCCTTCGTTTCCGACTTAGTTATGTTGCACCCTTCCCAAACATAATTCTCAATCACTGGCGGCTCTTCCGAGTCTCCGAGGTGCGTTTCTGTAACCTCATAGAAACCTACTTGTTCTCTATTGAACTTCTCCTCAATCTCTGTACACTTTCCTTTCTTCTGCCGCCCTGCATATTTTTGTAGCCTATTGCATGGAAAGCTCTCCTTCTTCCTTTCCTCCTTTTTCTGTTATTGATGGCAATGCTATACTTCGGTTCCCTTAGAGGAATTTCCTGATTACTAGTTACTGTGGCCTCCTGAGCACCCGTGGGCCCGCTAAAAAAGCAACAGTGCGACCCGCAAGTCGCCAGCCCACTTCTCGTGCAAGCCTGCAATTGGAGTGGACCCCGTCTCGTTGAAAACCACCACACCTTCTCACTCCCATGTTTACTTTGACAACCTTGAAGCCTTTCTCTCGGCTCATTTTCCGTATCGCCTCATTAGCGGCCACTACGCCTCTTTGTACGTGACTGTCACGTACAGGCACCTCCGGCACCGTACACATCACGATCTGCACCTGAGGGGACAGCTCGCGCAAGTCGTCCACCTGCTACTATGACAAGGTTGCGCATGTGGGTATTTTCCGCGAGCTTTGCTTTTGCTCGCTCCATGACAGAACCCAGCGTCCGCCTCGGAAATATCCCTACCGCCACTCTTTTATCGCCTTTCACCCTCTCCACCATTGCTTCTGAGCACCTAGCCAGGTGTGAATCCCCGGCGATAATCACCATTTCACTCTCTCCTACCTCTCCCTGCTTCCCTTTGTCCTTTTCCGCGTGATTCGGACTTAACAAGGGGCGTTGATCCATGCGCTCCTGCTTTTTACGCATGGTGGCCTCAAGGTAGGTGCCGCTCTTTCCAGCTAACCCCTTACCACGTTGCCTGCATTCCACGTACTTTGCTGGCACTCCCTCTCCTGTCACGTCGGGGGACAGCGTTCCATTGTCACGACCATTCTCGTTCACAATGGCGACCCTGGTCAGCGTTTCCTCGGCTGCTTCGTCTTTTTTCCGCTAGCTTCCGTGCATCACGGTCCCTATCTATCTTATTTTTGAGCTCTTCCACCTGTTTCACAACCTCTTCCTGAAAAGCCTCCATTTTCTTTAGCCTCGCATCGACATCACAGTGTGTGCCAGTTGAGTCGGTTCCCTCTCCACCCTCATCCGTCCCCTCATCTGCCTTGAGGCACCCCGCACACACTTCACGCTTTCCCGGCTTTTCTTTTTCCATGTATAGCCCGGTTCTTTCTACTGCAAATACTATATTACTATATTACTATAATAATGCAGAACACGTGCCTTCTAGCAAAAACCGATACGCACAGGATCTAAATCCTCAAAATGTCGCAAAGTCATTCAAGAGCAATCAATCCTGCAGAGACTTAAGGTATGACACGTTTTCGCACGTGTTCAACCACGCGGCCACGCTCTCACCTTCCTACCAACACACACACAAAAACCATTAATAGCTAGTATTCTTGCCACTTCCAAGCTACTATTTAAAGGCTATAAAGGCTCAACGTCCCACCCGGTTGCCCATGTTGAAGCACGTGGCGGGAAAGACGCTTGACTATCCTGCAAAACCAAATGTACACGAACCACACCCGCGCACACGAAAAAAAGAGGGAGATAAAAAGGAAAAGGGAAAACTACCCCATAATTATTTAAAGGCTACAAAAATCAGCAAATCAAAAACAGAAGCAAGCTCAAAGCATGCACAGAAACTTATGATTTCGTCACCGACACGGAGCCCTGAAAAGAACGTCCATCCGCCAGAAAAGCTCCGTAAGGACTCCAAAATTTACTGCACCACAGCGCCATGTGCTAGACTACCCGCGATGCACGGTCCCCTTCGTCGCAACGGTCAGCAGCAGAGCAAACGAACGGCGCAGTAGCAATTTATCAAGCGTGATGAAGCCCTGCGAGACAGTGAGGGCGAAGTCTGGCGTCACTCGGGGCACTCTCGAGGTCAGCGCGTGGAGCGAGATAGCAGCGCCCCGGTGTGGCCCCGCAGCCGCTCCGGCCACCTAAGCCGTGGTCCGGTAACATTTTTGGCCGATAGTACGTTGCCAGAAAAATGTTGGATCGGGCGTTTCTGGACCCCCTCTACAACGCAACGAAATGCACTTGACACTAAAGTGAATTTTAAAAATTTTGCATCATTCATCTTAGTGAATTAACTAATCAAGCGGAATATAAAAAAATGCTCTACAGAGCGTCACAAGACGGCAAACCCTATGTCGTTGGTTTCATCAGTTGCAGTTAACCTCTTCTTTAAAATCCTCGGTTCAAGTTGCGTGAAACGCACTGTATATGTTTCGCCTGCTGAATTCCTGCATAATGAAACATTCCGCCGGTGAACTTTGGTCCACGTCTGTTATGAAAAGAAAGGTTCAGCTTCTGCTCGTTGTGCTTTCGTGTGGTGAGCTTTTGTACGGTGAATCTTTACTACCTCACTTCTGAGCTCCCGGAATACATCATTCTCAATGGTCGGGCTTTGCATACCGATTAGCCCTATTATTTTCAACACACGTTGTCCAGTTTTATTCGAACCGCACCTCAGAGTTCTGGGCATCATTATCCAAGACGAAAAATTTCGATATCTCAATAAACACAGGATAGCATTCTTTCTAAAAATTCGGAATTTCGTTTGCATTCTGATTTTGTTTCAGAACCTAGCGTTTGTTACACTTGCTACCACGCCTAAAAACAAGGTCCAACCCTGATAATACTCCAAACATTATTTTTCTCAACGTTATGCAGAAATACTGCCTAAACTTCTTGACAGTTTTTGTACATCTATATCGACTCATAACGTTTCATCGGATTAGCGAACAGCACGTGTCGAACTAGCCTTATCCTTCAGTACTAATGACTAACTCATAAGACCTGACCAGTAAGACGTCACCAATGAAACGTAAGCTGCTGGAGCATTACCACTGCGAAATATTCCTTAACTTCTTAAATGAGGGGAGAATTCTCATTCCCTCACCAGCGCGATTTTAAAGGGCTTTTCCACTAATGACAGGATTAGTAACGGTTGTTATTTTTCACTCGATGAATACAGGTGAAGTTACAGCAAAGTTTAGTACTTCATTTCTCGTGCTGAACTGATCACGTATTGAGCCTATACGTTTTTCCGCATTCATGATCACTCGGGTAACCACGTATTTACGTAACTGCATGCAGTTCGCCGGCTACGGGCGACTTCTGGCGTCCCAAACAGGAGCGTTCTTGGGGCATCAATATCCTTATTATATACGATTTTATTGTTGCAGGGAGCCAGTTCGCATCACTTTATTTGCTAATTATTGTATTTCGCTTACTCAAGCCACTTCTGTACCAGTGATCAATTACTGCTTAGTTGTAATCTAAATATCGTTCTCAATGATGAAACAGAATTACCACGAACCTCAACGCCGATAAAAGATGTTTTATTGAAAAAAAAAGAAAGAAAAAGACGAAAGCCTTTTATTTCAACGCAGTCTGTCCTTTCATTCTCTTGCTCAAGTTGACGAACATAAACGTCTATGTGTTAGAACAACTAGGAATCGCAGCTAGAATTCACATATAGCCCAAACATAATTGACTCCGCATTTTGTAAGCTGTTTCTCCTAAGGCTAAAATTAAAGTATGCTCCCTCAAAAAAATAAGCTTTTAGCGTTCCCACTCACCGATCATCAAACGATCAGAACCAAAACGGAACATGCATGCTTTATCTGTGACCCATTCAACCACTCATCATGTTTGCACACTCAACATGACACAGCACAAGGTCGTTCGTTCAATTTTATTTCTTCGACATAATCGTGTATCGGCACCCCTGTACAGCCTCGGGGAATTATGCGAGTGAAATAAAATAAAATGAGTATGTATTAGCATGGAGCTTCTGTTACCATATTTGTTCCAAAACATAAACGCTGATTAACGCAATGGAAACAGCACAAAAACTGAAGCAACTAATGCAGAGAGCACTATTTAGTGAGCATCTGCTTTTCACGGTGTGCTCCCGCGCAAGTAAGTAAATCTGGCGATGGTTGCACACATTCATAATGCGATTTGTGCCGCAGCTGTCTTCAGGGTTCTGTCACCACAGGATGAAACTTGGTTATATTCAGAGTGGTTAGACAGCGTGAGCATAACATTACTGCATACCGCTTACACCCCAGGTCACCTACGAGTCATCGCGCACGTCATCATCATCATCATCAGCCTGGTTACGCCAACTGCAGGGCAAGGACCTCTCCCATACTTCTCCAACAACCCCAGTCATGTACTAATTGTGGCCATGTCGTCCCTGCAAACTTCTTAATCTCATCCGCCCACCTAACTTTGTGCCGCCCACTGCTACACTTCCCTTCCCTTGGAATCCAGTCCGTAACCCTTAATGACCATCGGTTATCTTCCCTCCTCATTACACGTCCTGTCCATGCCCATTTCTTTTTCTTGATTTCAACTACGATGTCATTAACTCGCGTTTGTTCCCTCACCCAATCTGCTCTTTTCTTATCCCTTAACGTTACACCCATCATTGTTCTTTCCATAGCTCGTTGCGTCGTCCTCAATTTAAGTAGAACCCTTTTCGTAAGCCTCCAGGTTTCTGCCCCGTAGGTGAGTACTGGTAAGACACAGCTATTATATACTTTTCTCTTGAGGGATAATGGCAACCTGCTGTTCATGATCTAAGAATGCCTGCCAAACGCACCCCAGCCCATTCTTATTCTTCTGATTATTTCCGTCTCATGATCTGGATCCGCCGTCACTACCTGCCCTAAGTAGATGTAATTAAGGCTAGGAAGACCACTAACAGCAAAGTTCTGCGTATTCGTGACGAATCCGACTTAACCAAATTAGACTAGGCATAAATTGTTTAACCAGTTGACACAACAAACATGGCTTCTACACTGGAAACCGATCAATTGAATTCTTTCTTAAATGGATTTCATTCCATCATTCATTTTAATGCTAGGAGTCTTCGTAAACACTTCGACGCTATGGATAATTTTCTCGCATCACTAACTAATCCGTTTTCACTAATTGCCATTACTGAAACCTGGTTATCTGACGATGACAAAAATGTATTGCTTCCCTAACTATAAAGTGGAATACTGCAATAGATTGACGACTAATCACGGTGGTGCTGCTATATATGTTTCTTCTAATATTGCTTATCAAAGAAGACATGATCTATCTTTAACCGTTACTAAGTGCGAATCTGTTTGGATTGAAATCAGTAACTGCCTTTTTGCTCAAGATAACAAGAACTTCATATTTGGCTGCATTTACCGTTCTCCCTCATCGTCAGTCAATGAATTCTGTACCAATCTCGATCATATTTTACATACCATATCTCTAGAAAATAAAAATGTTGTTATAATAGGTGATATAAACATTAATTTACTCGATGAAACATCACCCATCTGTATTAACTACACTAGTATATTCCACAGCTACGGATATGATTGCTTAATCAATGTGCCCACACGCGAAGTCTCTTGTGGTACAGGCTCACTTATTGATCATGCTTTTTCTAACCTGCTTCATTCACCAGAGGCAAAAGTTTTGCACATCGACATCAGTGATCATTACCCCCTGCTTTTACGTTTCAATTCTAATGTACGACCTTACCCAATTTCACACACTAAAGACGTTCTTGATAAAGATGGCTTCATAACTGCTGTTGCTAATACAAACTGGTCTGAAATTAAATCACTACATGACCCACAGAAAGCTTTTTCCAAATTTTTTTCTCTAATTACATCATACTTCCGTAAGTTCACCTCCAAAAAGAAATGCAAAAAAAATGTGTCATTTGTTCACAATCCATGGCTCTCACAGCAGTTATTAGCACAAATGCGCAAACGGGATAACTTATATAGGAAAACTAAAAGACAACCATTTAACATGAACTTACGTGCGAGATATAAAAACTTCTGTAACACTGTTAACTGTAAAATAAAAACAGCTAAACGTTTTTATTTCGAGCAAAGAATTTTACAGGCAGGTAATAACACTAAAAAGAAATGGGAGGTTGTCAACTCCTTTTTAAATAACACACGACTAAACCAGGTAGCCATAATTTTAAAGGATGGAGTAGAGCTCGATTCCCCTGCTGAAATAGCTGAGGCTTTTAGTAGTTTTTTCTTTCCTAACAATCCACCTAAACTTGCAGAAAACATTAACATGAACCGTCTACCTCATTCATTCTTTTTATTTCCCACAACGCCAGAAGAAATAACTGCCGTTATAAATAACCTAAAAGTGACAAGCGCTGGAATTGATGAGGTCCACCCTGCTAACATTAAACTTATCTCGCACCTAATTTCAGACATATTTTCATTTATTGTTAATTTATTATTCAGAACTGGTTTATTTCCCTCTGAACTTAAGCGTGGCAAAGTTATCCCAGTTTTTAAAAAAGGCGACAACTCACTACTGCACAATTACAGACCTATTTCCATTCTGCCGTTCTTTGGGAAAGTTATTGAGAAACTAATTGAAGTACGACTAACAAAATATCTCTCTAAATTTAATATCATCTCTCCATGTCAGTTCGGTTTTCGCCCCGGGTATTCCACAGAGCTGGCACTCATTCATCTTACGGACCAACTAAAAAAATTTATTGACGAGGGATTTCTCACCGCCTCAGTTTTCATCGATCTAACGCAAGCATTTGATAGCATTAATCATAATATCCTATTTTCTAAGCTCGAAGCAATAGGCCTTTGCGGTCCCGCCCTTTCGATACTAAAAAGCTACTTATATAACCGGGTTCAAATTGTTTCAATTTCCAGTGCTTATTCTCGACAGCGAACTACTAACATCGGTGTGCCTCAGGGCTCCATCCTGGGGCCACTCCTGTTTTTAGTTTACATTAATGATTTGCCTAACTGTCTTTCTTCGACAAAATGCATTCTGTACGCTGATGATACCACTATATTTACTTTTCATAAAGATATCTCATCTCTCGTTAACAAACTAAATGCTGACTTAGAAAATATTCGGAGGTGGCGCAACGTTAACATGTTATCTATTAATGCATCTAAGACTAAATTTGTTGTATTCTCTTCACATCAGCGAAACATAGCGTCCATTCCATCTATCAGTCTTGGTCCCCACTGCCTTCATCCAAGTTCATGTTCATCTTTCCTTGGCGTTCTACTTGACTGTAATCTGAAATATCACAATCATATTGCTCACATAAAAAAGAAAATAGCTCATGGTATACGCATATTAATAAAGCACGCCCTTACTTCACACGTACCGCATTGCTCTCACTTTACCACTCTTTCGTCCACTCTCACATTACTTATGGGATCATATGTTGGGGAAACACCTATAATACTCATATTAAGTCTTTACAAACAATTCAGAACCGAGCCATCAGAATAATTACATATAGTTCATGGTTTTCTAATGCCACTTCCCTACTACACGAGAATAACATCCTTACTATTTCCGGGCTCACTACATACAACCTCGGTATATTTTTCTACAGATTTCTACATAATGAGCTACCGTCGATCACATTTTCACCATCTAACTTGACAACTAATAGTACCACCAGATTCGCGTTAAATAACAATTTTCTTTTACCACAAATCCGCACTAACTACGGTAAACAAACCGTGGAATTCACTTCCATATCAGTATGGAACACTCTTCCTCTCATCATGAAAACTACAAGATCTTTACACCAATTCAAAAGGGAACTGAAAATGCATTTATTATTGACAAACTAATGAGAAAATTTACTGTATCCGTTTTTTTTCGTTCTTTCTTGCTTTTTTGCCTTTTTGTTTCTTTTTGTTCTTGTAAATAAACTACTGGTATATGTTTCACATGCAATTTTTTATGTTACTGTAAGATAAGCTAAACCTTGTTATTATTTGTAATGAATTCTGTATTTTGCTCTGTTAACGTTCATTTCCTGTTGCTTGTATAATACCTTATTATATGCTACTGTTGCTTTGCGATGTCAATTATCATAACTATTTTTGTACAGGATGTCCCGATACAGTCTTTGACTATGGGACCTCCTCCTGCATACTAAATACATGTAATTTGACCCAAATTCTAACAATAAATTCTGATTCTGATTCTGATTCTGATTCCCTTACGACTTCCAGTGCCTCGCTGCCTATTGTAAATTGCTGTTCTCTTCCGAGGCTGTTAAACATTACTTTAGTTTTCTGCAGATTAATTTTTAGACCCACTCTTCTGCTTCGCCTCTCCAGGTCAGTGAGCATGCATTGCAATTGGTCCCCGGAGTTACTAAGCAAGCCAATATCATCAGCGAATTGCAATTTACTAAGGTATTCTCCATTAACGTTTATCCCCAATTCGTCCCATTCCAGGTCTCTGAATACCTCCTGTAAACACGCTGTGAATAGCATTGTAGAGATCGTATCTCCTTGCCTGACGCCTTTCTTTATTGGGATTTCGTTGCTTTCTTTATGGAGGACTGCGGTGGCTGTGGAGTCGCTATAGATATCTTTCAGTATTTTTACATACGGCTCGTCTACACCCTGATTCCGTAATGCGTCCATGACTGCTGAGGTTTCGACAGAATCAAACGCTTTCTCGTAATCAGTGGAAGCTATATATAACGGTTGGTTATATTCCGCACATTTCTCTATCACCTGATTGATAGTGTGAATACGGTCTATTGTTGAGTAGCCTTTACGGAATCCTGCCTGGTCCTTTGGTTCACAGAAGTCTAAGGTGTTCCTGACTCTATTTGCGATTACCTTAGTAAATAGTTAGTAGGCAACTGACAGTAAGCTGATCGGTCTATAATTTTTTCAAGTCTTTGGCGTCTCCTTTCTTATAGATTAGGATTATGTTAGCGTTCTTCCAAGATTCCGGTACGCTCGAGGTCATGAGGCATTGCGTATACAGGGTGGCCAGTTTCTCTAGAACAATCTGCCCACCATCCTTCAACAAATCTGCTGTTACCTGATCCTCCCCAGCTGCCTTCCCCCTTTGTATAGCTCCCAAGGCTTTCTTTACTTCTTCTGGCGTTTCCTGTGGAATTTCGAATTCCTCTAGACTGTTCGCTCTTCTATTATCGTCGTGGGTGCCACTGGTACTGTATAAATCTGTATAGAACTCCTCAGCACTTGAACTATCTCATCCATATTAGTATTGATATTGCCGGCTTTGTCTCTTAACTCATACATCTGATTCTTGCCAATTCCTAGTTTCTTCTTCACTGCTTTTAGGCTTCCTCCGTTCCTGAGAGCATGTTCAATTCTATCCATATTATACTTCCTTATGTCACCTGTCTTACGCTTGTTGATTAACTTGGAATGTTCTTCCAGTTCTATTCGTGCTGTAGGGTTAGAGGCTTTCATACATTGGCGTTTCTTGATCAGATCTTTCGTCTCCTGTGATAGCTTACTGGTATCCTCTCTATACTGGTATTCATGCAGCGCTTGAACGTATAATATCCTCCCGAGACTCAAATATCGCATGTCACGTCGGCTCTTATTATTTACTGATATGCTACGAACTGGAAAAATTTTTGTTTAAATACCACGGATATACATACCGAAAGCAATGTCTCCATCTACGTGAACGAAGTCACCATCTCTTTTTGTTTGTTGCGGTGAAAACAGCTTTGCACTCCATGCAAACAAAAGCTTTTTTTGCCCATCAAGGGCATCCAACGTCTCCTCGTGCCCGATCAAAATAAAGTTTATATATATATATATATATATATATCTCGCGCGCCCGCGCACGGGCTTTTGCCTAAACTCATCGCTGGAATTGTAACATTGCATGTTGACAGGGATGTTGAAGTTGCACGTTGTATTTCTGTGAGATCCCGGGGTATTCGAAACGCATTTCGTGAGTGCTATTCCTCTTTTTGAAGACTACACTGCGGTCGGCATCAAATTAGCGCAAAATTATCTTGAAACCTAAGAGCAAGAACATAATTAAACTACTTGCATACATTTTGCCGTGCTTTTCACTTTATATAAAGGGTGCCCCAGCTAAATTTAGCCACAGTTTAAAAATATGCCGGTGCAATCTAAGACGACGCGACCAAATGCATATTGCTGACTATTGTATGGAATAAGTCCCACAAGTTTTTGTATTCCGTATAATTGCATAGCTAGTCAAGATTAATTAAGCAACTTATGAAGCAACAGAGTTAGGCAAGAATTCCAATTAGAAATTTGCTCTTTGGGAAACGTCTGATAAAACAGTTTCTAACTTTCTGTCTAGAAGCAATTCGTGTTTTTCCACTTACTGCAGACGCCCGCGAGGGAGTGAATAAGAAAACTTTATTTTGAGTCAGAACGATTCGCGTTCAGTGAGTTAAGGGGTGGGGCATCCGCCGAGGTTACGGCCAAGAGTTCTTGTCTCTCGGCGGCTTCCTTGGCCCGTTGGACTGCTCGGGGTTGGTTTTCCAGGTTCGAGCTGAGCAGTGTGGCCTGCCATCGCGCGCGGAGCCTGTCGATGGAGGTTTCGCTCTCATTGTCCTGTATTAGTCCCTGGCATTCCCATAGCATGTGTTCTAGCATGGCTCTGGTGCCACACACTTTGCATCTATCTGCTGTGTACATGTCTGGATAAATAGCATGGACGAGTAATGGACTCTTGTATGATTTGGTTTGTAGTTGTCGCCACTGGACAGCCTGTGATATACTGAGTTGTGGATGGGGTGGGGGAGAAGTGCGTCTTTGCATCTTGTAATGGTACGTGATGTCATTCAAGCAGGTCATTCTGTCTTCCCATTCCCATACTCCGGAGCGCCCTGTCGAGCGGTCTAGGTTCGACGCAGCGCGGAAAGTGAGTCCTCGAGCTACGTTGTGTACCGCCGCTTTAGTGTTGTGCTCTCCCGTTGAGTCGAAGGTATGAGCTGGTATCCGTAGGATTTGGACGCATCTGTCTGCCCTTGTTGTTTTGCCTTTTATGAGTATGTTTAGCACTTCAGCTGAGATCCCGCCCTTCGCGAAGTTGCGTACTGCCGTCTGGGAATCGCTGATTACATAGTATAGACAGCTTTAGTTTAGCCTTCGCAACCAAACGTAAACGCATTGCTTACGTAAAGAAATAATGTCGGCCTCACTGTGCAGGCTCTGAACGTTATTGGGTTTCTGTGGTTTACGTGCGCTGTGACAACGTACGTTATTTTGCGAGTTTAACGTTCGGTATCTTTACGGACGCTAAGAAATAGCGTTGCCGAGCATAGCGGAACTCATGGCTCCCACTTCAGCGTAAATTCTCGTGATGGCTACGCTCTCACCCACGTTGATCGCCAGTAACTATTGTAATGAGCTTTCGCTTTCTCTAAACTCACCTGAAAGGTTAGTTATGAGCACATAGCGCACCCATTTACTGAGATCGTTCGGCGACTCTGGCGCCCGTTGCCTAACGAGACGCGTCCGCATAGCAACTGCACGATGGTTGCTAATGGATCGTTTTGGCTTGGGTACGTTTGGAACGGGGCAGCAGACGGCGCCTTGTTTTATAACGTCTTCTTTACGTTTGCGTTTCCGTGCGGTAAACTAAAAGACTTGAAAGGACGCGCACCGTAACGTCCCGCAAAGGTGCTTACGTTTACCATGCGTAAGGTGACAAACGCTGTTCTAAAACTGTGCATTATGCGTTGGCTTGTGCTATGGCTAACGCTATGGCCGCTTCCTCCGCCGTTTCGATGCGTGTCGTCTTTATAGTAAAGCTTGTGCAGCGTTGTCTCTTGTGGTTACGTACTGCTGCGACAAAGCTGCGTTTGTGTTCTAACGTGCAGCGTCTACAAAGACCGCGTCCCTGTTCCGTCCATAGTTCTTCGCCATGTTCTTTGCCCTGCTTTTTCTCCTGCCCTCATGGTATACACGATGCATATTCTTGGGTAATGGGGGTACCGTGAGTTTCGCCTTTATTTCCTTGGGTATGTCCCGTTTCTCTAAGTCCTTGTGTGGTAGCGAATCCTTAATTTATCTACGATGTGTCTACCCACCATCGTCTTGGAGAGGCGTTCGTATTGTTCTATACGTTGCGCTTCTATTAGCTCCTCTAACGTGTTGTGCAATTCCAGCTCTAGGAGTTTCTCCATGCTCGTGCTTAGCATGAGTCCAGTCAATTGTATATATACCTTCCTAATCAGGGCGTCTACATTCTTCTTTTCTACATTGCACCATCTGTGGTATGCCACCACATACGTGACCTGACTTATGACGAACGCCTGGATGATTCTCATGAAGATTACTCCTTTCATTCCCTCGTGCCTGTTGGTGATTCTCTTGATCAATCGCATCGTCCGAGAAACTTTGGCTTCGATTTTGCGAATGATTTCTCCCTTTGTGCCCTTGGCTTCTATGACCATTCCCAACACCTTCATCTTCTCGACTTTGGGCATGAGTGGTCCATCTTGAATCATGAGTTGTATGTCTGTGTAGGTTTGTGCGTTGTGGTTCTTGGGAGGTCTCCCCTTTAGCGTTTGTCTGTACAGCAACTTCTAAGATTTTTCGGCCGAGCATGTTAGACCGGTGCCTTCCAGGTATTTCGCGACTGTTTCAACTGCTTCTTGTAGTCTCTGCTCAATCGATCCATCACTGCCATCATCTATCCATAGCGTGATGTCGTCTGCATAGATAGTGTGGTTAATTTCTTCGATTCTTCGTAATTTGCTAGGAAGAATAATTAGAGCCAGGTTAAAGAGCATAGGCCGTTTAACCGATCGCTGCGGTGTGCCTGCACTGCCAATAGGCACTTTCGCGGACGTCAGATCCCTTACCGTGACTTTTGCTTCTCTGTCCGTTAAGAAGTTTCGTATATAGTTGTGCGTCCACTCGCCCAAGCCAAGGTTGCTGATTTGGTGCAGTATGGTTTAGTGCCGATCTCCCTGGTTCGTCTATTACTTCGTGCTTCAGTTGCAGCATGGCGTCTTGCGCAGACAGGTTTCTTCGGAATCCTATCATCGTGTTTGGGAGTAAGTCATTCTCTTCTATGTAGTTGGTGAGCCTCGCGAGAAAGACATGCTTCATTAGTTTGCCCACGCAGGGAGTTAACGATATGGTTCTTAGTTTCCCGAGTTGTAGTTGTTTGCCAGGCTTTGGTATTCGGATGACTTGTGCCATCTTCCATTACTGCGGCACTTTACTTTGTTTCCAGCACTCGTTGATATATTCTATTAGTTTGCCAATGGACGTGTCGTCCAGGTTTCTGAGTGTCTTGTTTGTAAGGGCGTGTAGGCCCGGTGCCGATTTGGCGTTGAGTTCGTGCAGGACCGCTGTTATTTATGCTTCGCTAAACTCTTTATCGAGGTCGGAGTTTTTTTCCCCCTCGTATTCGGGATGAATACACGGTGACGCCTGTGATATGTATTTGAGTTCGATATCTTTCAAGAATTGTTGTTCTGTTCCTATATATGCGTATAGGATCTTGTGTAAGTTTTGCCTGTGCGCCGTTTTTGTTTCCTCTGGGTTAAGGAGATACTTGAACAAACTCAGTCTTGCTCGTGCTCAGTTGCTCATCTGTCTCCGTACATAGTTCCTCCTATTGTCGTCTTTGGAGCTGTTGCGCATATTGTTCTATTCATTTGTTTAGTAAGGTTATCTTCTTCCTTAGTCTCTTGATATGTTTCTGCGTTTTTTAGCGTTTCTGCAGCCCTTGTTTGGCCTCCAACACGCGCGAGAGCCTGCTGTCTATCGCTTCTAGCTGAGTCTCTTGCGTTGATTTGGAGATGTCTTCCTTTAGGTTGGCGGTCCACTGATCAATGTCTGTAATCGTTTCTTTGTTCCTCTCTTCCCTTATTTTCCTTAATTTCACCCAATCAACTAATTTGAGTTGATTATGCCCTGCGTTTGTCGGGGCCTCCTTTGAGCTGGGTTTGGATTATGGAGTGGTCGCTTCCCAGGTCTTCCTGTGTAGTTAGCCATCTTATTGATTGTATATTCTTTGCGAAGGTGACGTCTGGTGTGGAGTCGTCACAGACGCTGTCATCTTACCTTGTGGGCACTGCTGGGTCCGTGACGAGGGTCAGATCATCATGTTGGGAGTCGAGACATAGATTTTCGCCTTCGGTGTGGACGTACTTCTACCACCACGCGGTGTGGACGGCGTCAAAGGGCCCCTGAAATGGTTCGGACAAATTTTGCAGACGCGTAGGGCAAAGATAAAGTTAATCACTCGCACCAGAACTTCTGTGAAGCGTCTCATATTAAGAGAGCTATAGGCGATTACAATTTACCTTCCTCCATAGCCATACATTTTATCCTCATCTTGTTCGCCGAGTTATCCGTGCTAAGCTTCGCCTTCACTGGCTCTGCGTCATGATGGCACGTCGTGTCGTCTACTTCCGGTTCTCTAGGAGCGAGCGCGCGCAGCCTCTACAACCTCTCCGGCAGCTGCTTGGCAATCGACCCCAAGCGAGAGCTATCGAAGCAGCTTGCGTTGCGAGCATTCTGTTCAGCACCGAACGTGTCTGGTATTCCGGTAACCACAGGCGGCCTGGGTCTTTCGACAGTTGGGTGGAGGCATACACTAAAGCTGATGAAGAAACTTTAGCGTAGACGTACGTGAGCGGGCTGATCGGTCTGCACGGTTCATCGACCTGTTCGCGCAGAGCTCAACCAGCCAAACAAAGGGCTAATATTGCTCTAACCAAGTGTAAAACATTTTAAACATTTATAAAAACAGCATGCTAACGATTACGCTCCTGCGAAAAATTTACACCAGCAGGAAAGAATACACTTCGTTACTGCTACTGTGTTTGGTTGAGCTCTGTGCCACCAGGTGGCTGCACCGTGCAGATCATTCACGTTTACGCTTCTGCTCATCACGTGAAATGGTAAGGTCAAGCGGCCACGCCCTGTCCCCTCGTTCTGCCGAAACGCTGTTGTGGTAGTAATCCTCCGGTGTAAAGAAACGGCCACAAACGTGCAAATTCTGGCGCCGATCAGATAGCTACAGTAAGATGCGCTGCGGCCACTCCACTGGTCTGCTGCCTTGCAGAGGGACATGATTTCCCACCTTGACATATTGCCAGTCGCTACGCTTCCAGCCCACAAAGACACAAAGTTGATTCATGGTGCTCACGAAAAAACAGAGCGACACTGACCGCAAAGCTCTCGTCAAGACGGAGCACATTGTAACACAGGCAGACGACGCTTGCTGTGTGCCGGAAGTGCTTAAGTGTAGTGAGAAATTGTTCGTGCGCATTCTCTTTCTGTTACTTTCGTTTTATGGAAATAAACTAACTAACATTCTAACTATTACAACGATCATTTTATTCACCATAAAGGTGGAAAAATTACCGATCACGCGCCCTGGGCAGTCAATCGGATAACTCGCCCTACTGACGTCAATTGGGTGATTTACGTAATATGGGTAGGGGCAGCAGAAAATTCCGTCGAGTAGTGTGCTGCGATCGGCAGCGATGTACATTTTTAAAGCTTTATAATTAATTACACGCTTTACGAGGACCGCTTAGATGCTTCAATTATTGATCACAAGGACCTACTCTAACTACTCAGTACGTTTGTACAAAATCGTCAAGATCGTTTCAGGGTCCCTTCAAGTCTCCACCTATTATCACCTTCCGGTCACCTTATGTTGAGCGTTGTTACGGCTGGTATGTAACACCCCGGGCAACAAGGATGCTCAGACCATGCTCTACAGAAACGGAGGATGGATTCCTAACTTGCTATGGTTGTCTAGAGTGGTTGCCGGTCTGGCGGGCGCCCCACAGTGTTTACAGGCCATTTGTGTGTGTGCGACCAAAGGGAAAACTCTTTTCACAAACTGTGCCACTCTAAGAGAGACCCTTTCCGAGAACTTTCCGACTCTACGAAAAGCCCTTTCAGTGAACCAACGTCGCCTAGAAGAAAGGATCAGCCGCCCATCCTCGACCAGACTCCGTGGGATGCCGCCAGAGGAGGCAAGTACGTGCAACGTCACCTGGGAGAATGGATCAGCCACCTACGAGCCCAGAACCACGGATTGCCACCAGAGGAGGCAAGTCCGGGCAACGTCGCCTAGAAGAAAGCATCAGCGGCCTACGATCCCCGACGCGCCGGTTGCTGCCAGCGGAGGAAAGCAAGTGCAACGTCGCCTAGGAAAGTGGGAGCAGTTGCCAAGCACCGAAGGGACTCAGTGCATGTCAGGTGACGTTGACGTGAGCAAGACACCGCCTACGATTTTAATGGGCCTATTTAAGGAGCCCCGCAATGTACTATTTCAATTCATTCATTATGTTCTTCTTTTCCTTCACCAACCATTGAATAAACAGCGCAAGTTTCGCACTAAAAATCGTCTCATCCTTGCCTGGTCGTTATGGTCTACCGGACACCTGCAGCCCATCGACAACGCGACGCTACCCAATGGTAACGCCGGTCGAAGTTCGATAAACAGGCGTCGCAACAACTGGTTGGCAGCGGTGGGATACGCTACTCTGGAGACCCCAACTTTGGACGACATCTGAAAGATCGTCTCCTCTTCGTCCTGGTGACAACGTTCGGAAGGAAGGTGTCAGGATTCATGACTGCATATGGTGAGTGCACGGCTTTTCTTCACTAAGATATCACTTGGCTTTACATATTCTTGGGGGGTGCGGGAGGAACTACAAAGCAGTGATTTTTCTTTAACCGCTGACGGAACTTTTGAGGACATCGAGGTTGGTACAGAGTGAAGAGCTGCAGCACTAAGGGCAGCCATGAACTTGAAGGCAGTAAAGAAGCCGGACTTGTTAAGCTTGGCCAGAGGATTGGGCCTCCAAATAGCCGAATCAAAGAGAAAGCCGGAGATCATTGAGGCGATCGAAGCGATTGGTGTAGACGATGATGAATTGAAGGAATGCCTAGAGTGCATTGCGAATAAGGAGGAAGAGCCTAAGCACCTAGAAGAAAACGAAGGGCTTATGCGCCTAGAAGAAAAAGATGAGCATAAGCGCCTAGAAGAAAAGAAGAGCGGGCAGCACGCGACGCACTCGAAATGAGGCGCCTAGATATTGAGTTCCTGAAGGCTCAAAACACCGAAAAACCTAGCAAAGAGACTCGAGAAAGCGAGCATAAAAAATTTAATTATGGGGTTTTACGTGCCAAAACCACTTTCTGATTATGAGGCACGCCGTAGTGGCGAACTCCGGAAATTTTGACAACCTGGGGTTCTTTAACGTGCACCTAAATCTAAGTACACGGGTGTTTTCGCATTTCGCCCCCGTCTAAATGCGCCCGCCGTGGCCGAGATTCGATCTCGCGAACTCTTCCTCAGCAGCCTAAAACCATAGCCACTGAGCAACCACGGTGGCTGAAAGCGAGCGCAGAATGACATACTTGATTTCATCCTACGCAGTAGGAGGGGACATAGGTCTTTTTCTGGTGCAGTTTGAGCACGTGTGTGAGAAGGCAAAATTCGCAAGAAACACGTGGCTGCAACGCTTGCCTACGTTACTGCCACGTGAGGTAGCTGATATCATTGCCCGCAAAGGGAAAGAAGAAGCAGAGGACTTCAATAAACTCAAAGCGAATCTGCTTAAAAGTACAGATTATCAGCAGAAGCATTCAGGCGAAAATTCATGGAGGTCGAGAAGACCAAAAGTGAGTCATACTCAGATTTCGCATAGACCTTGGAGGTAAACCTGAAGGAATGGCTCAGAGAAGAGGGTGTACTTGGCGACGCCGAACAGCTCTACCAGCGGCTACCAGAAAACAACAAGTATTGGGTTCAGGATAGGCCAGGCGTGGACACTATAACAAGAGCGACCGATCTCACTGAGGAGTACGTAACTCACCGTGCGTTCGAAGGCAACGAAGTTCCTAAGAAGGAGATGAATAAATACAGACCCGAGAAGCCAGACCGATGGTCAAAGTCGAGTCAGCATAAATCAAAGGAAAGGTCGGATTCGGGGAAAAACTAGTGACGAAAACAGCAAGGAAAAGGAGGAGTCACCCGAGCAGAGGGCATAAAGGCAAAAGAAAAGAGCTTTCAAGGCAAACAAACCAGCAGTTTGATACAAATGCCAGCCAACGGGACATATCTCAGTGAGGTGCAAAAATCCCAAACTAGTGTTGATGTCACTAACTAGTAACGAGGAAAAATCTGAAATTTCTGGAACCGTACATGCGAGACGCCGTTGTAAACGAAAAACCGTGTCGGCTGCTTCGCGACTCGGAGGCCACAATGGACATGGTGTACCCGTCGGGCGTGGAGGAAGGCCTGTTCACGGGAGAATGTGCTTGGATAAGGCAAGCTGTAGAGGTATCCAGTGTTTGTCTCCCTGTGGCAAAGATTCGTATCGAAGGCCCTTTTGGAGTAATGGACATTGAAGCCACCATCTCGGTGCATCTCCCGCCACAGCATCCATAATTGTTTTCTAACAAATCTGAGGATTAGCTACGACGCAGGACTATTCGAGTGTACGAACACCAACAAGCTCCTGAGCCTGGGGGTTCACAATACTCTCGACAAAATTGCGGAAGCGCAACGGACCACCCAGATGGAGCGGCTCTCTATGACTGAAGCCAGCAGGCGCATACTTCAATACTTGGGCTTCACGCCCGGAGCGAAAGCGGCGAGTAACGGCGTTTCTGTCCCGGACGGAACTCGGCGCCGGATTCGGGTGGACCTCATCCCGAGAAACATGAACCCGGAGTATAACAAGTAGAGAAGAGCGGCGAGGGCCAAGGCCCTCATCGACTTTCGCGCCAAGGACGAGCACGCAAGGTTCGTGGATGCGGCAGAATACCAGGGAGACTGCGCGGCGTTCGTAGCTACCGTCATCGAGGCGTCGTCCGGCGCGACGAGGGCAGCGGAGAGCTTACGGGTCCGCGAGGCGTGTCAGGCGGAGGAGGTGGCCATTGCCCTGGCCATCGCCGACCCCGGGTGCCAGACGGTGTTGTGCGATTCCCGAAGTGCAGTGCGGAATTATGCAAAGGGCAAAGTGTGTGGTGAGGCTGTGCGCGTTCTGTGCTCGGCTGACCTGCAACGACAGAATCGGTATGTTAGAATCAAGTGGTTCCCGGCGCACGCGGGCAACGATGCGTCTGAGAAGCACGATAACCACAACGAGACGGCGGCACACGCAGTGGCGCGAGCGCTAACCAATCCCGCCGCTGCAACCGACCGTCCAACGTGGTGTAGTGCCAAGGACCACATGACGACGTTCAACGAACTTACACAGTTCCACCACCTGGCTCGAAGGACTTTCCCATTTAGTCATGGTGTCGTTCTGCAGGCGACTACATGAAGTTGTCTCTCTCTCTCTGCGACGCAGGGGAATCGGGTTATATGAGGGAACAGCGCAAGCCCTCTCTCGTTCCAAGGCAAGGGAGCTCGCCGCAAAGGCAGTGTACGAATATCCAGTGGTGTAGGAAAAAGGTTTGAGGAAGGATTCGTCAACCAGCACCAAACAGGACAGCCCTATTGGGGATATTGAGGAAATTACACTAGCTAATGATGAGGTCTGAAAAGCATCGGCGCCTGAAATGTCTCGAGAGGCAGAATGCAGAAGAAAGTTATTGGATGTAAGCCCTGCCACATTGATTGCTGAACAGGAAAAAGAGTCCACCCTGCGGAACCTAAGGCGAGACGCGAAAGATCGTGTGGCCAAACAACGTAAAGTTCCTCAAGAGGGCAGGCGTCCTCTATAGAAAGTACACCAGTCAAAAGGGAGTGCAATTCGACCAACTCGTGGTGCCGCATCCCTATCGTGAGTAGCTCCTGCACCTGGTCCGCGGGAGCTTTTGGACAGGGCATCTGGACATTCGGGAAAAAAAAGACCGCTTACTGCAGGAATTTCACTGGCCAGGCTGCTTTCGGGAAGTGGAAGCATTCGTGAGAAGCTGCGACACATGTCAACGCGTAGGCAAGCCCGGAAATAAGGCTACAGGGCCAATGAAACTTGTTCCCATTATCACGGAGCCGTTTCGCCGGCTAATAATAGGCACAATGGGGCCACTTCCTGCAACGCAGTGCGGCTATCGGTATATTCTCACTGTACTAAGCCCCGCAACGATATTCCCAGAGGCGGTGCCCCTCAAAGAACTAAGCACGCTGGAGATTGTCAACGCGCTTTTGTCTATCTTCGCGCAAGTGGGGTTTCCCACAGAAATCCAGTCAGATAAAGGATTCGTCTTTATGAGCGCACTGACCTCTACCTTTCTGGAAACGTGCGGTAATAAAATCATTCATAGCTGAGTGTACCATTTTCCTATGGCAGCGCAAGCCTCTGTTGTTTATAATCGGCGTCTGAAGGGATGCCGCACCGAAGTACCATTCCAATTCTCCTTTCGAAGCAATGCTCCATCTTTCCCTAAGTACTATGTAATCCACAGCGAAACGAACATGCCAGTAAGAAAGCTATCTCCATTCCTTGTTGCCAAATGCCTTAGCGATAAAATCGGACCGATATACAAAGCATCCAAAATGTCTAGCAGGGACCTCCTCCTAGAAGTGAATGATAAAGATCAAGCAGAGAAGCTCTCTGAACTTACCAGTATTGGCGCCGCGACAGTGACAGTTTCAGCTCACAGAACACTTAATACAAGCAGGGGAGTAATATCTAAAGACTTTATTGGCTTAAGTGATGAGGAACTGCTGGAAGGTTTCCAGGAACAAAATGTGACTAAGGTACAAAAAATAGTAATCCGCAGAAACGACCAAGAAATCCCCACCACACATGTTATACTAACTTTTGGAACAAGCGTAATGCCTACTTCACTCGATGCAGGTTATGTTAAACTCAATGTGAGACCATATATCCCAAACCCCAGACGATGTTTCATGTGTCAAAGGTTTGGACGTGCTTCACATGCATGCTGAGGGCAAACAACTTGTGCTAAATGCAGCTCCATCGATCACCAATCTGAGAGTTGCACCTCTTCACCATTTTGTGTTAACTGCAAAGGAGACCATCCAGTCTACTCGCGGTCTTGCCCATGCTGGAAACAGGAAAAGGAAATCATTGTGGTGCCGCAGTGACTCCTCCCGCCCCCGTTTTGGAAGCAGTCAGTACTGCTCCACCCTCTTCGACGGCCCTGCAGACACCAGTCCCGCAGGGCCCTAAACTCAAACGAACCCCAAGGCCCGAGGCACGTGTCTCGGCGCCTAACTCTCGGTCCTCCAGCGCCTCAGAGAGAGTGATAGAGGCCGACAAAAAAACCCCGGTGTCATTGACACCGAAGGACAAGCGCTCTCTCTAGCGCAGTAAGAGGGACAAAATCCCTATAACCACTCAAAATAAGAAAGTGATAGCCTAAAGGTTATCGCTCATTTGTATAAGCATCTTTTAATCCATGTCACCTATAATCCCACCTCTTACATTTAAGTAGTGCCATTTCTGACCTTTCAATTTCAAGATGGATTTTATTATCCATTGGAATTGTAGAGGGCTTTTACACAACTTAGGTGACATCAAAGACATATTAAGTAACTTCTCTTCTGTGGCCTTGTGCTTACAAGAAACAAACTTAGGCGAAAACCACAAAGACATTTTAAAAGGCTTCACTGTTGTACGGCGCGACCGTACTCAGGCGAACCGGCTTTCGGGCGGTGTAGTTAAAGTTCTACAGAGCGGCATTGCAGCTAAAGAAGTTGCCATTGATACTCACTTAAAAGCCGTTGCTGTCACGGTTTTAGCACATAAAACCATTACCATTTGTTCAATGTACATTCCACCAGATTCACATTTTACTGTAAGAGATCTGGAGTTAGTTTTTAACCAGCTACCTAAACCTTTTTTAATAGCAGGTGATTTTGACGCTCATAACATATTATGGGGTAGCAAAACAACTGACACCAGGGGACAAACATTTGAAGATTTTATCCTGACTAACGAACTATGCATTTTAAACACTCGTGTAGCAACCTAGCTACTGCTCCCCAAGCACAGGAGCTATGAATTGTCTAGATTTGGCGCTGTGCACTCCATCTCTCTTGATCGATTTTAAATGGAGTGTTATTACCAATCCTTATGGTAGTGATCATATGGCCGGCATTATTAAAAAATCATCTCCTTTCCCTACAGTACCATTAAGATCACCCCGTTGAAAACCTCATCTAGCAGACTGGCCTCTCTTCCGCGAGAAGGCCAGTCTGGATGACATATCAGATTATGAAACGATAGACGAAATGAATGAAAAGATTATTGCCTCTATATTTGCTGCAGCAGAACAGACGATCCCGCAATCTTCCGGTTTCTTAAGGAAAAAACTAAAACCCTGGTGGGCGAATGAATGTCCTCAAACTAAAAAAAGCACAAAACAAAGCGTGGGGTACCTCTCGGCGATACCCAACACAACATAATCTTCTGTATTTTAAGAAAGCAAAGGCGACAGCCAGGTACACGCGTAGGCAAGCCGAAAGACAGTCTTGGAAAATGTATCGATCCTCCATCAATAGCTCAATAACATCCAAAAGAATGTGGGATCAGCTTCGTAAGTTTTTAGACGCGAGTACTCTCCTTATACGATTTCCATACTCTCACCTCTAGGTAGACAAACGAATTTAAAGGAACAAGCAGACATATTAGGGCAGCATTTTCATAACACATCAAGCTCAATAAACTATTTCACTGAATTTCAAAAATATAAACAATCAGCAGAAAAGCAAAACCTTTCGACAATAGGAAGTTCCGAGAGATCATATAATGCCCCCTTAACACTTCCGGAAATAAACACAATACTCACTATTGGCAAAAAGACAGCGCCAGGTCCGGACAGAGTACATTACACAATGCTCGCACACCCATCTCCAAAAGCAGTTAAGACATTGTTCCGCTTTTTCAACATAATCTGGGAAGCAGGAAAAATGCCGAATGAGTAGAAAAAAGCAATTATAATCCCTTTCTTGAAAGCTGGAAAGCATCCTCCAACAGCTACCAGCTACCGACCTATAGCACTCACAACCTGTCTTGATAAGTCCTATAAGAACAGCCGATAAGAAAAGCCGTACGACACAACATGGAGGTTTGATATTTTAAGGGACCTAGCGGATTTAGAGATCCGCGGCAGAATGCTTAAATGTCTAGCTGATTTGATGTCCGATCGAACATTCCAAGTGCGTTTGGAGACGGTGCTGTCCTGCGTATTTATTCAAGAAAACGGAGTACCTAAGGGATGCGTATTAAGCACAACATTGTTTGAGGTGAAAATGAACTCGCTCAATAATGTAATTCCATCTTCCGTAATGCACTCACTATATGTGGATGATCTACAAATTGCGTCTCGTGCATCAAACACGGCAACCTGCGAACGACAAATTCAAATTACATTAAACAAACTAACGCAGTGGGCATCTGAAAACGGCTTTCGCTTCTCAAGTGAAAAAACTAGTAGTGTTGTCTTTAGACAAAAAAGAGGCCTACAAGCAGATCCCATCCTTAAACTATAGGATGCCACAGTACCCGTGAAACAAGAACACAAGTTTCTGGGTGTTCTGTTTGATAAAAAGTTGAAGTTTCTCGCGCACATAAATAGTATTAAAATCAAAGCGAACAATGCACCTAACATCCTAAAAATCCTCGCCCGAAAACGGTGGGGCTCTGACCGTAAATGCATGGTACACATCTACCGCACTTTGGTGCGTAGCATATTAGACTACGGTAGCATCACATATGCTTCAGCCAGACTATCTTACGTCCGACGACTTGATCCAGTGCATAACCTACGACTACGACTGGCATGCGGCGCTTACAGAACATCACCTATCCAGAGCTTACAAGCTGAATGTAATGAGCCTTTTTTAAAGCATCGCAGAGCGCTACTAACTTTTTCCTACACACTCAGAATCCGATCCTCACCACAACACATATGCTACAACATCGTCACACAGTGCAGCTCACGCTTACATTATACAAATAAACCAAACATGATTAGCCCACTTATCCTGCGATACGAGGAATACTGTCGGGATTATGACATCCCTCGGGAAGTCCTCCAAGTTACCAGAAAGCCAGAACGTTTACCCCCGTGGTGTGATTTCATAGCGTTATGTGACTGGACACTAACGCATTTAAAGAAAAGAGACACACCAAATGAACACATCATACAAGAATTCCACGCTCTTCAAGACAAGTATATAAATTGCATGGAATTTTATACTGATGGCTCTAAAACGAAAAAAAAATACACGTGGGTGTGGTGGCCGTAACAGAAAATTGGGAAACAAGTATTCGTCTACCTCAGCATGCCTCAGTCTACACAGACGAAGTGTACGCAATATGGAGGGTAGTTCAAAAGATCATTGCTGACAAACTTGAAAACACTATCATATACACAGATTCATTAAGCGACTGAAGGCTCTACACATGAAATCCCAAAGTGAACCCTTGTTAGGCGATATTTTGAACACATTACTGTCAAACAAACATGGCAGATCAATTAGGTTTTGCTGTGTGACAAGCCATGTTGGGAAATTGGGTAACGAAGCCACGGATAGATGCGCATCAATGGCAGCGTACAAAAACATTCAAAAACAGCGCTTCCATATAAAGACAGTGTCAATGCGATTCGGAAGGCCTTGACGTCAAAATGTCAACTCGATTGGGACCACTGTTTAAGCAACAAGCTACATCAAATTAAACCTGTAATTCGCGAGTGGAAATCATGCAGTCACCAGCAACGGTTCTACGAGGGGATCGTGTGTCAACTACGAATTGGACACACACATCTGACGCACAATTTCCTTCTCCGAAAAGAAAACCCGCCAACTTGCGAAAAATGCAATGAAGCTCTTACAGTCATGCACATCCTAATAACATGTCCACACAGCGAAACACTGAGACGGAGGTTTTTACACAGCCTGTATAATTTGCACACTTCATTACACCCTGCCCTATTACTAGCAGATGACCCCCTAGTGCCATTTGCTAACCTGTCCGAGTTTTTAGAAAAAACCGGTTTACCTCCTCTAACCTTCCGTTTTATTTGGTCTTGTGACTGGCGCAGCATGGCCTTAGTTGCCTTTGTGCCATTAAACCCAAACTAACTAACAGCTGAGTGTACCACCCGCAGTTAAACGCGGTAGAGAAAGTCCACTCAGTCATGAAATGGCTTTTGCGAGCCCTTTGTTATGAGCACAAAGCCGATTGCGAGGTTTGCTTGCATGCAGCAATGTTCGAGCTTCGAACTGCACCGCACGAGTCAACAGGTTTTTCACCTTCCGAGCTCGTTTACGGTCGCTACCTCCGGTCCCCTCTTCGCATTGTTCGATAAGCCTGGGAAGGCCGGGTGAACGATGCTTCAGTTGTAGCATACCTGCTGGAGCTGTTGGACCGACTGCACACATCTCAAGAATTAGCAGGGCAGGAAATGCGCGGGGCCCAAAGCAATGCTAAACGATACTATGACAAGACGGCTGGAACGCAAAGCTATGAAGTTGGGGAAAAGTTAATGATCCTGAAAACCTCATTTAAAACCAAACTACAAGTTCAATGGGAAGGACCGGTTGTCATAATTCCTAAATTAGCTGAAACAAACTACGTAATCATGGTACCGGGAAAACGAAGGACACCAAAAGAGTACCACGGAAATCTCCTTAAACCCTACCAGCAGAGGGAGGCCATTGTGAACATGTCGCTTAACCAACCTGAGGAGATGCCTGTCGACTTTAGGGAGTTAACATCAATAACGGGGGCACAAGGGCACAAGACATTCACGTTCACAAGGGCACAAGACATTCAGACATTCATTGACAAGCTAGTAGAGCAGGCGGAGTTGAATCTCAATCATAGGGCCAAAGTGAGTGAACTCGTGTTTGAATTTAAAGACATATTTTCAGACACACCTGGCACGACCCCTGCGATCATTCACGTTATCGAGTTAACCTAGTCAAAAGCTTATCGTGTTTCAGCTCGTCGACGTCAAGTCAAGGCCGCGGAAATAAACAAGATGTTAGAGGCTGGTGTAATCTAGCCAGGATAGAGTGATTATATCTTGCCTGTTATCTTGGTTGAGGCCCCAGGAAAGGAGCCGCGGTCATGTATCGACTACCGCCGGCTCAACTTAATCACAAAGGACCAGACTTATCCAATACCACATATCGAGGAAAGGCTTGAGAGAGTTAGCAGTGCTAATTTCATCTCCACGCTCGATTTAGTCAGAGGGTACTGGCAAGTACCATTTGATCGACAGGGCAAGCAGGCTTGCGGCGTTTATTTCCCCGATGAGAACCTTTCGGCCGAAAGTCGTGAGCGTTGGATTGAAGAATGCTCCCTATTGTTTCTCTAGCCTTATGGACCAGGTGCTACGGGGAATCGAGGACTTGGCACTTCCGTATCTTGATGACATAGCAATCCTTTCTTCATCATGGGCGGACCATATGCAACTCTTGCTAACCGTGTTGTGTCGTCTACGAGAGGCTAACTTGACTGTCAAGGCTCCCAAATGCCAACTAGGGTGCGCGGAGGTAGCTTATCTAGGTCATCTAATAGAGCAAGGCCATCGTCGGCCTTCCGAGGTTAAATTGGCCGGTATTAGCCCCGAGAACTAACTACAGGGGCGCTGCGAGCGCAGCTCGTGTGACGTCAGGGCAAGTACTCGCGTTTGTCGTCTGATACAGTTCGGGGGGTGTCCGGACGCTTTCTGCAGTGTTTTCATTTGTTCGCTCTCGTTCCCTCTGTTTGTATACTTATGGCGGTCGTCTCAAATATATCTTTACGACGTCTTCGTTCGGGAAAATTTATTCAAAGAGCTTATTTCTAAGACAAAAATACTCAAAGGCAACGCTACAGTGCCAGCCGAAGGAGCACAGACCAGCCCAGTGCGGGTTTTTCACGCGCGGATCGACAACCGCAACAACATTGCATATAAAAATCGAGTTATGATGCCATACCAGCAGCGGTGCAACAAATATATCACAAACGCTGGCTATATATGACTTCTACAACTGCAGTACTCGAGTATAGTTTAGGTCTTGCCACTTGATTTTAATCTGCTACAACAGGTTTGCTCACGACGAGTAGTTCATGGTATAATATCGAATTTTTGCATTTCTTCTCACACGCTCGGCAGTAACACTGAGACTTAACTAACACTGCAGTTTACATTAAACCAGCCCAACTTGCTTCTTCAACTACTTCTCAAAATTAGGCGGTTCTTCAGGTGTTTAATGGCTGTAATTTGAAATAAAGCTAATTGAGGCTTACAGTTGTTTGCAGAATACGAAATGGAATGTACCAATGTATACTCCTCTTACCGTGCTACACGTTCAATTTACTTGAGCAATTTACTGGTGTTTGTTGCTGGAGGAATATACATGACGAATCTGTTTGGCGATCTGACACAGGCCACTCGGCCCAAATGTTTTTGTGAAATATGACTTTTGGACGGTAAGGCTGCAGCCAGAGAGAAGCCGAACCCTCTTTCATTAGTAGTATGGGACACATTGAAGGTATAATTCCCCGGTGGAGGGTCAAAAATCAAGTGAAATATGTAAGGCTTGTTGTGTCTTCCTTACGAAGGTTTGCGAGGTTCTCTTTTATGTACTGACGAGGCGAATAGTTCTTTGGTTGTAGAGTTAAACAACGCTGGATTGAGACATGGTAAAGCAGAAGGTGCTGGAATTTTCCTTTACTAGGCACCCTAAGCTGTGCTGCAGTACTCGAGTATAGTTTAGGCATTGCAACTGGCGCTGTAAAAAACTGCTTTATGGTTTCAATTCGAACTTGTACGACACTTATGGGTTTCGCGAACAATGCGCGCCTCGCCATAAGTACAGTCGGTTGCTAACGTTGTTCGAGGTCTGCGCTATATTGTCGATAAAGGCTATGAGGGCCTCCATGAAACATTTCATCGCTTGCTATTCATTGGCTCTCGACCTTAACCACGAAACCTTTCTTTCAAGTGATTGCTACTATGGTATTTATGAATTAACTATGTAAATAATCTATATAACACGCCGTCGGGTTAGCAGCCATGAGCAATTCGTTTTATGGGGGCTTGTTTCAGAGAGTGGTGAAAGTAGTAGCAAACTTTTTCATACGAAATGCGCACCTACTCTTTCTTTTACGCATTAATAAGGTGCCCATACTTGACTAGAACAACTCACCAGAGTAATACAAATCATGATGAGAGCTTCGCATGGGCAATGTCTTTCTAACACGGACAACACGTTGACACCAAATACCAAGATTTTTCTTCCATGTAAAATGTCTTTCATAGCTAAGCACTAAGGGAATGTTACGTATTTAGCGAAGGATCGTACACAACTTCGCGTATTGAATTTGCAGACATTGTTTTTTTACGCAAAATTTATGGACAGACGTACACCACACATATATGCATTGCAAAACCAGTAGAGCCCTTCAATGCTACATAGTTTGCGATATCCAAGCCGCAAACTTTCTCGACTCACGCGCTTTTCAAGAAGGAACACTGGTTCAGGCATGACAGCAAAAAGAAGCCGACATACCTATCAATAACTATGGCTCGAGCCACCCATGCCCCAAGCATACACGAAGGCAACGAGCGCGCGCAGCCATCGAGTGAGCCGGAGCGAGCGGCGTCCTCGCCGTGACGTCACTCGCGAAAGGGCGCCACTCCAAATTCTCGCCGCTAATAGACAATTTCCCGCAACCACGCACCAAGCGAGACATCAGGTCATTCCTTCGTTTGGCAGGTTATTACGAAAGACATATACCGCGTTATTACGAGATTGCAAGTACTTTAAGAAATCATCTCAAAAAACAGAACCGCAAGGGTACAGTGGGATGACGCAAAAGTAAAAGCTTTTAGTTTGCTGAAGAAAGCACTAACGAGTCAGCCAGTGTTGAACGCGCTCGGCTACTCTAAGCCATTCATTCATCAGTGTGATGCTAGCGACAGAGGTATAAGGGTGGTGCTTTGTCAAAAGAGAGATGACGAAAATGAACACCCTGTACGGTACGCCAGTAGAAAGCTTTCAGTTCGCGAGGAAGCATACAGTGTATCAGAAAAGGAATGCGCCTGCGTGGTATGGGTGGTGCAGAAGCTAGTTTGCTATATCGCTGGTTCAAGGTTCACCATAGAGACTGACCACTGTCCCTTCCCATAGCCGCAGGCCATGTCTACAAAAAACGGCCGTCTTTTGCGCTGGAGCTTGGCTCTTCAACAGTACACCTTCGATATTCGCTTTAAGAAGGGTAAGCTTAACGGCAATGCTGATGGTCTGAGTCGTTGCCCCTAGACTAGCGAAAGACTCATGCTCACTCTGATTTCCGTGGCACCTTTACGTTTGTATTTTTTTCATGCCAATTTTTATCGTGAAGTTGTACTTGATTTATAGCTCATTTTAATAACCACGTATTAACGTTTTCACGAAATGGCTGTTTTTAGTGTTTAAGGAGGGGGGGGGGGGACGCGCGAAAGGGATGGGAAAGCAGTAGCGGGTTTTCTTTTTTTTTTTGTAAAGCCTCGTGTGTCTTGGGGGAGGGTGACCTTGTGCTCGCTTGCCTTGTGGTTGTGCGTCCGGCACTGTTCTGGGGCGATTGCTTGCCCAAACAGAAGACGAAAAGTTGTGAGACTGGTTTGCAAGTCAAGTTTCACTGTACCGGACCAGGCAGACAAGACATACAAGAGCGCCACGAAGACTGATGAACGACTCCCAGGAATCAATCAGCTACGAACCAAGGTTCGTCACCCCGGAGGGAAATTCTGCTGCTGAAACGCCGATCCCTCACCCAGTGGCTGCTGGCCCCTACGCGTTGGGATCTTCCTCCCCCGCCGGAGAACACCCCGGGCAAAAAAAGATGCTCGAAGACCAGGCTCAACCAAAACGGAGGATGGATTCCTAATTTGCTATGGTTGTCTCGAGTGGTTGCCGGTCTGGCGGGCGGCCCGCAGTGTTTACAGGCCCCTTTGTGTGTGTGCGACCAAGCGGAGAGCCCTTTTCACAAACTATGTGACTCTAGGAAAGACCCTTTCCGCGAACTGTACGACTGTAGGGGAGGCCCTTTCCGCGAGCCGACGTCGCCTAGAAGAAAGGATCAGCCGCCTACGATCCCCGCGCAGGCAAGCAGTGTAACGTAGCCTAGGAAAGCGGGAGCGGCCGCCAAGCACCGAAGGGACTCATTGCATGTCACGGGACGTTGACGTGAGCAAGACCCCGCTTACAATTTTAGTTGGCTTAATTAAGGGGCCCCGCAATGTACTTTTTCAATTCAATAATTCTCTTCTTTTTTTCCTCTGCCAACCATTGAATAAACAGTGCAAGTTTTGCACTAGAAATTGTCTTGCCCTTGTCTGGTCGCCATGGTCTACCAAACGCCTGCAGCCCGCCGACAACGCCACGCTACCCAATAGTAACGCCGGTCAAGGTTCGAGAAACAGGCGTCTTAACAACGTGCGTTTGACTAGTGTTAAGCATCTGTGTCTCTTGAACTTTGGACTGCTGTATACGTTGAGAATAAATATACCTTCTTTGTCTTCCTTGATGATATATTTTCAATTAGTATGTTGTCTATGTCTGTGACTCGTGTATCATGTACAACTATATGGTCTCTCCTGACTAGGGTGGTAAGATCCCTGGTTTCTCCTACGGCATTGCAAATGGGTTCTTACCCTGATAGCCTGGCGAGACCATTCGTTTATTGTAGAATTATTACGTATGGCTTGTTTTTCGCTTTTAAGTATTGATACAGATTCGCCTTTTTATTTCAGTAACTTCTGCACATGTGCCCGCGCATTACAAAATAATACGACGTGACATGCCCCCTTCCACGTCGTGATTGCAGCGCTCCCAAACATTTCTCGCACAAAGAAACATAGCATCTTCCAGGGCATGCTGTGGTTAAAAGGGGACAGGGCAGTGACACAGGCGTTGGCTGTGCGATTTACGCCACTGATGTTCTTCCCTCGCGACGGCTCTTGATAGCGATAAGCAGGCGCAGCGGCCGCACGCCCTGCTAAATGCTATGTTCGTTTGTATGCTGAGCGTTTGAGAGCGCTGAAACCACGGCGCGCAAGCAAGCATGTCACGTGGTATTTTTTCGTATTTCGCGGGCATGTGCAGTAAGCGGGAAAACAATAATGGCTGACAGATAGAAAGTTGGAAACTGTTTAATCTGACCTTTTGCAAAGCGCTCTACAACTTTCTAATTTGAATTTTTTCCCTAACTTTGTTGCTTCCGATGTTGGTTAATTAAGCTTCATTAATAATGCAATTAAGGGGAATACAAAAAATAGCCGTCAAGAGGCTAATGTGACGACGCCCACAAAGCTCGTGAGGGAATTGTGGCACACGCGGTGGACCGCAACATAGTGTGGGATATTCTGGAAGGGGAAGGCATAGGCAATCACTTTATATCGCTTTTGAAAGATATTTAGCTAAAAATTACGGTTTGCGTAGAAAGAGAAGGGATGAAGAGTGAGAAGCAAGTTGATATCAACAAGAAACTGAGACAGAGGTGCCCTCTATCCTCGCTCCTGTTTATGATGAACATGGTGAGGATGGAAGGGTGGCTTGATAGAAGCAATATCGGGTTTACTTTCACTTACAAACACCCCGCAGGGGCGTCTGCGTCAGCAGGCCTTGGGTGTGTTGCGACACCACGTACCCGAGCAAACGAGGGTTGGACCCTCCCGCGTTTAACCGTGTGCGGCTTAGCTGTGTCCGGGAAAATAGGGATCCTGGGGACTGAGCCAATGCCGGGTGTTTTGACCTTTACGGCCCCTCAGTGGCGGCAACACACCTTTTTGGTCTCCGCTTCCCGTAGACGGCACCCCCCGGACTGACCCACCCGGGGGAAATCGGTAGTTGCCTCTTCCTGTCCCCCTCTGCACTCTTCGTCTTTCTCTCTCACTTTGAATCTTTCCTGTCTTCTACTCACTTCATTTTATTTCTCATTTTCCAGGCAGCAAGGGTTAACCGTGTGGATCTACCCAGCCTTGGGTACAAATATTAGGTTATAGCGGCGTTGTATAGCTGACGTGTACAGGTATGTTCCTAACCTCGTAGCATCCCCTTGTTGGGCTCGGTGGTGGGTGGCTACCATCGCCGCTGAATATTCTGAGAATAATATGGCAAATGCATCCCCCCTTCCAGATCGCCCTAACAAAAAAGGGCGCACCGAAGCAATTTTTGATTTCACTCTAAAAAGCAACGTAGAAACATTCCCACGCTACCATGTGATGCACAGTGAATGATCTCTGCCAATGAGAAAATTATCCTCATTCCTAGTAGCGAAATGCCTAGTAGAAAAAATAGGAAAACAATACTAGGTTTCAAAGATGTCAAGTGGGGACCTCCTCCTTGCACTCAAAACCAAAGACCAAGTAGAAAAGCTCGCTGATCTCGCCAGTGTCGGTGACATCAAAGTAACAATCTCAGCACACCGTTCTCTCAACACAAGCAGGGGCGTAATGTCAGAAGATGTCTTAAACCTGCGCGATGAAGAACTCCTGGAAGGTTTCCAAGAACAAAATGTAATCAAAGTTCAAAGAATAACTCTCCGAAGAAATGACTAGCAAATCCAGACCAAACATGTTCTACTTACCTTCGGTACCAGTACTGTACCTACTACACTTGATGCAGGCTATCTGAAGATCAACGTAAGACCGTATATCCCAAACCCGAGGCGGTGTTTCAAGTGCCAGAGGTTCGCAAATGCATCGCAATCATGCAGAGGTAAATCGACGTGTGCAAAGTGTAGTGCCAATGACCATAAATCGGAGAACTGCAATGCTTCTCCACACTCTACGAACTGCAAAGGAGATCATCCAGCGTATTCACGATCTTGCCCTTGCTGGAAGAAAGCAAAAGAGATAATTGCACTTACGGTGAAAGATTAGATTTGCTTCTATGAAGCAAGCAAAGTTAGCCCACTTATCTCAAACAACCTACGCCAGTGCGGTGCGGCAGGGGGCAGCACCGCAGTGGTCTCAGGAGTCTACAGATACCGCAGTCAGTGGCCCAGTAGTAGCTCCATCCGCCCCCTTGGTGGCAGCAGCCAGTGCTGCTCCATCATCATCATCAACTATGGGCCTGCAGACCCCGGTTTCACAGGGCCCCAGGCTAAATCTAACTCCCAGACCTGAGACGCGTGTCTCAGCGCCTCGTTCTCCACCATCTAGCGCCTCAGAGAAGGCTATAGAGGTCGACACAAAAACTCCGGAGTCATCGACGCCAAAAGATCAGCGCTCTCTGGAGCGCACTAAGAAAGACAAGCTCACAATAACTATGCGAACAAAGGTACCGGTTACCTGAACGGCTACCGTTCTTTCAATAGTACATTTCCGCTAACAAATGTCACCTCCTGTTGCTTAGTACACATATATAAATTAACATTCTCAATTCTGCCACTATGGCTTTTATCATGCATTGGAATTGTAGAGGACTGATTCACAATTTAGGTGACATTAAAGATCTAATAAATAAGTTTTCGTCAGTCGCATTTAGCCTACAGGAAACAAACTTAGGCCCTAAACACACTCAATTCCTTAGAGGCTTCACCATTGTCCGAAGGGACCGCGAATGTTCCAGCCGTTTGTCAGGTGGAGTGGCTATAGTCGTGCAGGGCGGCACTCCTACCCGAAATGTCCAATTGAATACATCTTTAGAGGCCGTAGCTATCACCATTCTATCCTACAAAACCATCACCATTTGCTCAGTATATATTCCACCCCACACACATTTTAATATTAAAGACTTAGAAAATCTCACAGATCAGTTACCGAAGCCATTTGTTTTAGTAGGAGATTTTAATGCTCATTGTACTCTTTGGGGCAGTGTCAAAACTCACCAAAGAGGGCAACTCGTTGAGGATTTTGTTCTGTCAAATGGCATGTGTCTTTTAAACTCAGGTGCGCCAACTTATTTCTCACCGACTTCCCGCATTTTTAGTTGTTTAGATTTAGCTCTTTGTTCGCCCTCTCTTTCTACTAATTTTGAATGGGAAGCTCTCGACACGTCATATGGTAGCGATCACTTACTCATCAAACTCCTATCATCACCACAAACCTTAGTAACTAGACCACGCCGATGGAAATTACAGATCGCTGACTAGAAGGTTTTTATGCAGAACGCGAAACTGGAAAATGTCTTTTCGCTAGAGCTTAGTATTGATGAACTTAATCGAAAAATCCCTGAAGTTATAATCTCAGCGGCAGAAAAGACAATACCCCAGTCATCCAGTATTGTGCGCAAAAAGCTTAATCCTTGGGGGACAAACGAATGTACAGAAGCCAAAAAAAAAACAAAATAAGGTCTGGGGAATCCTACGGAGGTACCCCACTTATAACAATCTTCTAAAGTTAAAACAGGCCAAAGCCAAAGCACGATTTATTCGAAGAAATGCGGAGAAATTATCAAGGCAAAAATACATATCTTCAATCAATAGTACACTCACATGAAAACGAATGTGGGACCAAGTGAGGAAATTTACAGGAGAGTACTCATCATACACAATACCGCTACTTACATATCCAGGCACACAAACAACACTACAGGACCAGGCCAACTTATTAGGTGAACACTTTTATAACATATCCAGCTCAGCAAACTATTCAAATTCATTTTTCAATATAAAGAATCGTTGGAGAAACAGAGACTGCCCACCACTGGGGCTTCAGCTGAAATGTGTAATAACCCCCTCACTATACATGAATTGAACAGACATCTCTGCCGGTACAAAAACAGCAAAAGATCTTGACCGTGTCCGCTACCCAATGCTGGCACACCTATCTCAAGCATCGGTAGGGGCAGTTCTTAAATTTTTCAATAAGATATAGGAGTCTCGGGTAATGCCCACAGATTGGAAAATGCGATAGTACTGCCTTTTCTAAAATCTGGTAAACCTGCAACATCTCCTAGCAGCTACAGACCCATTGCATTAACAAGCTGTCTAGCCAAATCCAATGAGAGCATCATAAACATCAGACTCACATCCATCCTTGAAACAAAACACTTAATAGACATGCACCAGTGCGGATACAAAAAGGGCTGCTCCGCCACTGACCATCTCGTGCGACTAGAACAGGAAATACGTGACGCGTTTATACACAAACGATACTGTCTCACGATTTTCTTCGATTTAGAAAAAGCGTGTGACACGATGTGGCGATATGGAACCTTGAGTGACCTCTGCTGACCTGGGGATTCGTGGCAGAATGCTCAATTGTCTATGTGATTTCATGTCAAATAGAACGTTTCAAGTACGTCTCGGCACAATACTTTCCCGCACATTTACACAAGAAAATGGCGTCCCACAAGGTTGCATTCTAAGCACGACATTTTTCATAGTCAAAATGAACTCTGTTAATAATATCGTCCCATCCTCTGTTATGCACTCATTATATATCGACGATTTGCAAGTGGCTTGCCGCGCTTCAAATCTACCCACCTGCGAAAGACCAACTACGCATAGCGATAATTAATCTCACACAATGGGCTGAGAAAAATGGTTTCTGTTTTTCAACACATAAAACTGTACAGTTCTCTTTTCACAGAAGCGAGGGTTACACTGCACTCCAGTTCTCACATTGTATGGTACAACGCCGTTCAAGGAAGACTACAAATTTTTAGGCGTAATGTTTGACACAAAACCGAATTTCCTTGCTCACATTAACGCAACTAAAATAAAAGCAAATAAAGCACTAAATATCCTCAAGGTTTTATCGCACAAGCACTGGGGATCTGACTGAACATGTCTATTACGTGTCTACCGGCCTCTTGTGCGTAGCATCCTCGACTACGGTAGTGTAGTATATGGTGCAGCTAGGCAGTCCTGCATTAAGCGACTTGATCCAGTTCACAATCTTGGCCTACGACTGGCGAGCGGTGCCTGTAGAACATCACCTGTCGAAAGTTTATACGTTGACTGCAATGAGCCATCCTTACAACACCGCAGAGCACTATTTACACTTTCCTACATACTGAGAATTTGGTCATCACCACAACATATGTGCTACATATGTGCATCGTAACACAGTGCAAATCACGGATACACTATACAAACAAACCCACTGACCTTAAGACACAAAGAATACTGTAAGACTTATGAAGTCCCTCATGAGGTCCTGCAGGTTGCTGAAAGGCCACCAAGATTGCCCCCATCATACAACTTTTCACGGCTATGTGACTGGACACTAACATATATAAAGAAAAAAGACATTCCACAAGAACACATAATACAAGAGTGCCGAGCTATTCAAGAAAAATATAAAGATTACACGGAATTTCACACTGACGGCTCCAAAACACAAGAATACGTAGGTGTCGGAATAATAACGAAAAATTGGCAAAATGGCATTCGGATAAGTAATTTTTCTTCAATATTTACCGCCGAAGTTTTTGCGATATGGACGGCAGTAAAAAAAATTACCAGCGACAAGCAGATGAATGCTATCATATATGCCGATTCGTTCAGCGCACTCAGAGCTCTAAACCTTAACTATGCGTCTGAACCCATACTTGGCGATATCCTAAACATGTTGGTCTATAATAAATACGGAAGAACCTTACGATTCTGCTGGGTCCCAAGCCATGTTGGGATACCAGGGAATGAAGCAGCAGATAGATGCGCGTTCATGGCAGCGCCCAAAAGTATAACACAAACAACACTTCCATACCAAGACAGTATCCGAGCGATTCATAAGGCCCTGACATCAAAGTGGCAACTTAAATGGGACTCTTGCATAAATAACATGTTACACACAATAAAACCCCTGCTTGGTGAGTGGAAGTCGTGCAGTCACCAGCAACGCTTCTATGAGGTGATCCTATGTCGACTTCGAATAGGGCATACACACCTGACACACAATCTTATACTTCAAAACGAAAACCCGCCAACTTGCGAGAAATGCCTTGAGCCAATCACAGTAATGCACATTATTATGGCATGTCCCAACACTGAAACACAGAGACGGAAGCTTTACACAATCTCTACAACTTACAAATACCTTTACACCCCGCCTTAATACTCGGAGATAAACTGCAAGTGCCCTTCACTGGCTTGTTGAGCTCTTTAGAAGAAACCAGTTTTTTGCACACACTATAACTAACGCATCTTTCGAGGTTTTAACTTTTCATTTCTTAATATCTTGTGGCTGGCGCAGCATGGCCTTACTTGGTTTTGCGCCATTAAACCCAAATTAACTAACTTCACTTACAAACAGGCGGGTACAATAGCAGAGCAGCAGCTTCCAGGTTTATTTTATGCAGACGACATTGTGTTGCTAACTAATAAGCAAAGTGATATGCAACGCCTGGCTAATATCTGTGGACAGGAAGGTGATAACTTAGGTCTGAAATTTCGCGTTTAAAATCAGGTGTTATGGCATTCAATGAACGCAGTGAACAGTCAGTTTCTAAAAAGGGCCTGGAAGTACATCTGGTAAAAGAATATAAATACTTTGGTATAAGGACAAACGAAGGCAACAGATATATGGAAGCACGGGAAAAACAATAACAGCAAGAGGGAAGAGAAATGCGGTCATAACCAAACTCATGCGCTATGTGGATGGAATAGGTACGATGAGCCACGGGGTTCGTGGAAAGGTATAATGGTTTCAGGACGTACATTTGCAGATGCGGTTCTTTGCTTTAAATCAGGGGTACAATCAGGACTCAATGGCAACCTAAGGTGAGTGGGACGCCTCGCATTGGGCGCTCTCGGGAAAACTACAAATGAAGCTGTACAGGGTGATATGGGCTGGACAAGTTTCGAAGTGAGGGAAGGTCAGAGTAAAATTGATTATTGAAAACGACTGAGGAATATGGAAGAAACTAAATGGGCTGGGAAAGTGTTCAGATATTTGTACAGGAACCAGCAAGCGTGCGACCGGTATGAAAAGCAACATGGCAAGAAAGAACATCAAACGCAAAGCCAGAGACGCTGAGACAATTTCATGGATGGCGGCAATGAGAAATAAACCTGCTGTGAGCAACCGCTTGAAAGGAAAAAAAACGAAATCAGGAAAGAAACAATTTATGATAACTCAAAGCAAGCTCTTCATTTTTGGAATTGTGATCAGGATGCCTTAGAACATGCACTAATAAAGCGAGATACAACCAGGAAGAAGAAGCATGTGTTTGCTGCGGTAAAGCTAGAGAAATGATGGAGCATGTTTTATTAGAATGTGAAGATATCTGGCCAGTCGTTCATTCAGGCACCCATGGCTTTCTTGAAGCTCTTGGGTTCAGCGAGAGTATGGGGAAAGCAAACATGTCCGCAGTATAGATTAGTGAGAGGCGATTGGAATATTGATAGAAGAAAAGTAGGGAATCAAACGACATTCAACGCAGGCGTAGGAAAGCAAAGTTCCCAATAGGGGTTCACAAAGTTTGGTGAGGAGAATACATCTAGGTATTTTTTTTAGTATAGCTACGACATTACACAATACACCTAATAACGAGAGCTTGGTGGCGAAACCCACCACTCCATTCTAAAGGGGGCGCTCATAGCATCCATCCATCCATCCATCCATCCATCCATCCATCCATCCATCCATCCATCCATCCATCTATGAAAAGGGCCAAACGAGTTTCTCCGCTTTGCTCTATGCGACGCTCGTTCCATGCATATACGCGCTATAAATGAACTACCTCCCGACGCGGCGTGCAAGATAGCGACAGCACTAGCAGTAGCAGCAGCAGTGGAAAAGTCGAAGGAAGAGGAAAAGAAAGCTTCACTTTAAAAGAGTACTTTGCTTTAGAAGATTCATTTGAAAAAGCAAAACACCGCTGACAAGCTGAACCGCTCATGTATGCTTCAAAAATATTGCCTGTCTGGCAAGGTCAGGAAAATCGCGCGACGGGGCCCCGCGCGTTCTGCCCTCGTCAACTTGCGCTGATACCCTCACCTTCCAAAGTTCGCCTGACCCCCATCAGCTGTGCGCCGGCATCCGACTGCGGCCTTTGACGGCAGATAGGCGTCAAGTGTCCAGCGCGAGTTGAAGCTGAAGGTCAGCGGGACATGTATAACCGCAGCGGATTCCGCTCATTTATCGCCGTTTCGACTGCCGAGCGTTGGCCGTGCCACGCTCCGTCTCGACGTCGGCTTTCTTATCACATCGAGCCCCCACGGGATCGCCATATCCAGCTTTTCTAGACACGTACCAACTAACGCCCCCAAGTGGCCCCGGCACGACGCTAGCGCGTTTTCAATGGAACGAACGGGCTGTTCGCGAATAACAAAAGCTGCAGGTCGATTATTAAAAAGCCACATGGCAGACATGTCCTGGAAGACATTCCACAAGAGCCAAATGCAGTGATCACGCTGTGGCAAGCAAGAATTTGTTCCGAGATCGGTTAAAGATTCAGCAATTGAAGCCTATGAAAACGACAAAAATTTCTGCTAGATTTTCAAGACAGAAACGATATAGCTGCGAAAAAACTGCGGCTATCATAATACCCGCTACAGCATGTCTAGTCCGGAGACTCAGCTTTCGATTAATACCTATCTCGACTCTCTATACATGGCATAACACTGTTCCCAAAAGCAACCCGCCATGGTTGCTCAGTGGCTATAGTGTTGGGCTGCTGAGCACGAGGTCGCGGCATTGAATCCCGGCCACGGCGGCCGCATTTTGATGGGGCCGAAATGTGAGCACACCCGTGTACTTAGATTTACGTGCACGTTAAAGAACCCCAGGTAGACTAAATTTCTGGAGTCATCCATCATGGCGTGCCCCATAATCAGAAAGTGGTTTTGGCACGTGAAACCCCGTGATTTAAATTTTTTCCCAAAAGCAATTTTTGAAATACCGTCACGCAAGTTCACGTGGTATCTATAAAAACCCGAGCGTATCACTTGCGGAGGCCTTGGAAGCCACGGCCGAGTCGTTTAGTCACTCGCACCTATCGTCCCGTGTCGTGCTGGCAACGGTTCAATACCCTGCTGCGTGAGGCTTTTTTACCGACACGTAGGTGGCCAAAACACAAAACTGAAGATTTGGTTGCAGTATTGGTTTTTACAGTGGTGCTCTTCAAATATTATATTTTCAATGTTTACTTCTTAAAACATATCAATTCGTTGCTTATTTGTTAATTGCTTTTAGTCACAGATTTTATTCCTTGACAACATAAGAACAAACATGCGCATCCCTTTGTGCTACATAAAAAGAAAGCTATCGTGCCTTGTAGCATGGACATAATCAGGAATTCTGGACAAAGCACCTTCACCATCCTGTGGAAATTCACGCCAAGGCACATGCGTAACTGAATGGGCAAGACTTTAAAAAAAAGTTATTTCTGTATAGTAGCCGAGTATCAACAAGTTGCAACTGTCTGCGCCAAGAAGGTAGTACCTTGTAACATACATATTTATAGCACTTAGTCGGAACATTGGTGGTGCGTTAAAGCAGCGTTTTGGTCGGCGATGGGCGGTTATGTCACACGACAGGAGCAAATGGTTTTGCACCTCCTCAGCAGAGCGCATATTGACTTGAGGAGGTGCCAAATTTAAGCCATAAAGCGATATATTACAGCTGGAGTTTGAACGGTAATTGCAGAGCGATTGTCATTTAGTCTGTTTGCCCACGCATGTTTTGCAAGGCAGCAGAGAAGGAGACGGAGTGTATATGGGTGTGCTCGCCTTGAGCTTGCGTGCGTGTGTACTCCCATTTGCGTGTGCGCGCCTGTTTGTGTCTCAGTATTTGAATATGCGTAAGCACGAGTGCGTGTATGTGCGTGCGACCATGCGTGTGTTTGTTTGTGCGTGCAGGGACCGTATTCTGAAACGATCGCCTTCCGCGATAATTTCGCCGCCGCGATAGTCACCTTCCATAAATCAAGCGACTGCTTACCCGCGACGTCAGCGTGCACTACCAACACTGAGGGATCGCACTGTGCGAGTGCAAAGCGGCTCGGGTTTGTTGTTTTCGAGTGTAGTGGCCGCAGTAAGGGTTCTGCGCACTGACTACGGTTGGTTACGGCTGCTTTATGTAAACAAAAAAATAAGAAAATGCGAAATGCTTTATTTTAAATGAATCAACAGATATCGCCGTGAAACAGCGCGTGTAAGACGCCACTAAAAAGACTACTATAAACTACCACCTATCTTATCTCTAGTACACTCCACTACCAACCGAACGCCAAAAGGCGCCAAAGGACGAGTTAATTTATTCAATATATGTCGAGAGCACCCATCACACCATGAGGTTAAAATGACGTAGGCCGGAACTACTAGATGGTGCTGTTTATTTTCCGGTTTTGCTAAATGAGCCAAGCAGGACGCGCCGTTGGCGGAGGCGTGGCCAAGGCGATAGTTTCGCGGAAAGCGAACGTTTCAGAATACGGGCCCAGTTCCGTGTGCGTGCGTGCGTACATTTTTGTGTGTTTGTGCAGGTGTGGGCGCGTGTAAACATGAATGCGGACGAACATGTAACATCTCTCTGTGTTTGCGTTTGTGCGAGCGAGCACGAGAGCTAGCGAGCACTTCCCCGCTTAGATCTACTCATGGGTATGAATGCTATATAGAGTTTATTTAAACCCATATTTAAATCTACGAGACAAGAATGAATGACATTGCATTTATATCATTATCACTTTCTGAAAGCGAAATCAACGCAAAAGAAACTCAGTTCCCTTCCACTCTGGGAAGAAATATGACCAGCGAAGCTGTGTATGTGGGCCCCTTAGTGGCGAACTGCATCTCCCCCGTGGGTCGGCCCGGCATTGCACTAACTTCGGGAAGTTGTTCTACGCGCGGACACGGCAGTGGGGAAAGTAATCCTTAACAGCTTTGCCGTAAAAAAAAAAAAAAAGAAACGAAAGCCCTCAGCCTCAATGCCCCAGATTTCGTCCCGGTGGCACTGTCACCATCGGCACGGCTCCGTGAGCAGCTACCAAGCTGTTCATTTTCGTAACTTCCTTCCCTCGGCGCCAGCGTATTGTCTTGATGCCAGAGCTGCGCTAAATCTGCACCATCAATGAGTCATGCATCGTTTCTGCGACCAAGCAAGCTTTCGGCGGCACACGTTCGCTGCTATATCGACATTAAAACTTCAGACTGCTTGCCTTCGAAAAAACAGCGTCAATAAATATCGAAAGCGCACTGGCCACAAGGAACATGCTCACGGGGCCATACTATTCATGACATCACAAAAGGCTAGGTGCGGTCAGATTGACTTTACAGGCTTGCAAGGATGGACTGACGGGCTAGTTGGTTCATTATCACAGAAAGAACAATGCTTCAAGTTGTCACCGCAGTGTGTTACCGTTCAAGTTGTGTTCAAGTTGTTACCGCAGTCCACAGGACGTGGACGGACGTAGTGCTACGTCCGTCCACGTCCTGTCCTTCACTTAATATCGTCAGTGTAAAACTCATCATCATCATCATCATCATCATCATCATCATCAGCCTGGTTACGCCCACTGCAGGGCAAATGCCTCTCCCATACTTCTCCAACAACCCCGGTCATGTACTAATTGTGGCCATGCCGTCCCTGCAAACTTCTTAATCTCATCCGCCCACCTAACCCTCTGCCGCCCCCTGCTACGCTTCCCTTCCCTTGGGATCCAGTCCGAAACCTTAATGACCATCGGTTATCTTCCCTCCTCATTACGTGTCCTGCCCATGCCCATTTCTTTTTCTTGATTTCAACTAAGATGTCATTAACTCGCATTTGTTCCCTCACCCAATCTGCTCTTTTCTTATCCCTTAACGTTACACCTATCATTCTTCTTTCCATAGCTCGTTGCGTCGTCCTCAATTTGAGTAGAACCCTTTTCGTAAGCCTCCAGGTTTCTGCCCCGTAGGTGAGTACTGGTAAGACACAGCTATTATATACTTTTCTCTTGGCAACCTGCTGTTCATGATCTAAGAATGCCTGCCAAACGCACCCCAGCCCATTCTTATTCTTCTGATTATTTCCGTCTCATGATCCGGATCCGCCGTCACTACCTGCCCTAAGTAGATGTATTCCCTTACGACTTCCAGTGCCTCGCTGCCTATTGTAAATTGCTGTTCTCTTCCGAGGCTGTTAAACATTACTTTAGTTTTCTGCAGATTAATTTTTAGACCAACTCTTCTGCTTTGCCTCTCCAGGTCAGTGAGCATGCATTGCAATTGGTCCCCTGAGTTACTAAGCAAGGCAATATCATCAGCGAATCCCAAGTTACTAAGGTATTCTCCATTAACATTTATCCCCAATTCTTCCCAATCCAGGTCTCTGAATACCTCCTGTAAACACGCTGTGAATAGCATTGGAGAAATCGTATCTCCCTGCCTGACGCCTTTCTTTATTGGGATTTTGTTGCTTGCTTTATGGAGGACTACGGTGGCTGTGGAGCCGCTATAGATATCTTTCAGTATTTTTACATACGGCTCGTCTACACCCTGATTCCGTAATGACCAGGCAGGATTCCGTAAAGGCTACTCAACCATAGACCATATTCACACTATCAATCAGGTGATAGAGAAATGTGCGGAATATAACCAACCCTTATATATAGCTTTCATTGATTACGAGAAAGCGTTTGATTCTGTGGAAACCTCAGCAGTGTAAAACTAAGCGCAATATAACCGTGATCTTTAACGAGCACGCAAATCTGTATAGACGGGTGTTTTCGCATTTCGCCTCCATCGAAATGCTGCCGCCGTGACCAGGATTCGATCCCGCGACCTCGTGCTCAGCAGCCCAACACCATTGCCACTGGCGTATATTCTCGATCACATTTAAGCACCCGAGTTTGCGTTGCAATCTACGAGCATTCCAATGAAATGAACCGATGCCTTGATCCGTAGATTAGATTCAGAGGAAGCACTACTTTGCGCGCAGCCGTCATGATTTGAGCGCTATTTTTTTCAACGCAAGCTCGCCTTATAATGACTTAGATTCGTGATTCACTTTTTGGAACTGCTGTGTTCTTCAGATCACTACAACGTGACTGTAAAGACGTGCTACACTTTTACTGAGTAAATACTGGGAAGTTGACTGGGGCTTTTGTTGCGTGCGCGTACATTTAACGCTATAATTTATTGTTCATAACTTCCTTTTTAATTTAGGAGGTTTTAAAGTACAGCAACTTTATATTAGCAGGAGGTCTTAAGAAGAAAGAAAATTGAAATGCTTATTAGTCAGCTTACATCTATGGCAAGGCTGTAAATTTCAATAAAGAATATCCTTATGATAATTAAAAGCCTATCCGCTTGACAACGTTTCATCTGAGTTCCCCTTTGCAAGCTGATACCGACTTGCAGGTGGTGCATATCGGCGGCCCTTGACATATGTCCAACCGTCAAACAAAGAGTTGTTCCGAATGTTTCATTTCAGGAAGGTGTGTTACCCTCCTGCCTTTTATTCCCGTTCGAAAACAGGCGTAAGACGAAAGTGCTGCATTAAGAGCGTCGTCAGTCCAAACCAACGAGCTACCGTAACTCACATCACCTATATTGCTGTCACTTAGGCTTAGAAAAGAAATGTATATTTTATATCGACGCATATCGAATCCGAAGAGAGCTGTCCGTGACCAGCACAGCTAGGTGACTTTGATATCGTACTTCGCCCTAGCGGCTAATAGTAGCTCACGGAGTAAAGCGCTGAGCGTGGAAATGGCACAGAAGGTGCTCTATATATGTATACTGTCTCGGCGCCCACCGAAAATTGCACGCCGCTCTGCTGGCCATTCCTAGAAAATTGCATACGCGAGGCCCAACTAGTTTGCAACACAGCAACATAGTTTTGCAATGGGAGAGTCCAGGTGAGAGACAGGGTGGTTATGAAGCTGAAGACACGATATTTTCTGCAGAAATTTAGGAATTAATGAATGCCTTCATTTATATAAAGAAAGGAGGAGCAAATATCGCTGGAAGCACGCCTCACCACATGGGGAAAGAAGCAGAGGACAAAGACAGGAAAAGCTGGAGTCCGGGTGGCAGGCGATGTCGCAGTTTAGGGTCGAGAGAAGATGAGCCAGAGTTGGTGAAAGCAGTTGAATTCCAATGTAGATATGTGATGTGGCGAGGAAATGATTGGAGTCACCACCCAGCATTCGTCCTTTGCGGTAGTATAGGCACCCGGCGTTCTTCGTATTAAACGTGTCTTGGCAATCAGTTATTCATCGGCCTTACCTCGCCGCGTATTCCTCAGTGGCAGGCTCTGTGGATAACCAATGCGCTGTCGCGCGACAAATTACGACCATGCCATCACGCTTGCGGTTACGGTTGCCATACTCGTGACTGTTGCTATTGCGGGAATATGATAAACATGGGTTTACTGCACAAGTTAGAGAACAGAGAGTTTAGAACAGCGGTTCTCGACTTACACACGCTCAACGCTAGAACCTTTGCAGCATGTTACGGTGCGCGTCCCTTCAAGGCAGAGACGCGAACGGAAACTTAAGAACGTGTTAATGGACAGGGTGCCGTCTTGGGCCTCGTGCCGAACATATCCAAGCCAACAATCTATTAGCAACCGTGGTATAGTTTCTACGCAAGGAGGTTATATACTTAAACTTCTAGGGTGCCAGACCGAGCCGCCGCCTATGGGAGCGCGTGAAGCCGGCGGCGGCCATATTGATAGAGGAAAAAGAGCGCGACTATACAGTACGTAGCCTCGGTTTACGCACGGCGCTTCCTGCGCTTGCGGTTCCGCGATGAAAAATAAAATTAAACCCCTTTAAGAAGTATATCAGTCCACCATTGTGTGTCGCTGTTGTCGAAAACGAATGTGTCATGGTGACGGGCGCTTTGTGTGTGTAGTAAGTTGCGAAAACTGAAAACCAGTCGTATTTTGTTTTCATCAATCAGTAACCTGCGTCGTGCATCCTGCACGGCAGTGTGATTCCCTTTTCTGGGTACGTGGTGCCGGCCCGTATTGACAACGACATGACCTCGAAATATGGTGTCCTTATGCCATTTCTTAAAAAAAAAGCACTATTTGTGTAAATGATCGTTCAAATTAGTCGCGGATATGAAGCTGTTGCTGCTTTTAAAGTTAGGAATGAGCGTTTTTGGATTAAACCTATCAAACAAGAAAAATATACATTGGTAGAGGAGGCGGTAGCGTAATGGTTAGCGTGCACAGCTCCCAAATACAGAATGCTGCAAATACATGGGCTCTAATCCCTGTGCCTTGTTTGTGAAGACAGCCTTCTGTGCTCTCTGGTGACGGCGACGCTCGGAATGAGGCTGCCTGACGACAACGGCCGCCGTCAGCGTAACCGAATAAGCGGGCGTGCAAGCTCACACCTAAAGCCGAAAGTATATTCCGAGGAAATACAGCATGCTCCTGTCGACAAAAAAAAAAAGTGATGAATAATGAGCGGTGTGGTTGAGCGAGGCTGTAGACCGATATGTCAACAAAGACAGGGCCACGTTCCTATCCCGCTGATCTGCGGAAATGTACATGAACAGCATGTCAACTAGCGTGTAAACGATACTTTGTTAAGGTCGTTACTTTATTTATATTAAGGTCGATACTTTATTAAGGTCATTACTCGCACGAGCGAGTAATGTAATAGATGACACTGGGGAGAAAGCGGTGAGCGAAGACCGCGAAAAGTACTTGAGGATAGCCATATTGAACGTCAACGCACTTACCCTTATCCTAACATGCAAGCCCTGAGGAGAGGTAGATAGAATGGTGCAGAGCGGGCAGAGAGAAGAGGAGGAGAATGGGTATAACCGGGGTAATCGCGAAACGAGTGACTCACAGCCTTGCCATTCTTCGCTCGCAGTTCTCATACAGCGGGTAGATACACGGCAGGAAAAAGGCGGCGTGAGAAGATAACGAAACGCTACTACTACAGACACGACAGCGGTTGCGGGCAAACTAAACTCACGGTACTGCACGTACCTGCTATTCCTCAAAAATAAACACCATGCAAATTTGTCATGTGGACAACTGACGTAGGGCGTGCAGACGCAAAGCAGCAATTAATCACCGTAGGGTAAGGCGACACTACTGAAGCGGTCGCACGTCAAATCAACACTTCTGTGCCCGTCGCGGTAGCTTGACGACTATTGCATGGCGCGAGGTCACCGGTTCGATTCCTGCCGCGGGAGCCGGACTTCGATGGGAACGAAAGACAAAAACGGTCGTGCACTTTGATTTAGGAGCACACTATGGAACACCAGGGTATCAAAGTTAAACCGGAGTACGCCACTACGGCGTGCCTCATAATCCGATAGTGTTTTGGCACGTAGAGTACCATAATTCTGCCAACACGTCTGTCGTCATGCGATGTGCCATGTGAAGAAATGACAATGTTCAACCCTCTCGTAAGTAACAAACAATAGCGCACAACAACTCCTCAAGCAAACACCGCTCTCTGTATGTTGTGTACTACGCAGACAAACATCGCACGGTAACATTTGGGGCCATAAACTCACTGCTCTCGTATTGCACTACATATATACGCTGAAGAAATCATACATTCGCCGTCGGCATTACCGCTAATTAACGTCAATCAAAACACACGACACAGAAAGCTTCGCTTACATCAATTCGCGCAGTGCGTGGGATCCGCATAATTGTTTAGACTGTGAATGTATATCCTTAAGAATGGTGCTCATTATTGCAATATTTTTATTCGCAGTGAGCAGAAGCGGCTCTCGTGTCCACGGTAGAATTTATTTGAACGGCTTTAATCACATGCTTCAATCACTGCATGGCCATTACATAATTGCCAACTTCCGTGGGATCGTGGTCGTCAAAACGGGATTCAAGTGACAGGGAAATCAGGACGTTGATGAAGGGCAGTAAGGCAGAAACATGCACAAGACCTCAGGAAAATAAAATGACTTCTCTAGCAGCGTGGTCAGGCGGCCGTGCTATGGTTTCAGCGGCCATTAAAAATCCCCCAAAATATGAACAGAGGCCGACAAAAATACGGGCATTTTGTGACAGGTGAAACAGTTGGAACTCTAAGGACAGCACTAGCTTTAATATAAAAGATCACCTCAAAATAAAAAAAAAAACTTAACGGTGACAGGGCGGCGAAATTTCGGGACGAATAAATTGGCTGTTGACGCAGTTCATCTGAAACCCGATGGTGCGAAATAAGGCGAGAATGTCGGCAAGTGTTGAAGAGAGGTCAAGTAGGTCCTGGTGGCCGAGGCCAGCGCCCGGCAGCTGTCAGGCAGCTGCACATATAAGCGAGATGCCTGGTCGTCAGCCGTTACAGTGTGATTCGGGTCTCAAATTTTGGACGCGGACTCCATCACATTAAATACAATGCACTCTACGGTGTCATTCTTCCACGGCTCATACCGATTCTCGCGCAATGAGGATGGGAACAAATTCTTTCACGTGCCGACTGTCACCTTCCTCGAACTGCCAAAATTTCTTACCCGCTGTAGTTGCTTAGTGGCTATGGTGTTTGGCTGCTGACCACGGAGGTCGCGGGATCGAATCCCAGCCACGGCAGCCGTATTTCGGTAGGTGTGAAATGCAAAAACGCCCGTTTACGTAGGTTCAGATGCACATAATTGAACATGAGGTGGTCCGACTTATTCCGGAATTCCCCACTACGGATCATGGAATTCCCCCAGATCGTGGTTTTGGCACGTAAAATCCCATAATTTATTATTTAGCATTCCTTATGGATGTCCGTGGCAGTCACACAACTCTTGAATGTAAGTAAGGACAATCATTATTTGTATATACAAGCCGCCAACAATCACAACAATTGTGTATTTTTTTCCGCTCCCTTCTGTAACGGCTTCGGGCGTTGAAGGTAATGAAATAAATAAAAGTGTCAGGCGTAGTGCGCGAGGTCTTTGAGTATGTGGCTAGCCTTTATGGCGCTCGTAATCGTCTAGTCTACATTCGGATATAGTATAAAGGTGGAACGGCAACACGGTAGACAATATGAAGAACCGACAAATAGCGCATATATTACTGCGCAATAACTTTAAATAGCGATCTTCCTTCACGCACGTGGATAACCGTAACAGGAGACTACTTTGGGAATTGAAAGTACTATATGTGTCATAGCCAAAAGTGTACCTGGTCCGTTGGCCAGTAAATGTGACGCAATATTGCGAGCAGCTTCGGCCATATCATGCTAACGGACGACGACACAGAGACAGTTTGCACAATTATTGTGTCGTGCCTTCTGCCTCACGATTTAAAATCAACATATCTATGTATATATCTTAATATATGATCTATGTATAGATCTTAATATATCTCGCTCGCACACGTCGCGCTACGACTGATGTGTCCCCGTTCCAAAAATACAGCTGCCCGGGTGCCCTCGCTGACAAGGCGTTTTCACGGCATTTATGGACGCAAAACAAACAATCTCGCCAACGAACGCAACGCTAAACATATCGATCATTATTGCGGTATCATTATGCTTGCCTGCGCATGCGATGAAAGTGAATGCCCACCTGTGAGAATCTCGATTCCAAGTGCAATATATGTGTCGGAGGAAAACGCTTATGAAGCATTTCTGGCTCGCAACTATGCATACTGCCGTCTTTATACCGCCATAATTACGATGTAATGAAAAGACTAGCCCCACCATTAAAGTTTAAAAATAATGGATGGTATTCTCTCTACATAAAAAGTAAAACAGCAAATATCCTAGCAAGCTTAGGGATGTTGAATGCGTGTTGCGTTGATTATGTTTAAATGACCCAAAAGCCTCTTGGAATGCAGAGTGAAAGATAAAGCGGTTTTCCAAATTGGTCATTTTTGGGCCAACTATAGCTGTTAAAGTATGACTGGTCGAGCAGTCGTGCTGAACACTCTTCAATCCAATGGAACGCAGCTCCTAACGCTCGTTTACTAAAAGTGAAAATATCGCGGAATGTGATCAGTCAGGAATTGTCAGCAAGCCCTCCGAGAAACAGTGCGAGGGTATTGTGCGAGACTGCACTAGTGGTGACATCACTGCAGGGACTTCGGAGGGCGCAGCTGGAAATGGCGTACACGTTGAAGGCAGAGCTTCACGCATCGCACAAATCCATTATTTAGGAGCAACGAAAGCGGTAAGATCGCGGCATCCGTTATGAAAGCCTGCTGCTGGTGCATCAAATAAATTTAGAGCCAGCGTAATGCCGTAAGCTTGCTGGTTTATACAGATAGTTACATTAGGGCAGAAGTTGCATGTGTGGAATTGAAGCCGGTCAGTGCTTAAAAGGACTGACAACTGGCCATCATGTGATGTGAGACGTTCACAAAAATGAAATGACCATGAGTTATTGTGATAGCATCCAGCACGCTGTTCGCCATTTAAGTAGGAATTATAATTTTAAATTGGCAAAGAAAGTCTCAAAAACTAGAAAGTTGCGTGGCCTGGCGGTGAAATCTTGGTGCTCTTGATGCAGTGTACATTACTATAAGTGAGTCTGCGGTTATTAAGTACAGCCTATTTACTGCTTAACATTGAAGTTCATATTTTATTAAACTCTTTCATTTGATTATTTTTTATGACGAAGTAAAGAAACCCACGCTAACGAGCGGCACATGCGTCCCGCAATGCATGGGGGCGCACGTGCTGCTGTACGCGCGCGAGTTTTGGAGTTAGTAGCCAGGATTTTGTGGTCTCCCTGTGAGATACAAAATGCCATTGACTAGTTTTATCGTAAATGGGTGCCAGCATTGGAATGTTCGCACACGTAAGGCTACGGCAACACGTTGAAGTGAATATCACCTGTAAAAGCATAGTTTCCCTTTCGAAAACTTCACTAGAAATTGCAAAAAAAAGAACTCGCAACTGCTTATTGAACAGGGCAGTTGGACAGGAGACCACAAACACACGTAGTTATTATTGTAGAAATAACACTCCGGAAAATAGCTCCTGGAAAGAGAAGAAGAAGCCACGGAGTGCAGATTCACGTCGCCTCAGCTCCGCATTTTCTTATGATTCTCGGCGGAAAATCATATTTTGTGGAGATATCTATTGACATTCAAAAGAACTAGTGCCAAGGACCCCAAGGATATCATTTTCCACAAGGTGGGCCCGTTTTTCGGCTGTCAATTGTTCTTTCCTCCCACCACGCGTGGCGGCAGATCTACCCCTAACGCGAAACCCCTCGACGCCTCGAACGTGCAAGCATGAAATATTAGATAGTTATAGCTCAGCCACAGCGTATGTTGTACCGCGCATGCGCACTGGCGTCTACACTGGGCCCGCTGGCTCGCTGAGCCGTAAATCCCTATTGCTGATTCTCTTATCTGCAGCCGGCATCAAAAATTTACCGGAAGCGGATTCCACGAGGAAGCCAAACTACAGCCCAGTTTTTACTAGCAGGCAATAACATAGTACAGCCTGATATTGGTTGTCAAGACTAGCACTTACCATACAACAAATCTGAATTCCAGTCTGCGAAATATTCAATTTTTATTCTCAGATCTAGCTCCCGGTAAACTTTTGACATCGTGTATAAAAAAACATGGTTTACCTGAGATAGTGTAACCCACATCAACTATAGCTGACAAGTTTGAGCACTGCTCTTCACCTTTAGTGGAAAGGATCCCGCAGGCATTTCTTGTTGTTCGGGCATCAGCAATAGAGGATCTCCGGACGTACTGCGTAGCGTATTTCTTTTCTCCAAACATTTGTTGCCGTTGGTGACCGTGTCAGCGCAGTGCTCTTTCTACCCAGTCATTATTACGCTATAAGTGACCGCTGTAGAGTTCAGTATTAAATTCTGCGCACGATATGCCTCACGCGCTTTTTAAGTGGCAACACTAGTGAACATTCTTTCATAGTCATGTGTCCTGCTGGAGCAGAGCTAAAGCCCTTCATCAGCTTACGCTTTTTTTAGGTAGCGTCATCCTTCGAGTAGCCGCCAACGCCTATTTCGGTTTCTATCGCTTCCGGCGGCAAGTTTGTGCGCTGCTTCCTTCTTCGCCCTCCATGATGTTTCCGCGCTCACCGAGAACACGGACGCTGAAGTAATCCATACGCATCCGTGTTTCCCGAGCGTCAGTACATTCGTAGGCTATCGCTGAGCCCCAAAGGGGCAAATAAAGTCATCCCTCAATGCGTATGCAATGCCGCGCACATACCGCTCACCGTCTTCCTTATGCATGCAATGTTTATTCATTATCTACACGTCGCGTGAAGTTTCCTCACACAATGCACACCTTTAGCGCCATCAGAGCATGACTGGAGCCGCAGTTGAACCGGGACGCTCCGATTTTTTTCATTCCCGGAGTAAAAATGAAAACAAAAACGTTCTTTCGGTGTCTGGCCACATTTCCTGGAGTTTTTCATCCATGCGATGCATGCACTTTTGGCTAACTATATGCTACTTCATTTGCAAAGACTCCATCTTTCCGTCATTGTAGAAGTAGCAGCGCCCTCAATACGGTTTTCAACATATCGCATCAGCAAGCAGACACACTGTAACAAGTGCTGCGAGTTTTACACACTGGGAAAAGTAATAATAATAACGACCTCCTTAAACTAAATTCACTAAGACAACCCGATGCTTGAAAAGTCAGGCGGCGCAGTGCCACGTTGCTGCAAAGGGTTGCCTAGTCTACCACTGCTCTTTCTCTTTTTTGAGCACTTGGTTTTCTCAGCAGTTCAAGCTAATGAACGAAATAAGAATGGACGTAGAGCCGTGAACACCTAGGTCGCAATTTTCTAGAGCGATGCCTTCCGTTTCTTTGTCACCCTATCATCTACCCTTCACGGCGGGCTGATCTCATTGAAAACGCGGTCGCAGCATCACTCTGACCACATACGAAGCGTGAAATACTCAAAAAAGAATAGAATCGGGAGAATTCGCCAGTTGCTAGCGAGTGTCACGTGGCCTGATACTGATGGGAAGATAAGCATCGTGGATCGCGCCGCGCTGCTAACTCCGATACTGCGCACTTATTTTACGTGTTGCGCTTGTCAGTTAATTTCAGCGTTCATGGTGTGCTATTTGAGGCACCAACATTGTAAGTCTGCACTTTGTCTATGGTTCTCCAGTTATGTTGCTGCTAAGCATTTACGCAGTTGACATTGTGTTTGTTTGCACGTAAAGTGTGCTGAACGTGTGTGCTGAACGTGCATAGTGTGACACGGACTGCAAAGAACACGTGCGCGTCCAGTGCCTGTGTGCAACAACCGAATAATGTGCGCGTTCGCGATTCACTACGTGGATGCTGCGTATTCGTGCACCAATGTGCGCGCATTTCTTACGTTTTGTGTGTAACTATATACGTTTCCTCAAGAAGTCTCTGACGTAATTGTAGAACCTAGAACCGCACTGCGTAGTCTCAATCTCTCGCAGCATGGCGTCATGCACCCCGTTATCAAACGTCTTCTTGAGGTCGATGGCGAGAATCGCCTTGAATGGAGGTGCACTTTGTTGATGCCCTCGTGCGACTGCAGCCGAGGGTCATGGGTGGAGATGTGTTTCCAGTAAACCATTATAGAATGGGGTAGGTAGCTGTTCCTGCCTAGATGAGTGCGAATCGGATTCAGAGCTATACGTTGCATGAGTTTTCCAACGCACGATGTCAGGAAAATGGGCCGAAGGTAGGTGATGGTTTGGGGTTTGCCAGGCTTTGGTATGAAGATAGCGGTTGCCGTTTTCCATTGTGGTGGCACTTGACCCGTGTACCGTACCCTGTTCATTTCTTGCAAGAAGAAATTGAAGTCTCTGTCTGGGAGATTCCAGAGTTGGACTATATTTATTTGATCTAGACATGGGGTTTGTTGGCCTTGGTTTCTGCGATACCTTGTTTGAACTCAGCGAGGGTCTGTGATAGCAGGGTCGTCTGGTTCTGGTCCTGTGTAAAGCCACGTATCGTGGATGAGATGCTGTAGCTATCTGGGTGTCTCTGAGTTTTGTGAAAAGTTACTTTCGAGAGTCGTAGCTGTCGAGGAGCTTCCTCAGCTTGTTGTTCGTTTCTGTGTTTGTCTGTCCAGGTTAGATTAGAGCCCTCGATCATGAGGCGCCATGAAGTAGCCAGGTAAAAGGTGTCGTTAAGGTTGTCACATGTGTCATGCCAGGTTACACGCATGAGATGCTTAGAATAGGCTATTATCTCCTCGTTGAGTAGATTTATGCATTGTCGGAGCTTACGGTTGAGTTTATTACATTTCCTCCCTTTACGGAGGTCATGGCGAGCCTCCCAGAGATGCAGGAGCTAGGTGTGCGTATGTATGGGGGGGGGCGGTGTTCCGTTTTGTGTATCTCCCTTGTGTGTGCCTTGGCCCGCTGTTTCACGGAGTCGTGCCAAGCGTGGCGAGTGAAGCTTTTCCCACTTAGTACGCAGGTGACTGTGGGTGCGTCGTTTGAATGCGCCTGCGTGACCGGTATGTGGGTGGGATTGCTGGTAAGCGTGTCGTGTGCACGCCTCGAGGGTCGCGGCCTCGTGCTCGCTGCAGCGTCTCTGGTTCGGTTTGGCGCGATCTGATAGCCGAAATTCGTCGTGCCACAGTTCTGCGGCTAATCAAATTTCTACAGATCAAAAAGTTGATGCGGCTTCTGCGGAGGGCTCGCTGTAATTTCTCAATTACGACGGGCTCGTTGAAACTAAAGGATAAAAAGTTAAGTATTGAATTTTTATTAGTTAGTGACTAATTACCACGTATCACCTGTCATCACGTGGTATCCGCCACTAACGCATGTCTCCAAAGGAACCATCCTTTGATTTCGCAGCAGCTATTTTTGAATAATAGTTCAAGTCTTCGCAGAAAAACCCTGTATAGGTTGTCTCGCATAGTCTTCGTGACGTTAAACATTGTCCACGTACCACCTGAACACTTACTAAAAAAATATAGACGTCGCAAGTGGGCGCGCGTCTTTAAATGCCACAAGGAACGTGATCCTTAGACGTGGTAGGCGAGTCCCGAGAATTCGTTAAAGCGCATTCAGGGGAGTAAAACGAAAAATAAATAAATTTGTAGAACGTTATGAAACAGCAAATAGTGATGCACTGGGAGCCCGCTACAGCGCGGAAAATATTTGAGGTTACACCTGCGATACTTGGCTCATATGATAGCGGGGAACGATAACACCGTTGCGAATGTTCAGCACGATGACATATTGATGGAAGTAGAATCGACAGAAATCACGCTACTGCACCACAGCTTCTGGTAGGCTAGAAACGGGAAAGAACGCGAAGACACGGCGGAGATACATTTTATTTCCTACACGTAGAGCGGTAATAACTCAATAACTTAAGGCCCATCTCCCTCACTTCACGCGTAGGCAAGTGATGGAACACGCCTTCTTAGCACGCATCTTAACCCTTTACTGCCAACAAATCCAAAGCATTTCTTGTCAATGTGGAGGCTTTGAGTGCTTTATTACATACAATTCAAATACTTATTATTCTCGGTTTCTTCTCAAACTCAGGGATATATAAAGTGACATTTCATCATAATCATCATCATCATCGTCATCATCAGCCTGGTTACGCCCACTGCAGGGCAAAGGCCTCTCCCATACTTCTCCAACTACCCCGGTCATGTACTCATTGTGGCCATGTTGTCCCTGCAAACTTCTTAATCTCATCCGCCCACCTAACTTTCTGCCGCCCCCTGCTATGCTTCCCTTCCCTTGGAATCCAGTCCGTAACCCTTAATGACCATCGGTTATCTTCCCTCCTCATTACATGTCCTGCCCATGCCCATTTTTTTTCTTGATTTCAACTAATGGTATATTCACACTGAGGAATCCGGCGTCTACAGCGAATGGAATTCTCCTGCCGCTGAAAATCGCGTAGTTCACACTGCTTGCGGACCGCGCCGCCGGAAAGACATACAGCGCCATCTGCCCCATAAAGTGCTAACCTCCAATCAAGCGCGGGATATCCCGGATGTTCGCGTGGCTCGAAATTGCGCGGTTGTCTGCGCTCGCGTCGAGTTCGTGTGTTATGTTGCGCGTCTCCACCATTACTTGGAAAGACAATGATGAACCCCGAGCAAGAAGAGGCAGTACTGCTCGGCCTGTTGGCAAGCACCTTTCTGGCGATGCATGACGCGCAGAAGCATTCGCCGAAGAGACGGCGGTGACATAACGTGAGACTCGGCCGCCATCTTTGGAAGTTCTGTTTCGCGCTCCCCTAGTGTTCCTGTATATATGCAGGAACACTACGCTCCCCGATTGGTCAACGCCGCGCGGCGGCGCTGACCAATCGGTACGGGAGCGATCGGCGCGGAAGGGGCTATTCCGGCGGATCTCGCCGCCGCCGAACTGGGTTCCGCCGAACTGGGCACCGCTCCAGACGCCGAATGTCTCAGTGTGAACGGGGCATTAGATGTCATTAACTCGCGTTTGTTCTCTCACCCAATCTGCTCTTTTCTTATCGCTTAACGTTACGCCTATCATTCTTCTTTCCATAGCTCGTTGCGTCGTCCTCAATTTAAGTAGAACCCTTTTCGTAAGCCTCCGGGTTTCTGCCCCGTACGTCAGCACCGGTAACACACAGCTGTTATACACTTTTCTCTTGAGGGATAATGGCAACCTGCTGTTCATGATCTGAGATTGCCTGCCAAACGCAGCCCAGCCCATTCGTATTCTTCTGATTATTTCAGTCTCATGATCCGGATCCGCGGTCATTACCTGCCCTAAGTAGACGTATTCCCTTACGACTTCCAGTGCCTCGCTGCCTATTGTAAATTGCTGTTCTCTTCCGAGGCTGTTAAACATTACTTTAGTTTTCTGCAGATTAATTTTTAGACCCCCCGTTCTGCTTTGCCTCTCCAGGTCAGCGAGCATGGATTGCAGTTGGTCCCCTGAGTTACTAAGCAAAGCAATATCATCAGCCAATCGCAAGTTACTAAGGTATTCTCCATTAACTTTTATCCCCAATTCTTCCCAATCCAGGTCTCTGAATACCTCCTGTAAACACGCTGTGAATAGCATTGGAGAGATCGTATCTCCCTGCCTGACGCCATTCTTTATGGGGATTTTGTTGCTTTCTTTATGGAGGACTACGGTGGCTATGGAGCCGCTATAGATATCTTTCAGTATTTTTATATACGGCTCGTCTACACCCTGATTCCGTAATGCCTCCATGACTGCTGAGGTTTCGACTGAATCAAACGCTTTCTCGTGATGAATGAAAGCTATACATAAGGGTTGGTTATATTCCGCGCATTTCTCTATCACCTGATTGATAGTGTGAATATTGTCTATTGTTGAGTAACCTTTACGGAATACTGTCTGGTCCTGTGGTTGACAGAAGACAAAGGTGTTCCTGATTCTACTTGTGATTACCTTAGTAAATACTTTGTAGGCAACGGACAGTAAGCTGATCGGTCTATAATTTTTCAAGTCTTTGGCGTCCCCTGTCTTATGGATTAAGATTACGCTGGCGTTCTTCCAGGATTCCGGGACGCTCGAAGTCATGAGGCATTGCGTATACAGGGTGGCCAGTTTTTCTAAAACAATCTGCCCACCATCCTTCAAGAAATCTGCGGTCACCTGATCCTCCCCAGCAGCCTTCCCCCTTTGCATAGCTCCCAAGGCTTTCTCTACTCCTCCCGGCGTTCCTAATTGTGGGATTTCAAATTCCTCTACACTATTCTCTCTCACATTATCGTCGTAGGTGCCACTGGTACTGTACAAATCTCTATAGAACTCGTCGGCCACTTGAACTATCTCATCCATATTAGTAATGATATTGCCGGCTTTGTCTCTTAACGTATACATCTGATTCTTGCCAATTCCTAGTTTCTTCTTCACTTCTTTTAGGCTTCTTCCGTTCCTGAGTGCATGTTCAATTCTATCCATAAAGCACGTCCTCATGTCAGCTGTCTTACGCTTGTTGATTAACTTGGTAAGCTCTGCCAGTTCTATTCTAGCTGTAGGGTTAGAGGCTTTCATACATTGGCGTTTCTCGATCAGATCTTTCGTCTCCTGCGATAGCTTACTGGCATCCTGTCTAGCGGAGTTACTACCGACTTCTATTGCACATGCCTCATTCATGCCCATAAGATTGTCGTTGATGTCTTCAACACTAAGGTCCTCTTCCTGAGTTAAGGCCGAATACCTGTTCTGCAGCTTGATCCGGAATTCCTCTATTCTCCCTCTTACCGCTAACTCATTGATCGGCTTCTTTTGTACCAGTTTCTTCCGTTCTCTCCTCAAGTCTAGGCTAATTCGAGTTCTTACCATCCTATAGTCGCTGCAGCGCACCTTGCCGAGCACGTCCACATCTTGTATGATGCCAGGGTTAGCGCGGAGTATAAAGCCTATTTCATTTCTAGTCTAGCCATTCGGGCTCCTCCACGTCCACTTTCGGCTGCCCCGCTTGCGGAAGACGGTATTCATTATCCGCATCTTATTCTGTTCTGCAAACTCTACTAATAACTCTCCCCTGCTATTCCTAGAGCCTATGCCATATACCCCCCCTGACTTGTCTCCAGCCTGATTCTTGCCTACCCTGGCATTGAAATCATGGCATTTACATTTACAATCAGTGACATTTACAAACAGTTGAATGTGGTTAAAGCTTGCATAGCTTCTTTGGCCAACGCCAAAACAATGGTCATTGTTTTATGACATACACCGACGAGCTGATGGGCATGTTTTCACAGTAAGCGAGCAGAAAACGTTGAGCGCGACCGATCAGCTACTAGAAAACAAGTGACTTGTTTTTAAAAAAGAGGTGTAAAATGTGCGCCGAGGCCGTCGCAGCAAAGTTGACATGGAGACCTATGCCGCTTATAATTTATTCGGATCGTTTTATTGATGATCATGTCTTACTTTGTTGAGCTGCCCCTACGAAATGCACCTTTTAATTACAGCTTCCTTTACCAGTGCGAAGATAAAAATAAACATTAACATTATTATTATGCAAATATGTGTTTAGGTCTCGAAAAATACTGTTTTTTTAATGAAAAATCACAGTATTTCCCGTGGCCTGGCGTTTCAGCCGCCCTGAAGAGTGTGTGTTTGATGCGCCTGTCGAATAGGTCAGTTCGTCATCTTTGTGGTGCCTCATTTTTATTACTATTTCTGCTTGTTCCTCGCTTTCCAAGAACCTTGGCCTTTGCTCCGTATGTTTTTGCTTCTCATAAATTCGCACTCGTGGCCATGCTTCGAGCGGAGAAAGGTCGCCACTTGATATGTCCGCTAGAAACATTATCATCTAGAAAACTGAATTTCTTAGTGTGTCGGCTACCGAGTCGATCCAGCATTTCAATATGTGTCGAAATCAGGCCTCTGGCACTTGGCATGTTTTTCTAGAAAAGCGAGCGCAAGAAACGTTTGACGGGAGGTCTCTCTCGAGCGCCAAAGACATCGCGCTTCCCAGTGAGCGTTGCATGCGGTTGAGGCACAGTGCTATAATTTATACGAAAAAAAAAAGTTCATAAGCATCAGCCGGTGAACTTAGCAAGTTCCTATTTATCCCAGGAGAAAATTTCGTGCTGCTGGACTAAGTATTTATTGACACCATTTTAGGCTAGCCATAATTTCCTTATTGCTATTCGTTGAGCGGTTGCGTAAGGCACAGGAGCCAGATTAAAAGGAAAAATAAGTTTTAAGTGAAAATGGTTTACTGCAAACAGATGGAAAGAGAGAAAACCAGCAGAAGAGATGAGGCTAATCAGAGAATGATCTGTCTGAGGAAGAGAGCATGTTTGCCGAAAAAATCGAGAGCTTTGCCTTGCGGAACGGCTAGAGAATGCTGCTCCACGCGAATGCGATGATACACACACAAACACTTAACACGCGCATAACATGACACTAACATACTACCCCTAACACATACGCTACAACACATAAAAAAATTAAGTAATCTTACTGAGACCAGTGTCTCGCAGAGAAGTTAAAATCGCCTTTGCAGCGCGGGTCACACAAGCGGCACTTGTCTGCGGTTCAAGTGCATGTTGCAACTGCAAGTGTGTACCCTGCAGTGCTTTAGTGCACTTGCTAGGATGGTTTGTTTGAATACACAGAGGTTTCAGGTGTATAGATTAAGTGTGCTTTGTGTTCTCGAATATTTCACGCAATGCACAGCGGCGATCTTACAGGCTTAATTTTCTGCAAGAATCATTTCGTATCGGAATTTTTAAGACAAATACGGTACTGTCATGCATAATCACGCCTGTTACGGTCCTTACGGTACGCGAATATTGCACATTGGGTCATAAGTGCAAATTGTTACATTCTCCTGCTGCAGGTCAGTTCACATAGCCCGCAGTGATCGCCACGCAAAAAAAAAGAAAGAAAGAGACTGTAGTATAGAAACATATAGAAGACCTGATACAACCAACAACCAGTGTTCTCAAGTGGACCCTTGTACCTATTGGATCGTGGCTACATTGCGCAAGGGAACAGATAGGCACTTTTGGAATATTGTACGCAGTGCAATCAACGTAGGGTCATACTTACGTAAAAAATATACAAATCCAACGTATATGTTGGAATCTGCGTGAAGGGAAGCTTTAGCGAAGCGGTTGGCTAAATGCTTTACAACTAACGGTGATGTGTACAATTTTGTCTACATTTATTCTACGCAACGTGCAGTGTGATGTAATGTTTAGGTGTATGTCCCGCAAAGGTCAGAACGTTATTCTCATGTAGTTTTGCGTTATATTATGTCACCCACAGCGTCACAGTGACACATACCCACTCGTCTAGGAATGGGTACATATCTAGGGGCACATAACGAAAGATCAAATGTAGAAAATCAGGTAAATCAAGAAATCTGTTAAATATAATGCGCTATTGCATTTGCAGATTTCCAGGTAGGTGTGCTTTAGAGACACCTGCCCGGCGAAAATATGTGTTGAGGTTTTAGTTAGTTAGTTAGTTAGTTAGTTAGTTAGTTAGTTAGTTAGTTTAGTTAGTTAGTTAGTTAGTTAGTTAGTTAGTTAGTTAGTTAGTTAGTTAGTTAGTTAGTTAGTTAGTTAGTTAGTTAGTTAGTTAGTTAGTTAGTTAGTTAGTTAGTTAGTTAGTTAGTTAGTTAGTTAGTTAGTTAGTTGTGATGACAGAACGAAGGCTCACTTGCACTGCTTTATCGGTCAGCATAAAAGTAATATATGATATCGTTTGCTGGTACTCTTATTCGACGCACAAATAACCTTCGTATACATATACACTTTCAGGATGAGCTATCACCCAACCTACAAAGTTGCTTATTACTGCGTTTCCCTCTTCCCATGCCTCACGTTTCCGACCATCAACCTGTCTCCGCTTGGTGGTATGTTGACAAGAGAATTACATGGTGTGACATTTGGCGTATGGACGTGTTAGTGTTGCGTGATCCTGAGTGTGTGTCTGCCCTCCGCGTATATCTTGAAGATTCATTTACTTCTGGGTCTGTTCTCGTGGCTTGGGATTTATTCCAAACCCGACACACGAGCTCCTGCTGCAAGAGGGCCGCGCACGAAAGCTTCACCTCGTGGAAGAATTGAACAATACTCCCCACCTTATTGGTATTGCAAAACAGAAGGAGCTTCTCACATTTGCTGTGCCTGACTATGTGACTCAATTGAGGGCGCGGTACAATTCGCGGCAGTCATCACGTGCTGCGTCCATTGCTCTGGTACGAGATCGGCCGACTGCCGATCCTGCTGTACTACACATGCGCGTGCTTGCCGCTTGGGCACAACCAGTTCCGAGACAGTACCTTCATGATGCTTCACAGCGGTGCACAAAATGCGAAGGCAGACGATATTCTCTTATGTCTTCGCGGAATATTTCCTGTGCATCTATTGCAGTTTAGTCTGAAGAATTTCACCACCTGTTACGTACTCGAACCTCTGTCGAGGAGCTTTATGCAACATCGCTAGTCATGAATACTCTTTCAGCTGCCAATCTAGGCCGTTATACAAGCAAGATTTGATCACTTTCCTCGCTACAATCAAAGGTCTCCTGCTTTCTGTGGTGATGCCTTCCTTGTAGCTGGTCTCCAGCCCCATTCTTACCGGGAAGGTGGCGTCATAAGACTGTTGTAGCTTGGCAGTGTTCCATCAAATCTGCACTCATGGCGCCCGATAACACTCCAAAATGCAGACTACAGGTTAATTGCCAATCTTTTTGCAAAGCGATTAAGCATAGTGTTGCCGAATAATGTAAGTTTAGTCAAAACTTGCAGTGCCGTCGGCAGGTCGATCTTCACATCTCTTTCTCCGATTACAGATATTTTCACGTACGGCGTTCCAACTGGCATCGCCGGGTGTTTTGGTTTCACTGGACTAGTCAAGAGCATTTGATCATGTGGAACACTGTTACTTATTTGGGTTACTGCGCCAGTTAAATTTTTCTACGAGTTTTGTGTCAATATTAGAACGCCCGCAAAAAGCGTGTGAGCACGACTACTAAGTCTGTCTTTTCCCGTTACCAATGGAACTGGACAAAACTTTCCACTATCGCCTATTCTTTTCACTGTGTGTCATGGTACCTTCTTGAGAAGCCAACAAACACTGACACCAAGGACAACATAGGGGAAATTACTTGTACTCCATAAATGAAATAAAGAAACGATAAATTAATGCATGGAAATGAAAGTGGATGAAGAAACAACTTGCCGCAGGTGGGGAACGATCCCACAACCTTCGCATTTCGCGTGCGATGCTCTACCAATTGAGCTACCGCGGCACTGTTTCCCCATCCACTTTCTTGGGTATTCATGTTCCCTAGTAGAACCCTGGGATTGTTAGCCAGCTCCACCACTCACAGACCTTGGCGGCGGACGTACAAAATGTTTTCTGCCACAGGTGTCATGAGAACGTGATCTTTCCGGGTGAAGGCAACCGGTCATTAAACCCACACATGTGTGGGTTTATTGACCGGTTGCCTTCATTCAAAAGGATCACGTTCTCGTAACGCCTGCGGCAGAAAGTGTGTGGGTTTATAGACCGGTTGCCTTCACCCAAAAGAACACGTTCTCGTGACACCTGCGGCAGAAACGATGTTCCACGTCCGCCGCCAAGGTCTGTGAGTGGTGGCGCTGGCTAACACTCTCAGGGTTCTACTAGGAAACATGAATACCCAAGAAAGTTGATGGGGAAACGGCGCCGCGGTATCTCAATTGGTAGAGCATCGCACGCGAAATGCGAAGGTTGTGAAATCGTTCCCCACCTACGGCAAGTTTTTTCTTCATCCACTCTCATTTCCATGCATTAATTTATCGTTTCTTTATTTCATTGATTAAGCACACGTAATTTCCCCTATGTTGTCCTTGGTGTCAGTGTTTGTTGGTTTCTTATTATATGACTTATAAAAGTTGGGCCCCTCGGTTAACCCCCTTTTTTCTCGTTCGGTACCTTCTTGTGACACATCGTGAAATGTTAAATCACACGCGCTTACCCATTTCCTGGTCTAGGTGAGATCAAAGCGCTGAGTCTCGTTGGCGGCTCTGCATTGGGAAAGGGGACTGCAAGATAAGGAGAGAAGTTCACACAATGCACGGACGCACACGCAATGAATCATTCATCGTTCATTTCGTCACGAAAGGTCATGTGGGCTGGAGCATGTAATGAAACGGAACAGCGCTTCCGTGACTTTTCACACCGCAGCGTGCATACGATACGCATACGATGCCGCATACGAGCGGCATCGGAACCAGCTGTGGAAGGCGACGACAGCGTACACGGGAGCAGTGGCATGAGCACGTTCGCGTGGTTACGCCGAGGGACGCCGACGCTCAACCCAAGACTGGCGGCGGTCTAACGTGGAGCTGGCTAGGCCAGGTAATGCGTAAGGAAGATAACCACTGGACTATTAGAATTACAGAATTGGTGACAAGGGAAGGGAAGCGCAACCTGGGGCGGCAGGAAAGTAGCTGGGGTGATGAAATTATCAAATTTTCATGCACAAATTGGAATCAGCTAGCGTAAGGCAGGGGTAATTGGAGATCACAGGGAGAGGCCTTCGTCCTGCAGGGTACATAAAAATAAACTCATGATGATTATGACTATGAAGACGACGAACTGTATGTGAACCAAAATATTGCAATGATGGGGCTCAAGTTGTAATTTTTTTTTTGTTAGAACAAAAGAAATCTGATTATGAAAATTTCTATGCCGAAAGGTAATATCCCTGAGTATGCTATCCGCTTATCGGTGCATCTTTTCTATGGAACACCTCTGTGCGTTGCTGCTTTCCGAACATAGCCCAAAAGGGCATCTTCTTTTTCCAAATTACGGTTCTCTTTCTTTGGGCGCCGGTGTGCAATATGTAGGTGCAAACAAACTTCGTACCTAGGGCAGTTCTACAGAAGTGAGCTCAGGCTCTCTTACACGACCATTCTTTTCTGGAAAATGTTCAAATGAATTCTGGGGTGTTACGTGCCAAAACCAACATATAAATAAGAGGCGCACCTGTGTGGGGAGATCCCTGAACGATTTTAACACCAGGTGTTTTCTCACGTACACCCGATGGGCGGTACATGGGCGTTTTTGCGTTTCGGCCCCATCGAAATGCGGCCACCGCGGCCGGGATTCAATAGCGTGCCTTCGGGCTCAGCAGCAATACACCAAAGCCACTGCGCCACTGCGGCCGTTTCGAGTAATTTTCCAAAAAAGCTTCAATTCAGCCATGTTTAACTTCATCTGAAAGGAAGAAAAACAATCCACGAGTGTCTTTTAGCGAACCCCTAATGACCAGTTATTAAAACAATAAGAATGACAGTCATGCACGTCACACTCGATTTTTGGAAACAGCTTTTCTCAAAGGTGGTTTCTCACTGCTTTCATTTGGAAGCATTCCATATAAAGAAGGGAGGAAAAAACTGCGTTAATCATACTTCTGTGACCCTCTTTAAAAGCGAAATGTCATATCTTGAATGGTTCGGCAGATAATGCAATGTGGCCCTTGTGTGCATGTCTGTGAATAATTTCCACTGCTTTGTGGAAATTAAATCGCTTTCATGTGTCCAGAATATTTTTTCGCCAGAAAGACCAGCTGTAGACGTAGAAAAAGCCCAAAATTCCTAATCGTGCGTCTGGACGTAATAAAGCTCACAGAGCCAGTCTATCATTTTTAAAGGCGACACATTTGGACTTCAACTTGTAGTCTTGACATCCTTATCACTGTTGTGGCTCAATATTATTCGAGATAAGGATACATGTTATTCTAGAGTATCTTCTTTACTTATTACTTCCTCCTTACCTCTCTTCTAGATTTACGCGTTATCCTTTGTGTACCGACTTCCTTCCAAAGAAGGTAGACGTTGTGCCCTTCCTGGTGAACTTTCCAGCTAGCCCTATTTTTTTTGTCTAAGGTAATCTTTATGTATGCACGCCTAATAGAAATAATGATAAGATGAACTGGCACGGAATGACGCTATTCCGTAGCAAAAATACTCAGAAAGTCATCTTAGCATGTGAAATCAATTATGAAGAGCTTAGCGAGTAAGTATAATTACCGTGCACAACACCTTGAGGTTTAAAAATTGTAGAGGAAAGGTGAATGCACCTAGGTGATTGGCGACTACTGAAAGAATACTGACGTTTCGCAGTCGGTGCGCTGACCCTATGGTGAAAGCACGCTCCGCACTTCCCCTGTCACCCTATCACGTGGCCGGCCAATCGTGAAGGCAGCCATGTTGTTCTGGTTCATGGTATCCAGATCATTTTAGATGGAAAGTATCCCGCCAAGTTTCAGGCGGCAACCGTGAAATTATCGGGAAACAAATGTCTATTTAGCTCATGTGACTACGAACAACGTAACTGCTGTCTAGCAGAAAGATGTGCGACAGCGGCTACGGGGACAACGAGGCGAGCAAGCAAAGTGCAATAAAACATCGTTCGGCTGTTTAGCGCCCGCTTTTTCATCTCGGAATTATATTGCAGAGCGTCTGCGTGGTTAATTAGCAGCAGCTGGATCTACGCTCGCTCACTTCACTGGAAGGACGCTAAAAATGATCTGCTCTTCTGGACGATATGTTTCCGCAGTGTCGAATATGAAGTATCTATAAAACCGTTAAGTGGAACAGCAATGCAATCCACGAGATATATTGCAGTCCCTATTCCTCAAAACTGCTTCCACGCACACAATTTATAGTGCAAGGCTGCGATTTGAGCGCTGGCTGACCTTTATTCTGCACTTGAAGCAAAACAGGTAATTAATAGTCGCATTGGCCACACTTTAGCTGATTGATCACGTATTTTTCTCAAGACTAGTGACGATTGCTTTTAGCTCTCGGTTACTCTATCTCTCAATTCTGAAATGCTACCGCCGCACAACCCCTTATTTCCCCAAGAAAGTCGAGGTGGGCTTTTTCCACAGCTTTTTCCCACGTACCATTAAATTCTGGAACTTAATTCCCGGAACAATTAGGTCACTGACATTAAACGATTTCCTGTTAAAAGTTAACCACACCTGATTTTATGTATTTTCTTGTTGTTACAGTGTATTTACTCATTCTCGTTTTTGTACGGATTCTCAGTGTTGCTGCTATTTTGAGTTTCATTTGTGTCATCTGCCTTATTTCTTGTGAATTTTTAATGTTATTGTTTACTTGGTTTTTTGTATGACTTTTTTTTTGTATAACCCACTCCTGCGATAGCCCCATATAGGGGCTGCAGTATGTACAAATAAATAAATAAATAAAGAAATTCGTTAAAGTTCAAAGAAGTGGAGTCTCGCCTGATACTGTGTTTGTTGTTTAGGTTCCTGGGACCGAATTTTATAACGGTTCGGAATACGAACCGTTCGCTTCGCCGCTTACGTCACTAGATGTGCCACTCCCAAGCCGGCGGTGCAAGAAGGGGAGGACGCGACCAATATATGAGAGGGTGCCACCTCTCAAGTGTACGTCATTATACGACGAGCTAATCAAGGAATTGCAGATTGTTTTAGCTTGCTAAATTAATGAAAAATATAAATTAAATATTATACGCCAAGTTCTGAAGTATAAACGTGTGATGCCAGGCGTTTACGCAATGCAGAAGTATTTTATTAATGTCATTCTTTTTCATTCTCAGCCGACAGGCGGTATCGCTAGCGTAAATGAGTTGGCAGAGAGCAGCGCTATATGTCGTCTGCTACCAGGAGCTCGCACGATGCACGCAACAGGAACGCACTGCCACCACTTCCTAAGTAGCGAGCGCGACATAACCGTGAACTGGCTCTTAGGGACACCTTTACTAGCCGACTCTATCATTTCCTTCTTTCTTCCCCTTCGTCATCGGCTCCGACATGACTCGCTCGCCGCTGCGCTGCCGCTATCCCTGCGATCTGCTCCACAGCGCGTCGCGTGATAGAAGCAATGGAACTTGAAATTGAACATTACGATATACGAGCCCGGCATTGCCTGCGCGAAGTAAAATCGAAGAGTGTGGTGCTGACGGTGCGCGCTGTGCAGTCAAATTGAGGAACAAAGTGTGGCACTACCGAACTAGAGGAAGAAGGGCAGCCAAATAAGAGATCTCCACAATATCTTACCATCCTGACTGTACAGTTTTATCAGCCGAACGAAGGAAGCGCTGAACCAGACTAGGTTGAACCCTTCCGATTGCTGAACGGCGATCTGCGAGCTATTCACGCTGGCGATAGCACGGGGAATTCGATCTCGCCATGCAAATATCTCCTTGGCATTGGCTTTGAAGCGGAGGTCACGGGAAAGCTGACCCAGCCCTTCTACCGGCCAAAACAGTGATTGTGAGAGCAACTTTGTGGACAGTGTTGGCAGCAGAGATCTCGGCCTTTCCGATCAATGCTTCGCGTCCGACCGACCTCTGGGAGCTGCAAACCGGTGGCGATGAACCGCAGCGCGCAATATTTCTTCCTCTGCGTGGAATGACCACTGGACCCGAGTCTCCTTCATTTGATAGCGTAGCCTGCAAAAGGTCTACTTAGAAGGCCGGCAAGGGTGGTGCAACTCATTATTCATCCCTTCTTCGAACGCGTATCTCACTTCCAGCCGTGGTCGACACCGAAAGAGCAACGCCAAGCAGGCGACGAAGGCAAGTAATACCCTCCGAAGCAACCAACGCACGCGCGCGCTACTCCCACGTGTCTCCGGGGTCGCGCAACCGGTACGCGCGGCCAGGATCGCAAGCCAACAGCCAAGCCACAGCAACGGAACCCAAAGCGGACTACCCCTTCACCGGTTCCTACGACCGGTTCGCTTTGAAGATGATTGACAATGCGTGACGTATTCATAAACTGCGATACCGCCCCACTGCCTCTGACGACCTGTGACGTAACCAAAATTTTGGCCAATCAGGTGAGGCCAAAGGTACGGTTCCCCAACCGAACCGTTATAAGGTTCGGCCCCTCGTAGCGGTTTGCTATCTGATAAACGAGTATACGTAAAATTTCCGCATCTTAGAATAAGCTTTAATTGCTTATATATGGTAGCCCTCAGTGACTCTGGGCAAATGCGTGGATTATATGATAAGTGCAGCTTGTGTCTTAAGACACGCGATAACCGAACTGATGTATCGAAACTACAGATACTGATACATGCATTTGCGAATCTATCGTGATTGAGATACAAGATAATGAATATCTTAAGATAGTCTCTAAGTTATTTGTACTTTCGATACTGGACAGCCCTCATGCTGGAGTACACTGAAAGGGCGTTTTCGAGCAAGATCTTGGACTAGATGTTTCTTTAAGTATAGCCTCAATATATATCAAAACAACGGTGTACGAAAGAATATGCAGACTGCGAAAGTACCGTTTTAGTAAGCAGGGCGGCAGGCATGTGTTTGTCTCGTTCCTTGGCGGTTGCTTATTATTATTATTACTTTTGCATTAAGGTATCTAGTGCTAGTAGCTATTTCGAGGAGTATGGGGGGCGGGGGGGTCTAAATTTTGAAAACACCACTCTCATCCTTCGCTGTGCTCATTCACTCGATTACGCCTACGCCGACGCTCGCAGCAGGAACGGGCGCCTAAGAGCTGCCCTCCAAAAGGACAAAAGTTCTGCACTTCTGCAGTTTCTCAGACGCTATATCTCGGGTACGCAAAGGTCCGCTTAGCATACAGAAGCACCTTGAGTGTGTTACTTCTAAAGCCCTTTAGTACCACCGGGATGAGGGATGTCATTGCGCTAGTTAAAAGGAAAAATGTACGGTGGTAGTGGATGTCACCACGTTAACATGCAGAGTTGGTATGGTCCTTTTCAGTTCTGGTTTCAGGCCTTTCCGCATAAGCATGCTCAAGGGCTGCAGGCTGAGGCTCTGGCACGCTCGCTTGAACTGACAGCGACCACGCCGGATGAAACGTCTGACCAGTGTGGCGTCTTGAAAGTAGCGCTCGTAGAGTATCACGTGACTCCCATGCTCTACGTGGTCGAAAAAGTCGTCCTGCAAAGGTCCGGGGGCGATGCCTCCCACCACGATTCCAACTTGTTTCTGGATTTGCTGGAAAAACGCTGCCTTCGGTTTCTGCACTGAGGGAATGATTGAACCGTATCAGTGGTCAATCAGGTGAACATTTCAACGCTTACCGAATGGTAACCACGGCACTGACATGGTTCATGAAGATCCTACTTCTACTCACGGAATCTTACTCACTTTGAGCCTGGGCTCAGTAAAGGGAAGCGTTTTTGTTCATGCAGATGCAGGCTTACAATGCCAAAGAGCTGGCTTAGAACGGCCAAGTATATTGGTTCGTATGCACAGGTGCGCTTTAAAACCGCGGCGCTGCAATTTTGCTTCAGAGACTTTCCTTTCCTTCCTTCTTCTCCGCCCTTAAACTGGCTCTCTTGACTACTACACGCCGAGACAAAGCAACAGCGCGCGCATGCGATCCCATAGATGAGATGAATATATATATATATATAGAAAACTATCAGTCATAGCTCTCGTAGTATAGCCCTCTGGGCCGTTTCCTTTTTTTTTTCTTTCGAAAATAGTCCTATTAGGGTTATTATAAATACACGAAGGTATCTCGCCCTCGTCAGCAGCAGTCCTTGAGATAGCTATTCTGGCGGCTAGCTTCCCACGCTATGCGTGCCGCCCTCGCACCTGTTTAAGGTTTTCCTAGACGCTAGAGTTATACTAGGTCCGTGCAACCTTGAGCGATCGGAAAGCGCGTTTTCCCCTCTTGGCCGCCAGAGAAGGGAGGCTTTGTTCCGGCCGCAGAGCCCTCCACGTCTCAGTAAGGTGCCTGGTGGTGGTCTCGTGCGGACGATGCCCTCTCGGTGAGCGCATATTCCACCTCATCTTTTAAGAGGTTCAATACTTACAAGCATTTGTCTCGCAAACCATATTTATTTCAAGGGAGTTTTCCACGTCTCAATAATGTCTCTCGTCGTATCCGAGTGCTGATTGCCGAGTTATAGTTTGTTAACGAAGCTTTCCCTCAAGTCTAAATATCTTAAGGCAGTTTTCCTAGTCTCTAAAGCCGCTCGAGTTCGCTCTTCTCCTCGGGCGGCCATTTTTCCAGAAAGTACGCCTTCCAATATCAGTCCTTTTCCACGTAAGTATGAGGCTCGGAGCAGGAGCTATGGCGCTTGAAACTAACCTGGGGCCCGGCGAACCAAGCGACTGAGCTATCTTTCCGGGCAACATCCAAGGGTCACGAGTTCAAATCACCTTTTATGTTCCTTTTTCTCCCCCTTTTTTTCTTTCTTTTTAATGTCTTTTCCTTTATTTTATCACGGTACGGGAACCCTCCTAAAAAAAATTGTATATCCTCAATTATGTATGGCCACACATGTGCAGGTCATAAATACCAGGTTCTCTAGCCGAGTGCCATCCGTTCGGTATAACCGAGCTCAGATTGGTCCACCTTTACTGATCAAATAGGGCACCACTGTAGGTTAAATGAGGCGTACAACTCCGGCGGGACCCGCCGTGGTTGCTCAGTGGCTATGGTGTTAGACTGCTGAGCACGAGGTCACGGGATCGGATCCCGGCCACGGCGGCCGCATTTCGATGGGGGCGAAATGCGAAAACACCCGTGTACTTAGAATTAGGTGCACGTTAAGAACCCCAGGTGGTCGAAATTTCCGGAGTCCTCCACAACGGCGTGCCTCATAATCAGAAAGTGGTTTTGTCACGTAAAACCCCATAATTTAATTTTTTTTAATTTAACTCCTGTGGGTACGGTATAGTATCCGCCTCCCGTGCAAGAGGACCATGGTTCAAATCCCGGTGCCACGCAATTCTCCACCGGAAAAAAAAAACGTGTGTTGAGAAAATTGCACAAACAGGCCTGGAGTGCGGCCTGATCCCGGTGACCAGAACCGGTAACGCACTCTCTCACCAGAGCAAGATTAGCCACCCTGGTGCAGTACTTGGCCACAGCCTCCTATATGAATACAACAATCAAACCCCGGCCCTCAGTCCCCAGCAGCCGCGAAGCAACTGATCACGGCGGCGGTCAGATCTGTAACGCAGCAGAGGGTGCTAAGAATACCTGGCTCCGGACAGGCCGCCATTGTAATCTGAACCTGGCAACGTTTAACGTTAGAACGTTATCTAGTGAGGCGAGTCTAGCAGTTTTATTGGAGGAATTAGAGGGTAGTAAATGGGATATAATAGGGCTCAGTGAGGTTAGGAGGACAAAAGAAGCATATACAGTGCGAAAAAGTGGGTGTGGTGTTGAGCGAAGGTGGAAGCCAGACTCCAGCCGTCCCGAAGTAAGAAGTCGTTTATTTAGCATATACAACCAAATATATATAATGAAGAACAGAAGCGCCCCCTGGGGAATAAAGAGCTGAAATGAATAACGAAACTGAATATAACATACTCCCTCCCTTATTTTTAGTGGTTAGTTGTTAGTAAGTATTAGCAACGAAAAACCCCAAAGCATGCACACTGTACTTATTTACACATATTTACAACTTATGTACACAATGACAGAGCACATATTTACAACACAATGTCAGACCGCGAACTGATTGGTCTGATAGTCTTGGAGCCAGGCCGGTGGCCGGCGCTCTCGGGTCGGCCGCGTTGGACGTCGCACAGGCGACAGGCTCGTTGACTGCTGCTGTGGTATGCCAGGAGACAGCGCCTGCGTACTAGGAGAAGGAGGCTGTAGCACAGCAGGCTGCAGCACATCGGAAGACAGCTTGTCGGAGTGGTTGTCTTTCGAGGTATTGGCGACGAGGATTTCGTGAACGTACCCTCAGCCCCGCTGCGCCGTCCGTATCCGCCCACCATGAGCTTCACCGGGCTTGCTCCGCCACCGTTTTTCATTCCGCTCCCGGCCGTCCGTCATTGCCATGGGAGCAGTGGGAGCAGATGCTCAACGTGTACTTGCTGGCATCCGGAGCCGCCGCATTCAAGCCAGAGCAACGCAAGGCTATTCTTCTGCATTGTTTGGGGGCGGAGGGCCAGCGTAATTATCAGGCGCTACATGCAGGGACCAGCGCCGCAGCACCGGCCGCGCCAAGTGCCGCAGCACTCGCCGATGAGAAGTCTGTCGTGGCCCCTCCTGACGAATACGACTCTGCACTCGCCGCATTACGGAACCAGTTTTCGACGTCGCGCAACGTTATCATCGAGCGTCATCGCTTTCACCGCCGCAGCCAACACACAGGCGAGTCCGTTCATGACTTTGTTGCCGCTCTACGGGAGCTAGCGTCACATTGTTCGTTTGCCTCGCAAGATGATGCTCTGCGGGACCAATTCGTTGCCGGCGTAGCTTCCACTCGCGTACGTGAGCGGTTACTGCTTGAGGGTTCCACACTTTCATTCGAGAATTTTGTTCGAATTGCACTTCAGTTTGAGCAGGCGGCTGAAGAGCTGAAGGAGCTTTCTGCTTCGGTCGAAGCAATTTCATTGCGGCAGCGTCGAAAACCATCGTCGCATTCTTTGAAAAAACACAACCGGCAACCACCTTAGAGCAGAATTTAACGAGGAGCGCGGGCGGCTCACGTGCGCCGCAGCGGAACCGCCCCCCTCAGCGGAACCGAGAACAGACTAGCCGCTCCGGCTCGCCACTTTGTTTCCGATGCGGCTCGCGGAACCACATCGCGTCAGCGCCGCAGTGCCCAGCGCAAGGCAAGACTTGTTCGTTTTGCGGTCGCAAGGGCCACTTTCAAAGGGTATGCAACCGCAAGCTAACTCAAATGCAAGGCCGAGTCCGTGAACTTGAATTTCATGAAGATGTTTCGTCATGCAGCAGTGCTGAGGAAGTTTTGACTGTGCTTGTTGATTCAGGGTCAACAATTCCTTGTTGATTCAGGGTCGTCTGTTTCAATCCTGTCGGAGCAAGAATTCAGTCCATATTTTCAGAGTGTTCGGCTTCTGCCTGCTCCGCATGTTAGTTTGTTTGACTACTCTCAGCGGCCGATTCCAGTGCTAGGTTGTTTCCAGGCAGACGTTCGATTTAAAGGCCGCACAGCGTCGCTACGTTTTTATGTTGTTCACCGAGGCACATCTCTGATCGGTCTAGACGGCATCAAAGCCTTGGATCTTCGCATTGAGGGTTCTGCTCTCAAGTGCTTATACACGTCCATTGCTCCGCAGCCGACTTTTGTTGACCCGCTATCCTGTTCTATTTCCACACCGTCAAGCACGCAGCCCCGTAACAAAGCTCTTCCGCCAGCCTTGGCAAATGAGTTCAGTTCCCTTTTCAGTCCAGAGTTGGGTCTTGCTAAGGGGTTCACGCATCGCATCAAGACACGGCAAGGCGTGCAGCCTGTAACTTCGAAGCTTCGCCGTCTGCCGTATTCTCTCCGGTCACCAGTATCAAATGAGCTTCAGAGGTTGCTGAGCCTTGATATCATTGAGCAGATGGATGCTTCTGAATGGGTGTCCCCCATTGTTGTTGTTAACAAGAAAGATGGTAGCATCAGGATCTGTGTAGACCTTCGAGAGCCGAACAAAGCTATTGTTCCAGACAGTTTCCCAGTGCCCCATACAGAGGAGCTGTTTCACGCTTCGGTAGGCGCTACACACTTCTCCAAACTTGACTTGGCTTCTGCTTACCACCAGGTTCTCTTGCACCCTGACAGCAGGGATCTGACAGCTTTCATCACCCATGATGGCCTTTTCCGTTTTAAAAGAGTTTGCTTTGGGTTGGTTTCTGCCCCAGCGGCATTTCAGAAGATGATGGCGAAAATCCTTGACCGCTGCTCTGGCGTGTTGTTCTACATTGATGATATCATCATTTTTGGCAAGACCGCAGAACAACACCTTTAAAACTTGAAGACCATGCTGCAAAAGATCAAGAACGCAGGTCTGAAACTGAACAACAAATGCCTTTTCGACGCTCCAGAACTTGCCTTTCTATATAGATATATAGGGCACAAGGTCACTGCACGTGGTATCTCGCCACTTCCAGAGAAAGTAGACTCCATAGTTAACACACCAGTGCCAACTCATGTGGCCGCCCTTCGTTCATTCCTGGGCCTCGTAGAATACTACTCCAAGTTTGTTCCACACTTGGCACAAGTGGTTGAGCCGATGAGAGTTTTACTTCGCAAAAATGAGCCATTCATCTCGTCTGCCGAAGCAGACAACAGTTTCCGGAGGGTCAAGGAAATGCTTTCGTCAAGTAAGGTCCTCCAGATGTTCGATCCGTCATTGCCAGTAATTGTATCGACCGACGCGTCCGACTGTGGGCTGGGAGCAGTCCTGCAGCAACAAAGTGGCCACGAGCTCCACACAGTCGCTTTCGCATCTCGCACACTCTCGCCTGCAGAGAGAAAATATTCAGTCGGTGAACGAGAAGCTCTTGCGTGCATTTGGGCGTGTGAGCGATGGCATACGTACCTGTGGGGTCGCCGTTTCACAATTCGAACAGACCACCAGACACTGGTGTCCTTGCTGTCGTCACAAGGACATGGAAGACGCCCACTCCGAATTGAACGATGGAATGCACGACTGCTTTGCTACAATTTCACTGTTGAATACCGCAAGGGGTCCACAAACACTGTAGCAGATGCACTTTCTCGGCTACCAGCACCAACCTCGGAGGCAGAGATTGCTAAGGCGGAAGAAATTGTCTCGTTCATTGAGCCAGCCTGCGTTACAAAGGAGGAGTTCAGGCAGGCCGCCCTCGATGACAGTTGCCTGGAAACTGTCAAGTCATTCGTGCTGAGTTCCTGGCCGCCAAAGAAGTTCATACCAGAAGAGGCGAAACCATTTTACGCCATTCGAGAAGAACTTTCTGTTGTCGATAACCTGCTTCTGCGTGGAGAGTGCCTCGTTGTTCCGTCCTCCCTCACGACTCAGATAATCGGCACCGCGCACGAGACACATCCGGGTATCACGCGCACGAAGGCGCGACTGCGTGAGCGGTTCTGGTGGCCACGAATGGAACAGCAAGTGGAAATGGCAGTAAAAAACTGCCATATCTGCCTGAAGGCAGAGAAGTCCGCCAAAACATCACCAGCACCATTGAAACCTGTTGAATGGCCTGAGCGACCATGGCAAAAGCTTGGCCTAGACATTGTTGGTCCTTTGGAGCATGCAGCTTACAACAGCAGATTTGCTATAACGCTTCTTGACTACCATTCTAAATGGCCAGAGGTGTATTTTTGCAGCGAAGTGTCCACGAGCACCGTGAAAGACTTTTTAAGAAGTGTTTTTGCCCGTGAAGGCTATCCGGAAGAGACTCCAGCCGTCCAGAAGTAAGAAGCCGTTTATTTAGCATATACAACCAAATATATATAATGAAGAATAGAAGCGCCCCCTGGGGAATAAAGAACTGAAATGAATAACGAAACTGGATATAACAGTGGGCACGTACTATGCTACCGGGGCTTAGCGGAGAGACGAGAACTAGAAGTCGGATTCCTGATTAATAAGGAAATAACTGGTAACATACAGGAATTCTATAGCATTAACGAGAGGGTTGCAGGTCTTGTGAAACTTAATAAGAGGTACAAATTGAAGTTGGTACAAGCACTTACCAGTGCATCTCCCTTTTTCGAACAAATAATTTCGTGCCGCGGCGTGCGAAGATACGTTTCAGTCTTTCGATTACGACGCCTGTCTTGGTTGAAGGAAGCGATGCGAGCTCAGGTAATATAAGTAATCATCATCATGATCAGCCTGGTTACGCCCACTGCAGCGCAAAGGCCTCTCCCATACTTTTCCAACTACCCCCGTCATGTACTAATTGTGGCCATGTCGTCCCTGCAAACTTCTTAATCTCATCCGCCCACCTAACTTTCTGCCGCCCCCTGCTACGCTTCCCTTCCCTTGGAATCCAGTCCGTAACCCTTAATGACCATCGGTTACCTTCCCTCCTCATTACATGTCCTGCCCATGCCCATGTCTTTTTCTTGATTTCAACTAAGATATCATTAACTCGCGTTTGTTCCCTTACCCAATTTGCTCTTTTCTTATCCTTTAACGTTACACCCATCATTCTTCTTTCCATAGCTCGTTGCGTCGTCCTCAATTTAAGTATAACTCTTTTCGTAAGCCTCCAGGTTCTGCCCCGTATGCGAGTACTGGTAAAACACAGCTGTTATAAACTTTTCTCTTGAGGGATAATCTACCACAACTAGATAGTGACTATTGTTAATAAAACAAAGATCAGCCCCTACTCTTCCCCATGCGAAGCTTTGAGAGGGAGTAGAAATCAAAGGCTAAGAATTCTGCCGTGCAAATCACGCGCAAGTCGCATTCTTCTCCTGGTGTGCTAGCTGTTCGCTAAGGCCTGGCCACCAGACCAAGTCCCTCGCCAGTGCTCGGCTCCTTGAAATGCCTGGATGCCCTTCATGTAGCTTTGTTAGCACTTCTTTTTGTAGGCACTGAGGAATGATAAGCCTGGTACCATGTAGAAGAAAGCCTTCACACTCGGCTATCATTACTCTAACTTGTCAGTATGAAGCTAGACGGGAAGGAAGATTTGGTATCGCTTGCCAGCCACTACGACATACCTGATGCAGTGCTTTACACACAAGATCTGCTCGTTGAGCATCTTTCACACTCTGGAACAAGTTGTTTCCCGTTTTCAGACCTTGAATACATAATTTGGCAAACGATGACACTTCGCCCACAGGAAGTTCGCCGGTTAGCCGCTTGTCTTTCGCTAGTGGTGCCCGTGAAAGAGCGTTCGCAGTGATAAAACATTTTCCGAGAACATACACGACATGAAAGTAATAACGCATTAGTCTCAGTCTAAAGCGTCGTACACGTGGGGGAAGCACAACAAGAGGCATCTTTCCTAACAAAGATACCAAAGGCTTGTGGTCGGCTTCAAAGATACCCTCCTCTGATGTAGTCATCGAATCTTTCAGCAGCCCATGTAAAAGCTAAGGCCTCCTTTTCCACTTGCGCGTAGCGTTGCTCAATTTTTGTGAGCGATGGCGAGGCAAACGCTACTGGTCGTCGCTCGCCATTACGCTGTGTTACGAAAAGGACTGCGCCAAGTCCAAAAGATGACGCATCTGCTGAAAGAATCGTTTGATGTTTAGGGTCATACATTGCCATACGCTTAGTGGAGCAAATTCGGGTCTTCAGCTTTTCAAATGCGGTGTTCTGCGCAGGGCCCCAAACCCATTTGGTTTTTATGGTCAACAAGGCCCTCAGATGGGCCGTTTCATTGGTACCAAGTCTGGCAAAAATCTTCCAAGATGATTCACTATGTCCAGGACACTGCGTAACTATGTTACGTTACCTGGAGGCTCTAGTTCTTTTACGGCAACTATTTTTTCCGGGTCAGGTTGTACTCCGTCTTTACTCAGGAGATTTCGTTTACACAGAAAACACACTTTGCTTTGTTTAAGGTCACATTCTTCTAAACCAACCATTTGTCAGCCTCGAGTGGTGCTGCTCTTTAATATCACCGAACAGACGAACGTCGTCCATCAGATTAACTACACCAGAATTAACTACACCGTTAACTCCAATACTTCTGCCATGCGCGTTTGGAAATATTCAGGCACTGATGTTTGTCCAAAAGGCAACCTCGTAAAACAGTTGCACCCAAATGGCGGTATAAATGTAGTTAACTCCTCCGAGTCATTGGCCAGTCAAACCTGATGAAAGCCTGAAGTCACGTCTAGCTTTGAGAACCACGTTGCTCCAGCTAACGAACCTAACGCTTCACCAACCGCAGGTAGCGTCAACCTTTCTCTCAGAACTGATTTGTTTAGTTGCGTCAAGTCAATTAATTACCCAGACGTCTCTTGAAGGTTTTACGACTGGCACAATACCTGCGCACAAGTCGGTTGGCCAGTCAACATTGCAAATGACACCCATTCCGTCCATTTTCTCAAGTTCATTTTACACCTGGTCTCTCAACGAAATCTGAATCCAACGCGATCCGTATATAGCAAAAGGGACAGTTTCCGGCTTCGGCCTGATTCGAAACTCGACTGGCATTGTGCCGAGGCTGCTAAAAGCTTGTGAGAGGAAGGTCTCATAATTTGGGTGCTTGCTTAAGGGCTACAGGAACTTAATTATTTCTAATGCTTAAAGAGCTGCAAAACCAAGAAGAATATGGCGCAAAGGACTGACGACATAGTACACTTGGCGAGATTTTTCGTTCCATTGAATTTCGGCCTCGAATTTGCCCAAAACATTCAGGTGAGCCCCGCTTGCATCAGTCAGCACCTCGTCTGCCTTCCTTAAACAAGTAGGCAAACCTGAAGAAGATGGCGGTACTGCAAACTTCGGCGCCCGTATCAACCTCAGCAAAGATTGGTGTGTCGTTAATTCTTAATTGAACGAATCGCAACTTCGTAATCGCAATCAACTGCGCTCTCGATGCACAGACAGCTCCCCCCAAAATATCGCCCGAATTTATGTGCACCGAAGAGACCTGTAACTGTCGCTGCTTTGAAATTTTCTTGAGGCACACTCTGCTGTAGTGTCCTTTGATACCGCAGCTGTGGCACTTCTGTGCGTTTGCCGTGCAGGCAGATACAGAAGATGCAACAGCATGATGCACCTCGTGCGCGATAACAGCGCACAAGCTCCTAGGCGACACGGACATACTTTGCAGCTAATAACGTGAGCTTCAGAAGGCGAATTAACGCAAAAATTATTAATTCCATTTTTTATTTCTGCCTTAAGGGTTGTTGTATAATTGAAATGATGAATTTGAGAGCAGTCAAATTTTAATGCCTCCCTCATTTTTCTCAAATCTTGAAATTCGCACCTAATTCGACATATTTCTCATCTAATTTCTGCGGTAAATTGAGGAAATATCGAAACCGAGCGCCGCAGGAGCGCAGAATAGGCGACGCCGCAATCAAGGTCTTAAACGCTCCATGGCGACAAGCGTGAAGAAGTTTGAAACTGGCTAATCGCGGCAGCTACTGGGCCTCTTCGATTATCAGTCCCTGATAGCTCCGGACTGCTTAGCACTGCCGCCATACACTCGATTTTCTCGAACAGTTTCGGAAGCACCGCCTACCACACTGAGAGCTGCCACAATCGCATTCGTTTTTCATGGGACGGAAGTGGCGCACTTCCCGTGGACTTTCGGAGCTGTCAGCAGATTTTTTGTTCGTGCCAGCGCAAGCAGCTAGCTTGCGATAGCACGAGCAAACAACGAGCAAAAGTGCGCGACTTCCGGTCCATGAAATAAACAAGGAAGGCGCAGGGTAATTGTCCCGTCCCTCTCACCATGAAAAAATAATCGAATGCGGTACCTTTTTCGACGAGGATCTTAAGCTTTGGGAACCGCAGCACGAATTCAAGAGTGTCTACGTGGTCTTCGTCACTATTGGTTAGCATGGTGCTCAGGAGTCGGCTGCTCAGCGGTATACCCACGATGAAAACGGAGAACCTCCATGTTGCAAGCATGATTCTGGTTGACACATTTTTTACTGGTTTGCGTTTTGCTGCAGGGGAGAGGTACAGTGACTAATTATGCAAGATGCCAGAGTCTGCTCCTTTCGGCTACGCACAAATTATGACAATTATATAAGCATGCAACTTATACATAGGCTTCAAATATTACAGCGTTATTATTTAATCCAGTTCAGCAGCTATAGTGCAATTTTAATAGGGAAGAATCTGCATGCTCTGAAAATAGCCCTTCCCCCCCACCCCCCACCCCCCCCCCAAAAAAAAAGAAGCACCGGTCATTTGGTAACTGTGAAACAGCACAACCGGGATTGCTCGGCCACCTCGGAACACCGCTGAGCGTGTTGCTTCCGGTGAATTTTCATGACGCACATATTGCGGTGCAACGTGTGCAACAATAAAGCGACCATAAACATCTCTTTCAAAGCAAATAACCAGCTCGTACGGGGCAATCCTTGGATGAATTACACTGATCCCTGAACCTTGCAGTATGCAAAAGCAAACATAGTGAGTCTTAATCTCTGTTTGAGAAGAACGATAATACGTGTTTGAAGCAGATACAAACTGTTCAATAAGTCATCCGGATGAAACGTGTCATATTAGGCAATATTTGAGGCACTGCGTAAAATTTGGCGAAATGAGGGGCGATCTGCGACCAACACCCTAGCGACGCTGCCGAAATGATTGGCCGATTCGTCGACAGAAAGCACCACTGAGCAGAGAGCTTTTCACATTAGCTCGACAATGACGCAATTGGCAAGCGGGATTTCGGGTTGACGCTTACAAACCCGTTTGGCGGCAATCTTGCTACCAGTGTACGAAAAGACACATGCGCGAAAAAAAAAAAACTGCGCCGAGAAAACGTCGGCCTGTATGCCCGAAGTACGATCTGTATTACTAGGCAAGGGGGGTCCCGGGGAGTATTTTACACAATTTCTACAGGTTCAAACGTGGAAATTCGCCATTTGTTCTGGAAATTAGAGGTGGTTTGGGAAAACAACATCACACTTCAGCTCTGTGCTTCAGCACCGGCTCTTTGCTATGTAAAGCAGTGGTAACCAATGGGCACTGTATAAAATAATGTGACGGCTGTTTATAATGACACGATTCTCGGAAACCATGCGGGTGGCTGTATGAAAATAAACCAAATAAAAATATAAGTTTTTATTGTTTCGCGGTTCAACAGCATGTTGCTATTACTGACTAAAACAATTTTTTTTTACAATGCCATGTCTAACTAGGGAAATAATCGTCCACTGTATCTAAACATAACAGTTTTAATACTTGACCAACTAATCAGCGGAATGGCGCCCAGGCTGTTATGATCGTCTCGTATGTTTCTTAAACTATACTCAGGCGAGCAACAGGGCAAATGATGCAATGCACGCACATAGGGGAAACGAATGTTTATGAATGCCCATCTGGGCCCGTATTCGCAAATAAGTTCTTGCGCTTAAAGCGTTCGTGCCAGCCAATAGTGATGTAGGACATATTAATAACGAAGGCGATGAGCCAATGAAAAACAACACTTAGGAACAAAAAGACTTGTGAATTCGGCCCCGGATCTTCGAGACTTGTCTCAGGTTAAAACACGCGCGCACGTATCGAGTGGGGTTCCACCTCACCGGAAGCAGCGAATGCGGTCATCCCGAGGTAAATCGCTTCAGTACGTCCCACAGGATGATTTAAAACGTAAGTAAGTGTCGCGTATGCTAAGCAGACAATGCCAGCCCAAAAACGGCCTCTAACAACTGCTGCCAAGCGTACACCTGGGGCGCTATAACGTAAAACCATTCCAAACTTTTCAATTCCAATTCTGAAATCAGCTCTTCGCGATTGGTCAAAAACTTTTTTGGACCACCCCCCACTTCACCTGCCTGTCACGCGACGTCACGAAAACCGCGTGAGCTCGCCATCTGATGTGACGTGTACACACTGATTATCCATAACTTGACCGAACAAAACAAAATAGTTATTTATGATTCGACGCCTTTTTGCCATCCACCCTTGGCTATTGGTCAAACGTTTTCGGGCTGCGCCCACTTCACCTGCCTCTCACGCGACGTCACAAAACGACAAAAACTTACCGCGTCAAAGTGACGCCTATGCGTTAAAGTAGCATTATTATGCCGAACAAAACTGAATTTTCTTCTGAATAGCCGCAGGCTGCCCCGTTCCGAAAAGAATAAAAGATTGCTGGCGCCGATCGCTCCCGCACTAGCTACTCGCCCCTGCCGGATAGCATGGGTTTATTTGCGTGTAATAAAATTTTTCCATGGCCTTGTAACGTTTTCGAGAATTTTCGCACGTTTACGACCTCGTTCCGTGAACTATTTTTTGCTGAGGGTCCGTTTTAGCGTCATTCTTAAGCTTCCGTTGCATGCCGCCGCGATTGTGGACGAGCCACCGCAAGCTATAGGTAAGAGAAAGCGGACCAATCGCAGACGCCGGCACTACCTTCTTCATCCGTTTATCGATATTCAGTGCAGTTGCTAGGCCCCATCGAATCCCTCTCCACTTGAGCATGCTCCTCGCCTCTTGTGAGCCAATTAGATAAGACGAGCCGTACAGTGCAGGCAATGTTATTCGTTTTTGAAGCCAACAAAAGTGACCTCCTATGAAAGAGGGGAACATTTGACTGGTTTGTTAAGACAACCCTGCGGGTGACTCCCCGATGCTTGCGTCGGCGGTTACGCAAATTTGACGTCACGAGATTGGAATCGAAACATACTGGAATAGCTTTACGTTATACGGCCCCTGACGTACAACACGGAGCAGTCACCCAAGCCAACATGGCAGCGACAGTGCCTGCTCATAGATGACGCGACTGCGTACGGAATGTGGCGGCACACAGCATAAAACGGTTTATAGCAGGAGCACATAAGATATAATAATGTCACTGTTGACCACCATAGGCAGAACCGCAAGAAGGTTTCACGGTTGTCCTAGTGTGACGGTACTCAACTAAACGGAAAAAGCAATCAAGCGGCGGTGTAGTCATTATCAGGCATATCGTCGGTTTCGACACTTCACGCAAAAATGTATGTGCTTTCAAAAACACTACCCAGATGTAGTAGCCTTTTCATGATGCGTAACTATGTTTACGGTTCAAGTTGGCAGTGAATATTCAAATCATGTGATTATGTTATGCCAATTAGGGAAATAATTCTAGGACTCCATAATCTTACTGGAACTGCAATATGTTATGAAGAAATAAGGAAAATTTTGTAGTATAAGAGCAGAATATTTGCCACCGTCTGCTGTCATTTTACATATCCGCTCGGATTTTTATCACTCCTACTTTTTACAGTGTGAGAGGCTATATCTGCTCTTTTTGTCTACTGCCAAGCTTGTGATAATTTTAGGGATAAATTGAGTTCCAGTCACTCGTGCCTATACGTATTTTTTAAATCGGCTGTTAGTCCAGAAATGACATGATTGGAAAGGACGGTAATCTCACCAGAAGTAAACAAGTATGTGCAGGATAACCACAGGCAACTCCCGAATTTCCGAAGAAGGTTTTTGGTATCTTTTTTTTTTTCGGACGCATTTGTCGGATGTCAACACGGCTGTTATAAGCAGCATTGAGAACAATACACCAATCCAGACCTGAAACAAAGTTTCTGGTTGCATTCATTCGCTGCGGCTCACACTATGAAATTTGTCGCAAAACAAGCAAAAAGTGCCTCCTTCAAGTAAAATTTCTAAAGCTAGACTTTTTGCAACAAAAATGGTCTCACAAATAAGATGATGAAGCTTAGCAACAAAACAGCAGTGTTTTTATGCTAAATGTGTAAGCAACAATAGTTAAAACACTGATAGTCCAATTGCTGAAGTACCCTTCTCCTACCCCGAAGAACAACACCAGCCGGTAAAAGTTTACATTGCAATTCCTCTTTAATGCGTTATTCATTTACAGTCATATGTAAGCATTAGGTGCAAGTTACTAGATTAACAGCGTATTTGCTGCTTGATATCAAAGTGGCAGTGCTGCATCCAGCCATGATATACTTTCTTTTTTCTTTCCACCTACTGCGTGAAGTTCACGATCCCTTCTGGATGCCCAATTCTATCAAAAACAAAGGGTCTCAGGTTTATAAGAAAAAAAGAATGGCAGACTCCACTGGTAGTCAACCTTTACGTAATCAGAAACATTCATTTATTGTAGATAATGGTTGCATGACTATTGTAAAGGTTGTGCAGCAAAAATTGTGGGGATATTACATGCTGTAGTGTTTGTATTTATAATACATAAAACACAGTGTTTGTAATAGCAAGATATAACATTGAAAGCAAACTAAAACTCAGTGGAATATTCCCAGTGCGCATGCTCAGTGGCCCCTCTGGTACATCACTTAAGACTGCACGATCACTGGGATCGGCCGAATTAAACGGCGAGGCACTACGCCCATCCACCATAATGTGGCTGCATTCGGAGAAGAATGCGCGCCATTAAGAAGTGGTCCATATCTTAGCGATAGTTTATTATTATTTACTAGCGCGAAAATAAAAACCTGAAAGACGTTTCTACCCGAGCACCAGCTTGTAAAGATTTTGTTTGGGGGAACAGAAAAGTAGCGTAACGTGCAGCACAGTCACTGTCTCTCCACAGAGGGCACCTCAGCCATGCTGCAGTGGGTGAACGAGCCTAGTGGAAGCAACTTAAAATTGATTGCCGACTTGCTGTCTAATTACTGACAAGGAAACACAGTTTTATCATCTAGACTTACGTAATCGAGATAAGGAAAAAAGATAGCAAATGCAGAACGGCTAGCCGGAACCAAACCATTGGGTTCCCTATCCAGCATTTGGATAGGGGCACATCTAGATATAAGGACTGAAAGTAAAACGGAGAAAGAAAACAAATACTTAAAAAAAGGTGGGACGCTCCTTACTGGAGTGTTTCAGGGTCTCTTCAATAGGTCACTCCTTCAACGGCATTTGGGTAGCCGTTCGACGGACTTCTGATGTGCCAACCAAGTAGTTTCATGCAATATTTACTAGAGGAAAATCTGACCCTAGTGCCTACAAGAGCTGCAGACGTACTGATTAGCCAGCATGGGAATGGTGGGTAGTACATGCATTTTCTTAACTTTGTCCTCGTTTGAAACGGCTTCGTGGCTCGTTATTTTCAACAAATTACTGTGTCATAAATACACACATAAACATCATCCAAGTTGTCCGACGGGAGGATTCAAACACAGGAGGACCAAAGGACGGGATTACCTGTAGCACAGAAGCCCAATATTGAAACCATTACGCCACGAACGCATGCATTCACAAGCGGCATAGAACACCCTTATGAATTTCGCACGTACAAGCCAGTGAGTTCAGACGGTTGGTGCGTTTTGATTGAGCCGCCGCGACATGCTAAACCGTTGCAATCAGTCGCAATCATCCGTGTTTGAAGAGCCTTATGCACTTGGAAAAGTAAAGATTGTTCTGAAGTTTAGGACAATGACGGCAAATAAAGCATAATAAACAAAACCACAAGAGCATCTGAATTCACTAGCACAAAATTAGACAAATCCATATATCATCCACCCTTCTCATGGTCGCTGAACGATTCCAGCGCCAGAGTTGCCTCTACTAACTATTGTAGGGGACTCTTTGGTGCCAACCGTATTGGCATGGCATTGCAGGATTTCTGTTCCGAAGGCGTGCGGCTATCTACTCCAGGCAACGCGGTCGTGAGTGTTGCCTCTGTGCTGAGTAGCGAGGACAGTGACAAAGAACCTGCTCGATAGTTCCATCGCTGCCGCAGTCGTCACAAGCTGCTCTGTTAACCAATCTGGGGCGAAATTCACTAAGTGAACTCACGAGCAACCTTTCGCACAAGAAAACGCTTACGAAATTAGTGCATTCACAAAGTTAAAAATATTTGCAAGGTATAGGTGAGCTTGCGATGCCCACCACTGCAAAAACGAGCGTTGTAGTGAACAAAGGGGCTGCATGGAATGTTATCCCATGTGCGAACTTCAGTACTTGCGCCAATAGTAAGCGATAGTCGATTTACGAAACATAAACCAGCGTCGCTGCTGCTGATGTGAGCAGAAATTTCTTCGACAGTGGCGGTAGCAGTCTTACGAACCTAATGGGGGCTCTGTGGGGCTCGAGCTGACGCGGGTAAGGGATGGAACGTGCTATGCGGCCAACTTGGGAACAACCGATAGCCGAGGATGGCGCATGCTTTTATGTTTGTGGGGCGCTCTGATTTGTCATCTCAAATGGGGAGAGCAGTCTTAGTGCGTAATTGCGTCCGGCGTGCGCTACTGTAGAAGGCAGCAACATTACTGCTGTGCTGTGAAGTTCTGCTTACTATCTTATAGGGAGTGTTTCTCTATGCGCGGAATAGCCCAACTTTTCATGGTCATCAAGAGACTGCATCGGGTGGTTGCAAAAAAAAGTGTGATGTCCGGCTCGGACAAGCGCCAAGTTTGCCATTTGTGTGTTTTGAGCACTTCTACCATTTCTTTTTTTCTCGTTTGGGCTATGTCTAGCTAATAGAAGTGCGGATGCTTACTTTTCTACATACTTCTGTGCCTGAAATTCTCGGTGGGAGACGAAACAACGAAAAAAAAAGCCTAAACATCTCCAATTTTCAAAACTTGGTGATGTTGGACAATTTGTTGTCGTCTTGTATGCTGTTAGCCTTCTCCCGTCTACTATATTGCTCTTAGTTTCAATTCAGCATTAAATTTAAGCAGCTTAGTGTCTGTGTCTGCAGTTTTGTTCATCCTGCAGCTTACGGTGCGAGCGAACGTACGCGTAGGATGATGGCCGCCAGTCCTGTCTACGATACGAAATGAGAAGTCCTTAACACATGACACATTGATGACAATGGCTTGACGACAACGGTTCAGAGATGGCGACGATACAAAAACGACGCGTCAGAGTGAAGATGGCGGAAGGATAACATAACATAACAACTAACATAACATGATGGATGATATAACTCAGGAATGATGACAATGGCATAAGGACGATAAAATGAGGACAACGGCACCATGAAAATCGCGTGTTCATGTTGTCGCTTCCATCAGCGTTTATGTGCATCATCTGCCGTCGTGGGTCACCTCGATTATTGAAATATTTAGTGTAAGCTTAGACTATGTCCTGAAATGGCTATTTGTCCAAGACTGCAGCCACCAACCAGAAGGGATGACAGTTGCACGACGCGACGTCATGATGACGACATTACGTTCAGTATGACACAGGCATTCGGCAGCTACTCGACAAGACAGCAGACAACAGCAGCAGCAGTACGCTCTAAGAAAAAAGAGAGTAAAAAGTGAGTCGCGGCAACTTGACTCTCTTTTTTCTTACGAAGACCTATTTTCGCGCGGGTAGAGTCACAAAACAAGAGTCAACATTTGTGTATGGGTCGTTTGACTCTTAATAGCACGCGAAGAGTCGTCGTGGGAGATCGCGACTCATCTTATATTCGATAGGAGCCTGGCGAGAGAAAGATTAAAGTGTAGGAGAAGAAATACCAGATAACGTCTTGTGTTTTAGGCAGGCCCTCGGGTTCCTGTCTTGGTTGTAATGCGGTGTATCATTTTTGCGTCCTTGTCATGTTCTGCAATTACATCGAACTCTAAATATCGATTTTCCTTGAACATATTTGTTAATATCTCACACGCTTAAGCGATAGCTGGCTTCCTATGCTAAGGAAGACCCGGATTTGTCACACTGGATTCTGACCACAAGTCAATCTTAAAAAAAAAGCATTGGCAACTAAAGAGAGCACAGCAACGAGATAAGTTCAGTAGGCGCACTCAACAGTGTCGACTGTAAATGTAATTGCGCTATGTAAAATTAAATTTTGAGGATTTAGGTTCCAAAATCAAGATCTTGTTATGAGGCGCACGGTAATGGAAAACTGCAGATTTATTTTCAGCAGCTCGGGTTATTTAACGTGCACGGAATGCACAGTATACGCGCGTTTTCGCATTCTGCCCCCATGGAAATGCGACTGCTGCGGTTGTGATTGGACCCGTGACCTCGAGCTCAGCAGCGCAACACCAAAGCCACTGGGCTACTGCAGTGCGTTGCGTTCCGCGACTAGAAACAAGCATTAGCGTACGCAGCACTGCTTTTGAACCCCCTAGAAATGTAAAAACAAAAATGTAGCAGTTTCCCCCCAATGCTGCATGAACCAATGCACGAACAATTGCACGAACCAAGGTTCGTAGTTTCATCGGCTGAATAAATTGCAGTAAACATGCGCTCACTCCTTAAATTAGCAAGCACGGGGCCACGCGCGCACGTGCAAACATCAACAGATCTCACTCAATGACCGCGAACACTCGCTGTCACAGCGTCGGCGTGATGAAGGGCGCGAACAGTGCGGACAGAACGCTGCTGCTGCCTCGTCCTCCAAAGCGTCTCCGAAACTTGAAATGGCGCTATAAAAGCGCCCTTCCCCTCTCACCCCCCCCCCCCCCCCCCGCTTTGCACCCACCGGAAATTATCTCCAAGACAGAGCGAGAGTGGCGCCAGACCGGGCCATAGAATAAAGAACAACTTTAGAGAAGGGAAACTGTACCTTTGGCAGTGGTTCGAAAATAAGCAGCGGCAGCGCATGGAACTAACTTTCGGGGACGCCAGATGACGTTGCTCAATCCGGAAGCGGAAGTGCAAACTTTTTTTTTTTTAGCGCAAAATTCAATATGGCCGTTTTTTGCCGGTCGCGTACGCTGGTACGTGCCGTGCTTGCCCTGCAGGCTATGCGGCATGCCTCAATGCCTTCGCTGCCGCTTAGCTGGTGCGTTCTAATTGCCAAGAGCCTCTACTGACGCCCATACAAACAAGCCACAAGTGAGTGAACAGAACGTGCGACTTTATTGGCAGAAGACAAGCAGTGTACATCCTCGTGCAATAGCAGAAATAAAATTTGCATGTCGAGATACGCTGGAATCATTGACGCGAGCTCGTAAACGGCTCACCGTCGTCGTCGCACGTGGTGGTCAGGTTAACGAGCAAGAACCAGCAGCGGAAACATATTGGACAGAGTGTGCCACTTATTTGCAGCGACAGTCGCCGTTAAAAATGCCCAAATTGCATTGCGAAGCAATCGGGAGACGCAGGCATCTGCTGCCGCAGCCTACACAGCGACATGGGCTACCCCAGATTTTAGCCGTTCACTCCTTTCCAACCTGCACGTTTCTTTTCTTTCGGGGGCCGCTAATGTGTGGCTCACACTTGGTGTCTCACATTGTCTCGCTATGGACAAGTCGCTTTCGTGGGCATCGCCTCCATCAGCTACTTTTGCGGGCCTTTCCACCCATGTAGTTATCAACTTCATACGCATCGGACTATGTAAGCACGTATGCTGGTCTCCGTTCATGCCTAATCGCGGCCGAGAAAGGCCAGAGGCACAATATGCCCATTGCTGCAGCAGGAAAGCGCGAACGGGGAGCACGAATCACGGTGCATGAAAATTGGGAGTCTATGTCGCTGTGCAGACTGCAGGATCAAATTCTTACTTCGAGAGGCTGCTTCCCAGTTCAACCGACCAGGCCGCAATATTCGAAAAACATAACACTGCGACCATAATCAAGTGACATAACAGCAAAATTAAACAGCAATCAGTCACCGCATGAGGTTCAGACAATACGTCATACATTGGCGACGAACCATATGGCAACAGTGAGCATTCACATACACGGGTCTCTTAGGGTACATTGAGCTGCCTACCTACAGGCGTAGTGCCCGACTTCGTCGCACGTGGTGGTCTACTAACGAGCAACAACCAGCAGCAGAAACAGATTGGACAGAGTGTCCCACCTGTTTGCGGTGACAGTCGCTGTTAAAGATGAGCAACTTGCAGTGCAAAGCAGTCGGGTGACGCAGGCATCTGCTGCCGCAGCCTACACAGCGACATGGACTACCCATCATTTTAGCATTGACTCCTTTCCAGCCTGCATGTTTCTTTTCTTTTGGAGGCCGCTAATGTGTGGCTCACACTTGGTGTCCCACATTGTCTCAATATGGACAAGTCGCTTTCGTGGGCATCACCTTCATCGGCCACTTTTGCGGGCCTTTCCACCCAACTTCATACACGTCCGACCATGTAAGCACTTATGCTGGTCTCCGTTCATGCCTAATCGCGGCCGAGAAAGGCCAGAGGCACAATTTGCCCATGGCTGCAGCAGGAAAGGGTGAACGGGGAGCACGAATCACGGTGTGCGTAAATTGGGAGTCTATGTCGCTGTGCAGACTGCAGGATCAAATTCTTACTTCGAGAGGCTGCTTCCCAGTGCAACCGACCAGGCAGCAATATTCGAAAAACATAAAACTGCGACCGTAACCAAGTGACATAACAGCAAAATTAAACGGCAATCAGTCACCGCTTGAGGTTGACAATACATTATACATTGGCTACGAACCATCTTACAGGCATAATGCTTGCCTTTGTCACATGTGGTGGTCTGGTAACGAGCGACAACCTGCGGTACAAACAGATTGGACAGAGCCTTGCCCCTGTTTGAACCAACAGTTGCCGTTGAAGATGAGCAACTTCCATTGCGAAGCAATCAGGTGACGCAGGCATCTGCTGCCGCAACCAACACAGCGACATGGACTACCCGGCATTTTAGCGTTAACTCCTTTCCAACCTGCACATTTATTTTCTTTCGGGGGCCGCTATGTGTGGCTCACACTTTGTGTCCCACTTTGTCGCAATGTGGACAAGTCGCTTTTGTGGGCATCACCTTCGGCAGCCATTCTTGCGGGCCTTTCCACCCATACGGCTATCAACTTCATACACTTCGAACCATGTAAGCACATATGCTGGTCTCCGTTTTGAGCAAATCATGGCCGAGGTAGGCCACAAGCACAATTTGCCCATGGCTGCAGCAGGCCAGAACGAACGGGGCGCACCAGTTACGGTGTGTGTATACTGGGAGGCTATGTCGCTTTGCGGACTGCAGGAGCAAATGCTTACCTCGAGGGATTGCTTACCAATGCAACTGACCAGGCCCCCACATCTGTAACACAGTTACCACAACCAAGTGTGGCAGCAAAACCAGATTCTGCAATCAATCACTTCACTGTAGCTTGCACAAAGACCCAGGCTATCAAGGAAGAGGAGCAATCATCAACGAGACTAGGAATATGGAAAATGAGAAAGCTTGCATTCAAGAGAGAAGCCACTCTGCTCTGCAAGCATTGAAGGCTAAAAACACCAAGAAAAGTAAAATGGTGCATAGCACATGTGCATAGGTTAATGCAAGACGCATGCCGATGCTGCATCAGCTATTTCAGGAGAGTAATTGCGCATGACAACATACACTAGAAGATACTGCTACAGATATGTTAGGCTGCTAGACAGTGACTGGTATTAAGTATCAGCGAAATATCCAAATATAAAGGTTGACCTTTATATTTGGATGAGGATGAATAACCTTTAACAAAAATGGGCAATGAGAAAGCTTGCATTTATAGAAGAAAAATTACACTTCGCACAAACGGAATTAACATGGCTTGGAAGCTGATTAAGGACGAACTGATGAAACTCAATCTTTTGGCCAGCGTCGTCCATGCTTGGTCAGATGTTGCAGGTGCATCTGAAGACGAAGAATTTCTAGAAAGTCCTTTTTGAGTTACTTGGATGACTCAGCCAAATGTCCGTGCTGGTGGAATGGTGGCTGAAGCTCTTTGCAGTCTTAACACAGTCCTTTGCAGACTTGATATCTCATCCATATCCTTGTGCATGTGCTTCTTTGTTCTTGGTGTAAAAGCCTTGCAAATTCGGCTCCAGCCCCTTCCTGTTGGTGCAGATAGGAGCTCCTGTGATGACCAAGATGTGCTTGGCATAGACTCTGTTGCGGCAAAACGGTGACACGTGAGATATAGCACAGATTAGCCAAATTTATGTGGGTTTTATATGTTCTAACCAATTATACTGAACCATATATATGAACAAACATTCATATCTGCTGCAAACGGCAAGCCAATACAGCATAGATCAAACATATTTATTTCTGAACCATATGTTGTTTACCTTGTAGTAGTAGCCAATGTCCACACAATGACCTTGTCGTAGCAGGCAGCAGCTTCTGTTTAGTGCGTGGAGTGTGTTGCTTTATACTGGTGCCGTCCTCATTACTGCATGTCTGGAACAGAAATTTTGACTGAATCAGAAATTGAAAAAGCAAAGTTTTGCAATATGAAATGCAAAAAGGTGTGACATATATGTTGTAATGATTTGCGACTACAGAACACATGCAAATGTACACTGTCTATTCTAGGGTGCTTAAGCAGCATGTTAAATAAATATTGCTATTGCCCATAAAATTGATGTCTGCCTAACTACAATGCATGTCAACAGCGCAAGTACTATTAAGATCACAAATGAGAACATTTGTGGGTTCATTTATGCTCTAGAAGTGATCACACTGCTAGTTACTCAAGCAAATGCATGAAAGTCATGAAGCTATTAGAACTGATGCATTATTTTTCTCCACGAACGTGATGCACCGCTTCACTACTGCAAAAATAAATGCCCTACGGTAAACCAATCTGAACAGCAAGAACATTTGGAACCAACAAGTACGAAATATGGGTATCATGCTTGCAACTGTTTAATACATTAAATTCTGTACTTTCACTTCATTTTACCAAAGGATTATTCGGTTTTGTGGACGAAAGACGTTGCCGGCCGACTCGAAAAAAAGTTTAATCTGTATATTGATAAGGCTACTCAGTCACCTACAACCACGGCTACAATAACATGAAAAATGAGGCGCGCGTTCCGATATCGCTCTTTTTTTCCTGGTTGTGTGTGTAAACCAAACGACAGCCTCGCAAGTAAAGGTTTATTTAGGAAACAGCAACTGAGATCCTCACTGCCCATATGTAATGCAGGATCTAGTTCGTTAACTTGTGCCCACCTGGAAGGTAATGAGACAGATATTATATAACGATTGAAGCAGCGGTGTTAAACGACTCACCGTTATTGCCGTTGTCAGCCGCAGCAAAATCCAGCTCCCGTTTCGATGCAGACCTGTTCCGAATGGCTCACAACCGAAACCCAACTGCCGGGCTTACATGTCCGCTTGCAAACACGTAACTTCACCCCAAGTTACATAGAAGCGCAAGAAACTAGTTTTAGAAACAAAGAAGCAACCAGTCTTGAGTGTACGAACGAATGAATCCGTGCCGCCGTGCACTCGGAAATACCGGTAAAAATTTTAAATCCAGGCCAGAGGTCACGTGAAAGATCGATGATGCTGAACGCTATTTGCGTTCATAATGGCGAAGAAACAATAAACTTACTAACAAAGAGTACAATATATAATTAGCAATGATAATTTTGCCCTGTTTTTATGTAAAAGAAAATGCTTCGGTAATTGTAAGAGAAAGTTTGTAAGATAAAATTGCGCTTATTACGACGCCTCTACCGGGAAATGTTGGAACTAACGAACGAATCCCGAGGTGATGCTACTAGGTCGGCTTTGTTAGCAGCGCCGCGCGGTCGATTTTTTCGCCCTCTGTGGCCATTAGTTGAACTTGAGAGTGTACGGGCCCTGACCGGGCTAGAGCAACGGCCAGAGGAGACGCGTGCTAAACCAGCGCATCCTTTCCCCGGCTTGCGCGCATTTTATCACGTGACCACCTATTAGCGGCGAGAATTAGGAGTGGCGCCCTCTCGCGAGTGACGTCACGGCCAGGACGCCGCTCGCTCCGGCTCGCTCGGCTGCCGCGCGCGCTCGTTCCCTTCGTGTATGCTTGGGGTATGGATGGCTCGAGCCGTACGTATTGAAGAATACGTCGGCTTCTTTCAGCTGCCATACCTTAACCACAGTTTCTTCTTCAAAAGCGTGTGAGTCGAGAAACTTTGTGGCTTGGATATCGCAAGCTAAGTAGCGTTAAAGGGGTCTACTAGGTTTTGCAATGCATATATGCGCCGTGTCTATCGGTAAATTTTGACTAAAAAAAGAATATCTGCAAATTCAACGAGCGAAGTTGTGTATGATGCTTCGCTAAACACTTAACATTCCTTTAGTATTTAGCTATGAGAGGCATTGCATTTTACGTGGAAGAAAAATTTGGTAATTGGCGTCAACATGTTATCCGATGTTAGAAGGACGCTGCCCAGCGAAGCTGTCATCATGATTCCTATTACTCTGGTGTGTTGTTCTATTCAAATATGGCCATTAATTAATGCGTAAAAATAGTTAGGCGCGCATTTCTTATGAAAATGTTTGCTGCTAATTTCACCCCCCTCTAAAAAAGGCCTCGAAAAAACGAATTGCTTATGGCTGCTAACACGACGGCGCGTCATGTAGAGTATTTACATAGTTAATTGACAAACACCATAGTAGCAATCACCTGAGAGAAAAGTTTCGTTGTTAAGATCGAGAGCCACTCAATTGAAAGTGATGAAATGTTTCATAGTGGCCCTCAGTAGCCTTTATCGACAATATGGCACACCCCTGATCACGTAACGGTAGCAATCGACTGTCCGTATGGCGAGGCACGCTATGTTCGGGAAACCCATCAGTTCACTACAACTTCGAATTAAAACCATAAAGCATTTTTTTACAGCTAAAGTATTCTCGAGCTACTACACCGCAGCTTAGATTGCCTACAAAAGGAAAATTCAAGCACCTTCTGTCTGACCATGTCTCGATCCAGCGTTATTTAATTATACAAACGGATAACTATTCGCTTCGTCGGTACATAAAAGAGAACCTTGCAGGCTAAATTAAGTTTGCTCCAATCCAATCGCAAACATTCATAAAGAAAGCACCACAAGCAATGCATGTACTTTCACTTGATTTCTGGCCCTCCACCGGGGGAATTTCGATATCTTCAATATGTCCCATACGACTAGTCATTGACGCTTCGACTTCTTTCTGGCTGCAGCTATGCGGTCCAGCAGGCATACTTCACTAAAAAAATTGGGCCGAGCAGCCTGTGTCAGTTCGCCAAACAGATTCGTCATGTATATTCCTCAAGCAACAAGCACCAGTAAATTTCTCAAGTGAGTTTGATTTGATTTGATTTATTAATTTCCATTTACACACACACATGCACAGAGGAGTGGTAAATGGAGGTGGATGAGGCGGAAAAGCCGCACAGACGCGGCTTGAGGTAACCTCACCCCCTTATAGGTACAATATGGCTGCATGGGGTAACACATCAAGCGCCATATAAATTATATTTATATGGTGGCCATAAAACATTGCAGTTATACAATATATGAAAAAACAGTGAAATATTTCCACAATAACAATGCAAAACACACTGCGGCATTGAAATAAATAAATGATATACACTTGGTAACATAGACAAAAAAAGAGGAACATAACATACATTATTGATCATTAACAAACGCGCTCTAAAGAGGTGAGTTGAACGTGTAGCACGGAAAGGAAATATATATTGGTACATTCCTATTTGTACTCTGTAAATAGCTGTATACCTTCATTAACTTTACTTCAAATTTCCGCCGCTTAAAAAAAATAAACACGTGAAGAACCGCCTAATGTTGACAAGCAGTTAAAGAAGCAAGTGAGGCGTGTAGAATCTAAGCTCCAGTATTAGTTAAGTCCCCGTGCTACTGCCGAGCGTTTCTGTGAGGAAATGCAAAAATTCGATATTATACCATGAACTACTCGTCGTGAGCAAACCTGTTTTAGCGGAATAAAATCAACGTAACTGCTGTAGAAGTCATATATGGCCAGCTTTGTGACATACTTGTTGCACCGCGGCAGGTATGGTATCATAACTGGATTCCTATAGGCTATGCTTTTGCGAGTGTCTATCCGCGTATGAAAAACCTGCAATGGGCTGGTCTGCGTCGCTTCGGCTGGCACTGTAGCGTTGCCTTCGAGAGCTGCATTGTTGTCTAAGAAATTAGCTCTTTGAATAAATGTTCGCAAAGAAAGATGTCTTAAAAATATATTTGAGACGACCACCATAAGTATACAAGCAGAGAGAACGAGGGCGAACAAACGAAAACACCGCAGAAAGCGCCCGGACAACGCCCGAACTGTAGCAGACGACAGGCGCGAGTCCGTGCCCTGACGTCACGCGAGCGGCGCTCGCAGCGCCGCTCGCGTTCGTTCTCGGGGCTAATAGATACTTGGGGCACCCATCGAGGCATCTCGGCTCACCCTCGTACAAGGGCACAGCCAACGGCGCAGGATAGGATCTTATCGTACTTGAAGCTTTAAACACCGACAGATATATTTCGGCGGTTGTGTCCATATAGTGGCTATCGCAAAATTCGCAATAAATAGAAAATTTTACTAAGGACCAACCACGCTGCTTCTCCATGTCGTGATAGAGCGGTGAACGATAGTTCTAAAAAATGTGTTGAAATCTCCGTCAAATGACTACGCTCGCATTTGGTGACAGCGGCACACAGTCGCAAGAACTTGTGGAGGAAATACCGGAGTTCTGGCAGCTTCAGGTGCACTAGATCATTCAGTAACATGGGCGGCTTTGTAGCTCTACCCTACATCAGAGCAAACTGCACTCTACAGAAATCAAAGGCAGCCGCACCGTTATAGCTAAGCAAATTAAGGACAATTACGCCGCGTCCTCGCACTTAGAGCACGCTCCAACAGCCCAACGATAGGTATTTCAAACGCAATCACACTCGGATGAGCAAATTTTGCTTCTGCCAAGTGAACGTAGCGGGTATTTCAAGAAGACGGCTTCATTTGTGAACATTACTTAAGTGACGTAAAATTATCAGTGAGCAAAACAATTTTTATTTCAACGCGAGGAAACAAAACCGAAACTAGCCCAACTGTTTTGCTCAGTTGTGCAGATACAAAATGATCCAAAGCCGAAGCCGTCAATAGCATGACGCCCTTTGCAGTTGCGCTACATCGCGCGCGAGTACGTTGTCGTTGAGTGTTTCTTTATTCTATGGAGTGGTTCCGAATCGCTGCGTTAGCGGTGACTGCAACCGGGCGTTGCGGCAAGTTACAGTGGGAGCTTCTGTCCGTGCTGTGTGATTGCGACGAGGGGGACCGCCGCCAGCAGCAGCGTGTCGCCGATTTCGTCTTGGCCGACATCGAGCAAGTGTAGCTCGCCGGATCACAAGCGCCCGAAGTGCTGCGGTTTGCACTGCATCTTTCATTGTGATATGGGAGATCGCAACGGACAGAGACGAGCAGATGCATACGAACAACTACCAGTGGGAAGTGACCTGTGCCATATTTCTCAACGTCTCAGGTAAGCATATCAGCTTTTGCTCCGAGTTTACAAACAGCGCGTACTCGGCCCTTCCGGCATGGCTACATGCATGTTACGCCACGTTTCTCTTGGCAGTTTGACGTTTCTTAGGCATGCGTGCGCGTATGTATGCGAAAATACTACTGGCAGACGGAAGCCTCAGGAGAGCATCTGAAATTATTGCAAAGCTGTACTGCCAGGAGAAACACCGTTCTTAACGACTCTGGTGACGAGTGGCCTGTCGCATCGAAAAATCCGTAGAATATCATGTACTGCGTAACTTGAAGTGTAGATACAATACTAGCACCAGTGTGACTTTCGCTGGCGAAGACAGGTAGTCGAAAAGACAGCTTGTGTATTCTGAAGATTTACTAGCGCTTTAGGTATATTACCGCGAATAATAAAAGCGCTACAACGCTGTATGGCAGTGTCAGGCGATGTGGCAGCACAGATATTTTAAGAGCGGTAAAGGTACGGACACACTAGCGTCAAAACGCGCGCGGCACGCCGCCGGCGGCGCGCCGCGTGCCGCGAAACCTGCCGCGGAACCGGTTTGGTCTGCCGCGCAGAGGATGGGTCGAGGAGCCATTTTCGGCGGCTTGTCGCGTGCCGCGAACCAATGAGAGACGTCCTGGCTTTCTCCTAAGCGCCACCTCTTGGCTACTGCCGAAGTTAACTTCCAGCGGCGGCGGCGGAACCACGATCGACGACCGAGCGCTCCGAGCCAGCCGCAACAAACAGCACTAGTGCTTCGTCTGCGTGCCTTTTGCGCGCGCAGCCGTCGCAACAGCAGAGAACACACAATGACCAAAACGCTCATCGTCGTCAGAACATAGTCGTCTGCATCTGCCATTGCACGAATCAACGCGATCAGCGCGCTGTCTGCTAACCGAGCAAGGAAAAAGCGCGCGACAACCGCGATATCGCGCCTATGCTCGCGCAGTTCGAGACAAGGCGAGATCAACGCTGTCACGTGACTCCGCGGCGGCCGCCGCGCGCACAACCGATGTGGCCTCTCTGCCGCGCGGCGTTCTTGCCACCGGCGGCGTGCCGCGCGCGTCTTGCCGCTAGTGTGTCCGTACCTTAAAGCGGCTGCATGCACAAGCGAACAGACACAGCGCTTTAAAAGCGCTGAAACAGAAAAAATTTTATGTCTATTTAGCTGTAAGTAGAAAACACATTAGCTCACTATCTAAGCCTATATATAATGTATTATATTTACGTAATCTTTATTTTCACGGTTGTATATATTGAAAAGCATGAATATGCTGCAACATATATATAGTAAATCCTACTAGGCTTACAATACCTGGCTGTGTTATGTGGTGAAATTGTAATATTGCTACTGGATTTTGTATATTGAGGCCGGTGTTTTATGATAAAAAGGGTCCTTTTATTTGTAGTGTTATGTTGGTGCGTATATTTGCCAAGCAGAAATGAGTTGATTGCAAAGTTGTACCCTCCAGTGAGCTGCATATGAACCCAAGTTTATCTTGTCTTGGCTATTGTAATGTGCATACAACAATTTTAAGTATAAACAGCTGTAGTTGGCTTAGTCACTGCAGCATGTTTTGTAGAAGTAGAAGGCCATTTATTAGCTTGCTGCTTCCATGCAGAAATACCTTTTTTCTTGTACCAAGAAACGCTGACACTATTGAATGAAGGGAAGTGTGGTGTATTTTTCTACTAACTTAATAAAGGAAATTTCGTCTGCCGTGTATCAGAGATTAGTTTACCTTCTTGTACTAAACAGTGTGTTATGTCCTCGGCTACTGCTGTTGTTCTGTGTATTTTTATAATTTTGAAATGTATTTTATTTTAGGTATTCAAGAAATGGCAACAGCCAGAAGTCGCCATCTTATCCAGCACGTTATGGGTGAGACAAATCGTAGCAGGCACTTTCGCATATCTCATTAGCATATGATGCTATTTGTTGTGATTTTTGTGTCCACTTTCCTGTCTTTATGCATTTTACTGTTATTGTGCAAAGGGCAACAGTTTTACATAGAGACAGAGTAATCGCCCAAAGGGGAGACATGGCTGGAGGAGACAACACACACAAGCCTCCTTTGTCCATATCTCTATGTTGCGCAGTTACTCTGTCGTTATCTACCAACAAGCCCAAGTTCCTCATCAGCTACATTTACTAATGATCCGTTATTACAATTTCATTGACATAACATTGAAAGTACAGAGGTACACAGGAAGACAGAGACTTGAACTGATGAAGAGCCATAGAACAAGGATCGCTAGAGCCAATATTTCGACAAAAAGAAGGAGATTTCTCTTCTCACAACGTTGGCTCCAATGAATTTTCTTGTTCTATCACTATTTACGGTTAAAAGAAAGCATTATTGCTCTTGCTGAAGTATTATGCATTATGGCATAAAAATTAGCAGGGTGAAATATCAGGAATGTCAAAATTCTTGTATATTCCAGTGCTAGAGAGAAAGCCAGGAAAACAAGATGTAGAGAATCACATTGTTATTTTTCACTGCCTAGTTTGGCCAGCTTCATTCTGAGCTTGCACTTTGTTGCACTAAGGACCACTGGAATTTGTTAATTGAATTAGCTTGGTGATTTACTTATATTAAAGAGATTTTGAACTTGTAATAATGCAGCTTAATATAATGCATGTAAAAAAATTTACAATGACATTTTAAGGTGGCAGGCTTGCATTTGACTAGCAGATCACTTGATGGTATGAGCTCAGGTTTCAACCGAGCTTCCATGCACAAATCGGTTGCACATTTTTTTTGTCATTGTTTGGATTTTCATAAACATAAGTGCCGTTTCTTTTTTGTCGGGCTTCTAGTTGTGTCGTAGGACCTAACTGTTTACCTTTATTTGTATTGGTAGCCATGTTACACAGACAGCTCAATTTTTATTGTAAATCGTGACATGGTAGGACTAAGAACATTTGTGCAAATTTGTTGCAGGTACACTCTGGCGGCTCCTACCCCTGCATCCTACCACCACCCTTTCCTGAGTACGCCCACTAGGGAGTTGGGAGCCTTTGGCAGCTTCTGCCGCTGCATCCTGCCGCCACCATGTCCCGACTACGTCCACTAGGCAGTTGGCAGCCTTAGTGATGATGCCAAGCAGGCTGACAGCCGACAGAAAGATTCAGGTAAATACCTGTAATTAAGCGGCATTTTTTTGAGTGAAATGGCTTGTAATCACTCAGCAATGAAAGAAGTAACTTCGAAGCAATTTAGACTCCCTGCTATCTGTGCAGGGATGCTCAAGTCCATGCATTTTGTCTTAGCCGCCAAGAGGCTATGTGCATTAGACGAAATGCGATGCAAATTTTGAAACTACGAGAGACCACTTGTATAATTTTTTTCTTGCTTAACACAAGAACTACTTTGATAAAGCTTTACCAATTTAAAAACACTACAATGTACTCTGATACATGGTATTTGGCATAAATTTACTAGGGCTGCCTCAATGGTTAGTAGGCCGATATACGTACACCAAAACTAACTTCTTTTCCAAGTTCATCCTCCTCTCTCTGCACTGCTGCATAATGTATCTTTCTGAAACGAGTTCTTGCACACAGCACAAGTCCTAAACACGTGAATTACATAAATTTGCAGCTTTTGCTGTAGGTCACTTCTGTGAAAATAAAGTTGAGCCATTTTGTCCATCTTTAATCAGCCATAATAAACTGAGCAGTGGCCAATAAGCGGTTAAGTTTTTAGTGTAAGGCCTCCCTTCATTGTCGTTAAAAATTGGGCCCTCTTAATGAAGGAACCAAATTTTTGGCTATGCCATTTTATGATGCATACGTTGATGCGGTTCACAAAATTAGACATAATGTTTACGCCAGTAAAAATTTATTTTTTGCTTTAAGTAGTGCATGAAATTGAGATTTGTTCTATATTGAAGGGCCCTCAGTTTTCGAAAAGAAATTCCAAGTGGTCGTGTGCCAGGTTGGAACAGCTGGCATGGAATAGCCTACTTACACAAATAGGGAGGGTCATGTACACTTGACTTTATGTTAAGATAATATTATTGATTTACATGAAGTCACACATCCACAAATGAAGGATTCCATCCTATAAGCAGCTCTTCACATTCATTTACACTTTTGCACATTTATATACCTTGAGTCTGGTGACTTGTGTCTGTTTTCATCATCTGCTATGTGCAGATGGTAAACTTCAGATTTGCCCTATGGTGAAAAATATTTTGGTGCTTATATATATGGATCTGTGTTTTTCAGGTTGCCTCGAAATTTTACCCAAGCCATGCCGCACACTCGGGCCAGGCCTCTTGCGAACGACGTATAACCAGGATCAACGCATGAGTATCGAGTGAGTCCGGAGATCAAGGCAACCTGCTGTGCAACCAGCGTGCAACCTTTGGTGACCCCTCTACATGTTCCACCTATTTCACAGCTGTACCTCAGCTGCCTTCTATCACCAGCTGTGTTCGCTTATCAAACCATGGATCAATGTTGCGGTGGAGTGATTTGAACAGACATTCTATTTGTCTCTTCAAATTCTTTGCAAAAATTTCTGTTATTATAATACATATGTGTCTTTAGTACCTACTTTTTAATTGTTCCTTTCTCTTAGAATTCTCGCCATCAACTCCTGCTATTATAATGTATACCTGCCTTTAAGCCCCGTTTCTCGTAGTTCTTTTGTACTTGTGGATGTAATTGATAGGTTCTTAATTCTTGTTGTACAGAAGGCTAAAATGCGAACTGACAGCATTTTTTCTTCCTTTGATGATCTACAGCGCTGCAATGTGTTCAAGAAATGTAACATAATACGGGCTCTGGTGCAGGATAAATTTAAGAGCAATATAGAGTACTTATTTCAAGCACCCGTTATTTTTGAAAAACTCAAGGATATAGGAGCACAAGAAAGAAAATATTGAACTAGAGAAATATGGGTTCCCCTCATAAGTCTGGTAATAATGTGACTTCCTTTCACTGCAAAGATACAAATGTTACTCACATACAAGGTTTGAGACATGAAAGCTTTGATACCCTTGCCATTCTCAGTGCTTATTTGCCACACTGACGAAGGTCAAAGGCAGCATAGGTTTCATGCACACATTGGTTGTACTACACCTTTTGAGTATTGCATTTCTCAAACACACAGGTTTCCAGCAGTGCTTTAAATAGCAGATGTATTTCCTGATTTTCAGAATTTGTTAGTGCAAGAGTAACGCTACAGATCATCTAAAAATAATTTTACAGATTATATGTCCATGGATGCATGCTTCTTCTGATGACGTAGCACTGCCATGTGGTCAGGGGATAAATGTCTATTTCAGATTTAAATATTGGCTTCCAGGACTGGGTTAGTCTCCTACACTGAGCACTCTATGTCAGAGCCAAGTTACTAGAGGAAAGTGAATTAAACTAGGAATTATAAACATCAAAAGATAATGTTCCGGATGCTAATGTAACAATCAGCAAGGTTCTTTGTAGTACATTCATTTCCAAATTTGCGAGATTATATTTTGACTGGTTTCATTAATGTGAGAACAAATATTTGTTTATTCTGACGCTAGAGTTGGCTGCCCCCATTCACATAGAATCCCTTTACAGGCTAAAAATTCAGTGTATTAATAGGCTGTTTTTTGGTTTTGTGCCCTCAGTGATAAGGGATGCAAATGGTAACATACAACAGAATGCAGAAAAATGTATAAAGAATGCAAGGAGGGCATGGGGATTTTTAGGCAGATGCGTGCATGTAATATATAAAACTCGCTATGGTATGCCTCAAGGCATTTTCTAACCCTTTGGTAGAAACACTGACACCCACTTATTAAGGGGAAATGCTCCTCGAAACAACTTTTTAATTATTTCTACTACAGATTTGAATGTACTGCCATTTATAGGGAGTCTTATGTAGATTTGAATTGTCATTGGTTTTTGTGTAGCTGGTGTTCTTTAGCTATGTCCTACATAGTGGCAATATATTTTTATGGGCACTTTCTTGTGCGTAAAAGTTTCGCAAATAGTTTCATGCTGTATCTTATTTAGCTAGTTGTATACCGCTAAGTGCCGATACCTATCCAAACAGCTTGTACAATTACTGGAACTATGCAAAAAATATTAGGCCACGTTAAATAACCTTTACAGATCCCAATTTCAATTAGATATCGGTATTCTGCATATCTTGGAGTATGTATGCCAAATTTCATTTGTATAGGACAATTATAAGTGCACAAGGTCATTCTCATGCTATTCTGTGAAAAAATTATTGAAGTATTCTCAATAATTTTTTTTTCAGAGTACATGAGAAGTATGCAAGATTAGTAGGCAGGCCTGCCTGCCTACCTGCCTGCCTGCCTACTAATCTTGCCTACTTCTACTAACTTTACATGCTGTTTGAATAGATATCGGCACTTTGCAGTCTACAGGAAGCTGTTAGCTACAGCACACTGCTTTTGGTGAAAATTTAATATACAAGAAAAGGCTGTTTCACATGCTGCGACTGCAATGACGAAAATCGGTGCTGTCGCACGCGACGCAGTGCGATTTTTAGAGGGCTCATTTCACATGATTGCGATTTCAACTGCAACTGGTGTGACGCCCAGGGTTGCTTACTGCCAGGTTTTGTGGCACACGCTGCATAATTCTTTTATTGTAATGAATAAAACGTTTACACTATAATATTATTGACTTCTCTTGATTAGAAGCAAATAAGATGTACGTTTACTAATTTAAAAGCATTAGTTAAGATTTGTCTTGAAGTGCGCGAAAGCGGTTTCTGTAGTTCGGTGCTACATCGCGCACGTAAACAGCTGTTCGCAGGTGTTTCAGCGGTTATTTATTCTACGCTTCAGCGCTGTGTGTCGTCTTATCTATCTTCTATGACCGTTTCGTTCTGCCTGATCTACAACAATCTACAAGATGACCTATCGAGAAGTTCATATAGCTACCCTCACCGCATATGCAGCATGCGGTGAGGGTAGGGTGAGGGTGAGGGTAAATCCTCGCGCTACCCGTGCTCGGCGTCAACTTCTGGAGAAATGATGCGTGTATATTGCCCGTGATTGCGCATATGTGATGCCTGCTCCTAGCAATATTCTTACGCCAAACGCAACAAGAAGCACCAACCCGAACGTCCGCGTGCGCCCCTGAACGAAGCCTCAAACGATCTGTGTGATTATGACGTGGAGTGAAAATCTTGTTGTGAAATTCAACCTTAGCGCTAGCCTGGTTCTTCCATTGCCGTGCTTGCGCTGCGAATATATATATATGGGATCCCTCTCTAAATATTTCTAAAGGCGCAAAAGCTGACGCATCAAATGTTTCAAGCAGTTACTGTCACTTTTGTAGAAACCTGTACGATGTAAGATAGCATTCTAAAAGACACGCTTCTCTTCCATTTTGCGGTCCTGTGTCTCGCGCTGGTAGTATACTCGGAACATCTAGCAAGAATACCATATCAATACGCGCTATCCATAATGCAGGATCGTAGGCCCACGGCAGGCGCACTTGCCATAGAATTTTTCAGCTTTCTGCTCAGCCTGGCACACCTCTCACAGTCAGCCTGTTTTGTGGAAACAAATATTATTATTATATAAAAATGTTATTAGATATTATAGTTTCTTCACTGTAATTTATAGCAATCGTCCAGATTTCTTAAGCTAGCCATGCATTTAACCTGTATTAGATCAACATTGTTACGACATGCTTATGGGAGCCATTTCAAACTAGATAGCTAAGCCAGAGAAAGTGCAAGTGAAAGTCTCAATTTTTATTCCAATTTGGTATTTCTAAACAGATTATATTGGCAGAATTTTATGCCTGCTTGCATTTTCTGCAATTCAATGTTCCGAGCTGGAAAAACTGATTTCCTTTCTTGCTGTCAAAAGGCTGCTTCAATGTGGATAGCAAGCTATAATTATTCATTTCGAAAGTGTTAAGCAATGACTATATGTCTAAGCTTATCAATGCACTTTTGTACCAGGAACGCAGTAAAGTTTTGCTCTCCCTCTCATTGACAGCCATGGAATGAGACCGTTAACTTTCATAAGTATCAGGATGGAAGCATTCTGGAGTTTGTCCTGAGCATTTGTCTGCATCCTATAGTGTGCATGTTTGCATCAAGTTCTGGTATACAATCGCAGTGATCTACACATACTGTTACTATATTGCAACAAACAAATTTATTTAACTTTGTTTTCAAATCTACAATGTGGCCATGCAGTAACGACTACATTAATAAGCAAAAAAAAGAGAGGGAACTGCAGATTCAGTGTACGTGTTGGAATCTATGTGAAGTTTTTGTCAAGTGGTCAAATAAATGCTGTTAAAGTAACTGCGATATATACAATTTGTCTCATTTTGAACAATCCAACATGTCATCTTTTCCAAGGTTTGCTTATGCACCGCATAGGTCACAACCTTAATGTCATGTAATCTTTATGCTTTACACTGTTCACAAGCCATACCGAAGCGCAAACGGCAGTTAATGTAGATGCACGCTGCGAGACATCAACACAGTGACGTATGTTGAGCAAGCAATGGTGCGAGGTGTATGCAGATGAATGAATGACGTGCTTATGTACTTATTTATTTATATAACTCGCAGGCTTCAAGGTTGAAGTATTATGCAAGGGGGAATAAAAAAGTTGTTACAAAAGGAAGAAGGGCACAACATTAAGATAAAAACCAGCAAAAATGCAGTACCAATACAATGCACCAACTAGCCCAACGTGTTTTACTGGCACAACATTATACTATACTTAACAAACAATAACAGAAAAAATTACTACCCGTGCACCTTGTACAGACGGTAAACCAGCGAAGCTGAAATGTGCGGCCCCGGTGTTTATCACTGGGTTAATTCCAATGGTTTATTCAAGTCTTTCTATAATATTGGTTATGTCTGTGTTTCTTGATTAGGTTATGCACATGTTTGGCTTGGATTTATCGCATTTATTTGGAATGCCACACATCGCACTTTGCAAGATCATCATCATGGAAAGATCAATGAGTGGTTCATTGTGTTAATCCAGCGGGTCCATCAAAGTCTTTCTGAGTTATGTTACGCATTTGTATTTTGTAATGCGTTAATCATAATGGTTATGGCTCATTTATGCACTGTAGTTACCAAGTGACACACCGGGGCTGCACATTTCATTTAATTAAATACAGGGACACATTTTTGAACCTATCGGGAAGTCGGAGAAAGACTGCTGCATGCGCGCGCTGCCGCTAGAGAGAAACGATGTCACTATCGGTCTAGCCAATGGCCCACCACACCTTTGCTGCGAGATAATAATGACATCATGATCTTGTCTTAACCCCGCCCCCTCTGTGTCCCTTCCCTGCAGTAATACGTAGATAAATGTATGTTTGAAAGGTGAAAAATTTCTATGTCTACCCAACAAGAAATTTCTCTGTCCATCATGCAAGACGAATGAAATGGCTCACACCCCCTTAAACAATGGCTCATACCCCTGCACTAGGGTTTTTGGGATCGGATCATGGGTGTTTTGCCTAGGCATATACAGCTTCACTGTAAAAAGAATGAACACCTTTGTGCTAGAGACCAAGGCGTACTAACAAGTGAAAGTTTATTGAACAAGCCGAGTAAATGCTGGTTGACAAGCAATAAATCGAAGCTACAGAAAAAGCAGAAGCAAAAACTGCTGTGTGTTCATACAGATCCCAACAGAGAACGCATCTATCTCTGAAACTAACAGAGGCCATGCTGACAAGATTCTTCCAGTGTATTTGCATCTACAGCTTCCATAATTTCTCTAGGCAGCCGATCTCCACAGAATGCTAGCTTCTTCCTCTACAATGCGCTCTCCACATCTGAGCGTGCATTGTAGAGGAAGAAGCCAGCATTCTGTGCAGATCGGCTGCCTAGAGAAATTATGAAAGCTGTAGATCTAAAAATGCTGGGAGAATCTTGCCAGCACGGCCTCCGTTAGAAATAGATGCATTTCCTGTCAGGAAACGCACATGAATTTTCGCTTCTGCTTTTTGTGTATGTTCCTTCTATTGCTTGCCAGCAAGCATTTACTCGGTGTGTACATTAAACTTTTGGTTGTTAGATCATGTCGGTTTTCTTGTTCATCCTACGTGTTCTCTGGTGCCATTTGCAGCCAGGCTATTCATTATTTTTATTAGACTGCAACAAGTCACTTTAATGGCCTTGTGATGCTTCTATGTACCTTATATGATATTTTATTTGGCCAATGTAGCAAGAATGTATAGTGTGAAGCAGTAAGAACAGGGTACGCTAACTTCTAATTAAAAGGTTTATTGTGAAAATGCAGTGATCTGTAAAGGTTACCAGAAAGTAGTACAGCAATAAAACCTGATAAAGACTAGTGTTTGATGAAACCAAACATAAAAGCGGGAAACGGAGAACATACATACAGATATACAAGTCCAGGGAAAAAAAAAACATTGTGATCACCAAGTGTGCATGTGGCTACATTCCAGGAAACTGATTTTTTTTCATGGGAGCGACGCAGCCATCGAGGTTAAACTACAGATAGCGGCGAATATGGTGGAAGAGTATGTGGCCAGCAGAGGCTTGGCGTGCTCGCCACAGAAATCGGAGCTATTAATCATTGAACAGAAACATCAAAGTGGACACGCTGGGAGCAGCAGACCCATCAATGTTTTCGTAAACGAAAATGAAATTCCCATGGTGGAGGAAATCAGAATTCTGGGCATGTATATCAAGAGAAATGGATACAACCTCACGCTAATCAAGAAGCTAGAAGGATACGCAGCGCAGGTCACGGGTATGTTTAGGAGAGTTGCACTCAAAGACGGGGGCCTCAAAGAGAACAGCCTCCTCAGAATCCTGCAAGTCTTTATTACCAGCCGAATAGCGTATGCCACACCGTATCTTCTCTTTAAACAATAAGAAAAAGAAAATAGATGCGATCATTAGGAAGAGCGTTAAGAGAGCCCTAGGGCTCCCAGACTCGACCTCGACAGACCTCCTCCTCAAAAGGGGGGTTCACAACACACTACTTGAGCTCACTGGGGCAGTACGAGTGTCGCAGTTGGAAGATTGGACCAGTCCAAAACAGGGATAAAAATCATGGAATGGGTAGAAATCCAATGCGACCGGGGGGCCCCGATTGCAAGAAGGACATTCCCTTGGACGTACGTAAACGCTTCCTAATTGCCCCCCCCCCCGCCTACCTGAAAATATGCATCCTATCTACAACAAAGAGAGGAGAGCTCACAGGGCTAAGGCTCTAGTAAATAAACTTAAAAACCCACCGGCGCATAAAGTAGCGTACGTGGACACCGCTTGCGGCAGAGACGGGGCTGCGGTATCGACGGCGGTTGATGGCGACGGGCGCGTTGAGATAGCGTGCTCCACGTGCACGAGGGACGCCTGTACAGCCGAGGAGGTTCCAGTAGCGCTGGCTTGTGCGGGTACAAAAGCGGGAGTCATGTTATGCGATAGCAAATTAGCTATCCAAAATTTTAGCAAAGGGAGAAACTCGGAAGAGGCCCTGCAAATTCTACTCAAAAACCCTCCTAGGAGGGACATAACTTTTATTGGGGTTCTGGCCTATGAAGAATCCCCAGGTAACGAAGCCGCTCACGAGTTCGCCCCAGCACTCTATCACCGGGCAATTCTAGAGCAGCCAGTTCCAGGGATCAAAGATAGCGTCATCAAGCACAGGGAAATTGTAGATCACTACAAAGCCGAAATAAGAATCTTTCCGCCTCCGCATCGGTCTCTCTCTCGCTCTGGAGGACGTCCGCATTTGGCGGCGCTTCAAGGGAAACAATTATAGATCACCATATTGGATCTACTTAACTCAGAGAGGGACTATAACGACGCCCTCTGCAAAATTTGTAAGGAGAAAGGTACGCTAGATCATGGTAATACGGGAGTGTGCTGGCTACTCAGGGGCCAAGGAAAACATTGACAGTAGAAAAATCTGGGAGGCCTTGCTCCAGAGGAGGCTGAAAAGGACCAGCGTCGAGCAATCCGCCTGGCCGTTGAGGCCGTGAAGACTCACCGTCCTCAACGCGCGGGGACTGCTTCGTCCTCCACCCCTACCTACGTGTAGGTTAAGAGGCAGGCACCACAGCTTGGAGGAATAAGAAAGCTGTCAATCAATCAATCAATCAATCAATCAGTGTATACTGCTACAAACTATGGTTTATAGTTCGCCGGGTGCAATGTGCAGCCCGGTTTCTCTGTGCGCGTATTGCATATGTGTCGGTCTATCTGAGTACCTACATCAGCGTTCATGCTAACGTCTTCTAGGCGTGTCCATAATTGCTTGTGTGCTCGTGGCTCTACTTTGGGGCAATGCTTTGCACGCCATAAAGCGCAAATGTGTCAACAAGATTCCTGCTGACAAAGAAAAGTCCTCAGAGGCCGTAAAAATAAGGAGGAGGAGGGTTAAATAAAGAGAGCAGGCAGGGATGTTGACGGGAAAGAGGTGGGGGACGGGAAAGAGGTAATAGAAAGATGATATGTAGAAAGGGAGAGTGAGGAAAGCGACGGTGAGCTTGAGCACGCAGGCACAGGGCCTTAGCAAGTAAAAGGCGTTCACATAGGACAGTCGCTGTAAAGAAGGACAAAAGTGCCTTCACGGCTTTGTTGGCGGACGAGCGATGGGGACGGTCTTCAAGCAGCACCCGCACGGACCATGACCGTTCGCCCAGTCGTCGCTGTGCGATAGATTATTTTTATCTTTCCGAATGAAATCGATGACAGTGGCACAATAAATGTTCGATGTTCTCTTCGCCGCCGAAGACGTCGCACCCACCGCTGTCGATAATTCTAATCAAAGTAGCGCATGCTTTAGTGAAAGCAACTCCCAACCACCGCCGGTATAGAACCGATGCCTCATGTCGGGGAAGCCCAGGTGGAGATTGGAGTTTAAGCGAAGCGTTCAGTTCCTGCAACCTTGTGCACCCTATGTTTGCTGTGTTCCACTCTGTTAATAGATCTTACGTGCGAGGAGATAAAGCTGCCTTGCAGCGTCTGTCCTGGAAAGAGGAATGGGAATGCTGTGTTTTTCATGGTGGTACTCTCGGGCAGCTTTGTCTGCTTCATCCTTTCTACTTATCCCGCAATAGCCAGGTAGCCACTGGAAAGTAATTTCGTGGACTTTCTTTGCTGCTTTACAACTGACTTAGCTACCCAGTGGAATTTTGACATGCTCCACGCGGTGCAATCGTCATCTATATGGAGAACAGCTAATGATTTACAAAAAATCGTCTCCTTAGGCCGTTTTGAAGTGAAATGGCGTAGCAAGAAACAAGTGTTTTCGGCCACTCTACCTAATCCCGTACATTGTTCCTTCTTTAAGAAACAACATATCGGTGAAGCGGGACAATTAATGAACGTCATGGTAAATGGACATCACGCGGACACAGCTAAAAAGTTTCCTAGAGGCGTCGCCAAGGATTTCAACCAACCAGGTCATAAATTTGATGAACTTAAACTCTACATCTTAGACTGAAATTCCCGTTGTGAACTAGAAAGAAAATACAGAAAATCGTACCTCATCTATAAGTTCAAAAATCATACCTGATCCATAAGTTCCAGATATTGCAACCAATAGGTATGAACGTTTCAAAGAGAGCTTTAAATCTATTCGCTATGCTATATTTCAGGGTATAGGCAACAGTACTTAGTTATTTTCATTTATTTGCTTAGTATTATTTTTGTTTCTTTTTTGTTTCTTTACATATTTATTCCCTTCGAGTAATTTTTTTTTTCACAAGCACCGTTCTCTGGCGCTCCTTTTATTATGTCTTTCAGAGACGATAGGCCACTGACCTCCAACGAAAGCAGATAATAGAAGGGTGCTGCGCATATGACCGTTGACACGCCGGCTGAAACATGGCTATATCACGGGACTTGTGCAGAGCACTCCTTTATTCTAAATTTTACACCCTCGCCGCTAACACACCGTGGGTCGTTGCCGCACTCACCCGCCTTACCCGTCTACCTTCTGGAATAACCCTAGCTATATATACTGTGCCGAGGAAAGCAAATGTTGCCTTGAAAAAGACTAGTTCTCTTGTCGGAACGTTGGCTCCCGCTTTTGCCTTCTTCTCGTTCAGCCCATCGTCTTGCATTTCCGTCTTGCGCCTTCCCCATGTTTTCCGTATGTTAAGGAGGCTTAGAGAAGACTATCTAACTCTTCATTCCAGCGAACACTAACTCACAATTCTATTCAAGATTTTAAACTTGAGATCAAGGATCACAGAACTTGTAACGGATAAGGAGATAGAAACAGCAAATCAGCAACTCTGTCATACCGCTCAGTCCCATGATTTGAAGATATTATCTCCCACCAAAAAAATCATAAAGAAAACAAGCAAGGCCAACCCATTGTTTCTGGTGTAGGCACTGTCACTGAAAACATATCGCGCTACATTGGCAGCCTAATTCAGCCAGTACCAACTACAGTTTTGCCTTTTATAAAATATACCAACAATTTTATTTCTGACATCATGGACTTAGAAGCACCCTGTGGAAGCTTACTTGTTACCTTTGACGTTGGTTCTTTGCACACAAATATCCATCTTGCTGATGGTATAAAGGCGCCGCTATGAGCATATGAAGACTCGCCAGTGATAAGCCTGTTGATTCTTCTACGTTACGGACACATATTATGTTGCTTTTCAAGCTAAAAAGTTTGAATTTAATGAGGTTCATTACGTGCAAGTAAGCGGAACGACAATTGTAACGAGAACTTAAAGGTAACGTTAGGTTCTCGTTAGTAGAATGGTTACGAGAATTTTTATGGCTGTACGAGAAGAAAAATTTCTTGCGTCTCTCAGTTTGAACCCACTCCACTATAACCGCTGTATTGATGACTATTGCATGATTTGGCCTAATGGGGAAACGATCTCTCAAAATTTATAAATGATTTCAATTGTGCTTTTATTTTTTCTGTGGCTACAGATGCAAGCCCTACCGAAAATCTGTGCAATACTGCAGAACCTGCGGTGCCATCGGACACCGACAGGATATCTGTCCTCAGCCGAGAGCGAACTTCTGCTACACATGCGGCCGTGATGGGGTCACGGAAGAACACGATTGTCACCCGAAGTGCAATATTTGCGGCGGACAATACGAAACGGCAGGCAAGAAATGTAAGAAGAAACTCCGTAACAACCCGCCACCCTACCAAGTAAGAAGACAGCAACTTGACAACGCTCGCGCCCGAGAGTATCACTGGAGCTCGAGCACCGAAGACTTCCCCGCCTGGTTACCACCTCAGACAGCTCACGGGGGCCCTCGCCTCGACAAAAAACTGGCTGGAGACGCTCTCGCAATATCCTAAGGTCACGTTCTACATCCCGCTCTCGGTCATGGTCTCGCTCCGTTAGGCGAATCACTTACGTCGCCGCGGCGAATGAAAGCAGCGCCTAGAACTTCTCACGCAACCCGAGCAGTTCGGGTGAGACAGCGACGATACGGACTCTCTAACATAAAGTACAGGATCTACAGAGGCTGATACAACAACAACCGGTAGCCGAGTGCAACATGTCAGAACTCGAGGAAAGAGCAGCGAAGAGAGCAGAAGAAAACATACTAAAACATGTAGAAACCAGAATAATGAAGCGGGTAGATGGACGGCTGCAAGCCCATGAAGCGAAGATTCTTGACCTTGCTGAACGACGCCTTCAAGACTTCGAGGAAACCCTCACTACAAAACTTCTCACATCAGCAGACAGAACCATACAGACAGTGATAACTAAAATCATGGAAAAGGCAGAGCCACTAGCCCGTACTCACCACACTCGACGCCAAACTGGATGGCTTCATGGCACAACAACACAGCTTCATGAGCTATGCTTACAAGAATTTCGTGACTCATGAACATCTGGTGGAGCAGTTAGGAACCAAACGCAAAGGACGAAGGATAGTACAAGCGGAATCCGCGGAGGATTCTAGCTCGACAACGCCAAACCACCTACTCCAGGTGGAGGACAACCACCAACATGGCGGCTCCCAAACGCAGACATACCGAGCCGCTTCCCACCCTCCGCATTTGGCACTAGAATTGCAGATCCTATAGAGCCCGCTCGGCCAACTTGCAAGAATATCTCAAAGCAAACAATCCTAACATAATCGCGTTACAGGAAACTAACTCCAAGAAAATAAAGCTCCCTGGCTACAACACTATGACACACACTGCCCGCACCGCAATTCTTGTCAAGAAGACACTAACTGCTCCTCCTCACGAAATTGAAGACACTGAAATCGAACACACCATAGAGGAGGTGTTGCCGACTCGCAAGAATCAACAGAGCCTATACCTGGCCAATCTCCACAGCCCGTCGCGGGAGCAGCTACTCCACTACGACCACTTCCTCCGGGACCTTCGCAAGGACGTTAAAGGTAACCGACTTGTTGTAGTAGGGGACTTTAACGCCCCACACGTGGCCTAGGGTTACCCCAATACCACCAAGAAAGGGGTACGGGTTCACGACGCCGCACAGCAGCACGGTCTTACGTTATGGAATGACCTGCTCCAAACCACGCGAGTGGGGATCAGCGTGTCGAGGGATACCAGTCCTGATCTCAAGTTCACTCCCGACGTGCGAAAGGCCACGTGGACCCGACTCCCAGACACGCTAGGGAGCGATCACCACATAATTCAAATAGAGGTTGAACAATCTCACCGCACGCACAAGACAGGAAAGGCGTGACTCACTGACTAGAACGCTTATAGGAATGAGCTTGACAACTATTCGGACATCGAAGACGTTGAAGCTTAGCTAAACGGCATCGTTGGTGAGGCTGACGGCCACACCAGGACGATTCGACTAGACGAGGACAATCCGGCGGTCGATAACCACCTACTGCACTTATAGGAGGCTCGGCGATCGCTCCTCAAAAGATGGCGACGCCAAAAGCTCAACCGGAAGCTCCAGCGCCGGATTGCCCTATTAAGCATGTAGGCACAGGAGTTCGCTGAACAGCTAGCAAATCAGAACTGGCGATTCTTCTGCGACCAACTTCAAGGGACCCTCAGCACAAATAATACTTGGCATATACTTCGATCCCTCGTCGACCACACCCACACCAAAGCCCAACAAAAACATACAATTCACGGACTAATCCACAACTATGGCGGCACAGAGGATCAGCTACACCAAGAACTTCAGACGAAGCTGCACGGCTCAGCTAGCCCGCAAACCACTGCCACCAACCTTTCCACCCTCAGGGAGTACCAAGGAGCGCCGAACGAAGAGCTAGATCGGCCTTTCACACAGGCAGAGGTGCAGGCGGCCCTCTCTAGGCTAACATGCACTACGAGCCCGGGCAAAGACAGGGTCACCACCAAGCACCTTCGACAGCTACCTCCTCGGGCGTTGACGGCTCTTCTTCGGTACTATAACGACTGCTGGATTAAGGGCGAGCTACCAACAGTCTGGAAACACTCGGAGGTAACCATGGTACCCAAGCCAAACAAACCCATCTCCATCGCGAATCTCCGCCCCGTCTCCCTTACGTCCTGCGCCGGTAAACTGTTTGAACACATGGTCAACAAGCGGCCCACCATACATCTCGAGGAAAACGATCGCTATCCTCACACCATGTTCGACTTCCGCCAGATGTTCTCCACGAAGGACGTCTTCTTCCAGCCAAAGGAAGATATTTTTGACCATTTGAGCAAACACAGCAAGTCTTCCATTCTAGCGCTAGACGTAAAGGGCGCCTTTCATAACGTGAGCCATGAAGCCAGTCTTCCTAACCTAGAAGATATCGGCTGCGGTGCCAAAACATACGCCTACATGCGCGCTTTCCTCACTAACCATACGGCCACGGTGGGTTTTTCCAACCTCCGGAGCAAGACATTTCACCTACCTAACAGGGGTACGCCACAAGGTTCGGTAGTCTCGCCACTCCACTTCACCGTGGTCCTCCTCAAACTTCCCCGCGTCCTAGACACCGTCCCAGGGATATTCCATGCTCTATATGCAGATGATATCACACTGTGGACGAGAGACGCGAGCGCGGGCGAACAGGAGGCCCGTCTTCAGGAGGCGGTCAACATCATCGAACGGTACCTCAACACCTGCGGCCTCCACTGTGCCCCAGATAAATCCGAGTTGTTAGTACTCGGGGCACGCACCCGGGGCCGGCCCCCAAGCCACGACGCACCGGACCCACAAATCCTTCTTCAGGGAGTCCCGATACCGAAGGTCGACTCACTTCGAATCCTCGGAGTCCATATACAGAAGGGCGGGTCCGTCTCCGCCACACTCCCCAGGCTACACAACACCGTGGCACAGCTTACTCATCTGATACGACGGGTGGCCAATCGCCGCAATGGCCTCAAAGAGCACAACACTTTGCAAATTGTACAAGCCCTCCTTTACCGCCGCATTACATACGCAACTCCTTACCTCAATCTGAAGACAATCGAGAAACAAAAGCTAAAAATTATAATACGAAAGGCCACAAAGCTCGCCCTAGGACTACCGACAAACGCCTCTACTGACCGATTGCTTCGCATGGGAGTTCACAACTCCTGGGAAGAACTCGCGGAAGTGCACCTCATCAACCAGATCGAGAGACTCAAGCTCAAAACGACAGGCCGAGCAGTCCTCCGACGCACAGGATACGTAACCAACTTAGAACACGATGGCAAACGTAAGGAAAAGATCGCATCGAAGCTGCGAAAATTTCTACAAGTTCTTCAGATCCTTCGGAACATGCATCCGGAACACCATCGAGGCAGACGGCTGACCACGGGTAAACACCATCTGACACAAGCACCGTAACGACCCGCAGGCACGCTACGTGGACGCAGCCAAATATCCGGGCCGAAACGCCTTCGCCATCAGCGTCACAGACTACAGGGGGACGACACTGGCGTTGGTGACAATTCTCGCCAAACGCGGGGACACAGCTGAGGAGGCCGCTATAGCACTCGCCACCCATACAAGCGAGGATGCCATAGTGGTGTTCACCGACTCTGAAACAGCGGCACGCAACTACATGAAGTGCAGGATCTCCATCAAAGTGATCAACTTACTGAAACGTGGCGATACTCCTCCCCCCTACACCTGCATCATGTGGGTTCCGGGACACGAGGGACTCGAGGGGAATGAAGCGGCACACACCGCGGCCCGTGCAAGCATCAACTGGGCTTCCCCGCACGACATTCTAGACAGGTCGCACCCACACAAATCAGCGGAGGAAACGGAAACAATACCGCTAACTTACCAAGCACTACTACAACACTATCGGCTTGGACGCAGGGTATGCCCTCCACCACATCCAATACTAACAAGAAACGAAGGCACCGACTACAGGTGACTCCACAGCAATACCTTTACCCACGGAAGCTTACTGCATCATTTCCACCCGACGCTATACAGCTACACCTGTCCACACTGCAATGTGCCAGACACCCTGGCGCACCTCCTCCTGCAATGCAAGAACACCTGAGCAAGCATCACAGCGACACAACTAATAGGAGCAGATGCAGACCCAAACCTCCTCGCTGAAACGCGGAGGCTGCGATCTCCAAGCCGGACCTGGTCGACCAGCGCAAACTCATCGCCCGGGCCCGGAGGGCGATTCAAGCCAGAGGGTTCCTGGAAAAAGGGACCCTCCCACCTCGACTGACAAGTCATTGCTTCAAATAAAGTTTTCATTCTCTCTCTCTCTCTCTCTCTTACCACTACTCACAAGACATTGTTATCTTTCTGAGTCTTAACCGTCTCATTGTCTGGGGGTAGAATAGCAACGAAGCTTTACAGGAAGCGAACGGACACCCACCAGTATTTACATTTGTATAGTAGTCATGTCAAACACTATAAGACAGACATTTCGTGCAGCTAACCACAAAGCTTTAAGCATTTGTGTCTGAACAAAAAAGATTTCAATGCTGTGGAAATGAATCTGGAAGGCAATCACCCGGGCCGTGTCGGCCAATGGGGAAAGGCACTCTTTCATATAACGGTAGGTTTGGCTATATCGGACAAGGATCAAATTCCCACTTCCTATCGCTTGTTCGTTTCGTTTGGTCCTCAATTTGATAACATTGCAGATGTTTTATAAAGCACGTATTGGCTATGTTCATGGTGGCATGCTAAAGTCAAGAATGGCAGTATCTTTAAAATAACAAGCGACAGCGCGAGAGAAAAAACTTTATTCCGATAGGACAGGGAGAGGGGTGGATTCCCGTGCTACGTGTTGCCAGAAATCCAGTCCCTCCGCCCCCTCCCCCCCCCCCCCCGGCGGTGGCAACACTTTCGGTTCTGACTCATATTTCGCTCATCCTCCAGTGTCGAGCTGGTCAGCGCATCTTCCACTGCTCGTGCGCTGTTGGGATTTTTAGGATTTTTTTTTGCAGGCTCATATAGTATGGTATGGGTTAGCTCTGCTTGTACAGAAAGGACAAAGGGGATAATATAGAGTAAGGTACACCCGGCCACAAACTATTACGGATCATGAAATCTGGGGAAAAGCTGAATATCTCCGCAACCTCACAACGCAGCCACATATTTGCACGTCGGGTCTCGAATAGAATATGCTAACTGCATTGTCGTCTACATTTTACTATGTACTGCCACAGACTGCCCGGGAATTGAATATCTTCTGACATTTCATGGTCCATAAACTTTTGTGGCCGGGTGTACATCGTGCGGAGGAGCGAGAGGTGAGAAAAAGTGTTTATCTGGAGTTTCCCCCAGGCCGTGGCTTCAGCTCTTGTGGGGAATGGGTGCGCTGGCGGCAACATTGTTTTCGAAAGGCGGTATTGCTGAAGTATTTTGTTCTATATTCTTTCGAAATACTACACTTTCTGTGAAATACTCCAAATAACAAAGAAAAAGCAGCTTTGCGTCGTGAGGATTACACGTGCAAGTGCATTACAAGTGCAAATCGGTGACGTGGCAGGAAGTGAGGGAGTATATGGCCACCTTTGGCAATGCACAACGAGGGAATTGTCCGCATGGACTGATTATGAAGAATTGCTTGAATAGCTTTCTGCTTTTGATGAGGCCGCAACTTCACGGGGTGTTTGAACCCGGTTTATTCTCTTGCTTCTTTCATGAAGCAAAGCAAGTTTTACTCGAATGGGCTGTCGGTGGCATCGACAGGAAATGGAAATATATAGACTGCAGAGCCAGGTACTCCAATTCCAGGTGCTGCGTGAACAACTATAGCAGTTAAGCTTACCTTTGAAGATGCTGATTATATATATAATGAACGAGAAGAACACCAACAGACTGAGGGCCCCCATTTTCGTGGCAATCATATGTAGCCAACAATGTTGGCTTGATGTAAATATAGTCACAACCACATAAAGCCAACACACAATGACGAGCCCTTCCGGCACTTCCAAGTCACGAACGGCATCGACGTTATCAGCATGACACAGCATTCTCGACAGGAAAGTAGTAAGCGCAGCGTTTTCAAGAAAGGAAACGCAAGCAAGACAGGTGACGATTATTGTTGTGTGACGAATATACAGCCCAGAGGGTGTACATTTGTCTAAGACTGTACCAATTACGCGAAGCCAGCCACGCTTTCGAGTGCACTCCGCCCCCGCGGCGTATAACGTCTCCCGCACTGGGATGGCGCTATCATGAAAAACGTCGGCAGCGCGGAGCGAATGCTTCGTCCGCCTCTCGCTCAACGGGTTACCAAAACTCGAGATTACGCAACCTCCAGTACCAAACGCGCGCTAAGACAGCTTATATTATGCCACGCCCTCTCGTCACGTACACTCTTTGCACACGCGGCAGCTTACCTGCAAAGCAGGATACGCGGGTGCGTATGCGCTCACCCGCGCTTACAGCCATGCGCAGCCAAGGCCGAGACGCGCGCCAACTTAGCCCCGCTCCGCCCCCTCGCGCACGCTTGATCGCCTTATCGCGAGCTCTCCCCCTCCCCCTTTCCATCTGCTCGTGCTGGCAGCACTGACCTCCACTAGGGGGCCTTTTAGTGAAGGTCAGTGGCTGGAAATGTTACTCGTGAAGCCACCTTCTTGTCTCACCCTCGCACACATTCACTAGCACCCAAAGCACACAGTGTGCTGGGTGCGATAGGACCTTATCGCACTCAGGTTTTATACGAAACACGATGCGTCTGCACTTCGGCCGTCGCTCTTGTCGCACGGCGCGCAATTTGAGAGGTGCGTCTCCAAGCAGCCGCTTGTAATTCAATCATCAGACCATCTGCGTCGGCGGAAGTTTCCCTTTATTGTCTCGGCATTCCTTGGCGGCGGCAGTGAAATATCGTTACATTATGATCGCATACAAACACACTTCGTTATATTGAGGTTCTAATACATGGTGTTCTATGGACAAGATGTTATGAAAATTTAAATGCTTCGTTATATAGAGAATTTATTTATATTGAAGTTCATTACATCGAGGTTTAACTGTACTACCACTGGTTACCCAATAAACAAAGCAAGCACTTTTTATGAGTGTTCTTGTTTGCCGTCATGTCAGCCTGCTAGTACATTTATTTATTTAGGTATTTATTTGTTTCTTATGAGGAATGTGCCTTACTTGAAGGCCACACAGACTACATCTGACAGTATTCAATTTTGTTATGGTGCCGACCTGCAGGCAGTTTGTACTTTGCGATACTTATTCAGAAGTTTCTAATGTTCTCAAGCTACATATAGTTGTACAGTTACACAAATGTTTGATTACAAATAAACACTTCACCTATAAAAATGCTTTTTATTTGCACCAGTTCTGCGCGGTTGATTTCCTGAAAGACCATTGACTGCTCTGTTAAGCCTATTGAAAAACTGGCATAAAGATTCTACTACAGGCTTTCCCGCTCAATTTAATCCGAGTACCAGTCAATTTATTTCAAGTACCAGTCAATTTAATCCAAGTGCCAGTGATTTCAATTCGAGCGCCACTCAAATTAATCCAAACGCCAGCCGACATAATCCAAACGCCAGTGAATTTAATCAGGCCATAGCGGAATTCAAGAACCTTGGAATTTCAAGACTTCTGAAAATTGGCGAACATATTAGGAGTTAATACCTTGAAAATGAAATAGCGAGGTGAGAGACCAGTAGCTTTCCTGCCACGTGACTAACGACTACTTTTGGAGGCTTTTATTTTATACTTCTTTATGAGAGCGACCCTGCAGATGACAATTCGTAAAATTAACTGAGAGGAAACGTCACCATGAGTACATTGAGTTAATGATACACATGCGATTTGGTCATGGCTATCAAACGGAACAATAAAGAGTGGTTCATGATAATCACTAGGCCCTCGCCGGGAAGCTTCCGTCACTCGCGAATACGATTCATTATTCTACTGCCGATATCCGCAGCCTCCAATCGAACACCTTGTCATCGGTGTTCATAAAAAACATTCATAAATGACATTTATTTGCATAATAGACCTAACTGATATGGTCGAGTCACTAGGGAGCACAAGTTAAAATCCAATGCGCAGCTTGGTGTTCTCTGTGTTTTGCGCAACATAACGTCATATATATCAAATGAAATTCGATGAAAAAAGTGACTCACTATGCCTAATATAATCTCGTATGCTCAAGTCATTAGTGAATATTATTCACCTATTTTACTGTCACTGAGGCAGCTTTCACTCGTGAGCGCCGTCAGTAGTATCAATCAAGGTGTAGCAACGTGAGCACTATTGTGTTACCACTGCTAACTAATACCACCAAGTTCTTAGATATCACTGCGATGTTCTTCAACTTTCATGCAGAATAGCGTCACAGATATAAAATGAAATGTCATTCAGACGGCGATTCAATCACCATAATTTAATAGCTATAGGAGATAATAAAATTGAGTCACCAGTGATGAAGAATCACTCTAATTGAAAGTGTCGATAAATCAGTGTTTTATTCAGTCAACACTGCTAATTGACATCACAGAGCCACTAATGAAAACTATAGCGATAAGCTCTGTTTGGAGTTCTTGTACTTTTATGCAGCACAGCGGTCATGCATGTCAAATGACAAACGAGAAGAAAGGGGGCTAACCGAGGGGCCCGATTTTTATTAGTCATATCATAAGAAGCCGACAAACACTGACACCAAGGACAACGTAGGGGTAATTACTTGTGCTAAATAAATGAAATAAAGAAACGATAAATTAATGGAAGTGAAATGGGATGAAAAAACAACTTCCCGCAGGTGGGCTACAATGCCAAAACCTTCGCATTTCGCGTGCTCGCTACTTTCCTGTCGAGAATGCTAAAGCATTCTCGACAGGAAAGTAGCGAGCGCCGAGTTTTCAAGAAAGGAAACGCAAGCAAGGCAGATGAGGAATATTGTTGTGGGACAAATATACACCCCCAAGGGTGCAACCGTTTCAAGAGTGTACTTAATATGAGGTCGCAATGGTAGCAGAACAAGTGATAATTCAATGACATTTTGATAGATATCAATCACTACGTGCCAGATTGATGGCTGCCGCTGTAAACCAGCATAACTCGTGATCACTAGGGATGAATTCCTAGCATCTCCAAGGTATTGAACTTGAATTGCCATTTGACTCAATTTCAGTTTGATACCCATGACTTTATGCTGTGAGAAAGTACGAAAAAAAAAACTGAGCTTGTCACTAGTAATCGCTAATCACCCTTCACTATCAGGTAGCAATGGTAGCAGAACAAATCCTCACTGGTCGTAAATGATCATAATTGAATCGTTGTTTAAAAGAGTTTTCATTTGACACGCGTGACACCGTGCTGCATAAGATTAGAAAAACACCAAACAGAGCTTATCGCTAGTGCACGCCGTGGTTGCTCAGTGGCTATAGTGTTGGGCTGCTGAGCACGACGTCGCGGGATCGAATCCCGGCCATGGCGGCCTCATTTCGATGGGGGCGAAATGCGAAACCACCCGTGTACTTAGGTTTAGGTGCACCTTAAAGAATCCTAGGTAGTCGAAATTTCCGGAGTCCTCCACTACGGCGTGCCTCATAATCAGAAGTGCTTTTGACACGTTAAACCCCATAATTTATCTTATCGCTTATTATCGCGGATTATTAATGGCTCTGTGATACCAATTAGCAATGTTGACTGATTAAAGCTCTCATTTATTGACCCTTTCATTTATACCATTGATGTGCATGAACCATGGCTGTGATTATTGCACTACACAAAGTGTTTCTTCATCACTAGTGACTTTAGTTAATTAATAATAGTTATTCACTCGCCATCTGAATTGCATTTTATTTTATATCCATGACGCTCTTCTGCATGAAAATCGGAGAACATTGCAGTAATCGCATCACTAGTGATCACTAAAAACTCGGTGGTATAAGTTAACAGCTGTAACTTAATAGTGCTCATCTTGCTACAGCTTGATTGATACTACTGACGGCACTCACGAGTGAAAGCTGTCTCAGTGATAGTAAAATGGGTGCATAATATTCACCAGTGACTTAAGCATACGAGTTTATAGTAGGCATAGTGCTTCATCGCATTTCATTGGATACATATGAAGTCCTGTTGTGCAAAACGCCGAGAACCCTGAACTGCGTATTATATTTCACTTGTGCTCACTAAGTGACTCGACCATATCAGTTAGGTGTACTATGCAAATAAATTTTATTCATGAGTGTTTTAGTTGTATCGATGACAAGGTGTTCGATCGGAGGCTGCGGATACCGGAGTAGAATAGTGAATCGTATTCGCTAGCGACCGAAGCCTCCCGGCGAGGGCCTAGTGATTATCACCGAATCACCCTTTATTGTTCCGTTTGATAGCCATGACGAAATCGCATGTGTATCATTAACTCAACGTACTCATACTGACGTTTCCTCTTAATATATTTGGAGAATTGCCAACTGCTGTGTCGCTCTCAGTCGCGCGGCAGGATATCTACTGGTCTCTCACCTTGCTCTTTCGTTTTCAAGCTATTAACTTGTAATATGTTCGCAAATTTTCAGAAGTCTTGAAATTCAAAGATTCTTGAATTCCGTTGTGTCTGGATTAATTTCCCTGGCGTTTTGATTATTTCGGCTGGCGTTTGGATTAAACTGAGTGGTCCTTGGCTTAAATTGAGTGGCGCTCGGATTAAAATCACTGGCACTTGGATTAAATTGACTGGTACTTGAATTAAATTGACTGGCGCTCGGATTAAATTGACTGGCGCCTGGATTAAATTGAGCGGGAAAACCTGTAGTAGCTTTACAACATGGATCAATAAAGGTAATCTCCTTGTAAACTGAAAGACAACAGTTTTCAGCTAAGCTTGGGCAAGTATACGTATTTTTAGGGATCAAATGGCATCATTACTAACCAACGTTGTGTACCAAGTTGGTAATGAAACATTATTGGAGGTGTTCATGCAAAGTATGGCATCTGCCACTATGCATGCGCAGCAGAAAGAGCAACTTTTCATTATGCCTCTTCCTTTTTTGGAATTTAAGGTACAGCTTAAGCAAGTGTAGCAGTTCAGCCTAAGAACACACCTGTGCAAGTAATGCATTGCAGCCCACCGATTTTGTTCAGCCGTTCTCAACGTTCGAGCACCATGCCTGTAGGTAGTTCTACATTTTCAGAACCAGAAAAGACCATTGTCTTGGACACTACTGGATCAGTAATAGCATACTACACTATGCATGTAGGCTGCAGCAGGTCACATAATAAGCATGTCTGTCTGAAACATTGCACCAAATGTACGATTATACTTCCCCTGTTCCACAGGTCATGAGTAGATTGCACCAAATGTGTACCTCATGTGCCAGTAAACTTGCATGGATCCATATGCGAAAGCCACATGCGCCATTTCCATGACCGCATGGAGACAATACCACTATCACCTCAGGTAAATTGCACTCTAAACTGTTGCTTGCAGAACTAGTGACAACAGAACTGAGTGCATGTGTGTGGAGAGGGCATTTTAAGGAAGATACCGTATTTGCACGAACATACCGCGCTCCTGATTGTAACGCACAGCTCTTTTACCGCCCAAATATCCCAAAAGATACCTTGGTGCCGATTCTACCGCACACACCAAGTAATGAAACCTCAGTCGACGCGTAACGTTTTGATACGATCCTAGGGAACATAGCAAAGCACACAGACACGCACAAAGCCTACTCTTAGCGGCTAGTCGCTGTCGAAGTCCGACGACATTTCCTTTTCGCTGTCTGCCGACCCAAGAAAGTCATCTTCAGTTCCATAAAATGCACTGCTGATACCTTTGTGACTTCCAATTGCCGATGCATGTCTCACCTAACACATGCGACCCAGCCCTGCTAACCTGTTCTTCTGCCAGAAGGATCACCTTGCGCCTGAAAGATGCCTCATAATAAAAACGTATTTTTTTCCATCCTCACACTGGACTACCTCCACAAAAGGCGGTTGAGCAGAGGCGCTACGACAGGCGTACAGCAAACTATAAAACGGCGACCGTAAATAAAGGTGTAAAACAACAATGTCTGTTCGACGGCAGTGTGGATAGCTACTTTGCAATGAGCCTATTTTTTTAGTCGGTAGTTTTTGATTTTTAATTGAAGTAGTTACGTTTGTAACGTGCATGTGAGTTTGAGCGTACTTCGTATTAAAAAGAACATGCACGTTAGAATTGTGTAAATACGGTAAAACAGCATACAGAAAGGCTGTTTCCTGTCTCTACACAGACACAATCTTGCATAATGGATCGGCAAATGCTTAAGGACGCAGTAAAAAAATTGCAGTTTATTTCATAAATACAAATGTGATTCAGTATGGTTGGTACGAATATGACAAGTAGAGCGGGTCCTTAGCATATGCATATACAACTTCTTTAAAGATAACTTAGAAATCTTAAATATCAATGCAAAGAAATTGTGTTATTTAAAATGCTATTACGAGTGTTTACAAAATGGGTGCAGGGACCAATCAGCTTTTCTTTTAGAGAATCGCTAAATGCAGTAGACTTTCATTTCAAGGAAACAGAGCAGAGAAAGAGCAGGCTAAGACTTGGACGGAATTCTAAGCTGAAAAGGCAGCCAAGGCGCATTCACAAAGCTCTCTTGGATATATTTTCCCTGTAAGCAATGTTCTAAAAGACCTAATTTGCCTAAAAAATGACTGCAAGAACTATACTACTGTCACAACAGACACACTTACACACACACACACAACTGACTTGGGGTGCTTTCAAAAGTTACCAATTGTACCAATTGTAAATACAACCAACTGTAGCTGGCCTACCCCAAAGAGCGTGTTGTGGACCCTGGAGCCATGTTTTGATTAGGAGGCCCACCATTTCTGCTAACCGGAAAAGCTTGATTTTCATCCTGGAATACTTTGTTGCAATCTTCTACGGACAACTAGGGACTCCCGTGTAGAACGTTGGTTGATTAGATCACATCTACAAAAGTTCCTTCTTCGTGCCACGTCAAAGAAATATGCAGCTGCTTACACAGGAATTCGCGCACTGAATGGTTTCTAATATTCTGAACAAGTTAAAACGAGACATCAACATTGTAAAACAAATTGTGCATCAAAATTATTACTTTCTTTTAAAATTAATTGTTGCACCTAGGATAAATTAATTAAGGAAGTACTGAAACAAAAATTTTGTACCCTAGTTTTGTGCTTTCTTAGGGAGTTGCCGGCCCCACAATTACGAAATAGGAGCGTGAATTCCTTGAGCAGCACAAATAATTATTACATCACAGTTTAAGCGGCTAGGTTAAAATGTACTCCAAGTGCAGCACTATATTAGACGTGAAGCCGGAGACTATTCACATCACCGAAATCATAGTTGGAATTCATGAGGTGTCACAACTCAAGCACGAGACAGATGGCTCAGTGCATAGTTGATGGTGATATAATGACCTTGTCACTAAAGGCCGTCACATTGACCCTTCCAGTTTCGCGCTTAATTTTGAAGTGCAGGAGGACTCTTTCCCCTGTTATCCTGTGGAATGTTGGATAATCTCTGTTTTCGCACCATGGGGCATAGTGTGTGTGTATAGATCACTTATGTCTGGTACCATAAGAACGCCACATCGAGTATTGGTGATATGAATAGACTTTTGTTTCACATCCAAAGCAGCACAATTCCGTGCGCATGTTTTCAGCTGTTACACTAAAATGTAATGTATTATTTAATATTTCTGTATTATAAAACATATAATTGATGCTCCACAGCATAATTACTGAGCTGACAGCTATCTATTCTTGGTATAAAAACTAGACAAAAATTTTGTGCTACACTCCTAAAAAAGCGTAGTACTCTCGCCAGCAGAAACAACTTATGATAATTGGTTTGATGTCAAATTCACATCGGATATCGTAAATTTTAAAAGGGAAAGGCCAGTTACGTTACTGACAAAAGCACAACATAAAACTCCATTTCCCGATGCTGACAGCATTTAAACATTGCGATTTGACTACGTAGAGCTCAAACATTTATAGCTAAATTAAAAAGCTAGAGGTTCCCCACCAGTAAATTCAAGCATAGCTTGCTTTCATTTATGTCAAAAAATATAGTAAATTCAAAATCAAGAATGAGGTAGAGAGATAGAGTAGCACACAGTGGTATAAACGTTATAAACTGGGATAAGGTGTCATGCTAGCCTTTCTGAGGCACCTTATCCCTCTACCATACCATAAAAAATACACTAAGAATTTTACGTTATAAAGGTTATAAAATGCATCACATTTACCTTTGAGGCGTAGATGACGCTCAAGCAGCAGTTTTGTCAGCTGGTCTGCCACTGTTCTGATAGAGCGTGGCAGTATATTAGCGCAAGTTGGGTCGTTCCTAGCTGCTTCTGAAATTCAGAAAACATTGATTAGCTGATGCACATAGCACAAACGACTACTTTAATGAGAATAGCAAAATAATAGTACATTGGCTATTAAGAGCGTCAAGCTGTACTGGCTTATCTAAAGTAAAGAGTTTAAATGTGATAGCTCACTATTCAACAAACAAAATGGCCCTTCTTTTAGTCTTGTTTCTTACCTCAAATTTACGGTCATTGCTTTCTCTCTGCAGCCAAATTAACCATACATAACTTTAAGGTCACATTCTATGACAGCTATGAAATGCTTCATGAAAAGTTTTCGTCTTGCAGTGAGGAAGGTAGAGTCGCATAGCAACAGTGATAGCTTAGAAATAATTTCAAATTTGAACTCCGAGTGAAGAAATGTGCTCCGAAAAAGATAACATGCATATACTCGGAACAACAAAAATGGGAAAATATGCAGGCTATACTGAATACGCACTACTCTGACAACACTGCAAGCGACACAGCTGTCCTGACAGTCACATGGGATAGTGCAGTGCAGAAACCATTCAGAAAAACTGAATAAAGGCCAACTGAGGGTTAAAGTATGTTACTTAAACAATATTTTAAATAAATACATACGTATTCAACCAAAATAATGCACGTAAAAGTAATTTAAAGTTGACCATGATTTGCGGATACCCTTTTTTGCATTTCACACAGGAACATTGGAACAAGTCACACAGTGCTCAATTTTTTAACCTTGAAATTGCAAGTTTCGTTTGGGTAATATGTAAAAGTGATAATCTCTTTGCCCTCAAAATAGCATGCAATGCCCGTGATTTTTTGAACCACTTTACAAGTTCAATTTTCATGAAATAATTGCATATGTACGCTTATGAGCTGCTGCTGCTGATATTGTGTTACTCCCTTGTGGCATCCCTTGAAACAGCATCTTAAATTTGGGCTCTTTAGTGTTATCACTGTACAAAAGAGGCCTCAGCTGCAGGCGGCCGATGCCTTCGGCGACCGAATTTGTTTGCTACTTGCCGTTGGTACTATGTTCATTGCCCTCATGCCTAATAGTGGAGTGGACACACTTCCATAAGCTGGATGTGGGGCCATTAGCAGTTTCTTTTTCCCGATTGGGGAGGTCAACTAAAGGTGCTGAGGCGGTATTTTTGTGGTGTTGCTTATTTTTAGTGTGAAATCGCCGCCTGCGAGTGTTCTACGCAATCTTGTTTTAATATTGTGATATTTTAATATGGTAATATGGTAATATTTAATAAAATTAAATTCTGGCATTTTACGTGATGAGGACCGCCGTAGTGAAGGGCTCCGGATTAATTTTCGCCACCCAGGGTTCTTTAACGTGTAAATAAATTTAACTTACGCGAGCATTTTCGCATTACACCCCCATCGAAATGACGCCGCTGCCGGTGTCGAATCAGCGACCTCGCGCTTAGCATCGCAATTCCGTAGCCACTGGGCTACCACGTCCCGTGGCGATATGGAAGAAATCACACCCCAAGCACTCCGTACGGATGGTTAACCAGAGAAGCTGAAACGTGCAGCCCCGCTGTTTATCACTGGGTTAATCCCGACGGTTTATTAAACGACGGCTTGGTATAGGCTGCCGGATCCTTGGTATGCAGTTGCTGCTTGCGCTCGGCTGCACGAACATGTTCTTGTGCCCGGGCTGTAGCGTCGGCATGGCGTGGACGAGCTCGTTCCCGATTCTCCTCGCGCCGTTCCTGATCGAAAGCGGCCTGCTCCCAAGGAGTACACTGTCGTCCTTCATGAAAGGGAACACGCGAGCGCGTGGCCAGCGCTCTTCGGCGGCTGCCTACAGCGTCATCAACCGAGAGCTAAAGAAAACACGTCCGCTTTTGGCGTCATCTATCGGCGAACAAAATAACTAGTCATGGCCGGTGGACAAGCGCCGCCAGATTACGCTCCCTCTCCGCTCGCGCCACGGGCACGGTGTAAGAAGTATACAGTATATTCATACACCGTGGCCACGGCCGACGCCTGCCGCGCGTCGTCTGCTGCCAACAAATCGAGCGTGGTGCGCGAGCACGGTCGTTATTTTGTTTGCCAACAGATGACGCCAAGAGCGGACGTGCTTTCTTTAGCTGTCAGTTGATGGCGCTATAAGTAGACGCCGAAGAGCGCAGGGTCACTCGCTCGTGTGTTCCTTTTCATAAAGGACGACAATGCACGTATGACGTGGGGCATACCCATTTCGGAGCCGGAGAGAAACTGCTGCTGCGACGGATAGCAATGACGTCACTACTGGCGCAGGTAAGCCAACACCGATGAGATAGCACAAGGCCTTTTCACTGCGATCTATGACGACATGTTAGCTGGCCCCAGTGCCATAGAATCTAATGGGTATGCTCCTGAGTAGACAGCAGTGATTAGGACGTCACTGCTTTCATCACGCCAGCTTTGTCAATAGAAATTTGGGGCCAGGTAGCGTGACGTCATGGAAACGAGTAGACAGGCCTTGCGCTATCTCTAGGTGGCGTTGGCTAATCGCGTGCCTCTCTTTCTTTCTTGTTTTTTTTAGCATGCGCATGAGGTTGCGCCGGATGAGTTTTCGGCGTACAGGCGACCGACCGACGGACGGACGAATCGGCTAGCCATATACACCTTCGCTGTAATATAGTATCGCAACTGCAGGTCGACTCGGTAACAGAATTACACAGCTGCCGTCGTAGCCTCAAAGCCAGTACCAAATTTCTAGTTTCAAAGAGTCCAGAGAAAAAAAAATGCTGCTAACAAACATTAAAAAATCTTGCAATCTGAAACTGTCTTCGTCAATAACTGCATGAATGCGACAATCCGAAACGTTAACTCAAGCTCATGACATTCAAATCGCGAAATATCCCTGCCAAACGGGCAAATGCATTTACGGAGGGTGTCACTCGGTTTAAATGTACTCAGCCAAATCTCAACGTCTCAAGTAGAGTGTCACAGGTCGAAGACTACATTTCGATTGGAGTGCGTTCACGGAACGCGCTTTGCTGGCCTAGAGCGTAGCCTCGCTGCTTGCGGTTTAAATGGCATAAAATATAATGCATAAAAAAAGGACACATGAGTTCATTTTAGATGTTGAACAGCTTTCAACAAAATTATCACATCAGAACTCGCTCATATTCTGTTCTAGCAGGATCAAATGTACATAGAGTTCCACACAATAATTACTGCAAGGAACTCTGGCAACTAGTACCTACGGGAGCTGTAATGGGTGCGGTTGAGCCAGCATGGGAATTGTGGGAAGTACATACGTGCCTAACTTTGTCCGTCTGGCTTCAAACGGCTTCGTCACTTCGTGAACTCGTCATTTTCAACAATGTACTGCGTAATAAATAACGTGATAAACATAATCAAAATTTTCCGACGGCGGGATTCGAACACATTCCCTCTAATAAAGACACCCGATAGTGAAACCGTTACGCCATGGACGCATGCAACGGCAAATCAAATCAAATCAAGTTTATTCATTACAAACAAAGAAACGGTTGCATTTTTGTTTTACAGACGAGGGTCCCAAAGTCGAAGACTGTAACCGGGACCCTCGGTGGGTAATTATAGGGAAAAAAATTACATAGGTGGCAGGACATAATTATAGGGAAAAAAATTACATAGGTGGCAGGACAGAAATAAAACTTATACAATGTACACTAACAGAAACGAAGAACTGTAGTGCAACAACAGAAAAGTGATTGTGAATACAATGTACAGTAATACTAACAAAAAATAAAAATATCGGCGTACAACAGAACCTTTAAATTATGTAAAGAAGGAACAGAACGAAATATAGAAAAATATGATCGGCAGGCCGAGATGAACATGAAGTAAAAATATAAGTGTGCTAGAAATATACATATACAAAATTTTAACAGACACAAAACATGAGAATACATAAAAATAAGCATTATGAACAAAACGACTAAAGGCAACAGCAAGCATGTGAACAGCAAAACATAAGAGAAATAGTGGTAATAAATATTACATTTGGAACCTTAATTGCGTTACTGCGCCAAAAGGAACTCTTTAAGGGATTTTTTGAAGGCATAGAATGATATGAGTGATTTTATGTTTGATGGTAAGTGATTCCATAAAGATATGCCAGCGAAAGATGATGTTAGTTTACCATAGTTGGTACGGACACGAGCCAGTAAAAAATTTCTGTTAAAGGCAAACCTAGTTCTATTGTGGTTATGTAAATCATTTAGGTCAACGAATTCGTAAAGCAATTGGTTGTTAAGTAACTTAAAAAATAGGATTGTTAAATTATATTGAAACAAGTTCACGGTTGTTAAAATGAGGTCTTGACGGAGCAAAATGGATGCATTTGACTGACGAGGACTGCTAGTAATGATACGAATGGCTTGATTTTGTAAATGCTGAACTGATGACAGGTGGCAATTGTACGTGTTGCCCCAGGCAGCGATTCCATAGTTATTATGACTATGAATAAAAGCAAAGTAAAGTGTTAAACATGTCCAGGAATTCTGGACATTCTCCTTCGGAACTTCACAGCAACGCACAAGTTTAACTTAATGGGAAAAATATTTTTCTAATATATATTTCAGAATATAGGGTGAGGGTCAAAAAGTTTCAAATGACTACAAGAAGAGGGTAGTCCCTTCTAGCAACATATGCATTTTGGCACTTAGTCGGAACATTGGTGGTACGTTAAACAGGGTGTCTACTAAGTTGACATTTCCAAATTCCCTGAGTTTTCCAGGTTTTCCCTGAGCACCTTTGCGAAATTCCCTGAATAAGCCAGAACATTGTTTTATGTCAAGACAGGCTGACACCACGTTGCCCGATGCTGTCACTCTCTAGTACGCATGCTGAAACCAAAAAATGACTTAATCCAGTTTGAATAGTAAGGAGTAATATCTATTTTATTTAAAAAGAAAACAGAAGGAAGGTGATATTAAAATGCACAGCGAAAGAAATGGTAAACCCCATTCCAAATTGAGTCAAACATTTTCAAATACGAATGAAAAGGAGATGCATACATTAGTAAATATTTTTTAATATAAGCTATTTCTATCAACTGATAGCAAGCTCATCTGTATGAGGTCCTGAACTTTGTCACAACTAAGGTTCTCGCTCAGCAGCTGGGAAGTCAACCTCAACTGTCCTGACATACTCTCAGCTCGTACACATCTCAGTGTTGGGTTTCACTGCTTAAACAATTTATTTTGGTTTGGATGATGGACACCTGTGTCTCAGCGTCAGTCAACACTTAGTTTTTTTAGCTCAAGCTCCTTCAAAAAGGTGGCGGCACCCTTCCTTTCCCGTTAATTCCTTAGTGCGTCAGTCCTTTCTGTTCTCATCCTCCTTCTACCACGCTTTCACCACATGGATCATCTGAAGCATCCTCTTGGTCAGTTGTAGAGTCAACATTTGATTTTTCGGACTTCCGAGGGGCCGCAAAAAAAATTGAAAAAAAAGGGCAGTCTGAAAAAAATTAATGCATGTCTTTAACTGCCTTTAATGGCTAAAATTACCACAGGCACGACTGAAAAAGCTCTGAAGGCCTGCCAGTACGCTTATTAGGCATATCAGGGCTTGAACTGTAACAGGAGACGCGGTGCACGCATGTGTAATTAAGGAATACATACTGTGTCCCGTGACAATTGCCCCCTTCCCACGCTTGTTATGCTTTACCGCCTAACGCTGTACTGAGGCGAAGCTAAATTTCGGAGACTGGCATTACGCAACGCGCTGTGCTCTGCGAGCTTCAAAGCCAATTGCGAGGATTACAAAGGCGGAGTCGGTGCCATTGGTGATAGCGGCGAATTCTTTCAATGAAAAACATGGCACCGCAAGGCAAGAAGCTTAACAGCGAATATAGAAGCAGCTAGGCCTAACGTTGCCTCGGTGGTAGTTACGGCTGCCAGCGGATCTGCCTGCGAGAGTGCCGGTTCGAGGCGACGAGATAATCAAAATAGCGGCGGTGGCGGCTTTGATTAATGCCATTTCAGACCTGCAGTCAGGGCAATATACATTGACTATATGGAGTACGTGGTGGTGCCGCAAAACCATGCAAATTATCGGGAATGTCCGAAAATCGGGCGTCTAGAAAATCGGTCGTTAACTACTCTTGCAATACATCGTGCCGATGACACGGCGTCAATGACGATTCGTTGCGATTCCTCTGTTACTGAAGCCAGCATTACCACGACTTTCGTTCCCTTTCAATAAAGTTACAGCTAATTTTCCCTGATAGAAGCACAAATTCCCTGAGTTTTCCCTGAGTTTTTCCAGACTGTTCAAATTCCCTGAGAATTCCCGGTTTTCCCGGTTTTCCCGGTTGGTAGACACCCTGTTAAAGTAGTTAAAGAAAGTCAGACAGGAGCGGTGAAGTCCAACGACAGGAGAAAATCGTTTTGCACCCTCCCGCCAGAGGGCACATTGGCTTGAAAAAGCGCCAAATTTAAACCATAAAGCGATTTATTACAGTTGGCATTGAGAAGGTATTGGTAGAGGGAGTGTTATGCAGCCTGTTGGCACGTGCAGGCTTTTGAGTGGCAGCCGAGATGGTACAGAGCGGTTATGCATCTGCATGTCATGAGCGTGCCTGGGTATGGTTCTACGCGCATGTTCGCTCTGTGTATGAGTGTGCGGGCGTGTGGCTCCGTATTTGCGTTTGCATGCGCGCGAGTGCGTGTATGCGTGTGTCAGCGTTCGCGACGTGTGTGAGCGTTCGCAGCGTGTGTGCGTGTGCATGTGCGCGCGCTTACGGTGCATGCGTGGCCGCGTGTGAACGCGTACGCGTGCCAACGGGTTTTCGAATTTCAGCCCGCACGATTGCGAAGAAATGTGTGTGTGTGTGTGTGTGTGTGTGTGTGTGTGTGTGTGTGTGCGTGCGTGTGCGTGTGCGTGTGTGTGTGTGTGTGAGCGCGCGCGCGCGCGCGCGCGTGCGTGCGTGCGTGCGTGCGTGTGTGTGTGTGTGTGTGTGTGTGTGACGGATGGAGAAAGAGTACGTGCGTGTGAGGGAGAGTGCGTTTGTGTGCGGAGAAGACAGAAAGTGTGTTTGTGTGCGAGGGAGAAAGAGCGTGTGTATGCGCGAGGGAGAGAGACTGCGTGTGTGTGCGTGCAAGGGGAGAGTGTGTGCGCGTGCTAGTGCCTCCATATTTGCATATGCATGCACGCGAGTACGTGTATGCGTGTGTGAGTGTTCGCGGTGTGTGTGCATGCCTGGATCTGCGTGTTAGTGCATGTGTGCGTGCGCTTGCGTGCTCTTGGCGCATGCATGGCAGCGTGTGAATGTGCACGTGTGCGACCGTGCGTATTCGTCTTTCAGCATGCATGCCTGCGGACAAAAGTGCGTGTTTGTGCGCGCATGGATATATGTGCGTGCGATGGAGAGAGCGTGCGAGTGCTTGTGAGGAAGAGAGTGTGTGCTTGTGCGAGGGAGAGAGAGTGCGTATGTGTGCGTGCGAGGGTGTTTGTGTGTTTTCGGGTGTGAGTGAACATTTTCCTGCTTACACCTACTCTTGGAAACAAACGCGGTGTGGAGAGCATTAAAACCCGTGTTTAAATCCTCGAGACAAGAACGAATGACACTGCATTTGTAGCATTATCTCTTTCTTAAAGCAAAACCGACAAAAAAATGTGCCTGTGACGTCAGTATTGCCGCCCTTGGCTGGCGCGGCCCCGTAAGAAGCAGCCAAGCAGTTCAACTTCGTTATCTTGCTTCCGTTGGCGGCAGCGCAATGCCTTGAGAGCAATGACGCGCTAAATCTGCACTATCATTCAATCGTGCATCGTTTCTGTGACCAAGCACGCTTTCGGCAGCGCACGTTCGTTGCTACATTGACATTTCAACTTCAAACGGCTTGCCTTCGGAAAAACATCGACAGTCGCCTGGCCGCAAGGAACATGCTCACGGAGCCGTGCCATTCATCTCAATATCTCGAAAGGCTGGAAACGGTCAGGTCGATGCTACCCACGATCGTTTTCAGCGTCAGTTAGGCTTTCAGAGAACGTTTATTTACAAAATATTTGTTCATTGCTCTTAGAGAAGCATGATTATTAAGCATATATTCGCTCAACTACAATATGTCGAAGACAGGCTCCAGACTGCTAATTTGCTTTAACCACCCAAAACAATTCTTTAAATAGTAATTAACATACATTCGTAAATTGCGCACACAACTGCTCAACTTGATCCGTATCCGGAGGTTACTATCTGAACACTCGAATGATAACAATAATGTGAGGAAGATTTACATTGATCTATTCCTTAATATTCGGTGCAGGTAAAGAAGACCGCCTGTATATTGTTGGTGCAGTAGGCACCTAATAAAGCAGGTGCGAATACTCGGACAGGTTTTCTTGACGCAATTCAAGTTGAACTTAGAACAGATGCACCAACCGTGCACCTCTGTCTTTACAATGTTTTCTCCTACATTGTACAAGAAACGCCTCAGCGCCATGGTACATCAAAAAAGGTGTGCGGGAGCATTATTTGCGCTAATACATTCCTGAGCATTGGTGGCATCAGGCTTGGTTTCCTTGCGTCATCAGGAATGAAAGGATCACATAGCTAGGGGCCCAAGCAGGTAGACTACTTCCGCCACTGGGTCGGCGTAAGATTACAGACAGATAGACGAACAGACGGACGGACGGACGGACGGACGGACGGACGGGCGGACAGATAGGTTCGAAATGGCTGAATAAAGGCAAATAATGCTATTTACCCTAATAGCAACTCTCTGGGGGAAAGCATTGTATAATGTTTTTCCGTAATTCGTAACAGATGGGGCAGTGCGGACCCGATTAGATCTGGGTTGGGACGGAAAATATCGGAATTTTAGGATGAGTGCTTTGCCGCGAATAGATTGATTGTTTAAAGTGAATTATAATAAATCCTTCGGTTTTACGAGCAAAAACGACGATATAATTATCAGGCACATCGTAGTCGCAGACTCCCTATTAATTTTGCCTACCTGGGCGTTCTTTCAACTTCCACACAATGCACGGTGCGCTACACTTCTTACATTTCGTTGCCGTGGAAATGCGCTCGCCTCGGCTGGCATTCCAACCCACACCCTCTGACTTAGCGGCGCCACGCCGAAGTCACAGCTTTAGGCTGGCTGGAAATGGAAGGCGTGAAAACCGACCTCTCGAAACTTGTCGCGATGCGCGATCACTTCAAAGTGGCACTGTTGTCGGGGCGGGGGGGGGGGGGGGAGGCGACTGGAAAACAGTTAATTAGGGTCTGATTTATCTTGCGTGAGTAAAAGACAAATCGCGCAACAGAAGGTCCCCGGACTGATGTATGATGACGACATTCTGCCACTACGGGACAACGCATGTGATTTAGACACTTGCAAATATTTGTGACAAGGCAGCGACAAACCTAGACCTTAAGTTTACACAGAGAAATCGGGACTTATAATCTGTAATGAAAGGACGCATAATTACATGGTGTCAATTCAACGGCAAGTCATACGCATAGTCAAGCACTGTATATACCTATGCGTATATACAGGGTGTCCCACGTAACTTGAGAGAAACATTAAAAAAATACAAATACAGCGTAGCTGAACAGACTCAAGGTAATGTTGTTTGCCATCGCTTGGAGATACTCAGATTAATTTTTTTATTTGGCTAAATTAAATAACTAGCCCTAATTAATTATTCAACTTCTCAACTATTATAATTCGGTTAAAAGTGTCAATGAGAAAACTGTATAGCAACACGAAAACTCCCAATCAAACAAAAAATGCAGTGCCTCATAGTCCCCTAAGACAGAGGCTACGAGCCCTCAGTAAAGTCAAGCGAACAGTACATAAATTGTTTCTAATCACGCAAACAACATACAAAGCAGCATGTCGAAGAATGTCATCATCAATGTCTCATACCCCAGTAAGCAAGCAAAAAATGCAATGACTCATAGTCCCGTAAGTTTCATGGCGACTCACTTTGCGTGAATTAGCTGCGATGACACTACCTCTGTTGTTGTTGTCGGTGATTTCAATGTGTATGTGTGGGTATCGAAAAGGGAGTGGTTTACGCGTTCCGTGTTGCAGACATACCCCTTGCGATGCCCCACTGATCCGGCCCAACCGTCCATCCAGCGGCGTACGTGCACCGATTTGACATTCTCAAAGAATGGGATTGCAGTTGCGAGTGAAATAATGACGACCCTCAGGACAATAAATGAGTTTGTACCTTTTGTTCAAAATTATGTGTCACCTCCGAGTCATGTGCTAAATAGCTTCGCTCGTCAACCACCTTCACGGAGTGGAATGGCTCATGATTTTTTTTTACTTTCTCTTTGTCTTTCTTTTCTCGTTTCTTTCTTTGTTCTCTCTTTCATTCTTTTGTTCCTTCTTTCTTTCCTTCGTTCTTTTTTTCCTTTGGTTTCTTCATTCATATTCAGCCACTGCATCTTTGCTTCCTTACGAAGGTATTAGCCATTCCTGATTATGTCGTTCTTTTTTCGGGAAGGAGCCATTGCTGCTGGTATTTTTTTGTACCATTCCTCTACTTTTCTTGTATCACTCTTCTACTTTGCATCACTGGACTAGACACCGCTTATTTGGGGGGTGTATGAGCCATTGGTACGAGCCACTTGAGCCCTTCGCCTTAATAAACCGCGTGCCAATGTAGCCGTGCGGTTTGGGGCTGCGTCCACCTCGGGCACTAGGGTCGGAACTCATGTTTCCCTTGACTAGCATACTTATGTCAACATTAATTCTTAAAAAAATCCCGTATTTTTTTTCTTTATGTGTTCACAATAGACACTTAAAATATATTCCGCAAGGAACTCACCCCAATACTTCAGTACTTTTTGTTCTAACACACACGTGCGCGCTACTCTATTTCATACAATGTACTAAAAATTATCCATTGCTCTCCACCCGGCAGCTTAATGACGCCAGAAAACCGACCCTGATGCCACCAACGCTTATATAGTAATCGGGAGCACGCACAATGTTCTCGCATACCTTGTGTGATATACCGTAGCGCTGGAGTGTTTCTTGTATAGCGTAGGAGCAGAAGCAGAAGTGCACTGTTGGGCAAAGGTGCTTAAGTTGATGAAGTTGAATTGTGCCAACAATAACCGTCGAAGCAATCGCACCTGCTTTTTAAGAAGCCTACTGCACCATGAATATCAAGGCAGTTATTTTTTAACGGTGCCAAACTTTAATAGAGCAATATAAATCTTGCTGACATTATTGTTGTCATTCGAGTGTTGAAATTGCTAGCCTATAGCCTCTAGATACGGCGTAAGTTGATTAGTTGTTTGCGTAATAAACGAAGGTAGGATAATTAAATTGCCAATAATTGTTCTTAGGCAGCTAACGGACGTGATTAGCTTGGAGCCAGTCCTCGAGATTATCTAGCGGAGCGAATAATTATTAAACGTGCGTCTGTATTGCACAAATGTTTTAGAAGTAATCTATATGAAAGCATAACTGATGCTGAAAAAGAACGTTTATAAGGGCGACCTGACCGAGCCCAGTCTTTTGTGATAATCTGATCAATGGCATCGCTCCGTGAGTACTGTACATTCCTTGCGGCCCGTCCGCTTTCGATGTACCTTCGTTTTTTCTCTCGAAATCGAGCAGTTTAAAGCTTTAATGTCAATACAAAAGCGAACGTGTGCCGCCGAAAACTTGCTTGGTCGAAGGAGGGATGCACGACGCAATGATGGTGCAGGTTTAGCGCGTCATCGCCATCAAGAGGCAAGGGAGATAACGAACGCGAACCGCTAGCAGCTCCTCGCGGGACCGTGCCGATGGTGATAGTGACGTCGAGACAAAATACAGGGCGGCAATACTAACTGCACAGGCGCGTTCACAGCGAAGCTATGTACCTTTGGCCCGAAATGCATTTGTCGTGTCAGGGAGCAAAAATGCCGGCCCATCCCTGAGGTTGCGGAGTATCGGACTGTCATGCGGCGGAGGTGAAGCAGGCTTCGAGTGCTCCGCCAATTATAATAATAATAATGAAGATGCATTGTTTCCCGTCGATGGGTATGCTGGAATCGCACATGGCTTCACGCGCAGTAGGCATTGCCATATATGCAGAGGAGGAAATGTATGTATACTACCATATAACCTTAACTCGTAAGAGGAGAGGGGCACCGACTGTGGAGTTGTGTGTGCTGTACAAACGAAAGACGGAATTATGACATACACTGTCTATATATATTCAGGCACACCCAACTGTGGTATTAAGAAGTTCATGACCACACACTTTTCATTGGTTAGCCGCGATGACACTACCCTTGTGATCACCATTGGAGGCTTCAATGTGGGCATTTCAAAACCAGAAAAGAAATGGTTCACTGAGCTTGTGCAACAAGAATTTGGTTTGAAGTGCTAGACCAATCGAAGTAACTCAATTAAGTAGCAACGGTCGTGCATAGATTCAACTTTGGCCAAGATTCTGTCTAAGGTTGTAACCGGGCCAACCCGCATATATCACAGTAACCACAAGGCTATCGTCACTACCATTACCAAATGGTGAAAATAAATACATGACCCCTTGTCTAATCCTGTCTGATGTGCTACAGCTTAACTGGTCATCCATCTCCACAGAGTGGAATGGCTCCTAATATATTTTTTTTCTTTTTGCGTCGGTTTCGCTTTCAGAAAGTGATAATGGTATAAAGGCAGTGCCATTCAATCTTGTTTCTGTGGATATAAATAAGATTCAAGTAAACTCTATATCCGCGCCGTGTTTGCTTAGTGTGTGTGGTGTTGGGCTGCTAACCCTTACAAAAATGACTTTAGACTGTCTATAGAAAGTCTATAGACTTTTTATAGACGACCTTGCCTTTCTATAGATTCTATAGAATCTATAGATTTGGACTTTTGTTGATACAAAGTCTATAGACTGTCTATAGACACAAGTCGATAAAGTTAATATTTCTTTTTGTCTATGCACAGTCTATAGACAGTGTATAGAAAAAAGTCGATATGGTGTTCGTTTCTTTTTTGTCTGCCTTCCCACAACAGACACCTATAGACAAAAGTCGATACTGCCTCTATTTATTTTTCTCTGTCATTTGTCTATAGATTTTCTATAGACAAAAGTCGATAAGATTTTTATTTCGTTTTGTCTATTCGCAGTCTATAGACAGTCTATAGAAAAAAGTTGATACGGTGTTCCTTCCTTTTTTGTCCACTTCCTCTCTATACACTACATATAGACGAAAGTCTATACAGCCTCTATTTTTCTCTGTTATTTGTCTATAGACTTTCTATAGACGAATGTCGATAAGAATTCTATTTCTTTTTGTCTACTCGCAGTCTATAGACAGTCAATAGAAAAAAAGTCGATACAGTCTTTATTGTTGTTCATTCTTCGTCTTTAGACTGTCTATAGACGAGAGTCAATAAGGTGTATATTTCTTCGTGTCTATTCCCACTCTACGTAGTTCTTCAAACACGCACACACACATACATACGCACACACATACACACGCACATACATACACACATACATACACACATACACATACATACACACATACACATACACACATACACATACATACACACACAGACACACACACATACACACATACACATACATACACATACACACACATACACAGACACATATACACACACACATACACACACACATACACACACACATATATATATATTGCTGCGCGACCAGCTGCTCGAGTCACATTCCTTATTACGTCCTTATTCTACCAAGCACAAATTTACTAATGCATGTCATCCGCAGACCAATGGTCTTACGGAGCGGCTTCATCCAATAATGACAGACATGCTCTTCATATATGTTTCTGATGACCATCGTGACTGCGATACTGCTCGCCCGTTTGTCATATTAGCGTAGAATTCATCACGCCACGACACTGCACGTTACTCGCCGCTTCATTTATTGTTTGGCCGAGATTCAGTATTGCTCTTTAATACAGTACTGCCTACCCCTCAAGAGTCCGTGTCTTAGTATACAAGCGATGTCATTGCTCGAGCCCAAGAAACACGCCAAGTTGCTCACCGTCGCCTTTGTGCTTCTCAGAACAAGAGCAAAAGCATTTGCGACAGTAGTCACCGGGACGCCGATTATATTCTCGGCGATCTTATCCCTCTTCGATCTCCCACCCGCCGTTTCGGCCTCTCGGAAAAACTTATATCCCGCTACTCCGGCGCTTACCGGCTCCTCTGTCAGGTAACCTACGTAACCTACGATATGTCTTCGGTCACACTACTGCTCGCTTCACCCAGACTTCCCATGACGTCGTTCAGGTCAGCCGCCTAAAACGCTACCAGTCCTTTTCTGCCTAAAAAGCAGCGGGACGGCGCTTCCACGCCAAGTGGAAATATGTTACGCAGCTCTGCACAAAGCTGAGGAACATGAGCACGAGCTTAGGTCTGAAGAAGTGAACGGTTTAATGACTAGCCTGCTTTGTCAATTACTGTAAAAAACTGTACATTCTGTAAATAAAAAAAATATGCGGTATTACGTGACAAGACCATGATCTGATCATGAGGCATGGCGTAGTTGGGGAATCTGGAAAATTTAGACCACCTGGGCATCCTTAACGTACACCTAAATCTAAGTACACGTGTGTCTTCGCATTTCGCCCCCATCGAACTGCGGCCGCCACAATGTATATGCGCTACTCGTCTTGCTTCTTCTCTACAAATACAAGTTTAGACTAATAGAAAAGTGTTAGTCTAAACCTAACTTAACGGGAAGCTTTAGCTCCTACCTGGGAAATCATCAATCCTTTCTTCTTACGACCGCTGCACCGCAATTCATGAGTTATGCTGAACTTAAAAGAAACAGTTAAAATTAGATTTCAGAAACCCAATTTTTATTTATCTTCCAGTTTTCTAAATTCAAAAAAATTGCGAAATCTCAAGAAACAATACTCGAAGTATACGACTCTGTACCTCAGCAACTAAAGATGATGTCGGAATTCGCTAAGGTGCACCTAATATTTCATTTTATGCAGACAAAAATGATATATCATATGCCACCCTGAAATACACCGCCAACTCCTGAATATGGTATTCGCAAAATCTTAACAGGCATTGTACCTTCACATAAGTTATAAATTCATACATCGAATTTGTCCAATTGAAATGATCCAAGGGATGCAGTTTAAAGGGATGCGATATCAGTTTTCATCCGCACTAGCATGCTCGTGGTGTGCCCTGAGTATGCGCGAAAAAGACTGACATTGGCAGATGCATTGAGACATTTACACAATGGACCATTGTCGGAGGACCTCTTACTAGGCGCGTGGCCACAGAGTTGGCAGACGACAGAGACAATGCGTGCACTTTCACGTTTTCTAGGTGACACGGGCCTGGACTCACGCCTGTGATACCAGTTGTGCAATGTGTCATTCACCTCGTTCCTCCCATTATCATCCCTCATTGTGACCCTTTTTCTTCCCCTCTTCCCCTTCCCATACGTAGAGTAGCAGGCCAGATGCTCCATTATCCGGCCGACCTCTCTACATTTTCCAATCATTAAAATACTTCTTCCTCCTCGTACTTCTTTTTCAAATTAGCCGATTTCCGATAATTCTTGACAGTAATGCCATGGCCTAGATCAAAATTATTATTGCAGTGATCACTGTGATCTAACGTTCTCTCTTGAATGCAACAATTCTCATTCATATCGGTTGAGCGATTTTCTCATAAAATCATTTATGCGTTTTACATGTATTTGAGCAGCCGGCTTCGAAGAAGGGCCCGAGCTAAAGCTTCCTCTTATTGAATCACACTGGTTCTTAGAAAACACAAGAAAAATAACGCTGACTATACCGAAGCCTGCGGCCGCAGTTGTGCACAAATAAACAGAAAAACAACGAAGAAAGGGAACCCAACGCAAGCTTTGCGGGAGCTGTTATCTCGGCCAGACATCTCACCTGGAATGTCGACGAGCTGTCTGGCAAGTTGTCTAGAAAATCGTGGATTCATTGCAAGTCGAGCAAGTAGCAGGTTGTCTTCAAGATAACGCTGATACATAAGCGCGCTCGTTTCCAAGTGCTGAGGGGAAGCAACAGTCTCAGGGTGTGCTTCTTTTTATTGTGTTTTCTTTAGTTGTGCGTCATTGCATACGTCACGGTGCGAATTTCAAATCTTTAAGGTTGATACGCCACGTGGTGGCGAAAAAAGAAACTAAACGCATGTCCAGAATTCCTGGGTATGACCACCGGATAGTTTGATTGACTTGACGTTACACTCAACGGACATCCTCGCATCGTCAACGACTAGTAAAGATAGAATGGGCAGTGATCATTTTCCTGTCTTCGTTAACATTGCAGGATATAGAACCAACGGCCGAAGATCCTGTCCGGTGACGCATTGGGATACGTACAAGGACGGCCTAAGCGAATCATTTGGAGACCTGTTCGCGGACATGCTACGTAGCAAGAGATTGGCTACCGCTGAGCTGAAGCTACCCGACCACTTCCCCGCTCCGGAGCTAAAGCTCAAAAATCTATGCGCTGCCCGTAGAAGAGCGGAACGGAGGCTGATGAGGACAAAGGGCGACCCACCAATGAAGACTATATATAACAGGATTAACGCAGTAATTCGACGTTATACAAGGAAACTAAGAAGAGATCAATGGGCATCATTTTGTGCAAGCCTATCGGTCTTCACGCCAGTTCCACGGATATGGTGGGTCGTTAGTAACCTTGCTGGAAACTTTCGACCAAACAAGCCATTTGAAGCCCTAGCATTGAAGTTAGGCAAGACACTCGCTTGTCTTGCGAATGCCTTCGCTGAAATATGCTCTTCCGGAAGGTCAGCCGGCACAGCCAACCCGCTCCCGCTGCTATCGTCGTCTCTAATGGATGCTCCTTTCACACTCAGAGAGCTGGAACTAGCTATGAGCAGCCTCCGACATCGCTGTGCGGTGGGACCTGACCTTATCAGTAATCAGATGCTGACTAACCTACCGGTTGAGAGACGGCGTGATTTGCTGGCATTTTTTAACCAAGTCTGGGCCAGTGGGGCTATCCCATATTTATGGAAGGTAGCATGGGTGGTACCGGTTCTGAAGCCTGGAAAGAATCCTGCAGCTCTGGACTCATACAGACCGGTATCACTGACCTCGTGTGCAGCGAAGCTAATGGAGAAGATGGCGTGCACAAGACTCACTTGGTATGTCGAGCAGGGTCGAAAACTACCATCGTGCATGACTGGGTTTCGGCAACGTCTAAGCGCTCAAGACAATGTGCTGGACCTGTTAAGCCACATAGAACATTACAGTGCGGATGGCCTGTCGACCCTTGCTGTTTTCATGGATGTTTCTAAGGCTTACGACTACGTGTCTCAAAGAGCAATCATCAGCCAGTTGCAAGTTAGAGGCGTCACGGGTCATCTCTTGCACTTCATACATACGTTCCTCAATAATCGTCGCATCAGAGTTCGTCTTGGCGACACTTTGAGCGATGAAATACGTATATTTCGCGGTGTGCCACAGGGGACTGTTTTATCTCCCTTATTATTTAACATTGTCATAAGTAGCCTCCGATTCAGGGCCACTTGGCAACGATTGGATTATCACTATCAGCACAGAAATCATCATTCGTACTATTTCCTGGAGTGAAAAGAAAATCTACACGCTTGACGCTGAATTTGGACGGATACCAGATTCGACAAGTCACCAACGTCCGATTTCTGGGCGTTACTTTAGACCACAGGCTACTCTGGCGCTGCGGTGTTGACCACGTTGTGGCGTCATCGTCACCCGGGCTACATGTGCTCAAGCGAGTCGCTGGCATACGCTGGAGCAACCACCCGGCGTCGATGCTACGACTACATACAGCGTTGGTTACCAGTCGAATCCTGTATCAGCTACCTCTGATGTCACCCTCAGACAGCCAATACGAGCGCTTAGAAGCCATCCACAGAAAAGGTATCCGACTTTGCCTTGGAGTCCCTCAGCCAGCGTCAAACAAGAAAGTGCTCTACGAAACTGAGTCACGCCCTCTACGACTTCAGGCTTCCCAGGCTCTGGTGATCCAGCTCCTACGATTGAGTGAGTCTACGCCCGGTAGAGCCCTCTTACGACGTATAGGTAACAGGCCGCGCTCACATTTTTTTATGCAGCATTGAACACGCTTCGCGTATTAGGATTGCACTGCTCGAGACAGAGGGAAGCGATAGAACCACCCTGGACATTCGAGGACATCACACGCAACTTAAGTGTACCACGATTGCAATCAAAGAGCTGCATTCCATCTGCAGAAGCGAAGTCATTAGTCCTGGAACACCTGAACACGATTTACCCGAATCCCCTACAAGTATACACAGATGGCTCTGTCAAGGCAGACGAAGACCGCTGTGCAGCTGCATTCTATATTCCCTCTCTAAGATATACGTGGTCTGGCCGTCTGGACTGTATAGCCTCGTCGACAGTTGTGGAAGGCGTAGCAATAGCTTCTGCTCTGCGGAAACTAAAGACTTTGCCTCCGCAGAATGTGGTTGTCCTTATGGACTCAAAGGCCGCATTACAACAAATATACCGTGGTTTGCCATCTCTCAAGTTCCCGCGCAAATCACTAGCCATCGTGAAAGAACTCAACAACAAAGGCTTCACAGTAAAGTTTCAGTGGATTTCTTCCCACATTGGCATCTCAGGAAACGAAAAAGCTGATGCGCTTGCATACGCAGCACTCTATCATCCTTCCAAAATCAAGGCTCCAAAGAGTAATCAAGTGCGAAAATCTGACATTCGAAATCACTTTGCGTCGCTTTGGGTTCCACCGCATATGCCCTGCGTAACCAAGAGATTGCACCGAAAGGAAGCCACACTTCTATATCGAATAAGGACAGGATCTGCTAATACACCGGCCTGGTTATTTAAAACGGGGCGAATGAATTCTCCGAACTGTACGGAATGCAACGAGACAGGAGACATTGAGCACTTTTTGGGGTCCTGCCAGCAATTCCAAGATGAAAGAGACACTCTCCTGACAAATCTGCAAAACAAGGACCTTCCGCATGCGCGCCTGCAAGACCTTATATTTCCCGAGGGATCAGTGATAGCCCGCAAAGAAACTTCACGTCTCCTCATCGATTTCTTAAGAGAGTCCGGTTTGATGGACATATGGTGAAACCCTTCAGCGGTATTGTGCGAGACGCTCGGGCGGAGCAATTGCCGGCCTTGTTCGCCAGGCTAAACCCGCCTGTTGCTACAATTCACCACCACCACCACTACCACCACCAGCTTTCCTTATTTACTGCTTTCAAGTTGTCGAGCGTCCTGAAATCATTCGCGATTACATAGTTGCATGCTCAGAAGGAAAGTCATACTTAAAGGGACACTAAAGCGAAACAATAAATCAGTTTAGACTAATGAAGCATTGTTTGACAACCCTGCAGGCAGTCATTTAAAAAACATAGTTTGATTATTAGATGAGAAAATGAAGGTCCAAGTATTAGTATTTGAATTTCGCGCCGGTACGTCAGCGCCGGTACGTCAGCGTGACGTCAGGGATTCCAAAGTATGTTTTCGCATTTGGGCCGCGTTGGCTGAATAAAAGTTCCCGAAACTTGCCATGTGTAATATTTGGTTCCTTTAGAACACAATGAAGTCAATCTGTACCATTATATGTAATTAGTAGGCCCTAGAAGATGCCATCAAAATCCAAGACGTCACAGCCCCCAGGTGCGGGAACTTCAGTAGGCGTCGCCACCCGTACTTCATTCTTGCGCTTTTTCTGGCTCACCAAACGTCTCATCGTTGTAAGAGTGGTGTTTTTGGTGTTGTAGAACGGTAATTTGCTGATGCAGAAGAAATCATTTTTCCCTTTATTGTCCCTTTAAGCATGAATTGCAGCGGTAAGATAACCGTTGATCGCTAAATTAAAAAAAAAATTGGGCTCCAATGCACGCTTTGAGGCTGATTTGCCAGCGAAGCTGGGGCATCACCTGATCCCATAGACCGATGTGACGTAGCCTTAAACGATTGAGCAATGCACTACATGAAACTGACAGCAAGACAAAAATGGGCACGACGTCGTTGTGCATATTGACGTTTCTGTTCCCTTCGGCACTGATCGTATTAGCGCTGCTCTTCAGGCGTGCTAACTGTGTGTACGTGGCTTGCGTTGGACATGTCGGAACCGCTGCGTCCTGCCTAGCCTGAGCACGACGCTGTTGTGCATATTGACGTTGCTATTCCCGTCGCCGCTGATCATGGTCACCCTGCTCTTCGAGAGCCCTACGTGTGACCGTCCCATAGCACTATCACAACACATTGAAAAGCAGTTGCTACTCGGGTTATTTTGCATATAAAAGTGTAGTGACGTCACTCTCTGCTTCATATGCTACAGTTACCGCTTGCACTTGCTTGGACTTGACTGATTTCAAAGCGCTTTGCTACGTGCACACAGTGTTCCCTCTATCTCGCTTTCCTCTTTCGGTTCCTCCTTTCTCTTCTCCCAGTGTAGGGTAGTAAACCGGACGCTAGTCTGGTTGACTTCCCTGCCTTTCTCTTTTGCTCTCTCTCTCTCCCGGCAAGCACAGCTTATGTAAACGTAATCTCTACTGGGAAACGCATGCGGTGAACGCTACGTGCTTCGCATTGTTCTAACGCGCCTTATCTATTATTCGGTTTTGACATTTGTTTTGTGCTTTTCTATATTGAAACGAATGCTGGGGTGTGTCTCGCAGGCGTGATTCCAATGGAGGCAGGCACTTTGCGCTTCAATTCGTAGCATATGCTTTCTGTCGACTGTTCTGTCGGAGAAATTCCAAGATCCAAGTCTATACATCTTCGCTGTAATATAAATTCTGGGGATTTACGTGTTAAAACCATGATCTGATTGTGAGGCATGGGCGCCGCGGGCGCTGGCCAGATGGTGCTGCGGCTGTTTCAGCTGGCTATACTAGATCCGCCAACGCCAGCTGCTTATAGGCTACGACGGAAAGAAGACGATATGCGCGCCTGTTAAATGCCTTTCTTGAACTTTATGCTTGCTCGAACTGATCGAACCTGTTAGGCAAAGCATTATACCGATCCACGTCAGCGTTCGAACGCATGTGGAGGTCGCGTGGCGGGCTGTGATTGTGTAAACATTACAATCGTCCCAAGCCTGAAGAGAGCGCTTGGAGCTGTTGTCTCAACAGCGTGCTGACCTCGCATGCAGAAGGAGCACGTAAACACGCGCCAGCAAAATGGCTCCTAAGCGCGCACTACGCGTCTAGGATACCCAGGCCCGAAAGAAGCGTCGCGCGGAACAGGAGCGTCTTTACTACGCAGCGAAACGTGGTGCAGACCCCGAATGTATCTTCGCAATGTATACATACAGGTATAAGATTCATTTAATTACGTACGGCCCCATAATTCAATTAAAGTTTGACGCTTCTGCCACGTCAATCAACGCATACAGTTATATCGCTCCCCACAGTGCGTGGAACTCACCATTTTTTTTTTCGCCCTCATCGAAATGCGACCACGGCGGCCGGCATTGAGACCGCGCTATGGGCAACCAGCGCAGCTGTGCCGTAACACGCATCCTATGCGAGCGGTGGACACAGTTTTCAGTAGCACACTCTGCGATTTCGTGTCAGCGATTTCGAACCAATCATCTCGAGACTTTTCACGGCTCCTCACATCGACGTGCTATAGGACGTAGCAGCGCATGGGATGGATGTAACGCGCGTGGCCATGGACAGAACTTGGCTGGACGCATCAGGCTAAGCAAACATTGATACAGGCGCGCGTCTGCTATCGTTAAAATGCTGTGCCATCTTGGTAGCCTCCGCGCCGGACGGTGTTAGCCTATTTTAGTTGCACACTGAAACTGTCGTAGCGCATCATGGCCAGCGCTGGTTTCCCATACCTCGAGCTCAGCGGCGCAACGCCATAGCCACTGGGCTATACTGCGCAGCGGGTCACCTGATCGTTTTTTGCCCAGAAACATTCGATTTCGTCAGCGGACTTCAATAGTTGATTACTAAAGCGAACACCCATGGAGTTTCATTGCAATTGACGCCAAGAAAAACAAAGGACATGAGTGAAGCCCTGACTAAGAAAATCAATCATTTGAAAGAGCGAAAGCCGAGTTTAGGCGTTCGTGTTGAGATTTGAAGGCAATGTGCACTTTCCGAGCATTCAAGTGTGGAAAGCTTTGCGTCTCTCCTTTTGTTTCATTGTTGTTCTTCGACATGAGTTTCTAACGTAACAAAAACTCACTTTTTTTTCATACATTACTGCAGACCGGCGCAGGCCCAAGCCCAAGCAGGACAGGGAAATGTGTTACCAAATGGAAACACATAGAATATAAACAATAAAATAACGCCATAAGCTAGAACACGTGTATAACAGTACAATAAAATAATATCTAAAACCACAGTAAAACTGAGCATCAGGGTAGTTTGAACGTTTTAAAATTTACACACCGGGTGTTAGAAGCGCGATATATTTTCAGGAAGTGAATTCCAGTCAGAAATCGGCACTAAAAAAGAAGGATATTTGTGTCCTTCTCAAGGTGATCTTAACTTCGGATTTAAGCGATTGAAATGTGTAGAATGGAGCAGCTTCAATTTCGCCGCTTTAGCGTGTGCGTGCGTGTGCACGTGTGAGTAAATGCATAATGAGGTCAGTATTAGGCATCAAAGGTCGTATTTACTTGTGTATATGCGCGAACCGACTTCAACTGTCAAAAAGCAAGTGAGAATAGTAAACCGAATATGCTGTATACAGCTTGTCCAAAACTTTGGGATAAACTGTCAAAATTTGGAAACCACAAATTGCTAGCGTATTTCGTACAAAACACGTGAGATCAGAATATAGGTAAAAGAACAGTATTTTTAAGTGTAAAACGTGAATGCTTTTCAATCAAATCCTCACACACGTAACTGTCTTACACTATGCCTTCACCTACACGCCTGTCTCACTAGCTGCTACGTAAGCTTTTCTCTTCATCTCACACCATTAGCGCAAGCAAAGACTCAAATGCATAAGGTGTAAGGTAAGTATAGACTGGAAAACGCTGGTCGCAATTGCAAGCCCGACACGTTTAATGTCTTACATCAATCTAAGAATGATATAATCATTGCATAGTCCTGTATACTTGTCTTGTTTTGAATATGACTTATATGTAGTAATTATACTTGCATTTTGAATTTCTTGCTGCACCGCCTTCCTCGTCTCGCACTATTCCGTTGTCAAGTAAGACCACCTGTGCATATACTTCTTTTCCCTTTTCATTCTTATATCTCGTCAGGCACGTCAACTGGACAAGCTGCAACCATGGGCAGATGTGTCCATGTACGAGGCTTATATAGCTATTGCCATGTCGAGCACGCCTCGGAACAGCTGCAATTCGGTTCAGTAATTCGTGCGCCCAATCGACGACACATCTCACCTAGCTTGATAGCCGGTGGCGTGCTTTGCTCAAGTCCTGCAAAAAGAAAGAAAAGGAGAAAGAAAGAAGAAGAAAAGAAGAGAAAGGAGAGATCACCTCCTGCATTCATCTGCCTGCACCACTGATTCGTCTACTTTCAGAATAATCATAACTAACATAATTTATTCTGGATATTATCCACCGTGGTGGCGTAGTGGCTTTGGCGTTGCGCTGCTAAGCCCGATCCAGCTGCTGATTCCGGCGCGGGATCTACATGTGAGCGTGTGAGAGTGTGAATGAGAGTGTGAGCGTGCGTGCGTGTTTATCGATGTTTCTCCGGCGTGCATTACTCTGTAGTCACAATAGCTGCTATCGTTGCTGTCATGTACCTGGTCCCCACTGTAATACTGCAATATCTTCGGGATAAAATAAATAAAGTATACTATGTAGACGGGTTTCAGCGTTTAGAAAAGGAACGCCTTTAGGTATTTGCTGACGGGAATTGAAAGGAAGGTAGTGACTCATGTGATTACGCTGTATTCCGAAAAAAAAAAACATTGACCGCCCTTCTACTGTGAAGAGGGGTGCAAGCGAAGCTCGGTATCCGCAGCTCTTCGTTGTCGTAACGCTTCGGTTTCGCGCTCCCTCACGGCAATGTCGGCACGTCGACGACGAGCCTTTTCTCGAGCGCGTTCCCGGAGGCGTATTTACAATTCCTAGAATACGTACAGCGGGGCGTGGCACTTGCGGAGACGACGGACGTCTGCGCGCGTGCGCGAATAAGAGCAGGTGCGAAAGAGGAAATGTGGGAACTTTTGCTCCTAGAATATACGACTCTGCCTAGGCACTACGGAGCAGTTTCTTCGCGCGTGTTGTATGGGTTTGTCCCTAGGCGTGCCGGTAGAAGTCGCGGGGCGCGGTTAGCGTCGCCAGTTCGCGGCCAGAGGTAACTGTATCTACTCAATTCAAACAAACTGTACCGCACTCCGCAATGCCGGCATGCCTAGGGGACAAACGCATACAACACGCGTTAAGAAACCTCCTCCGTAGTGCCTAGGCAGACTCGCATATTCAAGGAGCGAAGGCCCCCAGATTTTCTCTCTCGCAAGGTCTTACTCGCGCCTGCGCAGAAACGTCGAGCGCCGTGAGAAACGCCACGCCGCGCTGTACCTACTAGCAATTTTAAAGACGCTTCCCAGAGGCGTTCATCAAACGCCGCGTGTTATTCGGCCCAACGCGCGGCCCGCTCCCGCTGCCGTTCCTTCAATGCCAGCCTGCACTTCGGCAGAACGAACCAAACTCGGCCTCCTATCTGACTGCCGGGTATGGACTGGCGCGAAACCGCGGGCGCGAGGCGAGCGAAGACGCGATCACACCATGTCCCCCCTTCGGAGGAAGGGGACGCCTGTAATTGGCTCGCGCCTTGCGCTGCGTCTACTTCTTCGTGCGTATAAAACACCGCATTCAAAGGAGGTTACGATGAAACGACAGTGGCTGAATCGGTTGGCGTGGCGGTCTCGCAAACCGGAGATCGGTGGCTGGAATCCGCAGCCCGACAAGCAATTCTTATTTTCGCGCGGCATGAGTTTTTTCGTACGGCAACACCGACACGAGTGAAGCAATACATGCTTCGCTTGAATAAAAGTTGGAATCCGAGATTTTCTCCCGCGAGAGCACTCGCATGTCGTGAGGCAGCACAAGATTGACGCGAGCGTTCGCAGAAACACAGTAACTGCGTATGGCAAATTATCCTCTGGCTGCCGGCGGCGACGTTGGATCCTGGAAAGCCATGGAAAACCAGCGGGGCAAATTTTGTGTGTGTCGGGCTCGAATCGAACTGCGTAAATGGGCTTTAAGACACGCCAGGAGAGAACGCGTACCTTCCTCCTGGATGCCGAGAAATGAGTGTGTGCCGTGCAAACAAAAGGAACATTCGAGTCCGACGTCGCGCTCCAGGTCTCTGCGGAGGGCCCTGCTTTGTTCGCGGGCAGCCACACGTCTTTCCCGCTTCCTGCATGGGCCGGGATACGGCGGCGCGCGCACACACAACCATTCTTTTGTCCCTGTGGCACAAGCCGCGCAGCAATTGTTCCGGGCGGGCGCTCCCAATACTCCGGAGCCACCGACGCAGGAAAGAAACGCCGGGCTCCCAACTTGCGCCATTCTTACCTCGGCGGCTCCCAACCCGTTCGTTAAGCGCGGGGCAAAGAAGCCAGCTATGGCGCCATATTCGATTGCTGCTCGGTTGACATGGGCCTCCGCTGGCCTGGCCGTAAACAATGAACGCGTTCTGTCACACTCATTCGCGCAGAACACCAAGGTTCGCGAGTGCGTGCGAAAATACCAGCGAACTCGTCGCGACTTGGCATTCTGTTGTCTCGGAGCAGTCTGCTGCAGCGAAACAAAAAGAACACGTGAAAAGCCAGTCTTTTGGCGGCCTCCCCTTTCTTCTCTTTGTTCCTATGTTTCGTTCAACGTGATTATCCTGCACCGTGCAGACCCTGCGAGCTCTAACCTGACCGAATTAACCTTAGGGCTTAGATATGCCTGCGCCGAAGACGCGAGTCATTTAACAAAGTGTATTGCAAAATATACATGTTTTCCACAGCCGAGGAACAATGCTCTCCGACTTTAAATGCCCAGCTAACGTCCTGTAATACTCGGTATGCTAAACAGTGCCGGTAAAGATACCGGACTTATTCTTAACGTAAGATGTAGTTTATCCACACCACAACTGTCGCAACTTTCCGTCTTAATTGGCATCCATCTTGTATTTTAAAGTGAAGCTTTTTTTGTGCTACTGCTACTGTCTTGCCGAATACCACACGCACACACACAAAAAGAAGGTTACGTCATCAATTATGGGTTCGAACCTCGGTTTCCAAACACAGCCCAATGCATACATATAACCAAAATGCCACCATCACACGTATTCTCTCTGCCAGTGACAAGTAGCACTTTGAGACGATTGGCGAGTACTGTCTTTCGCGTCGTACTTCTCTCAGCATACAACTCTCCTCGACCATCATACTGAATTCACTCTACAAACATCAAACATGCCCTTTGTCCGCCGGACATCACTACGTCAACGTATCACAGTGTACATTCGCATGAACCGTGCTGCTTGCATTTCGGCATAGCTTGCGAACAGTGTAGTGTACAAACATAAATACTGTACGGCATTTAAGTTTATTTGTTACCTATGCGGTGCATAAAAAACATACTTCGGATGAAATTACATGTTGCGTAGGATGATAATAGCGACAGTTGTACGCACCGTAAAAAGTTTTATGGTATTAAACTAACCGCTTCACGAAAGAGTCAATACACAGATTCCAACATAGATTCCAACGGGTGTAATTAATTGGAGTTTGTAATAGACGTAAGTAATTGCAGTTCGCAGTAAATGGTCCACTCACAGCTAATACACGTACAAATTAAATAATGCCTACGCTACAGTTTCTCGAAAAGGACGATTTTTTCGGTCACGGGCTTTCTGCATACCTTTCGCATATCGTACTTTGTCAGAAACTATGCAGACAAAAAATGGTGTCAACGTATCACAGAGGGTGTTAATTAAGAGGGACTTCTTAAAGGCAATAAGCTTGTTCGGGATGAGAAGTTAGGAGCCGTGATCAAGATTTGCCATTTTTGTCCGTGTGCGGAGACTATACACTGTATTACATATTTTCATTTTTTTTTGCAGATTCTAGGGGTGCTATCTTTTTTCTGAAACCTCCTCCAACGAACACTGAAAAAATTAAATTGTGGGATTTTACGTGCCAAAACCACTTCCTGATTATGAGGCACGCCATAGTGGGGGACTCCGGAAATTTCGACCATGCTGGGGTTCTTTAACGTGCACCTAAATCCAACGAACACTGAAATAGGGTGCTGATAGAACACCCTCTTTAATGTGCGCTGCGCAGTCGAACAAAATATTTGCATACGGAGCTGGCAAATGTCAATGCCGTGTTTTCTTTTTCTTTCTTTTTGGTCGGCTTCAACTTGTGCACTTTCCACAACGTGTTCAGTCGCGCACAGCCAGACGGTGTGCGTTCATCGAGGCGCGGTTATTTGATTTGGATTCAGTTGATTTTAATGTATGAGTGGCGCATATCCACAACAGGGGATGACCGAGAAGTAGACTATGTGAAGGCCACTTCGAGAGGCGCTTGGCAACCGCGCCTGTGTCGCACGTTCAAATCCCAAATATGTTGCACTGCGCACAGATATGCGTCTGTTGCTGCATGATTCTTCAACACGAGGGGGTGTCTCTTAGCTTTCTCAAAGAGATTCCAGGATTTTTTTTTCTTCTGCGGAGCTGGAATTATCTCAGTGCTTCATACGAACTCGAGCACCGGGGCTGCTTCTCTAGATCGCAGATTAGATTCTCTGAACGAAACCAAAAGTCAGGACTTACATTTCTGCTCGCAGAAATTCACCGAATAGAATCAAAACGCAGCCGTAGCCGGAAAATTTCTTCACGAGTGCTCGCGCCTACGCTGTTTTCGTTGATAAAAATACTATACCTGACGTCATCACAACGGTATTGAACAAACACGCATCTTTGTTTTGTGATCACGCCATAAACTTTTTTTTTTCTTCATGTTCTCTAATGAAGAGTAGAGCATAATTATAGACGTCATGCCGGGGCAATTCGATCCCGTGCATTTTGATTCCCGCTAATTCGAGTGTGTGCGCCACCTTTTCCCGCGTTCGTCATGCCTCGTGTTGAATTATCTTCTCATTGTGGTTTACTTCTCTCGTGAACGGACAGCTCTTCTCTCTATTTTGCGCAAGCACCCGCTCTTCTCATGTTTCTGTATCGTCATCTTCACTCAGGACAGTAAAATATCTGATGTGCAATGTAAATGTGGCTACAAGAGAGTCAGTTAATAAGGAATTTAACCTGTGAACTCTGAGCGGTAACACGAACTTAGGTCGCCAGCAGTAATACAGTAACTACTGTTACTGGGCAGGCGAGGTAAGTGTCACAATCGAAGTAAATATATTTCCTTTTAGATATGACTGTATCAGCTGCACGAAATTCAACATCGAAAATGGCTTTGAAAGTCCACAATATTGGGCAGGCGAGGTAAGTGTCACAAGTGAGGTAAATATATTTCCTTTTAGGTATCACTGTATCAGCTGCACGAACTTCAGCATCGAAAATGGCACTGAAAGTCCACAATATTGGACAACTCTTGCAGGAGAAACTCGGTCAGTAATAGATGCACGTGGTGTTTGAAAGCAGAGAAAGAAGACATTCACGACATCATGATATGCTATCATGCTTTACTTTTTAAACCCTGCTGTAAGTAATTTCGCAATTCCTGAAATGCTTCCTCTCGGAGCCTCCTCTCTTAGGCAACGTTAAAGGGATGCTTGCCAAGCAATTGAAGAGTTTATTAGTTGTTTCAAAAAATTTATAGTTTAATTTAAAATTATATGTTATTTTCTATTCTCTTGCTTCTCTCTCGATTATCTCAGTTGTTTTCTTAGAACTGCTAATCGCCTTCTAATTCCATCCGCATCTTGGCCGATCCCCCATAGTGGGTATGAGCCAGTGATAGTAGGCAAACAAATCTATGAGAGGATCGAACGCTTGATGGCTGAAGTCGTGAGTAGTTTCACTGCCGGTTCCTTTGGGCTAGGTCGTGGGCGCGGAGCCTGTGTAGCAGCAACCGCCAGGCGGCCTTGTGGTAAGTAGTCAGGCAACAGATGGGCCTCCATTACCATCGATTTCTGGTGTCTACTGCATGGGTGCTGTGAGGCTGGCTGCTCTGACAAAAGCGACTATAAAGGTGCAGGTTGGCACGCCATGGGATTTACCTGGCGCAAGAACCTTCACAACGGAGGCGTCTTGGCGGCTGGAGCAGACCGCTGGGGTGAGGCAACCCAACAGAAGGGGGAGCTCCTTACCATCTACGGGGGCGTCCGCCATTCGGAGCGTGGCAGGTCAGCGAGAAGCACCACCGGCCGAACCTGCGTCAAGTGCAACCAAGAAGGGCACATGAGCTGGGACTGTCCCGCTGCTGCCTCGGGAGGACGACGAGGATGCCTCAAGTGTGGCGAGGAAGGCCACGTGAGCAGAGATCGATCTGCAGACATTTGGGCGGGACACACCAAGATTTAGGCCGTTGCGCTTCGTGTGCGGCCAAATTAGGAGTTTTGCGTGTATTTTGTGACATATATAATAGCTAATTTAATCAGTTGTAAATCTCTACTTTTTGATGATGATGTTGATAAATATATTCTTATACTTTCCATTACCTTGAATTCCTTTTCCGTGTTCGCTTTCATCGTTTTAATATTTTCGCGCGTGTAAGTGCGGGACGCGTGAAGTTCTTCGCATCGTTCTATGCGACATCAAACGGGTAATTTACATTACATGGAACGCAATCGGAACTAGTGAAATTACATGGTATCCAACAAGAAATCGTGTGCTTGTCAAGCGTCGAAGCTCACAAATGCGAAGTTTCAGTGAAAGACGAGTGTTGTTCGCACAATTAGGGCTCGTCAAGAATGGGGCATTCGGCGTCATGAGTAACGACGAAAAAAAAAGAAAAATTACGTCACTTCATGTAGTCAATGGCGTGATATAGGACTGCGATTAATGCAGTATGTTTAATATGTCTTGCAACTTCGCGCGATAGGCAGTCGCAACTGCACACACTATTCGATGAGCGGTTGAAGTGGAGATCACCTGTTTAGCAGGGAAATCGATGCAGCGGCACACCGACCGCGCGGGTGTCGCATCTTGTCACGTTCTTCCACGAAGCACCGCCTTTTTCCATATCGACGAAAGCATTCGGTGTCTGGTTTTGGCCACATCGTCCTGACGGCCGCTCAGCCCGTCGGCCACCGCCGCCGCACGAAGGAAGCTAAAGCGGACACTTGGTCAGCCTTAACAATTCGTTAGCCTTAACTGAACCCGATGACCGCAATGAAACCAACCTCGAAAACGCCAGCGCAAATGCTGCACTTCTCTATCGTTAAACTGACACCAACAGAATTTAGAGAACACACGGAGGACCAAAACACGAAAACATCCGAGGAGGCATACTGCAGCAGACGAAGTTTGCGAGCGTGCCTTTCCGAACGCTACAAGAGTGCACAGCATTGCTACTCACGCAACGCGAACGCCTTTTTTCCAGGACGCACTTAAGAATAGATACAACTTATACGTAATAAATAAGCACCAGACTAAAGAAAATTCATTACGAAACACATTTTGTTTGAATGAAACAAACATTGCATTCTTCTAATTAAAGTATGTCTCTTCTTACGGTGTTTGTTCTCGCCCGAGTCATCCTTTAAGCAAAGCCCTAACCACCCTCTTGGTTGAGGTAGATGACAATTGGTTCTGGATCGGTTTTTTTCGCGAGCCACGTGAATAAATTTGAATGTTGCCATTGTCAAAAGCCAATTATGGCTCGCGGCGGAAGCTGGGCTTGATTGTAAACACCCTGTCCCGCAGTCTGCAAATGATGATGATGACGATGCTGATGATGATTACCTTGATGAGTTTGGCGCATACCCACCCACGGGGATTGGCCAAGAGTCGGGCAGACTTTACTTATGCGTTCAGGTAATGGATTTAAAGATCTATAATTTTGTTGCATGAATTGAAGCGAGGAAAGTTCAAAACGGTTCAGTAGACAAATGGCGCTTGGTTCGCAGAGGCAGCGGCCAGCCGCTTCGTTGCATTTTCATATGCACGCGTTTGCGTTCTGCATTTTGTCGTTGGTTTGCGTGAATGTGCAGCACAAGTGCACGATGAAATTCGCAATAAAAATTTCGAAATACACCCGGTGTGCAGGCATGTGTTTATGTTATCACACCAAGTATAATTAGGCGTTGACCGCGTAAGTAGCGTATGTCTAAGAATGCGTAGTTTTACGGCATTTTTTAAAATAACCTCTGGCGGGTAGCACAATTCTTGTCCTTGAGTTGGATTATTCGAAAAGACGGACATTACTAGCATGATAAATCGAGAAACATTCAACGAATTTACGAAAATTCACTAATTCACTTAATTACTTTACGGCACAATGCAATTTACGAATTGTATCCGGTGAGATTGCACGACGCATTCATTTGAAATTAATTTCCAGGACACCAGTTTCGAGATATTATTTCCTAAAGTGTGAGACGAAATACATGAGCGTTCAGTTACTGTTGTGCTAAGCATTGGAGAATATTTTATTTAAAAAAGAAGTACATCAACAGTGCATTTTAACGGTGAATTTCAGGCCGCATATCACCATGGTGTCAGTCTGGAATTTTATTTCAAGTGGATATGCCTTGTGAACTCACCGGCTGGAATTCGGAAATTGCCCTCGATCCTCTAAAGTAATCAAGAATTGACTTTATTTTAATTAGTTGAATATGTGCTTCGATTTCTCTTGTAAGTAATGTCCGCCTCTCTGAATAATGCAGCTGAAGGACTAGAATTAAGTTTGAATTACATTTGAATTGTTTCTTTTTGCAACCGGAACTTCTTAAAAATTTCGTAAAACTTGAAAATAATCACCCCATACATTTCCGTATGTGGCGTCGCATTTATGACAACGTGCCTTCTAAGCGGTGACAGTGTCTATTAGCATTCTCCAGTAATTTCGAGAAATTATTCTTGTGGAGCTGGAGCTCCCTCAACGCTTAATGCGATTACTGGGACTCCTCCTCTAGATTGCACATCACACTCGACGGATGCATCCACAAGTCGGGGCTCCAATTGCTGGTCGCAGTAATTCATTGAACTGAATCGGGGAGCACACGAAGCCCGGCAATATTTTACGAGAACTGGCGCATTCACCGCTTTTGGTTGATAACATCATCACAACGGCATCGAACTAACACGCATCTTTGTTTCCTGATCAAGTCACAAATTAAGTGGGCGATATGCCACGCCGATTCTACCGCTTGAATTTATGTTTTCGTCTAATTTGAGCAAGTGCACCGGCTTTGGTTGGCGTTCGCCAAGCGCGTGAGGGCAGCCATTGCCTCGTGCTGAGATATTTGCGTATTGTGCTTTGATTCTCTCCTGCACGCGCAGCTTCTTATTTCAATTTTTCACACATTTGCAGCTCCCTCTCGTCTCAAGTTTCTTTTTCGTCGTCGTTGCCGAGGGAAGTCAATTTGATGCGCAATGTAACTTCCCGCTAAGGCAGGGTTGGTTATTCAAGAATTATCGCGTAAATTATTCGCAGTAACAAGAACCTTCGGCCTTCAGCAGTAAATCACTACTTCTGTTGCATTCTGAAAGCAAGCTGGCAAGCTAAGTGCTAAAAGTAGATATATTTCTTTTAGACACAACATACTGACAGAATAGCGTTCACCATCAGCTTCAAGAACTTCAACATCGAAAATGACCACCAAAAGCCCATAGAATTCCACAACCCTATAGGCGTTAATTTCGTAATACTTGCAGAAGAAATTAGAGCAGTTATAGAAGCATGTGGTGCTCGCAAGTATAGGAAAGAAGAAGAAGAGGGCTTCGACGTGAAGAACACTTGGTCATGGCTGACGTTCGGATCAGTTTCACGGCCGGTTTCTCGGGGCTAAGCTCTGGGCGCGGAGCCAACGTTGGAATGGAAGCAGCAACCACCCGGTTTCCTTTTGGCTAGTAGTCAGGCAACAGATGCGCCTCCATTAGCGTCACAATTTCTGGTGTCTCTTGCTAGAATGCTGTGCAGATGGCTGCTCTGACAATGGCCACTATAATGGCGCAGGTTGGGGCGCCGTGGGATTTGCCTGGCGCAAGGTGCTTCCCAGCGGAGGCGCCTTGGAGGCTGGAGCGGTCTGCTTGCGTGAGGCAACCCCACAGAAGGGGGAGCTCCCTACCATCTGCGGGGACGTCGGCCATTGGGAGCGTGGCACATCAGCGAGAAGCACCACCGGCCGAACATACGAGTGCAACCAAGAAGGCCACATGAGCCGGGACTGTCCCACTGCTCACTGTGGGGGACGACGAGGTTGCCTCAGGTGTGGCGAGGAAGGCCACATGAGTACAGATTGAATGCAGACACGTAGGCGCGCCACGCCCAGGTGTGGGCCGATACACTTCGTGTGTGGCAAAATTAGGAGTTTTGTTTGTATTTTGTGGATTTTTAGATCGCTTCATATAAAGAAATTTTAAAATTTCTAATTTTTTGGTGATTAAGATAATAAATATGTTCTTCCACCTTCTACTAACTTGTATTCCTTTTGCGCATAAACATTCGTAGTTTTATCATTCTCGTTTGTAGATGTGCGGTGCATATAATACTCCGCATCGTTCCATGCGACATCAAATGGGTATTTTTTTCATTGCACGACACGCAATCAGAACAAATTAAATTACTTCGGATCCAAGAAGAAATATGCGTGTCAAGCGTCAGAGCCCACAAATGCGGAGTTACAAGAAAGGGTGCGACTTGTTCGCTGAATTATTGCGCGTTAACAATGGGGCATCGGGCGTCAAGACCAACGCAAAAAAGTAGAAAAATGTGACGTCACTTTTTGTTGTCAATGGCGCGATATAGGTCTGCGATTAACGCAGTATAAATAATATATCCTGGAAGTCGACGCGATTTGGTTTTCCACTAGGCAGTGCATGGTAACTGCATACTCATTCTGATGAATGGTTGAGTGGAGATCATCTGTTCAACAAGAAAATCGATGCATCGAAACACCGACCCTACGGTTGTAGCGTCCTATCACGTCCTTCTACAAAGCACCGCTTCTTTGCATATGGACGAAAGCATTCGGTGTTTGGGTTTGACCGCATCGTAGCAAGGGCCGCTCAGCCGGTCGACCAGCGCTGCCGCACGAAGGAAGCGAAAGTGGACACTTGTTCAGCCTCCACACCTCGTTAGCCTTAAGACAACACGTGATGAGCAATGAAAGCAACCTCGCAAACACCACCTCAAATATTGCACTTATCAATCGGTAGATTGGCACAACCAGAATTCACAGAACACATGGAGGACCACAACACGAAAACATGGGAGGCGGCGTATTGCAGTAGACGAAGTTTGCGAGCGTGCCTGTGCGAACGCCACAAGAGTGCACAGCATTGCTACTCAAACAACGCATACCCGTTTTATCCAGGACGCACTAAAGAATATTGTAGTGTATTGTATTGGGTTTTATGGCGCATAAGCAACTCAGGCTATCATGGGCCAAACACATGGTATAATTTATTTCAAAAATTTGGTATCCTCAGCGAAGGTCCTTGTCCGGACAAGGACTCCGAGGAGCCCAACACACCAAATGAAGACCTCAGCCTTCTTCTCAGGACTGAGAAAATGGGTGAGGTGCATCATAACATGCGTGAAAAAACTGGGTAATAATTTTTAGAATTAGTAGTTCTGTCATATATATTATATTTCGTTTAGGATCTCTGCGTCTTTCAAAAAACCAAAAACAGATGAAGTTTCTACTAGTGGGTTATCTCCTAAATGCAGACTGGGATGGAAGAGAATGCGTTCATTGTAATATACAGTAAAATATTTTTTCCTTAGCTGTTCGAGTTGCGTGCGCTAGAATAAAATGTGATTTATAGTGAGTTCATCTCCAAATTTCTCACATAAGGGTTTGTCTTGTCTTGTCAGTAGAAAGTTATGTGTTAGGTGTGTATGTCCGATGCGCAGGCGTCATAAAATTACTTCTATGAAACGTTCCTGATGCCTGCATGATCTCCATTCTCCTAGAATAGCTTTTACTGAATGTAGTTTGTTATTTTCTTCGCTATTCCATGTACGCTGCCATTTTTCTTTAAGCTTGTTTTTTACTAACTTCATGCAATATGCATAGGGTATATTTACAGTACTGACATCCTTATGGCAGGCTTGAGCGGCGCACGCGTCAGCTCTCTCGTTGCCTCTAATTCCTTGATGGCTTGGTGTACAACAAAGCTTAATTTCGTGTCCTTGTGTTTGAGCAGTTATGTTATGGATTATATTTCCTATTAAAGGTTCCCTTACGTTTCTGGCTTTCAGTGTTGTGATTGCACTCAGCGAGTCCGTGTAGATAATGCTGTTTTGAATGTTCATCTCGACTATTTTTGATACAGCCACCGAAATTACATGACATTCGGCTGAGAAAATTGACGCGCACTGAGGCAACCTACCTTTTCCCATTTATCTTGCACTACAGCGCTTCCGACGTAAAGTGATGTTTTAGAACCGTCAGTATAAAATGCTGTGTGTTCTTTGTACTTTTTGTCTAGCGCCAAAATTCTTGTATTATATGTTCACGAGGAGTTTGCTTTTTATGACATTGTGCCAGTGTGTAGTCACCTACACTGGGAAAGGTGTGCCAAGATGGTAGTGGTCCGGGTCTCTGGGCAACATCAGGCAGTGTGTCTAGAATACCTAATTCCTGGCAAATTTCTTCGAATATGAGAATAAGGGGTCTCGTCGCATTCGGTTTGTTGTTAAAAAGCTGCTTAAACGGGAACTTCGTAAATATGGTGTAGGAGAGATGTTTTGGTAGTGAACAGGTTTTTAGGACATATGCACATGTGAGCATGGCTCTTCTATCTGCGAGGACTGGTTCGTTACATTCGACATATAGGCTGTTTGTGGGTGATGTCCTGTATGCCCCACTTGCAAGGCGCAGACCTGAGTTATGAACTGGATCTAATTGATTCAGGTAGGACGGTCGAGCTGAGTTGTATACTATGCACCCGTAATCGAGGCAAGAGCGAACTATACTGCGGTAGATGTGTAAAAGGCAGGTCCTATCAGCCCCCCAGCGTTTATGTGAAAGCACCTTTAATATGTTTATTGATTGGGGGGTTTTCTTCTTCAGGTTCTTTATGTGTGGCAAGAAGGTCAGTTTTCTGTCAAATGTTATGCCCAGAAATGTGTGTTCACTTTTTACGGGCAATTCCGCTTCGTTCAGGTATAGTCTAGGATCGGTCTCTAGGCCACGTCTGAGAGAAAAAAGGATGGCTACTGTTTTCTGTGGGGAGAACCGGAAACCATTTCGGTCAGCCCACGTTGAAAGTGTATTTATTGTTAACTGCACTTGTCTTTCGCATGTTGCTATGTTTGAGGATGTGCTAGCTATCTGAAGATCATCGACATAGATTGAATACATAATTGACTTTTGAATTATTTTACTGATTGAATTCATTTTAACAACAAAGAGGGTCTTGCTTAAAACACTCCCTTGGGGCATTCCATTTTCTTGAATGAAAATTCTCGACGGGGTTGAACCGAGGCGTACATGGAATGAACGGTTTGACAGGAAGTCTTTTAGGCAGTTCAGCATCCTGCCACGAATGCCAAGTTCAGCCAAATCGTGAAGAATTCCGTACCTCCAGGTTGTGTCATAAGCTTTCTCTAGAGAGAGAGAGAGAAACGTTTATTAAACAAAACAGTGTCCCGAGCGAGGCCGGGTATCACCCTAAGGTGGGAGGGCTCCTTAGTCCAGGAACCCTCTGGCTTCGACTGCCCTCTTGGCCCTGGCGACGAGTTGTCGCTGGTCTTCCAGGTCACCGAGGGTTAGCTTGGCCTCCCACGTTTCGAATAGGTCGTTTGCTTCTATTGCTCGTTTTGCGTGCGTATCTGGTTGCATTTCCCTGCCTTCCTGCCACGGGCATTCCAGGAGCAAGTGTGCCAGAGTGTCGTTGCAAAGTGGGCAGAGGTAGCCGTGGAGCGTCGGGTAGAGGCGATGCATTATCGTTCCGTGCGTGTACGTATTACTTTGCAGGCGTCTAAGGATTAGGCTTTCTTCTCTGTCGAGTTTAGGGTGCGGTGGAGGGTACACTCGACGCTCGAGCCTGTAATGTTGCAATATGGCCGAATAGTTGGTGGATACGGCCTCCGCCTCTTCTGTCACGGGTCCGAGAGCGCGTGGGGAGAGGGGAGCCCGGCTGACGTGCTCGCGGGCAGCGGCGTGGGCCGCTTCGTTCCCCTCTAGTCCCTCGTGTCCGGGTACCCACGTTATACGCAGGTGTACGGGAGCGGAGTGCTTCGTCTTTCTCTAAATCGAAAAAAACAGCAAGACATTGTTGTTTGTGTATAAAGGCTTCACGGACAGTATTTTCAACACGAACCAGGTGGTCTGTTGTGGAGCATGCCTTTTTGAAACCGCACTGATGGACATCGAGAAGCTCACGGGCTTCTAGAACGAAGGTTAATCTCAGATTCACGATACTTTCAAAGGATTTTGCGAGGCAGCTGGTGAGCGCTATGGGCCTGTAACTACTCGGAGAGGGTGGTTTTTCGGGCTTTAGAAATGGAACGATGATGGCCTTCTTCCAGGCTTCGGGTAGTTTACCCGATATACACACCTTATTAAGGAAACTTAAGAGTGCCTCTACGGCAGGTTCAGAGATGTGGGACAGCATTTGATAGTATATTCCGTCAGGGCCGGGTGCAGTCTGTTTACCAGCGGCCAAGACTTGATTTCTTGAACTGTGAATAATTCATTATACGGTTCATTTGTATATCCACTTGTAGGGAGTCCTTGTTTCTCGGCTGTGTTTTTGTGCGTAAGAAATGATTCTGTGTAGTTTGATGAGCTGGTAACTGTCGAAAAATATTCACCTAAAATGTCTGCCTGTTCTTCGAAGTTTGTATACCAGGGGGTGTTAGAAGGGGAAGTGTGAAAGGGGAGTATTTACCATCTAGCTTTCGTACCTTCTCCCACATTTCTTTTGATGTGGTTGAGCTATTTATGGAAGTCACGTAATTTTGCCACGAAGTCTTTTCGGTTCTACGACGGATATATCGGGCTTGTGCTCTTGCCTTTTTAAAGTCTGAGATTTTTCTGCGTGGGGTACCTTCGAAAGTTTACCCATGCTTTTTTCTGTTTCTTTTTTGCTAATCTACATTCTTTTGTATACCAGGTTTTGTGGTTTTGTTTTACCACTCCAGAAGATTGAGGTATGGCCAGAAGCGCGGCAGAAATAATGTAGTTTGTGACAATTTCATTAAGTTCATCTATACCTAAATTATGTGGATCTATCTTTTCTAAGCTAGCATGTTCTTGAAACAGCGCCCAGTCGGCCAAATGGAGCCTCCAACGTCGTGGTTTTGTAGGAATGATTTGCGGAGATGATGTTAGGTTGATAAGAACAGGTAAATGATCCCTACCATACGGGTTGTCCAAGACATCCCATTTAAAAGCATTAAAAACAGAAGGCGATGTAAGAGACAAATCTATGCAGCTCCATTTTCCGGAGCTTGGAGAGCAGTATGTGTGTTTGCCCCTGTTGAGCAGGCATATATTATCGCAGAGAATAAAGTATTCTAAAATACGGCCTCTAGTGTCCGTTTGTTCGCTTCCCCACAAATTGGAGTGAGCATTAAAATTGCCGACTAACAGATATGGCTCTGGTAATTGTTTTAAAAGGTCTTCTAAGTCATGGAGTGTTACTGTCAGGTGTGGTTGGATATATACGGAGCATACTGTAATTGTTTTAAAGTGTACTACAGATACTGCAACGGCTTCAAATGTAGTCTGAAGCTTGACTTCACGAGTAGCCACACTACTTTGAACAACTATGGCAGTACCTCCAGAGAGCCTATTTGCGTGCTCTCGGTCATGACGATAGACTGTATATTTACTTAAAATATTTTTGTTTTGATCCCAAGTTTGTCTCCTGGAGACACAAAACAACCGGGGAATATACAGCAAGAATATCTTTTATGTCACCGCAGTGTAATATTCCTCGACAGTTCCAGTGAATTAGGAACGCCATATCTAATAACTTTGACGGATGTATTTCAAAAGCTATGCTCCCGGTTTTGTGGGGCCCGTTATTGGAGTTTTTCGTCCCTTTTTGTAATCAAGGGAGTTGCGCCGCCGCTGCTGCTGAGGCGGGCTACTGCTTATATCCATCGCCTCCAGCGAGGTGATGGGTTTCCGCGGGGAACCCGCAGGGGTACGGATTTGTGGCTTCTCCCGATGGGGGGAGGAGAAAGGCTCGCTGGCCCCTGCGGCCTACCGGCTCAGGGGCCAGCGAGCCTTTCTTGTGTGGTAGTATGGCAGCCTTGGCTGCACCTGTCATAGTTGTGGATGGCCCTGCCTGGGCAGTGACCTGAAGTTGGAGTGGTGTGTCGCCACTCCCACTAACTTTGGTTGCACCAGAGGCCGCCGTCAGGTGCACCTCCGGGATGTCAATGGTGCCGACACCGGAGTGCCGTTCGGGTGGGGGACGGGGCAGGCACACATCAACAATGGTGTACTGTGTGCCCACTGTCACCAGACGCCGCTCGGCCCCCCGGCGCACGGCGTCAACATATGACCTGGATGTCTCTTGAGTGAACTTTTTCCTTGCCTCAGGTGAAGATATGTTTTCTCGTACTTTTAGATTGATTTGTTTTTCTTTTTTGAGTACTTCACAGGTTCGTGAGTACGCTGCATGTGGACCGTTGCAATTTGCACACTTTGTTTCACTTGCTTGGCAATTGTCAGTATTGTGTTCGGTTTCGGCGCATTTGGCACAGGTCTCCTCGCCTCTACATGTGTGTTGCTTCCATGTCCATACCTTTGGCATTTGAAACATCTCCTAGGGTTAGGGATGTATGGGCGCACTGGGCACCTGATGAATGCAACCCAGACAGACTCGGGCAAGCGAGTGCTGCCGAATGTTAGTACGATGTGAGGTGTTTTTTCTTCGCCGTTGCACCTTATATTTATGCGGCGAAGGGACGTTACTCCTTGGTCTCGCAAATTCTCGAGGAGCTCATTTTCGTTCTCTGTCATTAGCAGCCGCTCAGAAATTACTCCCTGAACGCTGTTCAGCCGTCTGTGAGGTGTTACAGTAATGGTAAGGTCAGCAAGCTTCTTTTGTGCGAGTAGCGCATCACTCTGCTTTTTGGATTTGACTTCTACAATCAGATCCCCTGAGGACAGTTTTTTTGCTTCATATTGTTCGCCTATGTTAGCTACTATCCATTTCTGTATTACAAACACTGATAGAGTGGCCACTGGAGCGGTTTGCTCAACAGCGTGAACTACCAGGAACTGTGGAAAATTTTCAGCACATTTCTGAGTTATAACTTTAGATGCTTCGGTGCGGTTCCGTTTCCGGTTCAGATCGCTTTTTTTTAGAGGGGGAAATTGAGAATCCATGCGGCATGTATGGATTAAGGGTTCCTATTGTGTCACCTGTGTTTCACCCTTATAGACACAAGAAGGTCCCGGAGTCCCTCACCTGGTGAACAGACGGGGGAGCCCGTCGGCCGGGGCTTGACCATGGCTCTGACCGCCATCGTTCATGGTTTCTACCCTTCACCTTACAACCTGTCTCCATGGTGCGGATTACAGCTTCGGTATGGGGGCTAAGGGTCCGTGGTGGCGCCAAGCACCATCACCTTGAGTCTCAAGGTGCCCTTGCGGGCACTGAATAGCTACATTTTATAACTGCAAAATTGAGCACCTGACCTAAGAGAACTGATTACGAAACACATTTTGTTTGCGTGAAATCAACATTGGTTTCTTTTAATTAAAACGTATTTTTATTGACAGTGTTTGTTCTAGCCTTAGCCATGCTTTAATCAAAACGCCGACCACCCTCCTTGTGGATGTCGCTGACAGTTGCTTCTAGACTGCTTTCTTCGCGACCCATGTGAATCTATCTTGAATGTCGCGATTGCCAGAAGCAAATGATGGCTCGTGGCGTAGGCTGCGCTTGCTTGCAAAAACCCTGTCCTGCACTTTTTTCCAAGACGCACTGAGGAATAGATACAACTGATACGTAATAAATAAGCACCAGACCTAAGAAAATTCATTGCGAAACAAATTTTGTTTGAATGAAACAAACATTGCATTCTTCTAATTAAAGTATGTCTCTTTTTACGGTGTTTGTTCTCGCCCGAGTCATCCTTTAAGCAAAGCCCTAACCACCCTCTTGGTTGATGTGGATGACAATTGGTTCTGGATGGGTTTTATTCGCGAGCCACATGAATAAATTTGAATGTTGTGATTGTCAAAATCCAATTATGGCTCGCGGCGGAAGTTGGGCTTGATTGTAAGCACCCTGTACCGCAGCCTGCAAATGATGATGATGACGATGCTGATGATGATGACCTTGATGAGTTAGCGCATACCCACTCACGGGGATTGGCCAAGAGTCGGGCAGACTTATGCTTCCAGATAATGGATTTAAAAATCTGATTTTGTTGCATGAATTCAAGCGAGGAAAGTTCAAAACCGTTCAGTAGACAAATGGCGCTTGATTCGCACAGGCAGCGGCCAGCAGCTTCGTTGCCTTTTCATATGCACGCGTTTGCGTTCTGAATTTTGTCGTTGGTTTGCGTGAATGTGCAGCACAAGTGTATGATGAAATTCGCAATAGGAATTTCGAAATACAGCCGGTGTGCGGGCATCTGTTTACGTTATCACACCAAGTATAATTAGGCGTTGACCGCGTAAGTAGCGTATGTCTAAGAATGTGTAGTTTTACGGGATTTTTAAAAATAACCTCTGGCGGGTAGCCCAATTCTTGTACTTGAGTTGGATTATTCGAAAAGACGGACATTACTAGCATGATAAATCGAGAAACATTCAACGAATTAACGAAAATTCACAAATTCACTAAATTACTTTACGGCACATTGCAATTTACGAATGGTATCCGGTGAGATTGCACGACGCATTCATTTGAAATTAATTTTCAGGACACCAGTTTCAAAATATCTCCTAAAGTGTGGGACGAAATACATGAGCGTTCAGTTACTGTTGTGATTCTAAGCATTGGAGAACATTTTATTTAAAAAAGAAGTACACCAACAGCGCATTTTTACGGTGAATTTCAGGCCGCATATCACCAGGGTGTAAGTCTGGAATTTCATTTCAAGTGGATACGCCTTGCGAACTCACCGGCTGGAATTCGGAAATTGCCCTCGATCCTGTAAAGTAATCAAGAATTGACTTTATTTTAATTAGTTGAATATGTGCTTCGATTTCTCTTGTAAGTAATGTCCGCCTCTCTGAATAATCCAGCTGAAGGACAAGAATTATGTTTGAATTACATTTGAATTGTTTCTTTTTGCAACCGGAACTTAAAAATTTCGTAAAACTTGAAAATAATCACCCCATGCATTTCCGTATGTGGCGTCGCATTTATGACAACGTGTCTTCTAACCAGTGACCGTGTCTATTAGCATTCTCCAGTAATTTCGAGGAATTATTCTTGTGGAGGTGGAGTTCCCTCAACGCTTTATGCGATTACTGGGACTCCTTCTCTATACTGCTTATCACACTCGACGGCCGCATCCACAAGTCAGGCCTCCAATTGCTGGTCGCAGTAATTCATTGAACTGAATCGGGGAGCCAACGAAGCCCGGCAATATTTTACGAGAACTGAGAACTAGCGCATTCACCGCTTTTGGTTGATAACATCATCAAAACGGCATCGAACTAACACACATCTTTGTTTCCTGATCAAGTCACAAATTAAGTGGGCGGTACGCCACGCCGATTCTACCGCTTGAATTTATGTTTTCGAAGAAGACGAGTTGTTGATCAGCTGCTAATCCTGCTTCGCTCTGGTTTTTTCGGTTAAATTTGTGCGTACCGACGCCCCCATGGCGGGTACGATATCAAAAGCAGTGACGGACATTCCGCCTCCTTTGCCGCCAAGGTTGGGGGCTGGCCTCCAAGCTGCAAGTCGGTCTGCTGCGCCCGACCACCTAAACGCGACTCTGCCAAGGCCATCGAGCTGCTCAGACTTCGACGACATGAATTCTGACGGCAGATATATCGAGGTCACAAGTCGTCGGTTGAAGAGCAAACTTCGTAGGGACATCAAGCGTGAGTGATCTTAACTACAATAAGCCGCCCACACAGCAAGCGTACACAATCGCCCACGTCCCCGTCGCTGCTACAGGCAACCTCAATTCCCTCAATAGGCAAACTCTCACTGCCTATCTCGAGACGCTGGCTCCAGGGCAAATCAGAGAGGTCTGAATTATTCCCAGAAGAAACATATTTACTGTTGATGTAACTACATAAACCATCCTCGACACTTTGAAAGCTGTAACTGAGCTAGGAAGTATACTTGTCCGCTCATTCATCGTACATGGAGGCAGCACCACCGCCGGTGTTATCTACGATGTCGATACAGATATCGGTAATGACGATCTCCCAACGGTAATCTCCTCGACTCTCCATATCACAGATATACACCGTTTGGGACGGTCGAGGTGCATAAAACTCATTTTTGAGGGAGAGACCTGACCAACACATGTAAAAGTGGGTGATGTGCGACATCCTGTCCGTCCATACATCCCTAAGCCCTTGCAGTGCCGTAAATGCCAGAAAATCGGGCATGTCAGTGCTGTGTGCATGAACAAGATGAGATGTCCGCTCTGTGGAGGTGATCACGATGAGTTGACGTGTGCTGACTGGCTTGAAGTGCCCTAACTGCGATGGGCCGCACGAGGCAACGTCGAAGGACTGTCGAAAATTAAAGACTGAAATGTCTGTGCAAAGAAAAATGGTACGAGATCGATCTACACGCAGAGAAGCGGCTACCAAGGTCCACCGCCGCCAGAGCTGCTCACGTAATCACAGAAAGAGATCGGCATCGACCCGAAGGCGATCAGCATCGACAACAGGACAACCTGTACTCCAGGAAAAGTCGTCGCGCGCTCCTGCTTGTCCTCAAACGTCAGAGCCACCTTTAATTACGTCTACTCTTCTGAACACCAAGGACACTATTATATGGCCTTCCCTGCCATCTCGGAGTATAAAAGTGCAGCCGGAACGCCCGCGTGAACATGAACCTTCATCGTCGGATGGGCAAATCAAGGCAATGCTAGCACAGATGATTCGTTCCTTGCGAATGCTGTTCATCGGAGATTAGACGCCCGTTGCCAAGGCTGCGGTGCAAATTCTCGAGGCACTAGAACCAGTGCTTGCTGCTGCATAAAAGCTAGCAAACGCCATAGCATCATCAACTTCAAGGTTATCACTGCAGGAAAGGATAAGCGGTTCCGTAATATTCTAGTGGAACGCACGAGGCCTACGGAGTCGCCTGGGAGATTTTGAACAGAGAGTACTCAAGCATCGGTTTCCAGTTATCGTAATGTGCAAGCAGAATATGACGTCGCCATTTAGACTCTCTGGATACGAACAATTCGCCTCTGGGACAAGTGGAAATACTAGCAAAGTTTTACTGTGTGTGCGATGTGACCGGACGTATTCGCTAAACCAAGTTCCGGTGTATAACAGCAACGAGTACGTCTCTATAACAGTGAAGCTAAAGCACCGGATAATCTCGATCATCGGTGGCTATATTTCCCCCAGGGGAAGATTTGACTCTGGACACCTAACACTTGTTCTTGACTCTTGCCAAGGACCTCATATTATTGTAGGCGATTACAACGCTTACAACCATCTTTGGGGTAGTAGGATCACAAATATTCGAGGAAGACAGCTTCTTAACTTCACAAGCAGCAATGATCTCACCATCCTGAACGACGGCTCACCAACATATCTACGTGGAACAACGTAGAGCAGCTGTCTCGATTTAGCTATCGCTTCACGATGCCTTTCGTCTTCTGCTGCCTGGTGCACAGATGCTGAAACGTATGGCAGTGATCACCTACCTACTTATGTACAACTGAGATGGTTTACAAGACTTCCAAGTTCTCATACGCGACGCACTGACTGGGATGCCTTTTAGAACAAGCTAGAAGAATCCTGCAACTCTATAATTTCACCGAAAGATATTGAAGAGCGCATTACAGCAGCAATGCACGCAACAACATGCATCATCCCAACATCAAATTCAAGAACATCCGTTGACGTTATATATGAAGAGCTGCGGGCTGTTCGTCGTCGCGCCGAGAGGAAATACAGGCGAACTAAATTGATATCCGACTTGAGCACGTCACGCCGTGTGCAAGAGAAAATTCAAAGATACTTAGAAAAGCTCAACAGACAACGTTTGAGGTCCTTTTGCACCAGCCTGAACCCAAGAAAACCGTTGTCCACAATATGGCATGTTGTACGAGCACTACCATCTTCTCCACAACAGCTACGTCCCTTCCGAGCTTTGGCTATCATCCAGACGCGCAGTGAGAAGGAAATCGCGGAAGATTTCTGCATACACCTCTCTGGATCTACAACATCGGTAGCTTCAGTGCTCAGGTGTGCTCCTCCAACAATGGACGATCGTCTCGACCTCCCATTCACGCTGCAAGAGCTACGTGCAGCAATTTCCTCTTCAAGACACTCAAGTGCGCCTGGTCCTGATGGCATTACCTATTCTACTTTGCGCCATCTAGGCCCTCGAGCGACTGAAGAGCTTCTGGCTTTATACAATCTCTCCTGGTCCTCGGGAACTGTGCCTGCACACTGGAAGACAAGCAAAATCGTGGCATTATTGAAAGCAGGCAAGACACCCCATGTTATGCTTTCCTACAGACCTGTGGCGCTTTCCAGTTCCAGTTGCAAAGGTAAAACCATGGAACGCATGGTTTTGACGCGTCTGGAGTGGTTTTTGGAGAAGCGTAATATATATCCAGACGCAATGACAGCTTTCCGAAAGGGTAGGTCGTCAATCGACAGCGTCATTGACCTAGTAACAACTGTTCAACATCAGAAACGTCGCCGTCGATTAACGGCTGCTGTCTTTCTAGATATCAAGGGTGCTTTTGACAATGTTCTACATGATGCAATTTTAAATGCCCTAGAAGAATGTGGCGTCGGGGGACGTATGCATCAGTGGATAGCCAGCTATCTTCAAGGGAGAACAATATTCATGACAACTCCAGACGGTGAAACAATGAACCACCCGTCTATCGTGGAGTGCCTCAAGGAGGTGTATTGAGCCCAACTTTATTTAATATCGTTCTCATTGGACTGGTCAAAGAACACGCAGGCACACTCTCGGTCTCTGTGTACGCAGACGACATCTGTATATGGACCACGAGCTTAACGCGCTTGCAAGTGCAAACGAAGCTGCAGCGCGCGGTGTCAATAACGTCGACATACCTAAACCATCGCGGACTGCAGCTCTCACCGGAAAAACGTGTAACCATGGCATTTAAACGGAAGTCAATGGCCTGCTACCCCGTTATGATTAATGGGAAGATTATACCTTCAGTAACCCACTACAAGTTTCTCGGAGTCACCATCAACCGTGACTTATCTTGGTCGAACCACCTCTCTGGATTAAGAAGAAAGCTGGACAGCTTTACTCAGATCATTCGACATATGTCTGGAAAATCATGGGGGTCATCCAAGTCATCTCTTCTGCAGCTCTACCAGGCACTTTTTGTTGGCTACTTCCGCTACAGTGCGCCTGTACATTCTCGGCTTAGTACAACTGCTGTACGCACGCTTGAAAGTGCTCAGGCTCGCGCACTCAGAATTTGCGTAGGTCTACCACGATGTGCGTCTACTTGGGGCACAACTGCAGAGGCACGTGCGTGTCCAGCTCGAGTTTATCAACAACATGAGCCATTGCGAGTGCATCTAAGGCTACTGACTAGACACAGGAATCATCCACTCGCGAACATCGCAAGCGTACGGCCTGTGTCCGCTTACTCAGAAGCCGTGTTTTCACAGCAAGACTTATTGCCGTCAGACTTCGAACCGTATGACATACCCAAAGTTCCACACTGGACGATGGCAAAGCCAACGGTGAGACTCTCAGTCCCTGGAATAACGAAGAAGTCGAAGATGCCGCTTGCTGGGCTCAAGCATTTCGCGCCATCATACATTGCTTACCTGTATGGACATTACGAACATGTTTTTACAGATGGTTCCGTGACACAGACCTCTTCCGCAGCGGCCTACACGGTGCCAGGAATGGGGATCGCACAACGGTTCAAGCTAGGACACAGGACGTCGTCTACAGCAGCTGAGTTGACCGGAGTTCGAGAAGCAGTTCGCTGCATACTGCAACAGAGTGTCGAGAAGTGGATAGTGTTCTGCGATTCAAAACCAGCACTGCAACTCATCAGCAATTATATGAATAACAGAACCGCATATAGTCCTCTGGTTTATGGCATCATGTCTCTGCTTGCTGAGGCGTCTCATTCCGGACACACCATCGTGCTGCAGTGGATTCCTGGCCATTGTGGAATTGCTGGAAACGAACAGGCTGACGCGGAAGCCAAAAATGCGCACACTGACGGAACCATTATAAAAATTCGTTGTTCCCGGTATGACATTACCACCTTGCTCCTTACCACCATTAAAACTTCTACGGCGCGACATTGGGACAACGCCGAACATCGACAAGAGCGCCTATATAGACTTGACGCTGGATTACAATTCCGGCTTCCACTTCGGTCGCGGAGAAACCAGGAAACAGTTATTCATCGATTACGGCTGGGTGTGGCATACACCCGCCGATACCTTCACAAGATTGGACAAGCGCGGGACCCTGAATGTAGCATCTGTCACACTCTCGAGACAATAGCTCACGTCTTTGCACGTGCCCTCAATATGCGGCCGAACGAAGAAAACTCAAATCTACTGTTGACAGCTTCGACTCCCGCCCCTTTTCAGAAGAAAAGCTTTTGGGCGCGTGGAGGGGTGTTGACTGTGCCCAACGTGCCATAAAAGCACTTTTGAACTTTTTAAGTGAGGCTGGTTTAGACGATCGCCTCTAGAAGCTGTGAGACGTAGTCAGTGCGAAATGTGTTTGCGCAATAACTTTTTGTGGCAAGATTACTTTTAGTATGGACAAGATTACGCTTACGTGTATTGCGTCTCCAGTGCGCATCCGCATATCGGACAACGTGCATATAGTACCTCATTGTACCATATCATAATCACCCGCCACCTACCTTTCCCTGTATTTCCCACTTCCCGATTCCCCAGTGAGGAGTCGCAGGCTAGAGACACGATCTCCAGGCCTACCTCTCCTCCTTTCTCTTCATTAAAATCTACTCCTCCTCCTCCTATGTTTTCGTCTAATTTGAGCAAGTGCACCGCCTTTTGTTCGCTTTCGCCAAGCGCGTGAAGGCAGCACCTGCCTCGTGCCGAGATATTTGCGTATGGTGATGATGATGATGATGATGATGTCCTGGATGAGTTTGGCGCTTACCCACTCGCGGGGATTGGCCAAGAGTCGGGCAGATTTTGTTTAGGTCAGAAGCCTAGTGGTCAGCAGAGTCACGTACTCGCTCCCGTACCACAACATGACCAAGCACGAAAAAGAACAGACGGAAACGCTACTAAGGAAAGCGTATAAGACGGCGCTACATCTGCCTAGAAACACGCCCAACGATAAACTGTTACAGATGGGCCTGAGCAACACCTTCGAAGAACTCGCGGAAGCGCAGCTCGTTGCACAGATAGCCAGGCTCCAGCAGACTGCCACCGGCCGCAAGCTCCTAAAAAGAATAGGGCATAACACAGACGGAATAGAGGATCGGGCTGCTAGCATCCCAGACAGCGTTCGCCAGACACTGGAGGTTAGCCCCCTACCGAGAAACATGGACCCGAATCTCCACGCCGCCAGAAGGCAGGCACGAGCAGATTTCGTGGAACGAAACCTAGCCGCACTAGAAAACACCGTATACACAGACGCGGCCGTATACCCATGGGACCGTAACACTAGAATGTTTAGAGTCGCGGCAGCAGTGGTAAACCACACGGGAGAACCAATTAGCTGCGCGACCCTGAGAAACTGCACTGTAACGGAGGGGGAGGAAGTCGCCGTAGCTCTAGCGGCGGCTGAAGGTTACCGCAGGAACAAATTCCTGATAATTCTAACGGACTCCAAAGCAACATGCAGGAACTACACACAAGGCAGAGTTAGTAAGGAAGCACTGAGAATTCTCCTCAAAACAGAGCCTCCTAACAAAAAGATAAAACATAGGATCTTCTGGATACCGGCACACACCGGTATAGAGGGCAACTCAAGGGTGGACCGCCTAGTTCGCGAACTCACGCACCGAGCAGGGCAGTCCGAAACCCTAGAGGCCCCCTTAACGGTGGAGCCGACGTATGCAGAAATACTTAACTACTACAGAGGAAGGAGACTTAAATACCCCCCACCCCACACATCGCTCACACAACATGAGGCAGTAAGCTGGCGAAGACTGCAAGCAGGTACGTTCTTCAACCTGCACACATTACACAAAATGTTCCCTACCCAGTACAGGGATACATGTCCGTGGTGCGGAACAACCCCCACGTTATATCACATCACGTGGGAATGCAAGCGTAATTTCGCATTCCATAAAGTAAGTAACCCAAGTGCGGAACAATGGGAGGGTCTGCTCACCAGCAGCGAGCTCGCAGCCCAACGGGCAATTGTGCAGCACGCCTGCGAGGCAGCAAGACTCAGCGGTGCCGTGGAATAGGGGCGCCGACCTCGTGAAGCGGCCAGGACTCAAAACATGTAGACACCGGCCCACCGCCAATCTCTCTGAGATATAGAGAATTAAAGTTTTTCCATTCCATTCCATTGCTTATGTGTTCAGAAAAGGAGGTAAAAATCTAAAATTTTGTTACATGAATTTAGGCGAGGGAAAATCGAAACGGTTCAGTAGATTGACATGCTACGTAGAGGAGAAAAAAAAAATTATTTTTTATATATCAATGAGGCAATAGAGGAGGAATGAATAGAATAATATGGTCATCAATGAAATCGGTTTGATTCAATAAGAAATTTTTCTAAGGTGAAGCACACATTCCTGTGTGAGTGCCCAAGCACAGACGCTCCGAAGGACAGCAGTACCGGAGTGTTCAATGGCAGACCAAGCTGTCGCACTGTAATTTCTAATGTCATTTTCCTCATGGAGGAGAAACGCCGGCATTCCAGTAGGTAGTGCTCAATCGTCTCTAACGCATTGCAAAAATGGCACAATGGGGATATTGCCAGACCAGATCGGTGCATGTAAAAATTTAGAGATGGGACTCGACAACGTAGTCTCGTTAATGTAACCTCCGTTTGTCTTGTTTTGCAAAACTTCCTGCTCCAAGGGAATTGTAAGTGGCGTAGTTCCAATGATGATTTGAGGTTCGATTGAGATGTTAAAAGGATGTATCTTCTGAACCTGGCGGACGTGATAAAGCCCGTTGTTGGAAGAAGGGGAAGTACTGGGCCGCTGATAGAAGCCTTGGCCAAGCTGTCTGCCACCTCATTCATAAATATGCCTTTGTGGCCAGGTACCCGTATTAATCGTAAACTTCTCAAATGACTTGGAGCCAGTGAGTTCAAACTTTTCAATATGTGTGTCTCGCCGGGAGCAGTAAGTGAGGTGCACAGCGACAAAGAATCTGTGATTGTGCATTGATTCTCTCAAGTTTCTTTTTCGTCGTCCTTGCCGAGGGCAGTTAATTTGATGCGCAATGTAACTTTAGGCAAAGGCAGGGTTGGTTATTCAAGAATTATCTCGTAAATTATACGCAGTAATAAGAACCTTCGGCCTTCAGCAGTAAATCACTACTTCTGTTGCATTCTGAAAGCAAGCTGGCAAGCTCAGTGCCGAAAATCTACGTAGATATATTTCTTTTAGACACAACATACGAACAGAATAACGTTCACCATCAGCTTCAGAAACTTCAACAGCGAAAATGACCACCAAAAGCCCATAGAATTCGACAAACCTATAGGCGTTAATTTCGTAATACTTGCAGGAGAAATTAGGGCAGTTATAGAAGCACGTGGTGTTCGCAAGTATGGGAAAGAAGAAGAAGAGGGCTTCGACGTGAATAACACTTGGTCATGGCTGACATTCGGATCAGTTTCACAGCCGGTTTCACGGGGCCAAGCTGCGGGCGCGGAGCCAACGTTGGAATGGAAGCAGCAACCGCCCGGCGGCCTTTTGGTAAGTAGTTAGGCAACAGATGAGCCTCCATTACCATCACAATTTCTCGTGTCTCTTGCTGGGCTGCTGTGCGGATAGTTGCTCTGACAATGGTGACTATAAAGGCGCAGGTTGGGGCGCCGTGGGATTTGCCTGGTGCAAGGAGCTTCCCAGCGGAGGCGCCTTGGAGGCTGGAGCGGTCTGCTCGGGTGAGGCAACCCCACAGAAGGGGGAGCTCCCTACCATCTACGGGGACGTCGGCTATAGGGAGCGGGGCAGATCAGCGAGGAGCACCACCGGCCGAACATACGAGTGCAACCAAGAAGGCCACATGAGCCGGGACTGTCCTACTGCTCACTGTGGGGGACGACGAGGTTGCATCAGGTGTGGCGAGGAAGGCCACATGAGTAGGGATTGAATGCAGACACGTAGGCGCGCCACGCCCAGGTGTGGGCCGCTACACTTCATGTGTGGCGAAATTAGAAGTTTTGTGTGTATTTTGTGACTTTTGTATCGTTTCATATAAAAAAAATTTTAGAATTTCTACTGTTTTGGTGATTAAGATAATAAATATATTCTTCCACCTTCTACTAACTTGTATTCCTTTTGCCCATAAACCTTCGTAGTTTTATTATTCTCGTGTGTAGATGTGCGGTGCATGTAATACTTCGCATTGTTCCATGCGACATCAAATGGGTATTTTACATTGTACGACACGCAATCAGAACAAATTAAAGTACTTGGGATTCAAGAAGAAATATTATGCTTGTCAAGCGTCAGAGTCCACAAATGCCGAGTTACAAGGAAGGGTGTGTGTTGTTCGCTGAATTATTGCGCGTTAACAATGGGGCATTGGACGTCAAGAGCAACGCAAAAAAGTAGAAAAATGTAACTTCACTTTTTCTTGTCAACGGCGCGATATAGGTCTGCGATTAACGCAGTATAATTAATATGTGCTGGAAATCGACGCGATTTGGCTTTCCACTAGGCAGTGCACGGTAAATGCATACTTATTCTGATTAACGGTTGAGTGGAGATTATCTGTTCAACAGGAAAATCGATGCATCCAAACACCGACCCTACAGGTGTCGCATCCTATCGCGACCTTCTACAAAGCACCGCTTCTTTGCATATGGACGAAATCATTCGGTGTTTGGGTTTGACCGATGTCTTCGGCCTTGCGCAGTATGCGCGTAGCCTACCCTACCCTTGGCGTAGTTTTTCACTGCCATTCTAGAGTCGCACAACACTGTAGTGCATCCGGGGTCGGAGACGGCCAAGGCGATGGCCACGTCCTCTGCCCGGTGCGCCTCTCGAGTCCGGACGCTCGGCGCAGTTTTCGTTGCACCCATCGATGCCCCGACGGCCACCACCGCGTATGCGTCGCTGTTCCCTCGATACTCCACCGCGTCCACGTAGACGGCGCTTCTCTGGCGTGGAGGTCCACGAGAACCCTGGCCCTCGCCAACCTCCGCTCCTTGTTGTGCTCGGGGTTCACGTTCCTCGGAATCGGGCAGTCCTTGAGCTTTCTGTTGATGCTATCCGGTATAGGTACATCGGACGCAAAACCACTGTGGTGATCAAGTCGTTTCCGGCCCACATGGGCAGTGACGTGTCGGAACGCGTGAACGTGAACCACAACGAGACGGCCAACTCGGCTGCGTGAGGACTAACCGACCGCACAGCTGCAAGCACGGCCGACTCGGAGTGTTGTTCGCGGTGCAGTGCCAAGGACAAGATGACCACTTTCAACGAAATAGTGAAGTGGTACAGACCTAACAGAGACTATGCCGCCACCTCACCCGGGGCTTACCCGGAAGGAGGCAGTGTTATACAGGCAATTACAGACCGGGTCCCTGCTCACCACGGTGCTAGCTAAGCACGTGTGTCCGAGCGTGTACGCGAGTGATGTGTGTAGACTGTGCGCTAAGGAGAGAGCCACCGCGGATCACATCCTTTGGGACTGTAGTATAAATCCAGGAGAAGCCAGCGAGGAGACGACGATCCCGCCGTAGCTAGAGGCTGCAATGAGGAGCTATGACCAAGGTACACAACTCAAGGCCGTCCAGCAGGTCTCGGCAGCTCTAGAGAGGCAGCGATCGCGCGAAACCGAGGAGAAGGGGGGCAGCACCCGCAGGAAGGGGGCGGCGGCCCTCTCGGATCCGCGGAAGTAGCGAGGAACCAAGACCTCGAGGAGCACAATGCTCGAGACTGACGTAGTGGCCACGTCGCGGTAAAAGCTTGTCCTCCCTGCGTGGAGGGAGCCTAACCGACTCTGCAGGCATTTTCACTAAAGTTGTTCTCTCTCTCTTTCTTGGGTTTGAGCGCCTCGTCGCAAGGGCCGCTCAGCCCATCGACCAGCCTGCCACACGGAGGAAGCGAAAGTGAACCCTTGTGCAACCTCCTCACCTAGTTAGCCTTAACACAACACGTGAAGAGCAATGAAAGCAACCTCGAAAACACCACCTCCAATATTGCACTTCTCTATTGTTAAACTGACACCAACAGAATTTAGAGAACACACAGAGGACCAAAACACGAAAATCTGGGAGGCGGCATATTGCAGTAGACGAACTTTGCCAGCGTGCCATTGCGAACACCACAAGAGTGCACACCATTGCTAGTCATATAACGCAAACGCCTTTTATCCAGGATGCACTAAAGAATAGGTACATTTTATAAATGATAAATTGAGCCCCTGACCCAAGAGAACTGATTACGAAACACATTTTGTTTGCGTGAAATCAACATTGGTTTCTTTTAATTAAAACTTATTTTTATTGACAGTGTTTGTTCTAGCCTTAGTCATGCTTTAATCAAAACGCCGACCACCCTCCTTGTGGATGTCGCTGACAGTTGCTTCTAGACTGCTTTCTTCGCGACCCATGTGAATCTATCTTGAATGTCGCGATTGCCAGAAGCAAATGATGGCTCGCGGCGTAAGCTGCGCTTGCTTGCAAAAACCCTGTCCTGCACACTGCAAATGGCGCTTGGGTCGCAGCGTTACTTTTTTATATGCGTGCGTTTGCGTTCTCAATTTTGGGACCCGCCATGGTTGCTCAGTGGCTATGGTGTTTTGCTTCTGAGCACGAGGTCGCGGGATCGAATCCCGGCCACGGCGGCCGCATTTCGATGGGAGCGAAATGCGAAAACACCCGTGTACGTAGATTTAGGTGAACGTTAAAGAACCCCAGGTGGTCGGAATTTCTGGAGTCCTCCACTACGGCGTGCCTCATTATCAGAAAGTGGTTTTGGCATGTAAAAAGCAAACATTCAATTTTGGGGTTGGTTTGCATAAAGACAAATCTGCTGCATTTGTGCAAGACGAAAAACGCAATAAAAACTTCGAAATCTAGTGGTTTTGCGAGTATGTGTGTATAGTATCGCAAAGGTTACAATTAAGTGTTTACCGTAAGTAGCATCTAGTTTCACGGAATTTCGAAATATCGCCTGTGGCAAGTAGCACAATTCTTCTTGAGTTGGATTTCTCGAAGAGGCGGACATAGCTAGTACAGGAAATCGAACCACATTTTCAAATTATTAGCCAAAAAATCGTAAATTATTCTCTCATTTTTACTTTACCCCACATATTGCAATTTGCGAGTTGTAGCCGGTGGCATTGCAAGACGCATCGACGGGAAATAAGTTTCCGGGACACCAGTTTCGAGATATCATGTCCCAAAGTGTGAGACAACAAACATGGGCGTTCAGTTACTTCCGAGATTTTGTGATGAAAGAGCAGTTTGTTAAAAAGAAGTGGACCAACAGTGTACTTTTAGGGCGAAGCTGAGGGCGCCTCTCTCCACACTGGTGTCACTCTGGAATATCATTTAGAGTTGATGTGAATTGCAAACTCACCGGCTGGAGTTCGTAGACTGCACTATGTCCAATACAGTAATTATATAGAAGTTAATTCATGCCTTTTTCTTAATTAGTTGTATATGTGCTTTCATTTCTCTTGCAAGCAATGTCCGCCTCTGAGAATAATCCAGCTGAACGACTACCATTATGTTCGAATTACATTTGAAATGTACTTGTTTCTGCATCAGGCAATTTAAAAAAAAATTTCGTAAAATATGAAAATGATCATCCCGCTTATTTCAGCATGTGGCGTCGCGTTTCCGAAAGTTCACCTTCTAACCAGTGAATGCCTATTAGCATTCTGAAGTGATTTCTCAGAATTCATGTGGAGTTGGAGTTCCCTCAACGCTTTTTACATTTACCGAGGCTTCCTCTTTGTAGATGGCACATCATATTCGATGCACGCATCCAGAAGTCGCGGATTAAACTGTTACTCGCAGTAATTCATTGAAGTAAATGAAGGATTGACTGAAGCTTGGCAATTTCGTTACGAAGACTCGTGCATTCACAGTCGTGGTTTTATAACAGCATCACAACGGTATTAATCACAGGCATCTTTGTTTCCTAATCAAGTCACAAATTAAGTGGGCGGTATGCCACGCAGATGCCACTGCATGCATTTATGTTTTCGTCTAATTTCAGCAAGTGCACCGTCTTTGGTTGGCGTTCGCCAAGCGCGTGAGGGCAGCACCTGCCTCGTGCTGAGATATCTGCGTATTGTGCTTTGCTTCTCTCCTGCACGCGCAGCTTTTTCTTTCCATTTTTAACACATTTGCAGCTCCCTCTCGTCTCAAGTTTCTTTTTCGTCGTCGTTGCCGAGGGAAGTCAATAATTTGATGCCCAATGTAACTTTCGCCTAAGGAAGGGTTGGTTATTCAAGAATTATCTCGTAAATTATGCGCGGTAACAAGAACCTTCAGCCTTCAGCAGGAAATCACTACTTCTGATGCATTCTGAAAGCAAGCTGGCAAGCTAAGTGCCAAAATATAAGTAGATCTATTTGTTATAGAGACAACATACGAGCAGAATAGCGTTCACCATCAGCTTCAGAAACTTCCAACATGGAAAATGGCCACTAAAACTCACAAAATTCCACAACTCTAGGCGTTAATTTCGTGATACCTGCAGGAGAAACGAGCAGTTATAGAAGCACGTGGTGCTCGCAAGTACAGGAAAGAAGAAGACGAGGGCTTCGACGTGAAGAACACTTGGTCATGGCTGACATTCGGATCAGTTTCACGGCTGCTTTCTCCGGGCTAAGCTGTGGGCGCGAAGCCAACGTTGGAATGGAAGCAGCAACCTCCCGGCGGCCTTTTGGTAAGTAGTCAGGCAACAGATCCGCTTCCATTACCATCACAATTTCTCGAGTCTCTAGCTGGGATGCTGTACAGATGGCTGCTCTGACAATGGCCACTATAATGGCGCAGATTGGGGCGCCGTGGGATTTGCCTGGCGCAAGGAGTTTCCCAACGAAGGCGCCTTGGAAGCTGGAGCGGTCTGCTTGCGTGAGGCAACCCCACAGAAGGGGGAGCTCCCTGCCATCTACGGGGACGTCGGCCATTGGGAGCGTGGCAGATCAGGGAGAAGCACTACCGGCCGAACATACGAGTGCAACCAAGAAGGCCACATGAGCCGGAACTGTCCCACTGCTCACTGTGGGGGACGACGAGGTTGCCTCAGGTGTGGCGAGGAAGGCCACATGAGTACAGATTGAATGCAGACACGTAGGCGCGACCCGCCCAGGTGTGGGCTGCTACACTTCGTGTGTGACGAAATTAGGAGGTTTGTGTGTATTTTGTGATTTATTAGATCGTTTGATATAAAGAAATTCTAAAATTTCTTCTTTTTGGTGATCAAGATAATAAATATATTCTTCCACTTTCTACTAACTTGTACTCCTTTTGCGCATAAACCTTCGCAGCTTTATCATTCTCGTGTGTAGACGTGCGGTGCATATAATACTTCGCATCGTTCCATGCGACATCAAATGGATAATTTACATCGCACGACACGCAATCAGAACAATTGAAAGTACATGGGGTCCAACAAGAAAACTTGTGCTTGTCAAGCGTCAGAGTCGACAAATGCGGAGTTACAAGAAAGGGTGTTTGTTGTTCGCTGAATTATTGCGCGTTAACAATGGGGCACTGGGCGTCAAGAGCAACGCAAAAAAGAAAAATGACTATTTTTTGTTGTAAACGGCGCGATATAGTCCTATATGTCCTATATGTCCTATATAAAGGATATATTAATTATACTGCGATTAACGCAGTATAATTAATATGTCCTGGAAATGGACGCGATTTGGCTTTCCACTAGGCACTGCACGGTAACTGCATACTCATTCTGATGAACGGTTAAGTGGAGATCACCTGTTCAACATGAAAATCGATGCATCCAAACGCCGACCCTACAGGTGTCGCATCCTATCGCGACCTTCTATAAAGCACCGCTTCTTTTCATATAGACGAAAGCATTCGGTGTTTGGGTTTGACCGCATCGTAGCAAAGGCCGCTCAGCCCGTCGACCAGCGCTGCCGCACGAAGGAAGCGAAGGTGGACACTTGTTCAGCCTCCACACCTCGTTAGCCTTAACACAACAGGTGAAGAGCAATGAAAGCTACCTTGCAAACACCACCTCAAATATTGCACTTATCAATCGGCCAATTGGCACAACCAGAATTGACAGAACACATGGAGGATCAGAACACGAAAACATGGGAGGCGGCATATGGTAGTAGACGAAGTTTGCGAGCGTGGGCCATTGCGAACACAAGAGTGCACAGCATTGCTACCCATACAGCGCAAACACCTTTTATCCAGGACGCACTAAACAATAGCTACATTTTATAAATGATAAATTGAGCACCTGACCTAAGAACTGATTACGAAACACATTTTGTTTGCGTGAAATCAACATTGCTTTCTTTTAATTTAAACGTATTTTTATTGACAGTGTTTGTCCTACCCTTAGTCATGCTTTAATCAAAACGCCGACCACCCTCCTTGTGGATGTTGCTGACAGTTGCTTCTAGACTGCTTTCTTCGCGACCCATGTGAATCTATTTTGAACGTCGTGATTGCCTCGCGGTGTAAGCTGCGCTTGCTTGCAAAAACCCTGTCCTGCACTTTTTTCCAAGACGCACTGATGAATAGATACAACTGATACGTAATAAATAAGCACCAGACCTAAGAAAATTCATTGCGAAACAAATTTTGTTTGAATGAAACAAACATTGCATTCTTCTAATTAAAGTATGTCTCTTTTTACGGTGTTTGTTCTCGCCCGAGTCATCCTTTAAGCAAAGCCCTAACCACCCTCTTGGTTGATGTGGATGACAATTGGTTCTGGATGGGTTTTATTCGCGAGCCACATGAATAAATTTGAATGTTGTGATTGTCAAAATCCAATTATGGCTCGCGGCGGAAGTTGGGCTTGATTGTAAGCACCCTGTACCGCAGCCTGCAAATGATGATGATGACGATGGTGATGCTGATGACCTTGATGAGTCTGGCGCATACCCACTCACGGGGATTGGCCAAGAGTCGGGCAAGCTTTGCTTATGCGTTCAGGTAATGGATTTAAAAATCTATGATTTTGTTTCATGAATTGAAGCGAAGAAAGTTCAAAACCGTTCAGTAGACAAATGGCGCTTGGTTCGCAGAGGCAGCGGACAGCCGCTTCGTTGCCTTTTAATATGCGCGCATTTGCGCTCTGAATTTTGTCGTTGGTTTGCGTGAAGGTAAATGTGCACACAAGTGCACGATGAAATTCGCAATAGAAATTTCGAAATACAGCCGGTGTGCGGGCATGTGTCTATGTTATCACAACAAGTATAATTAGGCGTTGACCGCGTAAGTAGCGTGTGTCTAAGAATGTTAGTTTTACGCAATTTTTAAAAATCACCTGTGGCGGGTAGCACAATTCTTGTCCTTGAGTTGGATTATTCAAAAAGGCGGACATTACTAGCATGATACATCGAAAAACATTCAGCGAATTAACAAAAATTCACTAATTCACTTAATTACTTTACGGCACATTACAGTTTACGAATTGTATCCGGTGAGAATGCACGACGCATTCATTTGAAATTAACTTCCAGGACACCAGCTTCGAGATATTTCCCTAAAGTGTGGGACGAAATACATGAGCCTTCAGTTACTGTTGTGCTTCTAAGCATAGGAGAATATTTTATTTAAAAAAAGTACAGCAACAGCGCATTTTTATGGTGAATTTCAGGGCGCATATCACCAGGGTGTCAGTCTAGAATTTCATTTCAAGTGGATACACCTTGCGAACTCACCGGCTGGAATTCGTAAATTGCCCTCGGTCCTGTAAAGTAATCCAGAATTTACTTTTTTAAAAATGTAGTTGAATATGTGCTTCGATTTCTCTTGTAAGTAATGTCCGGCTCTGAATAATCCAGCTGAAGGACTAGAATTATGTTTGAATTAAATTTGAATTGTTTCTTTTTGCAACAGGAACTTAAAAATTTCGTAAAACTTGAAAATAATCACCCTATACATTTCGGTATGTGGCGTCACACTTACGATAACGCGCCTTCCAACCAATGACAGTGTCTCTTAGCATTCTCCGGTAATTTCGACTAATTATTCTTGTGGAGCTGGAGTTCCCTCAACGCTTTATGCGATTGCTGGGATGGATGGATGGATGGATGGATGGATGGATGTGTGTTTACTGGCGCAAGGGCCAGGTATGGCCAAAGAGCGCCATGACTGATAATGTTGCGTTAAGCGCCGATTTGTGAGTAGCGACTGTGGGACGCAACATGGCTGTAAAGTTGCCTAAAATCAGTGTCATGGAAGCGTAAAATAGTATATAGCATAAAATTATAGTGATACATGTAGTGGTATGTTGATATAGTACGCGTGATAAATGATCATAGAGCTAAAATGCAAGAATATGTAAATAGCACCTATGCCTCCGGGGGTCCTTTGAGCCCGAAAGGCTGGGAGGAGGCAGGTGCTTTCTTTTATTGCAGCTACCGCAGCAGAAACCTCTGTGAGGCTGTGCTACGGACTTCCTGGGGCTATAATATGAAAACTATGTACATCTTTCAAAAATCAAAAACAGGGATTCATGTTTAAAGAGATGTTCTATACCTATAATCATTTGAGGATGGAGTGGAATTAGCTGCCGATGTGGTAATGGAAAATGCTTTTTCCTATTAGCGTCTAATTGAGTGCATTGCAGCAGGATGTGAAGCCCGGTAGGTGGCTCATCACATTTATCACACGTGGGTGGATCGCTACCGGACAAGAGGTATGCGTGTGTGCTGTATGTGTGTCCTATCGTAAGTCTGCAAAGTGTTACTTCTCTATGGCGGTTCTTTGATACCGGCGGCCAGTTGCCAAGACACGGCATGAAAACATGTAATTTTATTCTGTCTCTTTATCCCACAAGCGCTGCCAGAAAGCCCTTAGCTTTTTTTCTTATTGTGGGCTTGAGGTCCGTTACAGGGACAGTCGTGGAAGTGTGGGAAGCGTTCGCGTGGACGGATGTGGCTAGCTGGTCAGCCAACACGTTTCCCTCTATCTCTCGGTGCCTCGGCACCCAGCATACGACGATATGCTGCTTGGACGCATATAGGTGGTTAGTAATGCTGAGTACAGAGATTGAATTACGGGGTTTTGATATTTCTTTATAGTTTTCAAAGCATTTACGCCGCTCAAAGAGTATGTATATAACTGCCTTTGGGATATTAAATTCTTTAATGTGTTTAACGGCTGCCAATATAGCGTAGGCCTCTGCTGTGAAAATACTTGTGTTAGGGTGCAGAACACCGGCATCCTAAATGGATGGACCAACCGCTGCGTAAGATACACCAGAATTACACTTCGATGCGTCTGTAAAGAATTCAGGAGAGGAGTATTTGTGCTGTAACTCGAGGAAGTACATTCGTGCGCGACAGGCGCGTGCTTTTTAACAGCTACGAAAGATGTATCACAGTCTGTTGGTTGCCACTGCCACGGCGGGGGCCGTATAGCAGGAGACATAAGGTGGTATTCAAGCAGTGGAACCCTTGTTTCTTCAGCCATGTCTCTAACAAGCATGGAGAAAGGCTTTGCCACTGTGGGCCGGTTGCGAAAAAGTTGACAACTGGACAAATCGTTTATGGTGGGAAACGCGGAGTGCTGACTGTTCCCGTTCACTCTAAGAAAATACATGAAAGACGAATATGTTCTCTGCAGATGAAGTGACCACTCATCCGATTCAACATACAGGCTTTCCACTGGGCTTGTTCTAAAGGCCCCTGTGGACAGGCGAATTCCTAAGTGATGGACAGGGTCTAGCATCTTTAGAGCAGTTGGAGTAGCCGACTGGTGAACTATGGCTCCATAGTTTAGTCGTGTGCGTATGAGGCTTTTTTACAACTTTATGAGACATTTTCTATCACTGCCCCAGGTTGTGCGTGAGAGAACCTTTAAGATATTCATTGTTTGCATACCTTTGTTTTTAAGATACTTTATGTGCTGTATTGTGGGGATGCGATGCGACCCTCGCGCCTCCCCTGGTGTTTTTCCCGCATAGCGCGTCTCCTGTAGTGCGGCTTCGCCGCACACGCGGCGGTCCGAGTGGTACAGGCGCAGTCCGAGAGATGGCGCTAGTGTTGCGCGGCTGCGGGGTTACCCTCGGCGGGAGAGAGAAGGCGCGCTCTCTTGGGTTCCAGACAGCGATCGGGAGAGACGTGCGGGCACGTGCAGCAACCCTTTTTCCCGGCGGGTCGCCGAAGCAGCGCGGACATCCCGCGTGCGCGGCGGCCGATGCATCTGCGAGACCGCCTCGCGTGGGCGCCCTCGAACGCGCCACGATTCGCGTGACTATACACGCGAACGACCAGGCGTTGGGATCCAGCATGGGGCGAACATATTCGCTCGCTTCCGGTCGCGGTAAGTCGGACTTCTAGACTTGTCGCGAGCCCATCGGCATGTTTTGTGGATAGCAACTCGGCTAGCAGGCATTGATGTATGAAAGGTGCAATAAATGCCCTTGTGACTGTTTGCACTACTGTGTTGTCGTTCCTTTGTCCCAAGAGTACGGTGTGAGATACCCCACATCAGACCCCACATCTGGCTGCCCAACGTGGAACTCTTGGGGCATCGGACGATAATTTTAAGTGTTGCTTCGTTCGAGACCTTTGTTTGAACCGAAGCGTAGGCCTAGCGTGGATTTTGATCGCTAGCGTCAGCGGCGTGCTTTCTTGAGCGAGGCGGCGGTGGCTGTAGTGTGTTTGAACATGTCAACTTACTAAGCCTTTTCGCAAGTGTTTTTTTTTAATGGCATTCGTTGGTACGAGAGCCACGTGGTCTGCATCCTGGGAGAGCGAGGCTGAGCGCCCGCGGAGCAGTGGCAAGCCTGAAGCGAGTGAGTACGGAAGCCTCGTGGGTGGTCCGAATTTCCTATGTAAATATGTAAATAGCTTCTTCTATCTCTTTGACTCTGATGAAGTCGCGGCTCTGGGAGCCGGGTGGCCGCGGGCCACGGGTGCCACGACGGGCTGACTGGTATTGCGGCCTGGCACCGGGCGCTCCGACACCGTCTGGGACGGTGGGCGCCGTCAACTCGGATGCTGTGTGCACCGAGCGGAGTAGGACCACCTCACAGAGCTGACGTCTCCTCGCGGCTGCCTGTTTTGCGCCCATTTTGGGTGTTGTTTTTGGATGCCGGTTGTTGTCAGGGTAGCGACGCTCTAGGCCTAAGGCTTTACGAAGCTGCCTGTCGCACGTGGAGGGACACAACCTGGTGGACCGTGGCGTTGAGGTGTTGCACTTTGCTTACCTCATTCGAGTTAGCCTCGCACGAATTGAAATTACTCGTTCGACTCAAGAAAGCGAGCTTCGTTCACGTGAACTTAGCATCTGAGTATAGCTGCCTGATCTTTTGCTAGCCGAGTTGAACATCGTACCACGTGGGCGATGCGCATGCAGACTTCCTCTCCCTTGCACTACTTTAGTGTTTGCCGAGTGTGTTGAGTTTACGCAGTGTGATTGGAGTCATCCCTGGTTTGCCGTCGCCTGCACATCGTCTGCGCTGCTGCCCCGGACTACGATCGAGCCACCCCGGGCGATGGTGATGCTGTGGCCAGTTCGGCGCGACGACTTCGGCGGCCTCCTGTATCCAGCTCGCAACCCTCGGCGGCGGACAAAAGAGCCGGCGGTCACCGACAGCTACTGCGGCTCCCGCCAGCAGGGCGAGTCGGCGCGAGCGACGCTTGCTCGTACCGACTACTGCGTCGTCGTCTCCGGAGTCCTGGCCTGGGATCGTGCCGTCGAGGCTGCAAAGCCGCTGCTGTGACCGGCGGACGCCAGCGGTGTACCCAAGGACAATGTCGGCTCGCATGCTATGGACAGCGTGCGGACATTTCTTCGGCGCGACCACTGCTGCATGTACTACTTTGTTCGCGAAGCACGGGTTAATGTTAGACCGTGTCACATGTTTCGCCGGAATAAGGAGTGATTTAAGGTTGGGGGGATGTGGGGATGCGATGCGACCCTCGCGCCTCCCCTGGTGTTTTTCCCGCATAGCGCGTCTCCTGTAGTGCGGCTTCGCCGCACACGCGGCGGTCCGAGTGGTACAGGCGCAGTCCGAGAGATGGCGCTAGTGTTGCGCGGCTGCGGGGTTACCCTCGGCGGGAGAGAGAAGGCGCGCTCTCTTGGGTTCCAGACAGCGATCGGGAGAGACGTGCGGGCACGTGCAGCAACCCTTTTTCCCGGCGGGTCGCCGAAGCAGCGCGGACATCCCGCGTGCGCGGCGGCCGATGCATCTGCGAGACCGCCTCGCGTGGGCGCCCTCGAACGCGCCACGATTCGCGTGACTATACACGCGAACGACCAGGCGTTGGGATCCAGCATGGGGCGAACATATTCGCTCGCTTCCGGTCGCGGTAAGTCGGACTTCTAGACTTGTCGCGAGCCCATCGGCATGTTTTGTGGATAGCAACTCGGCTAGCAGGCATTGATGTATGAAAGGTGCAATAAATGCCCTTGTGACTGTTTGCACTACTGTGTTGTCGTTCCTTTGTCCCAAGAGTACGGTGTGAGATACCCCACATCAGACCCCACAGTATAAAGGGTAATTTCGCGTCTAAAATTATGCCTAAAAATTTATGTTCCCAGTTTACAGGCAGACGCTCATCATGCAACACAATTTCAGGATCAGGGTGCAGGCCTCCTTTTCTAGAGAAAATTACACAGGTGCTTTTTTGTGGGTTCAGTCTGAATCCGTTCTCATCAGCCCATTTGGAGACCCTGTTAAGACCAAGCTGGACCTGTCGCTCACAGATTGCGAGAGAACTTGACTGAAATCCTATCTGCACATCGTCAACATATGTTGAATGAAAGATGTTATTTGGTATGTGTAGACGAAGAGAATTCATTTTTACTATAGAGAGCGTGCAGCTGAGCACCCCTCCCTGCGGCACTCCAGTCTCCTGTAGAAATTTCCGTGACAAAACATTGCCCACTCGAACACGGAATGTGCGATTAGCCACATAACTTTCGATGACATTGAACATATTACCACATATACCTAAGCGTGAGAGGTCTCTCAATATCCCGAACCGCCACGTAGTATCATAAGCTTTCTCCATATCAAGGAATACAGATAAGAAAAACTGCTTATGGACAAAAGCTTCACGGATACGTGCCTCGATGCGTATAAGATGGTCACTGGTAGATCGACCCTCCCGAAACCCGCACTGATATGGGTCGAGCAAATTGTTTGACTCGAGAAAGTGTAGTAGGCGACAGTTAATAATTTTTTCGAATACTTTGCAGAGGCAACTTGTTAGTGCTATGGGTCTGTAACTTGATACAGAGGAAGGATCCTTACCGTGCTTCAGAATTGGAATTATAATAGCCTCCTTACAAACAGAGGGGATCTCGCCGGAAAACCATATAAGGTTGTAAAGGGAAAGGGGGGTTTCTGTGTTTCGGATGGTAGTTGTTTTAACATCTCATATATTACGCAGTCTGAAGCTGGGGCGGATGTCTTACAACAGATAAGTGCTGCCTGCAGTTCTGCTATGCAGAATAGTTCGTTGTACGCCGCACTTTTTGCACATTTTCTTTCTAACTTTTGCTTCTCTATTCGTGTTTTGTATTTTAGGAAGGTTTCGGAGTATGTGCACCAAGGAAGTTGGCTTGATCTTCCAGGCTTTCTCCGTGGCTATTTACTAAAGGCAGGGAATGCGTTTGTTGCCCATTAACTTTCTTCACTCTATTCCAGACTTTTCTCTCACCTGTATAGGAGTTGATGCTCAATATAAACTACGCCCAACTCTCTCGTCGTGCTTGTCGGCGCGTTCTCCTTGTCTGAGATTTGACATGTTTTACGTTTTCTAGGTTTTCTGCTGTTGGAGAATCGCGAAGCATCGCCCACGCTTTGTTCTGTTTCCTCCGTGCTTGCCTACATGCATCGTTCCACCAGGAAACACGCCGTTTGGAACCCATGCCGCTCGCTTGAGCAATGCATTTACAGGCAGCATCAAGTATAAAAGCTGTAAAATATGCAACAGCATCATCTATACTTATACCAGACATCTCAGTCCAAGTCATGTGTGTGAGAGTTCGGTACCGTTCCCAATCGGCTGAGTCAACCTTCCACCGAGGGGCCTGCGGGGGAAGTTGATCTTGCTTCGGCGTACTTAGGATGATTGGGAAGTGGTCACACCCATACGAATTGTTAAGCATATTCCATTTGAAATAGGTTAAAAGCGTCGGTGATAAAATGCTGAGATCTATGGCAGAGTATGTCTTGTTGGCCAGGTTAAAATATGTGGGCTCCTTCGTATTCAAGAGATGTTCCAGAGGTAAAGAAGCACCTGTTCAATGGGGCGCCCTCAGCATCACAGCGTGAATCGCCCTACAAAGTACTGTGTGCATTAAAATCACCAAGAATCAAATAGGGGTCCGGGAGCTGATCTATTAATGATTCTAAGTCACGTCTGTGAAGGTGATAACGTGGTGGTATATACAGAGAACAGATTGTAATGAGTTTATTTAAAAGTACGGCTCGAACGGCCACGGCCTCAAGGGCCGTTTGGAGCTTTAAATGCTGACACGCTACACTTCTGTCAGCAACAATGGCTACACCGCCAGATGATGCGACAGCATCCTCGCGGTCTTTGCGAAACGCAACATACTTTCGGAGAAAGTTTGTGTGTTTAGATTTTAAGTGTGTTTCCTGTAAACACAGCACTTTTGCATTGTGTTTGTGGATGAGTTCTTGCACATCAAGGTTTCTAAGGAGACCTCTGACGTTCTATTGAATTATCTGTGTATCCATGTTGGTAGTAAATAGGTGCTGTGTTGACAGAAACAGAAGTATCAATTTCAGAGATTTCAGAGATTAGATTACAGAGCTCTTTGGAGGCCCTGTAATCGGGGTTTTGCCCTTTCTGGAGCGTTCTAGGGAGACTCGCCGCTCCTTAGGCGTTTGGTGCGCCTTGAGGACAGGTGTAGTGTCCATTGCCTCTAGTGAGGCTCCGGACACGTGCTCTTGCGAGCGAGAAGTTACTAGAAAGAGTCCCGCCCTGGAGGGCAAGACCCATGCACCCACCAGCCCGGAGGTCGATGGGGCTCCCTGAGGGATTTGGCTGCGCCGGCTGTTGCCAGCGCTCGAGGCCTGGGAGGTTGGGGAGCCTCGGCTGCGTCCATCTTCGGGGTCGATGGCCCCGTCTGCTGTGTTGCTTAGCAGCGTTAGCTGCAGCCGCCGCGGGGGCGGATGGCGTCACTGCCGCCTCACTGGGTGTGGGTCGGACAGCCGCCGGAGACTGTTGTGACGCTGCCCCCTGACGCGCCACACCACCATAGGTGCTCTTTGGCAGGAAGGATACCCGCCTGCGTGCCTCTTTGAAACTTATGTTTTCTTTTACTTTAATTGTAACTATTTCCTTTTCTTTCTTCCAAGATGGGCACGACCGCGAGTATGCAGCGTGCTCGCCTTCACAGTTTACGGAGTGGAGAGGGTTTTCACAAGATTCAGAAGTGTGCTCATGAGCACTGCATTTCGCGCAGGTTTGACGGCCTCGGCAGCTCTGTGAACTGTGACCGAAACGCTGGAATTTGAAGCAACGCAGGGGATTAGGGATGTATAGCCGAACACGGAGCTTGATATACCCGGCCTCGATGGACTCGGGCAGAACACTTGTGACAAAAGTAAGTGTCAGGTGTTTGGTCTTTATTTCCTTGTTGTCACGCCTCATCTTAATTTGCTTAACGTTGATGACGTTCTGCTCACTGAAGCCCTCCAAGAGCTCAGCCTCAGTCAGCTCCAAGAGATCATCATCGGAGACTACGCTACGGGTGGTATTCATAGTACGATGCGGCGTTACTGTCACTTTGGCGTCGCTAAATGATACTAGATTGGGTAGGTTTTCATATTGCTTCAGGTTGCGGAGCTCCAAGAGGAGATCACCGCTTGCCATTCTGGATGCTTTGTAACCTGTCCCAAGAACTTGGGTCAGAGACTTGGACACGAGGAATGGTGAGATTGTTCGTACGGGTTTGTTTGGTGTTTCGGAGTGGACTACGTGGAAGCGAGGAAAAGTTTCTTTTTGACGGGCGAAAAATTCTAAAACATCATCGGTGCGCCCCCTCTTCAAGGAGTGATCAGGTAGTGGGGGAAAGGAGGAAGGCATAGGAGATTATAATTTGGGCAGTAACGCCAGCCACCCACCATGGAGTCCTACAAGGGGATGCTGCAGGGCCTGTGAAACACGGCCTGCAAACGCCAGCTGTTACATTACCACTATAACCAAATATGAAATAACCTAGGTTGGTTGTTCACACAAGGTTGACCCTTGCTGCCTCGAAAAATTGAAAGTAAAGAGAAGCCAGAAGAAGACAGGAAAGATGGAAAGTGAGAGAAAGACGAAGGTTGGAGGGAGAGTGAGAGACAGGAAAAGGCAACTACCAATTTCCCCCGGGTGGGTCAGTCCGGGGGTGCCGTCTACGTGAAGCAGAGGACAAAGAGGTGTGTTGCCTCCACCGGGGGGCCTTGAAAGTCCGAACACCCGGCATCGGCTCAACCCCCAGGATCCCCCTTCCCCCGGAGACGGCTACGCCGCGCACGGTTAAACGCGGGAGGCTCCAAACCTCATGTGCTCGGGTACGTGGTGTCGCGACACACCAAACGCCTGCTTACGCAGACGCCCCTGCGGGGGCGAATACTGGGACTCCTTCTCTAGATTGCACATCACACTCGACGGACGCATCCACAAGTCAGGGCTCCAATTGCCGGTCGCAGTAATTCATTGAGCTGAATCGGGGAGCCAACGAAGCCAGGCAATATATTACGCGAACTGGCGCATTCACCCCTTTTTGTTGATGAGATATTCAAAACGGCATCAAAATAACACGCATCTTTGTTTCCTGATCAAGTCACAAATTAGGTGGGTGGTACGCCACACCGATTCTACCGCTTTAATTTATGTTTTCGTTTAAATTGAGCAAGTGCACCGACTTTGGTTGGCGTTCGCCAAGCGCGTGAGGGCAGCACGTGCCTCGTGCTGAGATATTTGCTCATTGTGCTTTGCTTCTCTCCTGCACGCGCAGCTTTTTCTATTTTTTACACATTTGCAGCTCCCTCTCGTCTCAAGTTTCTTTTTCGTCGTCGTTGCTGAGGAAAGTCAATAATCTGATGCGCAATGCAACCTTCGGCTAAGGAAGGGTTCGTTATTCAAGAATTATCTCATAAATTATGGGCGGCAACAAAAACTTTCGGCCTTCAGCAGTAAATCAGTACTTCTGTTGCATTCTGAAAGCAAGCTGGCAAGCTAAGTGCCAAAAATATAAGTAGATATATTTCTTTTAGACACAACATACGAACAGAATAACGTTCACCATCAGCATCAGAAACTTCAACATCGAAAATGACCACCAAAAGCCCATAGCATTCCACAACCCTATAGGCGTTAATTTCGTAATACTTGCAGGAGAAATTAGACCAGTTATAGAAGCACGTGGTGCTCACAAGTATAGGAAAGAAGAAGAAGAGGGCTTCGACGTGAAGAACACTTAGTCATGGCTGACATTCGGATCAGTTTCACGGGCGCTTTCTCCGGGCTAAGCTGTGGGCGCGGAGCCAACGTTGGAATCGAAGCAGCAACCTCCCGGCGGCCTTTTGGTAAGTAGTCAGGCAACAGATCCGCTTCCATTACCATCACAATTTCTTGTGTCTCTTGCTGGGATGCTGTGCAGATGGCTGCTCTGACAATGGCCACTATAATGGCGCAGGTTGGGGCGCCGTGGGATTTGCCTGGCGCAAGGAGCTTCCAAACGAAGGCGCCTTGGAAGCTGGAGCGGTCTCCTTGCGTGAGGCAACCCCACAGAAGGGGGAGCTCCCTGCCATCTACGGGGACGTCGGCCATTGGGAGCGTGGCAGATCAGGGAGAAGCACTACCGGCCGAACATACGAGAGCAACCAAGAAGGCCACATGAGCCGGGACTGTCCCACTGCTCCCTGTGGAGGACGACGATGTTGCCTCAGGTGTGGCGAGGAAGGCCACATGAGTAGAGAGTGAATGCAGACACGTAGGCGCGCCACGCCCAGGTGTGGGCCGCTACACTTCGTGTGTGACGAAATTAGGAGTTTTGTGCGTGCTTTGTTGATTATTAGATCGTTTCATATAAAGAAATTTTAAAATTTCTACTTTTCTTGTTGATTAAGATAATAAATATATTATTCCACCTTCTACAAACTTGTATTCCTTTTGCGTATAAACCTTCGTAGTTTTATCATTCTCGTGCGTACATGTGCGGTGCATATAATACTTCGCATCGTTCCATGCGACATCAAATGGGTATTTTACATTGCACGACACGCAATCAGAAGAATTGAAAGTAAAAGGGGTCCAACAAGAAAACTTGTGCTTGTCAAGCGTCTGAGCGCACAAATGCGGAGTTGCAAGAAAGGGTGTGTGTTCGCAGAATTATTGCGCGTTAACAATGGGGCATCGGGCGTCAGGAGCAACGCAAAAAAGTAGAAAAATGTGACGTCACTTTTTCTTGTCAATGGTGCGATGTAGGTCTGCGATTAACGCAGTACAATTAGTATGTCCTGGAAATCAACGCGATTTGGCTTTCCACTAGGCAGTGCATGGTAACTGCATATTCGTTCTGATGAACGGTTGAGTGATCACCTGTTCAACAGGAAAATCGATGCATCGAAACACCGACCCTACAGGTGTCGCATCCTATCGCGACCTTCTATAAAGCACCGCTTCTTTTCATATAGACGAAAGCATTCGGTATTTGGGTTTGGCCGCATCGTAGCAAGGGCCGCTCAGCCCGGCGACCAGCGCTGCCGCACGAAGGAAGCGAAGGTGGACATTTGTTCAGCCTCCACACCTAGTTAGCCTTAACGCAACACGTGAAGAGCAATGAAAGCAACCTCGCGAACACCACCTCAAATATTGCACTTAATCGGTGAGCTGGCGCAAACAGAATTCACAGAACACATGGAGGACCAAAACACGAAAACATGGCAGGCGGCATATTGTAGTAGACGAAGTGTGCCAGCGTGGGCCATTGCGAACACAAGAGTGCACAGTATTGGTACTCATACAACGCAAACGCCTTTTATCCAGGACGCACTAAATAGGTACATTTTATAACTGATAAAGTGAGCACCTGACCTAAGGGAACTGATTACGAAACACATTTTGTTGGCGTGAAATCAACATTACTTTCCTTTAATTAAAACGTATTTTTAGTGACAGTGTTTGTTCTAGCTTTTAATAGAAACGCCGACCACCCTCCTTGTGGATGTCGCTGACAGTTGTTTCTAGACCGCTTTCTTCGCGACACACGTGAATCTATTTTGAATGTCGCGATTGCCTCGCGGTGTAAGCTGCGCTTGCTTGCAAAACCGTGTCCTGCACTTTTTTCCAAGACGCACTGAAGAATATATACAACTAATACGTAATAAATGAGCATCAGACATAAGAAAATTCATTACGAAACAAATTTTATTTGAATGAAATAAACATTGTATCTTTTAATGAAAGTATGTCTCCTTTTTCAGTGTGTTCTCGCCCGAGTCATCCTTTAAGCAAAGCACTAACCACCCTCTCGGTTGATGTCGTTGACAATTGGTTCTGGATCGGTTTTCTTTTCGCGGGGCCCCGTGAATAAATTTGAATGTTGCGATTGTCAAAAGTCAATTATGGCTCGCGGCGGAAGCTGGGCTTGATTGTGAACAATCTGTCCCGCAGTCTGCAAATGATGATGATGACGATGCTGATGATGATGACCTTGATGACTTTGGCGCATACCCACTCACGGGGATTGGCCAAGAGTCGGGCAGACTTTACTTATGCGTTCAGGTAATGGATTTAAAAATCTATAATTTTGTTGCATGAATTCAAGTGAGTAAAGTTCAAAACCGTTCAGTAGACAAATGGCGCTTGGTTCGCAGTGGCAGCGGCCAGCCGCTTCGTTGCCTTTTCATATGCACGCGTTTCCGTTGTGAATTTTGTCGTTGGTTTGCGTGAAGGTAAATGTGCAGCAGAAGTGCACGATGAAATTCGCAATAAAAATATCTCTAATTTTTATTTCGAATTTTTGCAGCTGGGCCCCTAATTTACAAGGTAGAAGCTCTAGCTCCACGCATTTTGCAATGTAACAAGTGTTGGCGATTTGGCCACTTCGTTAGAGGCTGCAGATCTGCACCCCGCTGCCGTGCTTGTGGCGACAGCCACAGTTTTAGTGATTGTTCCTCCAAAGAAGAGAAATGTCTCTGTGGTGGTGGTCATTCCGCCAACTACTCTAACTGTCCTGCAAGATCACAGGAAATGCAATTTGTAGATTTAATTGAAAGGAGACGTTGCTCACGCCGTGATGCTGTTGTTGAGGTGCAGGGGAGGTCTAAGGCATATGCAGGAGTGACAGCCCGTCAGCAAATGGCTGCAGACTCAGCCTTTCCGATTCTATTGCGACAGCGGTCGAAAAGGCGTTGTCAAAAGCTATGGAACGACTAACATCAAACCTGTCGGAGGCTCTAGCTCAAGTGTTGACATCACAAATGATTCAGCTTTTCAGTCCTTTAGCGAGTTCTAATGCTAGCTCGCAGATTATTACACAGACCCTAACATCCAATGCTGAACAACAAATGGATCTCTCATCAGTTATTGTACAAGACGCAGACAATGCGACGCCATCAATTTCATCTCAGCAGACCGACAACGGATGCTTCTCTGGATCAGTGTCTTAAAACAACCAGGTTGTAGAAATGGACCTCCCGACTCGTAAACGCACAAGATCACCAAAGGATAACTCACCGATCTCTGTCCTGCACTCAAAAACCAAAAAGTTTGTGAAAGATAGTCTTTCCAAATCAGATTCTAATCCTAACTCTTCCAGCTCTGACCCTCAATCAAAACCAACAAAGTACGGTAAAGACAGTCTTTCGAAGAAAGATTTTTTAAAAGACAGTATTTTAGAGCAAGCGGTTTCTAAAGCAGGCGTTAATTCATCATAGGTTATTTAAAGGTATTACAATGGGACTGCCGTTCCATTATTTCTGCAGCTACTGATTTAATATATTTTTGCTCACAACTTTCTCCCAACATTATTTTTTGCAGGAAACTTGGCTCTCCAATGGCCAAGATTTTCATATAAAAAATTATCATTTATTTCGATTGGACCATCCAGCGAGAGGCGGAGGGCTTGTTTTCGTGATAGCAACTAAAATATGCCACAAAGTAAAAATTTCCTACCAGTATATGTCTACGGAGTGTGAGATACTAGCAATAGATGTAGCTATTCCTGGTTGTTCCCCATTTTCCTTAGTTAATAGATATTTTCCCACAAGCGTGCATGATACTCGTTTCCCCGATACCGTTGTCAACTCTTGTAGGAAAGAAATTGTGATAGCCGGAGACTTTAATTCGCATCATGTGTCTTGTGGTTTCAAAATGGACTCATGTGGAAAGCGATTATCCGACTGGGCAATTAATCAAAATTTTTGTTGCTTAAACACGAAGACAGCTACCTTTATTCAGGGTCTTTCTAAATCGGCATTGGATCTAACATTTGCCAGTTAAAAAATTTCCGTAACTGCCTGGTCTACTGTCGACTCAGCTTCATATAGTGACCTATTAGGTTTGACATTGTCTGCCCTGTTATTCCCCTGGAGTCTCTGACGCGCACTTTTGTCAATTACCAGAACTTTCAGAGTATCTTGAAAACGGTCTTCAATTCCCAGAAAACGCTACCGAATGACATCAAAGCCATGAGACTTTGCGCAGTAGTAAAAGGTTCCTTTAAAAAGTCCGAATTTAATGTGAAGATAAGCAAAAGTACTACCTCTCCTGGGTGGAATTCGGATTGCACGCGGGAATATAGAAGACCAAAAGCCGCGTGGAAGAAATTACTTTACAATCAGTGCCCGAGTAACTGGAGTGATTATAAATTCGCAGCTGCTGCGTTCAAGCGAACAGTTTCGAATGCCAAACACGAGTATGACGAAAAACATGATGAATTCCTCTCTAAGACCAGCAACAAAAATGTTCTGTTCAGATTCCTTCGATATAGAAAATTCATACCAACACCAGCGAATACTGAATCGATAATACTTTCACCACGCGAGTTAAATGCTTCTTTAGAATTCATAGGAAAGGGCTTAGCGCAACGCTTAACATCACGTTTGCCGAATGGGCCACTAAGGCCTCCCATCGCTTATGACTTGGTGGAAGTCACAGTGCCAGAGCTCTCTAGTGTCCTTAGATCTCTGCCTGCCTCAGCCCCAGGTCCTGACGGCATTTCCAATGCCTTGCTATAAATGTTGTTTGAAATGTCTTCTGATGACATTCTTAACGCAGTTAATTCTCTAAAAAATGCTTGGTTTCCACCAGAATGGAGGTCAGCCAAAGTTATTCCGCTGCTTAAAATACAATGAACTGGCTACAACCTTGACAACATTAGGCCTATCTCTCTTACGTCAAATATGGTAAAACTAATTGAAAGAGTTTTATATGATCGTATGATGGATCATATTTCTGAAAATTCGTTACTGAGCCCAAGTCAAATAGATTTCCGGCCCGGTCTCTCCATTTCGTGTGCGCATGTAGATTTGGAAAGCCCCATCCAACTTGCTCAGCATAGAAAAGAAGTTAGCGCTTTAGTGACACTTGACATTGCAAAAGCTTATGACAGCGTTGAGTACTCTCTACTGCTGGACACATTGCAATCCTACAATTTTCCGAAATATATAACGGCATGGATTTTTCAATTTCTAAGAAACAGAAAGTTTCATTGTTTTCAATACGGCTTTTCTTCAAGGATGTTTGACCAGACAAGAGGGGGGCTCCAGGGGGCTGTTCTGTCTCCTATACTATTTAACTTGTTGACGGGTTCAGTACCACTGCACCAGGATGTGAATCTGTATGTCTATGCAGATGACATTGCATTTTTCGCGACAGCTAGAGACATCAATTCCCTTCACCTGTCTTTACAAACGTACCTCTGTACTCTAAAGACGTGGCTTCACAACCTGCACCTGTCACTAAAGGTAAACAAAAGTTCAGTCCTTGTTTTTCCGCTTTCGGGGTCGTTACAGTTATTAGTATATGAACAGAACCATTCCTCAGGTGGAGTCGCTGAAATACTTGGGTATCCCATATGACGGAAAATTGAACTGGCGTTCTCAAATAGAGAATATTGAAACGAAGGGGACACGAGCCGTAGGTTTACTACGCAGAATCAGTAACCGACGTTCTGGTATGCGAAGTGACACATTAATTATGATTTATCGTATGTATGTACGACCGATTCTAGAATTTGGTTATATTTTGCACTTCCGGAGAACAAAACACAAATTAAGGCCCCTTGTTCTGTTAGAAAGAGAAGCTCTTCGACTATGCTTAGGTCTTTCTAAATTCGTTGCTAATAATGTATTATACCAGGAAGCGCGCCTACCTACTCTTCACACACGATTCCGCATGCTTACGGTTCAAACCTACTTAAGAGCTTATGATCCTTCGCTACGACGTGGACAATATGCATTTATTAGTGAACCAAGTCCATTTTTTGAGACCACGTGGTCATGGTTCCATACCCCACAAATTGTAGTTGTGCAAGCACAATTAGAACCTTTAAATGTTCGCCTTAGAAAAATAATTCCGCTCCATAGATCTCCGGGGTCGCTGAAAATCGAATTTGCAGAAACTTTCCCACACAATGCGAAATTTCTGCCCACAACATATTTGAATGACCGTTTACAAGATTATTTGGCCGTTTCGAAATAAACGGAATAGAGACCGATGCTTCTTCGTGTGAAGAGAAGGCAGGTGTGGGTATCTACTCACCATCCCTCAATTGGTCTTTTTCACTTCGCCTACCAGATTACACGTCAGTTTTTCATGCCGAACTTCTGGTAATAGTTCTTGTCTTGCGGAAATTACCCATTCATAATACAAGAGTTATTATCGTCACAGATTCTCTATCTTTATGCAGCGCACTTACTGAGTCTACAAAGTCGACAACCGGAAACACGTTTTATTCATTAGCTCCAAGTCACTTAAGTTTAGTGCATATAGTATGGGTCCCTGGCCACCGAGACATTCATATTAGTGAAATAGCCGATTCCTTAGCACGAGCTTTTTTTTAGCAGGTCCTGTGCTCTTTGTGATGCCGGCAACAGCGCACATTACTGCAGGCAGATATCGGTAATTTTATTTAAGTGAGGACAAAAAAGCTCTGTCATTAGCAAAATCTTCAGATTTTTTGCACTTAAATTATTCTTGGAACCAGCAATGGTGTCCTAATCGGAAATTTGAAGTTTCATTTACTATGCTGCGTTGCCGTATTCCAACACTTAATTTTTACTTGCACAGATGTGGTCTGGCGGTATCCCCTCTATGCTACCTCTGCAATGAACCAGAAACTATGGATCATTTTTTATTATCATGCCGGCGGTTTTCTACTCATCGAAAACTATTTCTAAAAATTCCACTTGAACATTTAGGATTACCTTTAACCAGCACTGTTATACCCTCCCTTGGAGCAACAGCTTTGGGATATAGCCACAGGACCGTTTGCCTAGCCATTTAAAATTTTCTATGTGGCACAAAAAGAATGCCTTGTTAATAGTTTTTAGTTTCAAGAATTGATCTATCTCTACTGCAGTATAGAAAATTCAAAAAGCAAAAGCACAAATTCACAGTTCAAATCTTACTATTATTATTCATAATTTACCTTACTCAAGTTTAAGTAAATCCTTTTTTTTTCTTTTTTTAGCATTACTATCAACGCAAGGAATGTTATAGTATGAATGTGTATAGTATTGATCAATACTTTATCTTATGTATTCATAGCTTATTTTGCATCTTGGATTATTTGTTTTCCTTTCTTTTTTCGTGTTATTTATTTATTAACCAATTTATTTTATTTTATTTATTGAATCATATTACCACCCAATTCGTGGCCTATCACCCTCAGTGGCTTTGTGCCATTAACTGAGGCTTCATCATCATCATCATCAACATCATCATCATCACTTGGTCATGGCTGACATTCGGATCAGTTTCATGGCCGGTTTCTCGGGGCTAAGCTGTGGGCGCAGAGCCAACGTTGGAATGGAAGCAGCAACCTCCCGGCGGCCTTTTAGTAAGTAGTCAGGCAACAGATGCGCCTCCATTACCATCACAATTTCTGGTGTCTCTTGCTGGGATGCTGTGCAGATGGCTGCTCTGACAATGGCCACTATAATGGCGCAGGTTGGGGCGCCGTGGGATTTGCCTGGTGCAAGGAGCTTCCCAGCGGAGGCGCCTTGGAGGCTGGAGCGGTCTGCTCGCGTGAGGCAACCCCACAGAAGGGGGAGCTCCCTACCATCTACGGGGACGTCGGCCATAGGGAGCGGGGCAGATCAGCGAGAAGCAGCACCGGCCGAACATATGAGTGCATTGAAGAAGGCCACATGAGCCGGGACTGTCCCACTGCTCACTGTCGAGGACGACGAGGATGCCTCAGGTGTGGCGAGGAAGGCCACATGAGTAGGGATTGAATGCAGACACGTAGGCGCGCCACGACCAGGTGTGGGCCGCTACACTTCGTGTGTGGCAAAATTAGAAGTTCTGTGTGTATTTTGTAACTTTTGTATCGTTTCATATAAAAAAATTTTAGAATTTCTACTGTTTTGGTGATTAAGATAATAAATATATTCTTCCACCTTCTACTAACTTGTATTCCTTTTGCGCATAAACCTTCGTAGTTTTATTATTCTCGTGCGTAGATGTGCGGTGCATATAATACTTCGCATTGTTCCATGTGACATCAAATGGGTCTTTTACATTGTACGACACGCAATCAGAACGAATGAAAGTACTTGGGATTCAAGAAGAAATATTATGCTTGTCAAGCGTCAGAGTCTACAAATGCCGAGTTACAAGGAAGGGTGTGTGTTGTTCGCAGAATTATGGCGCGTTAACAATGGGGCATTGGGCGTCAAGAGCAACGCAAAAAAGTAGAAAAATGTGACGTCACTTTTTGCTGTCAATGGCGCGACATAGGTCTGCGATTAAGGCAGTATAATTAATATGTCCTAGAAATCGACGCGATTTGGCTTTCCACTAGGCAGTGCATGGTAACTGCATACTCGTTCTGATGAACGGTTGAGTGGAGATCACCTGTTCAACAGGAAAATCGATGCAACAAAACATCGACCCTACAGGTGTCGCATCCTATCGCGACCTTCTACAAAGCACCGCTTCTTTCCGTATGGACGAAAGCATTCGGTGTTTGGTTGATGATTATGTGTGGTGTTTTATGGCGCAAGGGCGAGTCTTGGCCAAAGAGCGCCATGACAAGTGGTAATGTTGACGATGTATTATGGAAGATGTGACTTGGCTGTAAACTGGCCTAAAAGTTGTAGCAGTAAAGTGCGTAAAATCTATGTACTATAAAATTATGGCGATGACTAATGACGAATACTATGAACATTAAAATCCATCGTAGAAGAATGATGCAAAATAAAAAAATATATAGGATGGTAAAATTACTTGGAGTACTGCTGCCTCGCCAGAGCCCTTGAAACACAAGGGCCTAGAGGCATGTGCTATACTAAAGAGCTATCGCAGCGGCATCCTCTGAAGAGAGGACCCGCTACGAACATGTGGGGCTAAAAACATGCAAGACCACATCTTTCAGAAAACTTAGGACTGCGTTGGTGTCAAATAAATGTTCTGGGCCGAGTAGCATTACGGGATGTAGGGGGATGTGCTGCCGGTATGCTAGGGAAAAATGTTTCCTTCTTTCAGATTCGGCTGCCCGACACTCCAGGAGGACGTGGAGGACGGTAAGCCTCTCCCCATATCTACCACAGGTTGGAGGATAATTTCCAGTGAGTAGAAAGTTATGCGTGCCAAACGTGTGTCGTATTCTGAGGCTACAGAATAGGACATCTGTTCGCCGTGATTTTGTTACGGAGGGCCAAGAACCTAGCTGTGGCTTTATTACGTGGAGTTTATTATTTACTTCTGCGTCCCACATACGTTGCCAGTGGTTTCGCAGTTTTCTTCTTAAGAAAGGCGTCAGGTCTGTGACAGGGACCGAAGCAGTATGACTAACTGCATGCAATGAAATGGATGTGGCCATCTGGTCCGCTAGTACGTTTCCCTCAATGCCCCTATGCCCAGGCACCCAGCATATAATCACATGTTGGTTAGATATATATGCTTTACACAGTACGGAGTAGAGTTCATTAATTACCAGATTTTTGTGGCTACAGAAAGACATCAAGGCCTTCACAACACATCCGTATGTGCCATTTGCCATACGGATGCCAATTCCACATCCGTGTCCGTATATATAACTGATTTCTGGAGTTTTGATTTATTTATATGCTTTGCGACCGTGAGCAGTGCGTAAGCCTCAGCCGTAAAGATACTAGTTTCCTGATGCAGTACATCGGTTTCCGAGAAGGATGGACCGACGGCTGCATGTCTTGTGACTTCGATGCGTCTGTGTAGAGCTCCGTGCAGGAGTATTTGTGCTGGAGTTCCCGGAAATGCATTTGGATTTCAATCTCTGGAGCGTGTTTTGTAACTTGCGTGAAGGATATATCGCATTGCATCAGCTGCCACTCCCAAGGGGGTAGCAGCTCGGCTAGATGCATTGGGCGAAGCTCGAGGATTGGGACACGCATTTCGTCACTAAGCTCCCTCACACGCAGCGAGAAAGGCTGTTTTACAGAGGGACGATTATGAAAGAGTAGCCTATGTCGTATCGTTAATGGTATTAGAACACAGATGCTGAGGATTAGAGTGGACTTTCAAAAAATATGTTTGGCTGATGTATGTTCTCTGCAGATGAAGTGACCACTCATTTGATTCTGCATATAAGCTTTCAATGGGACTTGTTCTGAAAGCTCCAGTGGCCAGTCGGATTCCTAGATGGTGGACCGGATCTAGCATCTTTAGCGCGCTCGGGGCTGCAGAATGATAGATCACGGCACCTAAGTCCAGCCGGGATCGGATGAGGCTCTTGTAAAGATTCATTAAACATTTCCTGTCGCTGCCCCATGTTGTGTGGGATAACACTTTAAGTTCATTGTTTTTAAGCATTTGACCTTGAGGTACTTTATGTGTGGAATAAACGTTAATTTCGAATCAAGTATGATGCCTAAGAACTTGTGTTCTTTGTTCACAGGAATTCGCTGACCATACATTTCGATACTGGGTTCTGCAATGAGCCCTCTCTTTCTTGTGAAAAGCACACAAGAACTTTTGTTGGGGTTAACTTTAAATCCGTTTTCTTCTGCCCATTTGGACACTTTGTTCAAGCCCTGTTGAACTTGCCTCTCACATACAGTATGGTTGCAGGATTTGAAACCTATCTGTATGTCGTCTACGTAAACAGAATAAAAAATGGCTGGCGGTAATGAAGCACGGAGGGTGTTCATTTTCACGATGAAGAGCGTGCAGCTAAGTACACCTCCTTGAGGTACACCAGTTTCCTGTATAAAAGGTCGCGACAATACATTGGCGAGTTTCACGCGGAATGTACGGTTGGACAAATAGCTTTCTATTAGGACGAGCATATTGCCACGGATGCCAATTCCCGACAAGTCTGTCAAGATTCCATAGCGCCACGTAGTGTCGTACGCCTTCTCCATATTGAGGAATACGGATAGGAAATATTGTTTATATAGAAAGGCGTCGTGAATGTTTCCCTCAATGCGCACAAGGTGATCGGTTGTGGACCGCCCTTCTCTGAAGCCACACTGAAAGAGATCGAGGATATTGTTGAGTTCAAGAAAATATACAAGTCTGCGGTTAACCATTTTTTCAAAAAGCTTACAAAGACAATTTGTAAGAGCTATCGGACGGTAACTTGCCGTCAAGGAAGGGTCTTTACCCTGCTTAAGAACAGGGACCACAATCGCTTCTTTACATGTGGATGGGAGGTATCCCGTAGCCCAAATAGCGTTGAAAAGCTTGAGTAGTGTAAGTTTTGTGTCAGTGTGTAAGTTTCTGATCATTTCGTACATGACTATCAGGTCCCGGTGCAGAGCTTTTGCATGTGGTCAAAGCAGCTCTCAACTCTGCAATACTTAACGGCCGGTTATAAGGTTCATTCTGTCTGGATTTTCGTATTATTGGCTTACATTCTTATATTTGTTTGTGTTTCAAAAAGGATTGCGAATAATGGTTTGAACTCGACACGCTCTCAAAGTTTTCTCCAAGTGTGTCTGCCTGATCTTTCAGAGTTTCACCTTGTGTGTTCACCAAAGTAAGTGAATATGTTTGTCGCCCTTTTATCCTATTAACCCTGTTCCAGACTTTGGCCTCATCTGTATAGGGGTTGATACGGGATAACAACTTCTGTCAACTCTCTCTTCTGGCCTGTCGGCGGGTTCGCCTGCCTTGAGATTTTACTTTTTAAAAATTGATAAGATTCTCCGCAGTGGGGGAGGCGCGTAGCATCCCCCACGCTTTGTTTCGTTTCTTACGAGCGATACTACAATCATCGTTCCGCCACGGGACACGTCGTTTGCATGCCAATCACTTTACTTGTGATATACATTTCGTTGCGGCATCTATTATGAAGGCTGTAAAATGTTCCGCGGCAGCATCAATTCCTAACGAGGACATGTCATCCCATGATATACTAGTTAAGTTTTGGAATCTCTCCCAGTCTGCTGTCTCAGTCTTCCACCTAGGAGCCTGTGGTGGATATTCGTCTTCTTTAAGTGTTCTTATTAGTACGGGGAAGTGGTCGCTTCCGTAAGGATCGTTCATAACTTTCCATTCTAGTTCAGGCAGTATGGACGGAGAAACTATGCTCAGATCAATTGAAGAAAAGGTATTGTTGGCAAGACAGTAATATGTGGGTTTCTTCTTATTCAGAAGGCACGCACCAGAAGAGAAAAGGAACTGTTCAACAAGACGACCTCGCGCATCTATACGAGAGTCGCCCCACAGGGACCTGTGCGCATTGAAATCGCCAAGAACAATGTGAGGTTCTGGCAATTGATCAATAAGGGATTGGAATTCATGCTTCGTTAATTTGTAATGTGGGGGTATGTAAAGAGAGCTAATGGTGATGTGTTTGTTTAGGAGTACAGCTCGAACCGCCACTGCTTCGAGAGGCGTTTGTAGCTGTAAAAGTTGACATGCAATGCTCTTATGGATAGCAATGGCAACACCGCCCGATGATGCGATAGCATCATCGCGATCTTTTTGAAAAGTTATATACTGTCGGAGAAAGTTTGTGTGTTTGGATTTTAAGTTTGTTTCTTGTAAACACAGCACTTTGGCATTGTGTTTGTGGATTAGTTCTTGAACATCAAAGTTTCTAAGGAGACCTCTGACGTTCCACTGAATTATCTGTGTATCCATATTGGAAAGAAATAGGTGCTGTGTGTACGGAAACAGGTATTAATTAGAGAGATTTCAGAGATTAGATTACAGAGCTGTTTCGAGGCCCTGTAACCGGGGTCTTGTCCTTTCTGGAGCGTTTGAGGGAGCCTCGCCGCTCCTTAGGCGTTTGGTGCGCCTTCAGGACAGGTGTAGTGTTCATTGCCTCTAGTGAGGCTCCGGACACGTGCTCTTGCGAGCGAGAGGTTACTAGAGAGGGTCCCGCCTTGGAGGGCAAGACCGCTGCGCCCACCAGCCCGGAGGTCGATGGGGCTCCCTGAGGGATTTGGCTGCGCCGGCTGTTGCCGGCGCTGGAAGGGGCGGGGGAGGTTGGGGCAGCCTCGGCTGCGCCCACCTTCGGGGTCGATGGTCCCATCTGCTCGGTTGGCGGAGCAGCGCTAGCTGCAACCACCGTGGGGGCAGATGGCGTAACTGCCGACTCACTGCGTGTGGGACGGACAGCCGCCGAAGGCCGTTGTGACGCTGCCCCCTGGCGCACCACTTCGGCAAAGCTTTTCTTTGGCAGGTATGCTACCCGCGTGCGTGCCTCTTTGAACGATATATTTTCCTTAACTTTAATTGTCCCAATTTCCTTTTCTTTTTTCCACGATGGGCAGGACCGCGAGTACGCGGCGTGCTCCCCATCACAGTTCACACAGTGGAGAGAGTTTTGACATGTTTCAGATAGGTGTTCGTAATCACTGCACTTCGCACAGGTCTGGCGGCCTCGGCAGTTCTGTGAGCTGTGGCCGAATCGCTGGTACTTAAAGCATCGTAGGGGATTTGGGATGTACGGTCTCACTTGGATTTTCACATATCCTGTCTCGATAGTGTCGGGTAGGTTGCTTGAACCAAATGTAAGTATTAGGTGCATCGTATTGATTTTTTTTCTGTCACGTCCTATTTTAATTCTCTTAACATTGATCACGTTCTAATTATTCCAGCCCTCTAGAAGTTCAGCTTCAGACAATTCGAGCAGATCAGCATCCGATGCAACGCCACGGGTAGTATTCATAGTACGGTGTGGGGTCACTGTGACTGGAACACCCCCAAAAGATACAAGCTTGGACAGTTTTAACGCGATAGCGTTAAGGAGCTCGTGTCGCAGAAAAGCCGGTGTCGTCGGCGTCGGTGTCGGTGTCGGCGTCCGCGTTTTGCGGCGTTGACCGTGAGCGATAAATCACGGCAGGCACTCCATAAATAAAAAGCAACTTCCAAGATGGGCTGGGTGGGAATCGAACCAGGGTCTCCGGAGTGGGAGGCGGAGACGCTACCACTCAGCCACGATTTCGATGCTTCCAAAAGGTACAAACGCGCCTCTAGTGAATGCGGTGTTGCCTTCGAAACGAGCCGTGGAAAGTTATACTGTGGTGTATATCGGTAATTATGAACATGTAACTTACAGAAGTCGCAATTACACGAGTAGCGAAGTGCGTTTCGCTGCATTTCTTCTGCGCTTTCCGCACACGGAGAGCCATCTTGCGGCAAACACAGAAGACCCCCTCCTCTCCATGTACGGCGCTGCCCCGACAGATGGCGCGCCACGCGCGCATTGGAGCTGTCGCGGCTCGGACTCTCTCCCCTGACAACGCTTCGCCTTCTCCCTCTGTAGAATCAAGCGTCCTTCCTTTCTTTAGATCACTATCTCTCTATCTCTCTGCCCGTGCCGATCACGGCGTTTGGCTGGCGTGCATCATTTCCCCCTCCGGGATACCGAGTTCTTTGGTTCGCTCCGCTTGCTCAGGCGCACGTTTCGTTGCTGCGCCGAACGCCGCGTTGCTCGACCAAATGGTTTGACGCTCACCGCGTCTGATGCGGGGCGCCTCGTAAGTGATGGCTGCCCTGTAGCCCATTGTCTTACACCCATTGGCGGGTCGACGGGAACGCTATCGCGTTCCACTCTTGAAGGCGAAGCTTAAGCGTCCTCCAATTTTTTCATATTGTTTCTGATCGCGGAGCTCTAGGAGAAGATCACCGCTAGTCATTTTCGATGCTTTGTATCCGGGACCGAAAACTTCCGTCAGAGATTTCGAGACAACGAAAGGTGAAATCATTCTCACCGTCTTCTCAGGCTTATCAGAGTGGATGACAAGAAAGCGGGGAAAGTTCTGTGTACGATTGCCAAAAAACTTAAAGACATCTTCGGTGCGCTCTCGTTTCTGAGGGCGATCAGTAACTTTGGGGAAAGAAGTTTCCATGAAATATATAAAAATTCGGCAACAGCGCCGACCGCCCACCACGGAGCCCAACGAGGGGACGCGGCAGAGCTTGCATGCAAGTATGCACGACGCCAGTCGTACGCCGCCACTATAACCAAATATGGTGCACCCAAGGTTGGATAGCCACACAGGGTTAACCCTTGCCGCCAAGAAGAAGGAAGTAAATAGAAGAAAGAAGGAGACAGGAAAGGTGGAACGTAAGAGAAAGACGAAGGTTTGAGAAGAGAGAGACAGGAAGAGGCGACTACTCATTTCCCCCGGGTGGGTATAAAGCCCGGGGGTGCCGTCTATGTGAAGCAGAGGCCGAAGAGGTGTGTTGCCTCCGCCAGGGAGCCTTAAAGGTCCAAACACCCAGCATCGGGTCAATCTCCAGGATCCCCCTTTCCCCAGACACGGCTAAGCCACGCACGGCTACACGCGGGAGGATCCAACCCTCGAGTGCTCGGGTACGTGGTGTCGCAACACACCAAACGCCTGCTCACGCAGACGCCCCTGCGGGGATTTGTAGTAGACGAAGTTTTCGAGCGTGCCGTTGCAAACACCACAAGAGTGCACAGCATTGCTACTCATTCAACGCAAACGCCTTTTATCCAGCACGCACTAACGAATAGCTACATTTTATAAATGATAAATTGAGCACCTGACCTAAGATCTGATTACGAAACACATTTTGTTTGTGTGAAATCAACATTGCTTTCTTCTAATTAAAACGTATTTTTATTGACAGTGTTTGTTCTAGCCTTAGTCATGCTTTAATCAAAACGCCGACCACCCTCCTTGTGGAGTCGCTGACAGTCTTCTAGACCGCTTTCTTCGCGACCCACGTGAATCTATTTTGAATGTCGCGATTGCCTCGCGGCGTAAGCTGCGCTTGCTTGCAAAAACGCTGTCCTGCACTTTTTTCCAAGACGCACTGAAGAATAGATACAACTTATACATAATAAGTAAGCACCAGACCTAAGAAAAATCATTACGAAACAAATCTTGTTTGAATGAAATAAAAATTGCATTCTTTTAATTAAAGTATGTCTCTTTTTACAGTGTTTGTTCTCGCACGACTCATCCTTTAAGCAAAGCACTAACCACCCCTTTGGTTGATGTCGATGACAAGTGGTTCTGGATCGCTTTTTTTCGCGAGCCAGGTGAATAAATTTGAATGTTGCGATTGTCAAAAGCCAATTATGGCTCGCAGCGGAAGCTGTGCTTGATTGTGAACACCCTGTCCCGCAGTCTGCAAATGATGATGACGACGATGCTGATGAAGTTAGACCTTGATGAGTTTGGCGCATACCCCCTCACGGGGATTGGCCAAGAGTCGGGCAGGCTTTACTTATGCGTTCAGGTAATGGATTTAAAGATCTATAATTTTGTTGCATGAATTTAAGCGAGGAAAGTTCAAATAACGTTCAGTAGACAAATAGCGCTGGGTTCGCAGAGGCAGCGGCCAGCCACTTCGTTGCCTTTTCATATGCGCGCGTTTGCGTTCTGCACTTTGTCGTTGGTTTGCGTGAATGTGCAGCACAAGTGCACGATGAAATTCGCAATAAAAATTTCGAAATACAACCGGTGTGCGGGCATGTGTCTATGTTATCGCACCAAGTATACTTAGGCGTTGACCGCGTAAGTAGCGTATGTCTAAGAATATGTAGTTTTACGGGATTTCTAATAATCACCTGTGGCGGGTAGCACAATTCTTGTCCTTGAGTTGGATTATTCGAAAAGACGGACATTACTAGAATGATACATCGAAAATCATTCGAAGAATTAACGAAAATTCAGTAATTCACTTAATTACTTTACGGCACATCGCAATTTATGAATTGTATGCAGTGAGATTGCACGACGCACACACTTGAAATTATTTTCCAGGACAACAGTTTCGCGATATTATTTCCTAAAGTGTGGCACGACATACATGAGCGTTCAGGTACTGTTGTGCTTTTAAGCATAGGGGAATATTTTATTTAAAAAAAGAAGTACAGCAACAGCGCATTTTTACGGTGAATTGCAGGGCGCATATCACCAGGGTGTCAGTCTTTCATTTCAAGTGGATACGCCTTGCGAACTCACCGGCTGGAATTCGTAAATTGCCCTCGGTCGTGTAAAGTAAACAAGAATTGACTTTTTTTTGTTGAATATGTGCTTCGATTTCTCTTGTAAGTAATGTCCGCATCTCTGAATAATCCAGCTGAAAGACTAGAATTACGTTTGAATTACATTTGAATTGTTTCTTTTTGCAACAGGAACCTTCTTAAAAACTTCGTATAACTTGAAAATAGTCACCCCATGCATTTCCGTATGTGGCGTCGCATTTATGACAACGCGCCTTCTAACCAGTGACAGTGTCTATTAGTATTCTCCAGTAATTTCGAGGAATTATTCTTGTGGAGGTGGAGTTCCCTCAACGCTTTATGCGATTACTGGGACTCCTTCTCTATACTGCTTATCACACTCGACGGACGCATCCACAAGTCAGGCCTCCAATTGCTGGTCGCAGTAATTGATTGAACTGAATCGGGAAGTCAACGAAGCCGGCAATATTTTACGAGAACTGACGCATTCACCGCTTTTGGTTGATATGATCATCAAAACGGCATCGAACAAACCGTATCTTTGTTTCATGATCAAGTCACAAATAAAGTGGGCGGAACGCCACGCCGAGTCTACCGCTTGAATTTATGTTTCCGTCTAATTTGCGCAAGTGCACCGACTTTGGTTGGCGTTCGCTAAGCGCGTGAGGGCAGCACCTGCCTCGTGCTGAGATATTTGCGTATTGTGCTTTGATTTTCTCCTGTGCGCGCAGCTTCTTATTTCAATTTTTCACACATTTGCAGCTCCCGCTCGTCTCGGATTTCTTTTTCGTCGTCGTTACCGAGGGAAGTCAATTTGATGCGCAATGTAACTTTCCGCTAAGGCAGGGTTGGTTATTCAAGAATTATCGCGTAAATTATTCGCAGTAACAAGAACCTTCGGCCTTTTAGCAGTAAATCACTACTTCTGTTGCATTCTGAAAGCAAGCTCGCAAGCTAAGTGCCAAAAATCTAAGTAGATATATTTCTTTTAGACACAACATACGAACAGAATAACGTTCACCATCAGCTTCAGAAACTACAACATCAAGAATGACCACCAAGAGTCCACAGAATTCCACAACCCTATAGGCGTTAATTTCGTAATACTTGCAGGAGAAATAACAGCAGTTATAGAAGCACGTGGTGCTCGCAAGTATAGGAAAGAAGAAGAAGAGGGCTTCGACGTGAAGAACACTTTAGGCACCTAATTAAACCGCCCGATTCTTGGCCAATCCCCCGCTGTGGGTATGTCCCACGGCCACTCAGGACAACAACAACAACAACACTTGGTCATGGCTGACATTCGGATCAGTTTCACGGCCGGTTTCTCGGGGCTACACTGTGGGCGCGGAGCCAAAGTTGGAATGGAAGCAGCAAGAGCCCGGCGGCCTTGCGGTAAGTAGTCAGGCAACAGAAGGGCCTCCATTACCGTCACAATTTCTCGTGTCTCTTGCTGGGCTCCTGTGCGGATAGCTGCTCTGACAATGGCGACTATAATGGCGCAGGTTGGGGCACCGTGGGATTTACCTGGCGCAAGGACCTTCCCAGCGGAGGCGCCTTGGAGGCTCGAGCGGTCCGCTTGCGTGAGGCAACCCCGCAGAAGAGGGAGCTCCCTGCCATCTACGGGGACGTCGGCCATAGGGAGCGGGGCAGATCAGCGAGGAGCACCACGAGCCGAGCATACGAGTGGAACCAAGAAGGCCACATGAGCCGTGACTGTCCCACTGCTCACTGTGGGGGACGACGAGGTTGCCTCAGGTGTGGCGAGGAAGGCGACATGAGTAGGGATTGAATGCAGACACGTAGGCGCGACCCGCCCAGGTGTGGGCCGCTACACTTCGTGTGTAGCGAAATTAGGAGCTTTGTGTGTATTTTGTGGCTTTTAGATCGTTTCATATAAAGGAATCCTAAAATTTCTACTTTTTTGCTGATTAAGATAATAAATATGTTCTTCCACCTTCTACTAACTTGTATTCCTTTTGCGGATAAACCTTCGTAGTTTTATTATTCTCGTGTGTAGATGTGCGGTGCATATAATACTTCGCATCGGTCCATGCGACATCAAATGGGTATTTTACATTGCACGACACGCAATCAGAACAAATGAAAGTACTTGGGATCCAAGAAGAAATATTACGCTTGTCAAGCGTCAGAGCCCACAAATGCGGAGTTACAAGAAAGGGTGTGTGTTGTTCGCAGAATTATTGCGCGTTAACAACGGGGCATTGGGCGTCAAGAGCAACGCAAAATATAGAAAAATATGACGTCACTTTGTTGTAAACGGCGCGATATAGGCCTGCGATTAACGCAGTACAATTAATACGTCCTGGAAATCGACGCGATTTGGCTTTCCACTAGGCAGTGCATGGTAATTGCATACTCATTCGGATGAAGGGTTGAGTGGAGGTCACCTGTTCAACAGGACAATCGATGCATCGAAACACCGACCCTACAGGTGTCGCATCCTATCGCAACCTTCTACAAAGCACCGCTTCTTTGCATATGGACGAAAGCATTCGGTGTTTGGGTTTGACCGCATCGTCGCAAGGGCCGCCCAGCCCATCGACCAGCGCTGCCGCACGAAGGAAGCGAAAGTGGACGCTTGTTCAGCCTTCGCACCTCATTAGCCTTAACACAACACGTGAAGAGCAATGAAAGCAACCTCGCCAACACCACCTCAAATATTGCACTTATCAATCGGTAAACTGGCACAAACTGAATTCAGAGAACACATGGAGGACCAAAACACGAAAACATGGGAGGAGCCACATTGTAGCACACGAAGTATGCGAGCATGCCTTTGCGAACACCACAAGAGTGCTCAGCATTGCTACTCATACAACGCAAACGCCTTTTATCCAGGACGCACTAAAGAATAGCTACATTTTATAAATGATAAATTGAGCACCTGGCCTAAGAGAACTGATTACGAAACACATTTTGTTTGTGTGAAATCAACATTGCTTTCTTCCAATTAAAACGTACTTTTATTGACAGTGTTTGTTCTAGCCTTAGTCATGCTTTAATCAAAACACCGACCACCCTCCTTGTGGAGTCGCTGACAGTTGCTTCAAGACCACTTTCTTCGCGACCCACGTGAATCTATTTTGAATGTCGCTGTTGCCTGAAGCAAATGATGGCTCGCGGCATAAGCTGCGCTTGCTTACAAAAACCCTGTCCTGCACACTGCAAATGGCGCTTGGGTCGCAGCGTTACTTTTTTATATGCGTGCGTTTGCGTTCTCAATTTTGGGACCCGCCATGGTTGCTCAGTGGCTATGGTGTTTTGCTTCTGAGCACGAGGTCGCGGGATCGAATCCCGGCCACGGCGGCCGCATTTCGATGGGAGCGAAATGCGAAAACACCCGTGTACGTAGATTTAGGTGAACGTTAAAGAACCCCAGGTGGTCGGAATTTCTGGAGTCCTCCACTGCGGCGTGCCTCATTATCAGAAAGTGGTTTTGGCACGTAAAAACCAAACATTCAATTTTGGGGTTGGTTTGCATGTAGACAAATCTGCTGCACATGTGCAAGACGAAAAGTGCAATAAAAACTTCGAAATCAAGTGGTTTTGCGAGTATGTGCGTATAGTATCGCAAAGGTTACAATTCAGTGTTTACCGTAAGTAGCATCTAGTTTCACGGAATTTCGAAATATCGCCTGTGGCAAGTAGCACAATTATTCTTGAGTTGGATTTCTCGAAGAGGCGGACATAGCTAGTACAGGAAATCGAACCACATTTTCAAATTATCAGCAAAAAAAATCGCAAATTATTTTCTTATTTTTACTTGACTCAAAAGAGGCGTGCAGAAACTACACGAGAGGCAGAATCAGCAAAACTGCCCTCAGAATACTCAGCGGAGCCACCTCCGCCGAGAAGGAAAAGCCCCGACACAAACTAATCTGGATCCCGGGTCACGTAGGCATAGTGGGGAACGAAAGGGCAGACAGCCTAGCTCGAGGTGAAGCGTTCCGAGCTGGGTGGTCGAATGCCCCGGAGACCCACCTGCAGGCTTGCGAGGGGGGATACGCAGAGACCCTGAACTTACATAGAGGAACTAGAATTAGATATCCGCCACCACACAAAGACCTCTCAAAGGAGGAAGCGACCAGCTGGCGCAGACTACAGACAAACTCCTTCCCCAACTTACACGTGCTCAATAAGATGTTCCCCACACAAAAATTGGAGGACGCTTAAGCTTCGCCTTCAAGAGTGGGACGCGACAGCGTTCCCGTCGACCCGCCAAGGGGTATAAGACAATGCGCTACGGCACAGCAATCACTTACGATGCGCCCCGCATCGGACTTAGCGCCCACCTATCACGCGGTGAACGTCGAGCAACGCAGCGTTCGGCGCGACAACGAAACGTGCGCCTGAGCGAACGAAACGAACCAAAGAACTCGGTGTCTCGGAGGGGAAACGATCTACGCCAGCCAAACGTCGTGATCGGCACGGGCAGAGAGATAGATAGTAATCTAAACCGGAAGCACGGCGAAGCGTCGTCAGGGGAGAGGGAGTCCCGCGACGCGCCTGGCAGCGGTCCCAATGCGCGCGCGGCGCGCCTCCTGTCGGGGCAGCGCCGTACATTGAGAGGAGGGGGTCTTCTGTGTTTGCCGCAAGATGGCTCTGCGTGTGCGGAAAGCGCAAAAGAAATGCAGCGGAAACGCACTTCGCAACTCGTGTAATTGTGACTTCTGTACGTTACATGTTCATAATTACCGATATACACCGCAGTATAACTTTCCACGGCTGGTTTCGAAGGCAACACCGCATTCACTAGAGGCGCGTTTGCACCGCTTGGAAGCATCGAACTCGTGGCTGAGTGGTAGCGTCTCTGTCTCACACTCCGGAGACCCGGGTTCGATTCCCACCGGGCCAATCTTGGAAGTTGCTTTTTATTTATGAAGCGCCTGCCGTGATTTATCGCTCACGGTCAACGCCGCCGACGCCGACACCCGACGCCGACGACACCGGCTTTTCTGCGACACGAGCTCCTTAACGCTATCGCGTTAATACAGGGCCACCTGCCCTTGGTGCGGTGCCAAACCTACACTTTACCACATCACCTGGGAGTGCGAACGCAACAAAGCATTCCACAAACACGAACACCCGAGTGCGGAGCAATGGGAGAGTCGGCTCACCAGCAGCGAGCTCACGGCCCAAAGGGCCCTAGTGCAGCACGCGAGCGATGCAGCGCGACTCAGTGGAGCCCTGGAATAGGGGCCCACCCTTGCTGAAGAGAAGTCTCCAGTCGCCAGCGCCAAGAAGATGAAGACGACGGAGACTTCATAACCGCGAAACTCTCGAAAGACTCAAAAGTTTTCCCTCCCTCCCTCCTTTTACCCCACACATGTCCAGGAATTCTGGACATTCTCCTTCGGAACTTCACAGCAACGCACAAGTGTCACTCAATGGGGAAATTTTTTTTCTAATTTATATTTCAGAATATAGGGCGAGGGTCAAAAAGTTTCAAATGACTACAACAAGAGGGTAGTCCCTTCTAGCAACATATGCATTTTGGCACTTAGTCGGAACATTGGTGGTACGTTAAAGCAGTTAAAGAAAGTCAGACAGGAGCGGTGAAGTCCAACGACAGGAGAAAATCGTTTTGCAACCTCCCGCCAGAGGGCACATTGGCTTGAAAAAGTGCCAAATTTAAACCATAAAGCGATTTATTACAGTTGGCATTGAGAAGGTATTGGTAGAGGGAGTGTTATGCAGCCTGTTGGCACGTGCAGGCTTTTGAGAAGCAGCCGAGATGGTACAGAGTGGTTATGCATGTGCATGTCTTGAGCGTGCCTGGGTATGGTTCTACGCGCATGTTCGCTCTGTGTATGAGTGTGCGGGCGTGTGGCTCCGTATTTGCGTTTGCATGCGCGCGAGTGCGTGTATGCGTGTGTCAGCGTTCGCGACGTGTGTGAGCGTTCGCAGCGTGTGTGCGTGTGCATGTGCGCGCGCTTACGGTGCATGCGTGGCCGCGTGTGAACGTGTACGCGTGCCAACGGGTTTTCAAATTTCAGCATGCACGATTGCGAAGAAATGTGTGCGTGTTTGTGTGCGCATGGATGCCTGTGCGTGCGTATAGTGTGTGTGTGTGTGTGTGCGTGTGTGTGTGTGTGTCTGTGTGTGTGTGACGGATGGAGAGAGAGTACGTGCGTGTGAGGGAGAGTGCGTTTGTGTGCGGTGGAGACGGAAAGTGTGTTTGTGTGCGAGGGAGAGAGAGCGTGTGTATGCGCGAGGGAGACAGAGACTGCGTGTGTGTGCGTGAAAGGGAAGAGTGTGCGCGCATGCTAGTGCCTCCATATTTGCATATGCATGCACGCGAGTACGTGTATGCGTGTGTGAGTGTTCGCGGTGTGTGTGCATGCCTGGATCTGCGTGTTAGTGCATGTGTGCGTGCGCTTGCGTGCTCTCGGCGCATGCATGGCGGCGTGTGAATGTGCACGTGCGCGACCGTGCGTATTCGTCTTTCAGCATGCATGCCTGAGGACAAAAGTGCGTGTTTGTGCGCGCATGGATATATGTGCGTGCGATGGAGAGAGCGTGCGAGTGCTTGTGAGGAAGAGAGTGTGTGCTTGTGCGAGGGAGAGAGAGTGCGTATGTGTGCGTGCGAGGGTGTTTGTGTGTTTTCGGGTGTGAGTGAACATTTTCCTGCTTACACTTACTCTTGGAAACAAACGCGGTGTGGAGAGCATTAAAACCCGTGTTTAAATCCTCGAGACAAGAACGAATGACACTGCATTTGTAGTATTATCTCTTTCTTAAAGCGAAACCGACAAAAACATGCACCTGTGACGCCAGTATTGCCGCCCTTGACTGGCGTGGCCCCGTAAGAAGCTGCCAAGCAGTTCAACTTCGTTATCTTGCTTCCGTTGGCGGCAGCGCAATGCCTTGAGAGCAATGACGCGCTAAATCTGCACTATCATTCAATCGTGCATCGTTTCTGTGACCAAGCACGCTTTCGGCAGCGCACGTTCGTTGCTACATTGGCACTTCAACTTTAAACGGCTTGCCTTCGGAAAAACGATGTGAATAAATATCAACAGTCGGCCTGGCCGCAAGGAACATGCTCCCGGAGCCGTGCCATTCATCGCAATATCTCGAAAGGCTGGAAGTGGTCAGGTCGATGCCACCCATGATCGTTTTCCGCGTCAGTTAGGCTTTCAGAGAACGCTTAATTACAAAATATTTGTTCTTAGTTCTTACAGAAGCATGATTATTAAGCATATATTCGCTCAACTACAATATGTCGAAGACAGGCTCCGACTGCTAATTTGCTTTAGCCACCCAAAACAATTATTTAAATGGTAATTACCATACATTCGTAAATTGCGCACACAACTGCTCAACTTGATCCGTATCCGGAGGTTACTATCTGAACACTCGAATGATAACAATTATGTCAGGAAGATTTACATTGATCTATTCCTTAATATTCGGTGCCGTTAAAGAAGACAGCCTGTATATTGTTGGTGCAGTAGGCACCTAATAAAGCAGGTGCAAATACTCGGACACGTTTTCTTGACGCAATTCAAGTTGAACTTAGAACAGATGCACCCAACCGTGCACCTCTGTCTTTACAATGTTTTCTCCTACATTGTACAAGAAACGCCTCAGCGCCATGGTACATCAAAAAAGGTGTGCGGGAGCATTATTTGCGCTAATAGATTTCTGAGCATTGGTGGCATCAGGCTTGGTTTCCTTGCGTCATCAGGAATGAAAGGATCACATAGCTAGGGGCCCAAGCAGGTAGGCTACTTCCGCCACTGGGTCGGCGTAAGATTACAGGCAGACAGACGGACGGACGGACGGACGGACGGACGGACGGACGGACGGACGGACAGATAGTTTCGAAATGGCTGAATAAAGGCAAATAATGCTATTTACCTTAATAGCAACTCTCTGGGGGAAAGCATTAGATAATCCTTTTCCATAATTCGTAACAGATGGGGCAGTGCGGACCCGATTAGATCTGGGTTGGGACGGAATATATCGGAATTTTAGGATGAGTGCTTTGCCGCGAATAGATTGATTGTTTAAAGAGAATTATAATAAATCATTTGGTTTTACGAGCAAAAATGACGATATAATTATTAAGCACATCGTAGTCGCAGACTCCCGATTAATTTTGCCTACCTGGGCGTTCTTTCAACTTCCACACAATGCACGGTACGCTACACTTCTTGCATTTCGTTGCCGTGGAAATGCGCTCGCCTCGGCTGGCATTCCAACCCGCACCCTCCGACTTAGCGGCGCCACACCGAAGTCACAGCTTTAGGGTGGCTGGAAATGGGAGGCGTGAAAAGCGACCTCTCCAAGCTTGTTGCGATGCGCGATCACTTCAAGGTGGCACTGTTGTCGGGGGCGGGGGGGGGGGGGGGGGGCGACTGGAAAACAGTTAATTAGGGTCTGATTTATCTTGCATGAGTAATAGACAAATCGCGCAACAGAAGGTCCCCGGACTGATGTATGATGACAACATTCTGCCACAAACGGACAACGCATGTGATTTAGACACTTGCGAATATTTGTGGCAAGGCAGCGACAAACCTAGACCTTAAGTTTACACAGAGAAATCGGGACTTATAATCTGTAATGAAAGGACGAATAATTACATGGTGTCAATTCAACAGCAAGTCATACGCATAGTCTAGCACTGTATATACCTATGCATATATACAGGGTGTCCCACGTAACTTGAGAGAAACATTAAAAATATGCAAATACAACGTAGCTGAACAGACTCAAGGTAATGTTGTTTGCCATCGCTTGGAGATACTCAGATTAATTTTTTTATTTGGCTTAATTAAATAACTAGCCCTAATTAATTATTCAACTTCTCAAATATTATAATTCGGTTAAAAGTGTCAATGATTAAACTGTATAGTAACACGAATACTCCCCATCAAACAAAAAATGCAATGCCTCACAGCCCACTAAGACAGAGGCTACGAGCCCTCAGTAAAGTCAAGCGAACAGTACTTAAATTCTTTCTGATCACGCATACAACACACAAAGCAGCATGTCGAAGAATGTCATCGTCAATGGCTCATACCCCAGTAAGGAAGCAAAAAATGCAATGACTCATAGTCCCGTAAGTTTCATGGCTACTCACTTTGCGTGAATTAGCTGCGATGACACTACCTCTGTTGTTGTTGTGGGTGATTTCAATGTGTATGTGTGGGTATCGAAAAGGGAGCGGTTTACGCGTTCCGTTTTGCAGACATGCCCCTTGCGATGCCACACTGATCCGGCCCAACCGTCCATCCAGTGGCGTACGTGCACCGATTTGACATTCTCAAAGAATGTGATTGCAGTTGCGAGTGAAATAAGGACGACCCTCAGGACAATAAATGAGTTTGTACCTTTTGTTCAAAATTATGTGTCACCTCCGAGTCATGTGCTAAATAGCTTCGCTCGTCAACCACCTTCACGGAGTGGAATGGCTAATGATTTTTTTTTTTACTTTCTCTTTGTCTTTCTTTTTTCGTTTCTTTCTTTGCTCTCTCTTTCATTCTTTTGTTCCTTCTTTCTTTCCTTCGTTCTTTTTTTCCTTTGGTTTCTTCATTCATATTCAGCCACTGCATCTTTGCTTCCTTACGAAGGTATTAGCCGTTCCTGATTATGTCGTTCTTTTTTCGGGAAGGAGCCATTGCTGCTGGTATTTTTTGTACCATTACTCTACTTTTCTTGTATCACTCTTCTACTTTGTATCACTGGACTAGACACCGCTTATTGGGGGGGGGAGGGGGGGCGGTGTATGAGCAATTGCTACGAGCCACTTGAGCCCTTCGCCTTAATAAACCGTGTGCCAATGTAGCCGTGCGGTTTGGGGCAGCTTCCGCCTCGGGCACTAGGGTCGGAACTCATGCTTCCCTTGACTAGCATACTTATGTCAACATTAATTCTAAAAAAAATACGGTATTTTTTTTCTTTATGTGTTCACAATAGACACTTAAAATATATTCCGCAAGGAACTCACCCCAATACTTCAGTACTTTTTGTTTTAACACACACGTGCGCGCTACTCTATTTGATACAATGTACTAAAAATTATCCATTGCTCTCCACCTGGCAGCTTAATGATGCCAGAAAACCGACCCTGAGCCACCAACGCTTATATAGTAATCGGGAGCACGCACAGTGTTCTCGCACACCTTGTGTGATATACACTCTTAAAAAGGTTGCACCTTTTGGGCTGTATATTTGTCCCACAACAATAATCGTCACCTGCCTTGTTTGCGTTTCCTTTCTTGAAAACTCGGCGCTCGCTACATTCCTGTCGAGAATGCTGCGTCACACTGATAACGCGCGTGCCGTTCGTGACTGGGAAGTACTGGGCTCGCCGTGTTAAAGAAAGGAAACGCGGGCAAGACAGATGACGATTATTGTTGTGGGACAAGATAAGCCCCAAAGGGTGTAGCGGGTACCGTAGCGCTGAAGTGTTTCTTGTATAGCGTAGGAGCAGAAGCAGAAGTGCACTGTTGGGCACAGGTGCTTAAGTTGATGAAGTTGTATTGCGCCAAGAAGACCCGTCGAAGCAATCGCACCTGCTTTTTAAGAAGCCTACTGCACCATGAATGTCAAGGCAGTTATTTTTTAACGGCGCCAAACTTTAATAGAGCAATATAAATATTGCTGACATTATTGTTATCATTCGAGTGTTGAAATAGCTAGCCTCTAGATACGGTGTAAGTTGATTAGTTGTTTGCGTAATAAACGAAGGTACGATAATTAAATTGTCAATAATTGATCTTAGGCAGCTAACGGACATGATTAGCTTGGAGCCAGTCCTCGAGATTATCTAGCTGAGCGAATAATTATTAAACGTGCGTCTGTATTGCACAAATGTTTTAGAAGTAATCTATATGAAAGCATAACTGATGCTGAAAAAGAACGTTTATAAGGGCGACCTGACCGAGCCCAGTCTTTTGTGATAATCTGATCAATGGCATCGCTCCGTGAGTACTGTACATTCCTTGCGGCCCGTCCGCTTTCGATGTACCTTCGTTTTTTCTCTCGAAATCGAGCAGTTTAAAGCTTTAATGTCAATACAAAAGCGAACGTGTGCCGCCGAAAACTTGCTTAATCGAAGGAGGGATGCACGACGCAATGATGGTGCAGGTTTAGCGCGTCATCGCCATCAAGAGGCAAGGGAGATAACGAACGCGAACCGCTAGCAGCTCCTCGCGGGACCGTGCCGATGGTGATAGTGCCGTCGAGACAAAATACAGGGCGGCAATACTAACTGCACAGGCGCGTTCACAGCGAAGCTATGTACTACCTTTGGCCTGAAATGCATTTGTCGTGTCAGGGAGCAAAAATGCCGGCCGATTCCGGAGGTTGCGGAGTATCGGACTGTCATGCGGCGGAGGTGAAGCAGGCTTCGAGTGCTCCGCCAATAATAATAATAATAATTATTATTATTATTATTATTATTATTATTATTATTATTATTATTATTATTATATTATTATTATTATTATTATTATTATTATGAAGATGCATTGTTCTCCGTCGATGGGTATGCTGGAATCTCACATGGCTTCACGCGCAGAAGGCATTGCCATATATGCAGAGGAGGAAATGTATGTATACTACCATACAACCTTAACTTGTAAGAGGAGAGGGGCACCGACTGTGGAGTTGTGTGTGCTGTACAAACGAAAGACGGAATTATGATATCCACTGTCTATATATATTCAGGCACACCCAACTGTGGTATTAAGAATTTCATGACCACGCACTTTCCATTGGTTAGCCGCGATGACAATGCCCTTGTGATCACCATTGGAGGCTTCAATGTGGGCATTTCAAAACCAGAAAAGAAATGGTTCACTGAGCTTGTGCAACAAGAATTTGGTTTGAAGTGCTAGACCAATCGAAGTAACTCAATTAAGTAGCAACGGTCGTGCATAGATTATACTTTGGCCAAGATTCTGTCTAAGGTTGTAACCGGGCCAACCCGCATATATCACAGTAACCACAAGGCTATCGTCACTACCATTATCAAATGGTGAAAATGAATACATGACCCCTTGTCTAATCCTGTCTGATGTGCTACAGCTTAACTGGTCATCCATCTCCACAGAGTGGAATGGCTCTTAATATATATTTTTTTTATTTTTGCGTTGGTTTCGCTTTCAGAAAGTGATAATGGTATAAAGGCAGTGCCATTCAATTTTGTCTCTGTGGCTATAAATAAGATTCAAGTAAACTCTATATCTGCGCCATGCTTGCTTAGTGTGTGTGGTGTTGGGCTGCTAACCTTTACAAAAATGACTTTAGACTGTCTATAGAAAGTCTATAGACTTTTTATAGACGACCTTGCCTTTCTATAGATTCTCTAGAATCTATAGATTTGGACTTTTGTTGATACAAAGTCTATAGACTGTCTATAGACAAAAGTCGATAAAGTTTCTATTTCTTTTTGTCTATGCACAGTCTATAGACAGTGTATAGAAAAAAGTCGATATGGTGTTCGTTTCTTTTTTGTCTGCTTTCCCACAACAGACACCTATAGACAGAAGTCGATACTGCCTCTACTTATTTTTCTCTATCATTTGTCTATAGACTTTCCATAGACAAAAGTCGATAAGATTTTTATTTCGTTTTGTCTATTCGCAGTCTATAGACAGTCTATCGAAAAAAGTTGATACGGTGTTCCTTCCTTTTTTGTCTACTTCCTCTCTATACACTACATATAGACGAAAGTCTATACAGCCTCTATTTATTTTTCTCTGTTATTTGTCTATAGACTTTCTATAGACGAATGTCGATAAGAATTCTATTTCTTTTTGTCTACTCGCAGTCTATAGACAGTCTATAGAAATAATTCGATACAGTCTCTCTTTATTGTTGTTCATTCTTCGTCATTAGACTCTATAGACGAGAGTCAATAAGGTGCATATTTCTTCGTGTCTATTCCCACTCTACGTAGTTCTTCAAACACACACACACACACAAACACACACACCCGCACACACACACACACATACACACACACATACACACACATCTTACGGAGCGGCTTCATCGAATAATAACAGACATGCTCTTCATATATGTTTCTGATGACCATCGTGACTGGGATACTGCTCGCCCGTTTGTCATATTAGCGTACAATTCATCACGCCACGACACTGCACGTTACTAGCCGTTTTATTTGCTGTGCGGCCGAGATTCAGTATTGCTTTTAATACAATACTGCCTCCCCCTCAAGAGTCCGTGTCTTAGTATACAAGCGATGTCATTGCTCGAGCCCAAGAAACACGCCAAGTTGCTCACCGTCGCATTTGTGCTTCTCAGAACAAGAGTAAAATCATTTGCGACAGTAGTCACTGGGACGCCGATTATATTCTCGGGGATCTTGTCCCTCTTCGATCTCCCACCCGCCGTTTCGGCCTATCGGAAAAACTTATATCCCGCTACTCCGGCGCTTACCGGCTCCTCTGTCAGGTAACCTACGTAACCTACGATATGTCTCCGGTCACACCTACTACTCGCTTCATCCAGACTTCCCATGACGTCGTTCGGGTCAGCCGCCTAAAACGCTACCAGTCCTTTTCTGCCTAAAAAGCAGCGGGACGGCGCTTCCACGCCAAGTGGAAATATGTTACGCAGCTCTGCGCAAAGCTGAGGAACATGAGCACGAGCTTAGGTCTGAAGAATTGAATGGTTTAATGACTAGCCTGCTTTGTCAATTACTGTAAAAAACTGTACATTCTGTAAATAAAAAAAATATGCGGTATTACGTGACAAGACCATGATCTGATTATGAGGCATGGCGTAGTTGGGGAATCTGGAAAATTTAGACCACCTGGGCATCCTTAACGTACACCTAAATCTAAGTACACGTGTGTCTTCGCATTTCGCCCCCATCGAACTGCGACCGCCACAATGTATATGCGCTACTCGTCTTGCTTCTTCTCTACAAATACAAGTTTAGACTAATAGGAAAGTGTTAGTCTAAACCTAACTTAACGGGAAGCTTTAGCTCCTACCTGGGAAATCATCAATCCTTTCTTCTTAGGACCACTGCACCGCAATTCATGAGTTATGTTGAACCTAAAAGAAACAGTCAAAATTAGATTTCAGAAACCCAATTTTTATTTAGCTTCCAGTTTTCTAAATTCAAAAAAATTGCGAAATCTCAAGAAAGAATACTCGAAGTATACGACTCTGTACCTCAGCAACTAAAGATGATGTCGGAATTCGCTAAGCTGCACCTAATATTTCAGTTAATGCAGACAAAAGTGATATATCATATGCCACCCTGAAATACACCACCAACTCCTGAATATGGTATTCGCAAAATCTTAACACGCATTGTAACTTCACATAAGTTATAAATTCATACATCGAATTTGTCCGATTGAAATGCTCCAAGGGATGCAGTTTAGAGGGATGCGATATCAGTTTTCATCTGCACTAACGGATTTGTAAATTTCGTACTTCTTTTTCAAATTTGCCGATTTCCGATAACTCTTGTCAGTAATGCCATGGCCTAGATCAAAATTATTATTGCAGCGATCACTGTGATCTAACGTTCTCTCTTGAGTGCAACAATTCTCATTCATATCGGTTGAGCGATTTTCTCATAAAATCATTTATGCGTTTTACATGTATTTGAGCAGCTGGCATCGAAGAAGTGCCCGAGCTAAAGCTTCCTCTTATTGAATCACACTGGTTCTTAGAAAACACAAGAAAAATAACGCTGACTATACCGAAGCCGGCGGCCGCAGTTGTGCACAAATAAACAGAAAAATAACGAAGAAAGGGAACCCAACGCAAGCTTTGCGGGAGCTGTTATCTCGGCCAGACATCTACCCGGAATGTCGACGAGCTGTCTGGCAAGGTGTCTAGAAAATCGTGGATTCATTCCAAGTCAAGCAAGTAGCAGGTTGTCTTCAAGATAACGCTGATACATAAGCGCGCTTGTTTCCAAGTGCCGAGGGGAAGCAACAGTCTCAGGGTGTGCTTCTTTTTATTGTGTTTTCTTTAGTTGTGCGTCATTACATACGTCACGGCGCAAATTTCAAATCTTTAAGGTTGATACGCCACGTGGTGGCGAAAAAAGAAACTAAACGCATGTCCAGAATTCCTGGGTATGAGAGCCTTGCGAGAAAAGAAGGCGCGTGCTTTTATTAGAGCGCGAATGCCAAATGCCGTTTTTTTCTTAATAGTGTTAACGTGGGAGTCAAATTTGAGGTTAGCATCCAGGAGAACACCGAGGAATAGAACCAAGTCACCGGCTAGTATTTGATGAGCACCAAGTGTTAACGCTAGTGGAGAAGTTAGGACCCTGTGACCACTATTGAATATAATATATTTAGTTTTCTCTGGATTAATAATTAGGTAATTACTCAGACACCATTCTATAACGTCAGTTAGCGCAGCATTTAACTTTGATGTTAATGAGATTAACGACGTGTCTGATAATGATATGGTGGTGTCATCGGCGTATAAAACGCAGTGAGATGAATGTAAAAGGTCGGGTAAGTCATTAATGTAAATAATAAATAGTAATGGAACGAGAATGGACCCCTGGGCTACACCTAAGTTAATTATTTTAGTTTGAGAAAGGGCACCCGCTATAGAAACCACGTACTGCCTATCCAACAAGTAGCTTTTTAATAGAGTTAAGGCGGGACCAGTTTTACCATATGCTTCAAATTTAGTGAACAAAATGCTGTGGTTAATCGTGTCGAAAGCTTTGGTGAAATCCAAAAAGATAGAGCCAACGAATTTACCACAATCTATAGATTTCTTAATAAAATCGGTTAAAGAGAGCAATGCTAAGCAAGTAGATCTTCCGGAACGGAATCCGAACTGATAGGGATTAATTATACTAAATTTTTCAAGGTAGTTATTTAAACGTTTAACTAATAAATGTTCAATAATCTTACTTAAAGACGAAAGAATAGCTATTGGTCTGTAGTTAGAAATTAGGTCTTTGGCACCCTTCTTAAATACGGGAATAAGCTTAGCCTTCTTTAGACATAGAGGAAAAGTGCTAGATTCGAAAATGCGATTAGTTATGATACATATTGGTTCAGAAATAATATTAGCAACTAACTTTAAATGGTGTGCGCAAATGTTATCTAAACCTGGACTTGTGTTTTTAAGGCTACAGATTGTTAAATACACCTCTGGAACAGTAACAGCGGAAAGAAAAAATTAGTGAGGTAACCTAGACAAGGTTGGCTGAGTGACTGGATTGTTCTTTATTTGTGTCAGAGCAAAATAGTCGCTAAAGGCATTGGCAACATGAGTGGGCTCGCGGTATGTTGTACCATTCAGGTTAATTTTAGAACATTGTTCAGGCGTGGAAGATTTATTCATGAATTCGTTCAGAAGCTTCCATTGCTTTTTTGGATTATTGCTGTGTTTAATAAATTCTTTATCATAGTAGCGCCTTTTAGCCTGTTTAAGTAGCGTGTTGAGGACATAACAATATTTTTTATAACGCAGAGCCAACTTAGAGTTAAAAGGTTGCCGCTTAGTTTTCCTGTATAGGTTATCTTTTTTCCTTAAGCTGGTCAGTAATGCGGACGTCATCCACTGGTTGCAGGCATACTTATATTTATTCTTACACCTAACGGTCCGGGTGCTTATTGATACGTCATGTAAAAACAGCGCAGAGAATTTATCAACTGCTGCTGCCGGATCTTCCAACAGATTTACCTGAGTCCAATTAGTATTGCTAATGGTATCAATAAATGTATCTTGGTTAAATACTGATGTACTGAAAGAGATGTTGGGGGTTGGCACTAAACTGTTAAATGTAACGAAAATGGGAAAATGATCGGTTATATCACTACGCACTGCTCCCGACACAGGGAACGGTGTTATGTTAGATAACGCATGATCAAGAAGTGTTTGCGTTCCGTTATGGCTACATCTGGTATGGCAGTTAATAAGCGACTCGTAGCCATATCCAAAAAAGCAGTCCGTGTAGGCAGAATATGCGCTGGTATTTGTTTCGAGTAAGTTGATGTTAATGACGCCCACGATTAAAACATTCTTGTTTTCGAACGATAATTTGTTAAGTATGACGTCGAGAGCAAGTAGGAAGTCAGTGACAGAAGATGACGGGGAGCGATAGATGGAACCAAGAATAAGATTTTTCCGATTATGTGCAAAGAAAGGTTGTTCAGCCTCAATCCAAATAGCCTCACAGGAACTAACATTTATTGAAAGATCGTGCCTACGGGTGTAAGTGATGTCCGAAGCAATGAAAATAGCAGCACCTCCATGATTATTAGACGAACGATGACAGTACTCAGAACTGTAAGATGGAAAACCGTATAAATTGAAATCGTTGTCAGAAAGCCAGGTCTCACAGATACAAATAAACGTGAAAGAGTGATCAAGATTGTTGATAAAGTTACTAATGTTATCATGATTCCTCCTAAGGCTTCGAGCGTTAAAATGGATCAGTGAACGATTATTATTTGAAAGTTGATACTTAAATCTTTGTGGGGATATCAAAGACATGGCGGATTAAGGTGCGCACGCGCGAGGAAAAGATGAACGAAATACGGTTAGGTGAAGATGCGCAGGTCCGCCTCAGACGAAATGCGGAATAGTCTGCTGTCACTGGTCTTACGAGCTTTAATGAGACAATTATCTGTCCACAGGAACTGCCAGTTGCTATCCTTCTTTAGCGCGAGTGCCTTCGCGAAAAGCCTCTTGTTGTCGGGAGTTAAATGGTCATTTACAAAGACTGGAGCTGGGGGTGGAGTGGAGCCTGAGAAACCAATTTGGTTAGTTTGTAGGCGAGCCTTTCTCGCTTTGCGCAGAAACTCGGTTTTCTTGTCACGGTAGCAGAAGCGGGTGATTATGTTTTTTTCGCCAGACTTCGTGGGCACGCGATGTACGGGGTCTAGGTCAGAGGGCGAAACAGGACATTCAGTCACGTCGCCCATTAATTTGAGAATCGCGACACAGTCCTCCCCATCGGTGGACGGGACACCCTTAATCTCAATATTATTCATTCGGGAATACTGTTCGAGATGCGCGACTTTCTTTTCAAGCTCGTTATTGCGTGCTGTCAGGGCTTTGTTCGCTGCAAGCAGTTCGCCCTGCTTCGTCATCAATTCATCGAAGACACCGCTGAGGTGTTCAACACTCGCACTGAGGGTAATATGCTGGTTCAAGCCCTCGCCGGACGGTTGATCCTTGATTTTCGATGCTAGGTCGCTTACCAAGGTTTCCATCTTTGCATTGAACAAGGATTCAAGCATATCAATTTTTTGGATAATTCCGCGTTTGACGGCATTCTTTAGCACAAGACAATAAAATTGAGCAACAGGAAAGTATAACTGGGCAGCAGTTGCGGCTAGAATAAAACGTTACAAAGTCTTGTACAAAGATCGTATAACCAACCTGGGAACAGATTGCAGGAGAATTAGACGCTGTTCAGGCCGCCGCAACTGCCACTGCCAAATGAAGACTGGTGCCTTGCAGAGGTTCTTATAGTTCGTCGTCCAGGGAGCAGTCTACGCAGACGCAGCCGATCGGGACGAGCCCCACTAGGTGGCGCTGCGCAGTTGATATGGCCGCACGTGAAGATAGCCACGAAGCACGCAGAAATCAGCCTGGGAACAGATTGCAGGAGAATTAGACGCTGTTCAGGCCGCCGCAACTGCCACTGCCAAATGATATAGTGACATATAACGCCCTTCTGAATTTATTGTAGGCAAGCCAGTGATTTGACGCGTTGGACGCGTCTCGATTTGGACAGCTCGACAAGCTGAACCGTTGCAATTAGTAGTGATTAGAAAAGTATATATTGCTTTGAAATTTATGACAATGAAGGCATACAAAGCGTAATAAACGAATCCACAAGAACGCTTATCTTGCGAACATGATCCCAAGTTCTCCATTCAAAAACTCATACCACTTTAAGCAAGCGAACAGCACGAACGAACAGCCGCCACTACTGCTGAAGTTTCAAAATCGGCAAAAAAAAAAGCGCGAAGCGGCACCATTGAATGTGGCGCCACCTTCGCTACCGGCGCTGCGCTTGAATGAAGGTGTGTAATGCTCACATATCTTTATTTTAAAAGAACGTTATAGCACAGCATTTTTTAACAGACCACATTTTATTTGTTTACCTGCTCTTAATTTTCAAATTAATTTGCGCGCCCCCTTTTCGGACTGCAAGGAAGGTCGCTGCAAGTCGCAGCATGGTATGATTGTGGCGCCAGAATTGAACCGGCGAATATGCGCACTTCAAAACGTGCGTAGAAAATCTACGAAGAATCGGTTTCCGCGTGCTCCATTTGTGGTGCTGATTACGTTACAGGGAGTTTCTATGACCTGTCAACGGAACTATCTCCTGACCTTTTACCGTAGCACAACGGCAACTTCCGCGCTTACAAAATTGACCACGTCCCCCCCTCGTGCCCCGTTCACTCTATGTACTGGCGAGCACCCCCCCCCCCGCCCCACGCCCAGATTCGTTGGGGCTTCCCGGGATCCTCCCTGGCAATACTTCCGAAATGTCGACACTTCTTCTAAGTGATTGTCTTCACAATGGCTAAAAGCGTATGGCTTGGAGACCTTAAGTGCTAACTATATTGAAGATGTCTAAACTGTAGCTCGGCATATCCCTAGCTGCTTCTAGCTTGCTCAAGCTGTATCAAGCTAGCTAGTAGCCAACTTGTGCTTCCTTGGTCGATCGACACAGCAGCAGGAGAATTGAAGACTAGCACAAAGTCCGTTTACTGGTTTCACACCGTGTAGGCCACTGTTGTAGAGCAGCCTTCGTACCACTTCCATGAAGGGTATGCGAGGGGAAATCATGCGCTCCGCTATACAGTTAAGCAGTGGAAGGTGGACAGGCTTCGGCGGATACTTATACACATTGCTCACAGAGTGCAAAGGCACTTTAGCTTGGGCCGAGTGAACACTTACACATTCTACACGCCTCAGTAGAAGAGCATAATTCTTCAACGTCGCGAAAGGCTAAAGCCAAGGCCATGTACATGGGGTCCGTGACGCAGTCCAAGTCCTTCTTGTGCTATAGTCTGTCACACGCAGAACACGCAAAACCACGAGGGCTGTCGAAGAAGTCCCGGTTGAAGATGGCCGTCGTAGCCGTTGCCAAAGAAAGACGTTCATGTACCTTGCGAGGCTGGTATGCAAAGCTCGCAGCTAGTCGGGTTTGTCGCTGTTCATACATTACGGCAGCGCGCTTGGCACGCTTGTGCAGTCTGTCGTTCTCCAATCGCTTCTGTCGTTCTTCGGCAATTTCGATTAGGATCATGATGATGATGATGATTATGATGATGACGCCTTATTGAATGGCACCAACCCAATGTGGGGCATGGGCCACGAACCCGGTGATAAAATGATTTAGAAAAAAATGGATATAAATTATTAATCGAGGGCGAGAATCAAACCGAGGGTTTTCTTTTTAGCAATGTGACTTGTATTTGTGTAAATGGTTGACTAGGAAACGAATCGAACCAGTTCTAGTGATATTTGGCTGTCTGCCCAGTGCCGGAAAGCAAACTAGCAGCTCTGTGGCCAGCCCGAATGCTCCAAATCTGGAACGAGCACTGTTTGTAGTTGCGTCTAAATTTTTTTTCGAGCAAGTAAACTGACAACTTACCGTGCTGAATGAGAAAACGGCAGCGTCCGCTTACACCGCTGAACCTTGAAAAGCATGCTGTCAAAACGATATGTCGCCTCGCGGCATAATATGTGTCACGATCAACTTCAGGCCTTCCGAGCTGGTTATCGTGCCTGCTACTGGTGTCTGCGGGCAAAAGTACATTAGTGAGAATATTCCTGCTGGTTAAAGCATTAGCCACAGTAATAATGGGTTAGAAAGCTTAACTAACCAAACCAGATGAAGCTGAAGCGTACTTCACTAACTTAATAAAGGACCTGCCTAAACGAAGTACATTCCGCAACTTGAAGTGCCAGAAACATATTTAAATATAAGAAAAGAAAGCAATGGTCTATAAGTCTGGAATAAAGAAGTCCCGAGTGAAGTGTTTCCAACAAACCAGCACAGTGTAAGTCACCTGTTTCCCAATGCATGAGTTTGTTATCTATGATGCTCTCCGTTGCGCGTCGTTTGCTACTTTCAGGAAACGATGAACTGATTAATTGCTGTCTTTACACCCCGATGACATACCATAATGGCCCATAGCAAAATTCTTTCAATGTGCATTTTTTTGGCCTTGTGTGCGGCGGCATCACGATGAATTTAGAATTACGAGGCAACGTTGCAGCTCACGTTTAAATGTGAGAACCTGCGGCTGAACCATGGGTCCGTTCGGTGCAGTTGCACCACTTCAACCAGTTCACGCGGTGCCGCACCTTGCCCTTCGTTTCAGCGCTGCTGCCTAGCGACCCCTTCACCCTAGGGTTCATTTCAAAAAAGTGAAGCAAAGGTGAAGCGTTGGTTCAGAAATTTGCGGAACCTGCTCTGCCGGTGGTGCCGCGCTGGTGCATGCACGGTTCACCATCTTGCAGACGCTCTACTTGACAGCAGATGATGTCAGCGAATGACCTGTCCGCGCTTATTGTACCTATCGATGGGATTCGAACGCAGGTTACTCCTGTAGTCAGCAAAGATGGGACCTGCGTTTCACTCGGCGATGGTTTTATGCATAGAATGCCAGGTATGTTAAGCCTTTTTGGTCACAAGTGGTCAATTTTTTGTTGTCGGCTGGTTCAATTCAGCTGTCAGCGCCTGTGAATATTGGCGCACACGACGTATAGCTATAGGAGTGTGCCTGTTTGTGAATATGCCACTACTGAAGTGTATAATATGCATGTCATTCTGATCCGGAAATTTATCGCGCTTTGTTTCCTGTGCAACAAAGGCGGAGGGAATAGCAAGTACGTAGTACCATGAGCAAAATCTTAAATGTGGTTGCCGACAAAAGAAAAAGGACTGTAGCATTCAGTTGTTGTACTGAGTTACAGCAAGCTCGTGTGAGTGCACCGGTCGACAAGTCACCTTTCTATACCATTGAGCACGCGTGTGAAGCTTCGAATACTTTAGCCCAAAGTGGAGGCTTACGTAAAACTCAATGCGGTACCATTTTCTGTCACAGCTGAGATGGTCATTACTGCGATTTTTCAAGAATACAGTACTGACACCCTGTCACCATCATCTGGTAACGCTGAAGCTGCTTCGCCGGCATCACTTGCCATTCAAGAACCACCTGCGGTCCACGGCACCGCATTGATGGAGGCGCGATCCGGATCCCCCAAGGTCGTACTTTGGAATGCTCAGAGGACCCTGTTCGTCTTTTCAAAATATATGGAATTGAACCTTCTTCTCGGAAAGAAAGGCCGGTTTAAGCAAGTTTCATTTTCTTTCTCATTGAAGTGTTAACAACAAAAAGTGAAATATAAACTTTGTGTGCTTAATTATTTGTGAGCGTATCTCACCAGCTTTTAATGAGCTGGAATTGCCGATTTTTAAGCCAAGACATTTTGTTTTTTCACAGGAAGAAAAAGGCCATGTGGCACGCGATCACTGAGATGATCTCCACTGAGTTCTCAGCTGTAGTTGTTCAACTTGAGGTGCACAATAATTGTGAAAATCTGCAAAGACCCTACAAAAAGACGAAAACAAAATGCAGTTAATCGGGACACTCGAGGGCTCTGTGCAAACACGAAGAGTGAGTGTGGTCGACCAGTGCGTACAGTCTCGGGCTTTTGTATTTTCCAGCTGACATTTTTCTTTTTTCTAAGTGAGCTTACTGAAGTGCTGGAAAAACAGCATCAAATCATTCCTACTGTCCTCATGACACCCGCAGCGATAACAGAAAAAGACAGCAGGTGCAGTTGCCTCAATTTTACTAAAGCTTAATTATCCCCATTAATACTGCACATTCTTTTTCAGCAACTCTTCTTATGCTGTTGATAGCAATGAAGACTATATGTGGAGCCAGGAGCATCGTCAGTGGTCAAACACTTTCCATCCTCTGCATCAGCTGCACTTTTCAGCCCAGAACCAAGGAATGTCTTGGCTGAAAAAAAGGAAGAACAAGGACAGCACATCACCGCCAGTGATGTTAACTGAATTGCAGAAGCACTAGAAAGAGCGGGTCGACCACTTTGAAAAAAAAAAATCCTTGCTGAAGCGGCTCGTAACACCTGTTGAGAAAGTTGCCTCAACGGCTTCAGAATAAAAATTCCTAAGAAAAACACTGAAGCTTGGGTGTGTGCGTATTGTGTGTTATCATCAGATAATGCAAAATAACTAAACATAGTAGCCTAGGAGATACAGTCCCCAAACGTGTTGATTCTTTCTCTTTCACAAACATATATTATCACAAAGTTTATTTTCAGCGTTACAGACAAAACGTGAAGCAAAACTTATTTGCACAAGTACTGCAAGTGGCGCAAATCAAATAGCTGCTGCACATCATAGAAGGTGCAAGGATACCCACTTCTGTGCTTTTGCACTGCTTCTGGACAATTAGTCAACAATTACGGTCAAGAACGAGGCCACTGTCCTCGTCATTTCCAAATTCTTTCAGATCTGGGAGTTCCTGCAGCTCTTCGAAGAAATCTCTCTCCTCATTGCATAGGTTGAGCAGGAAAGATGTGCCCATGATAATCAGGCAGCACTGCTTAATGCTGGCTGCGTCCACCAAATGCAGCCTGCGAAATTGTTGCTTAAGTCGTCCAAAGGTTACCTCAACGGCAACTCGCTGCTGGGAATGGTACGTGTTATATTCCCTTTTTCAGGCGGGGAAGGTTCGCTGTGTATGCTAGTAAGGCGTCACAAGCCAGGGTAGCAACGGATAGGCTGAATCCTCCAGGATACAGCAATCGCTGCATTTATCGCTGCAACATCAAAAACGGGCTGCGGCCTTCGCGGAACACCGTGGCGTCGTGCGCCGAGCCAGGAAATCCCACGAGTAGATCTATGAACCTGTTCTCATGGTTGCATATGCCCGGTTGGATAAATGACGGAAACTTCTTTCAGTTGAAGTACGAGTGCGGAGATTCGTTTCAGGTGTGATTCATGTGATTTCTGTCCACGCAGCCAAAGGTCTTTCGAGGTCCTTTCCCAGCGCTCTTTATTAAGAAGCCACCCTTGCTACGTTCTTGTGTTGCTTGTCTGGCCACACGATCACTTCTTTACTCATGCTATGTAAAATTTTGAGCACCCTCTCAATGCATGCGTGTCCAGATAACTGATACATCAAATCTGTCTGCAATTGAGTACATGCTGCGCTGGCTCCCGAGATAGCTGCCAACGATGAGAGACGTTTCTTTTTTTGGGCACTGATTCGCGCGCGCCCTTCACGAGCTTCTGGGAAGAACGGAGATGATTGATAGCGGTCTGCAATGCAGTTAAAGGTCTCGCGTGGCAGTCGGAAGAGCCGCTTAAACTCAAAATCAAGATAGCTGCCAACGACGTCTTGATGGCACCGTGGAGGAAAGACCGAAATCAATACAACTTCTGTCTTTCCTCACGAGCTTTACGGCCAACATAGCGACCAAGTCATCCAACTCTTCACTGTCCGAGACCAAAGGTCATGGCTACTGAACGACAGTTGAGAGTGAGACACAGTTCATCATCGTTGTTCAGTGCAGCAGTGATGCACACACACAAACACATACACCACAAAAATAAATCTGACCAATTTTTTTTTTTTCTAAGTCAACCGCAAACAGTGCAACACAAGTAACACAAGCTCCATGCAAGTTCACCGGCGCGTAAACAACAGGCGACATGACGCAGAAGGTCTGTACAACACCGGCACCTTGGCGTTCGTTTCTCCGTAGCACTAATATCGCGCTGCAGCTCCACTACTGAACTGGCTCTGCAAAAGTGCGGAATCCTAAACTGGGTTCAACTGGTGCAGCCGAATGGAATGGACTCCAACAATAGCTGGTTCTCGGCGCGGCCGTTAGGAGGCGAACATTTAATTGGTGCCGCGAACAGACACGTCTGCAGGCCATGACGTCATACATATAGCTGCCTACCGTTAGCTTACTGTGAAGCTGTGGCTTCTGGCAGCTGTGCGATTCTATTGGTCAGGAGTGTTTTATCGTCATTGAGGAAAGCTAGGTACGCTGCAGACTCTTTTACTGATGAATTGAAGTGGGTCGATGAGAAATAGCAAAACGCGTACCTTCTTTTATTGGGCCCTTGTGCCTGCGCGCGATTGACGTCATAGGTATCTTGTTTAAAAACATGAAGCTTGTCTATATAGAACCAGTAGAGGCACCCTAGCGACATGTGGCGTAGATCACGCGATGATTAAAGCCCCTTAAACTTCGTAAATTACTGCCACGCTTTGAAGAATGCCGCCTCCTCCTCGCGCGCTCTGGCCGAGGCCGACACCGCGTCGCTATTGGCCTAATAGCATCACGTGGGCCCTCGCGCCGTGCATCAGCGCCATTTTTTGCTCGAGAACCGTCTATGGAGCGGCGAGGAACGCATGTTGGCGCCGTTGCTATGCTCGAGCAATGTAGGCGGCGCCACGGTCGAGGAGGGAGCGTGAAAGAGAGGAGAAACGAGGAGGAGTGAAGGCGAAGGAGGAGAGTGTCACTGCTTTACGAAGTTTAAGGGGCTTTAGCGATGATGAGCAAGACGCGCCATCTGGTGTGTAAGAGAGGGGAGAACGCATGACGCCACTGGCGAAACGCCTGCTCCCTACAGAACCGCCAGCGGCGGAGATGGGGTTCGAAGCGCGGCGCGGAGGCTGTCCTACTCCTGCGCCCGACAAGACGCGAAAAACACGGAGAGGTAACTAAAGATCGGTTCATAATAAAATGCTTTTTATACAGTACCTGACCAATCTAATGAGGTTTAGTGGTTTTATCTAGTGTCTTTTTAATGTCGGCATGCTGTACGTCCATGCCAAGCATCTGCAGGCGCATGCACTTTACCTGTTTGTGATTTAGGCTCATAAAGTTTGGCTATTGTTATTTGCACTATGGGTACTTCGATGCACGTGCTCAATGGAAATATCTGGTGTTTCAGGTTACTATCTATTTCAATGTTGTGCGGCGCGGTAAGTTTGCAATAAATTATTGCACATAATTAATGCCTTTGCGCAACACATTTGTGTGTTGTATGCTCAAGTGCAGAAGTGATGACGGGACTTAAGGATTCTTCGTGCGAGCAAGTGGGCTGCCTTCTTAACTGATATTTGGAATTTGATGAACTTGTCCACATTATCATCCCCATCTACACTGAAGCTACGAGAATTTTCATGGTGACTCACCCTGATCAACTCCCGACAGCTACTTCAAAATGAACTAACACGTAACACAGGTTATTATTCAGAAGCCGTTGGATACACAGCTGTTCTCACACAGTGCACTATTCATGAAGCAGTTCGTATGCGTGTCGATCGTAAATACGGGGTTCACAAACAAAATTGAAGTGTACAGGCAGCCGCAAAATGGTGAACATTCTCAAAAGTCCCATTCAGCATGCCAAGGGGGAAAGTTTCCACTTTCAGTGAGAGCCAAGAGCAAACCTTTCAAACATCTCAAAGCAGGCCCCAGGTAAAATAAGGGGTGTTTGCGAAGTAAATTAATAAAAACCGGCAACTGCGGCTCCGCTTAGAATAGAAAGCAAGAAAAATACGTGTGGTCGCCCAGGTTCATATGGGGCTTCTCAGTGTATCGCTTCTGGATGCGCGAAGTGCGAAGTGCTAGAAGTGAATCGCATTGCGTCAGGCACTGCGTTCCGTGAACGCTGTTAAAAGCGAACTCATACCAAAACGAAGTTACAAGTAGAAAGCCCGAAGCAAGAGCAACAAGCTATAATGCAGTCGAGGATGATTGTTCTTATGCTTCTTTTGGCAGGTAAGCAATCCGTAGTTGTACTGTGCGTTTTATACACTTCCCTCTTACTGTGCACGTTCTTATAAACACGGCAGTTGTGGTCACACCGACATTGCAAAAATCATTGATCGGTACCAGAATAATTGGCCAGCTCTTTAAAACGTCAAATATGTACTTGTCGAAGTGAATTCTGGCGTTAAGTGCATCATTCGTTTTACCGGTCGAGTTTAATAAGTTATGGTCAGATACGTTCCGGGCGAGTTCGTTCGATGTCAGTAAATAAACTAGCGCAGGCCCCACTGTTGCGACTGCGGGTACGAAGATGTGGAATTCACTTTGCCCGTGGAGGAGTAAGGGAACGTGAGGCTGGGCCCGATATTGAGGACGTTTTATAAACAATATTATATTTACATATTTACAAGAAAGTTCCAAGTATTACAGAAAAAGTTCATGATGAAGTTATAGCAGCCGAGCACTCCAGGCGTCCGTCGCTCCTTTTATGCCCTGCGTGGTCATTGTTCAGTTACGTCCCTCAATCTGGCGTCAGGAGGCCGATGACATCAGGCCCCACAAATCCGGAAGTCCGTTGCCATTTCCCTCCGAAGGGAGCTTTGTCGGAAACGCACGTACATCACTGGGCACAAACAAGGGAAGGGGGATCGTACATTGTCGCCGCTTGTTCATTGACTCCGCTTGTCCACTGACTCCGCTGCTCCACTGTCTCCGGTCCTACACTGACCTTGTCCCCGGCGTGAACATGCCAATTTGGGCGGCTGACAGGTGATGGCCATATCCTTGCACTATTTGCCCAAACCTCTCCCGATCGAGGTGTCCTCGTGCTGGCTATAAATCATCCGTCTTGAGAACAATTTTGATGAGGCCGTCAACCCGTTCCCCATAATCGCGCTAGCCGAATCCGGAGGTTGTCACAGGGTGAACGGCCGATATACAACATCCCGTCCACCACCAGGAAAAGGGCTTGAAAGGGGGCAGCTCATCGGTGCCCCTTCAAGAGGCCTTGGCTGCTCAGCAGGCTCAGCTCGGGCTCGAAGTCTCGGGCTCACCGGGAGAATGACGTCAAGGGCGAATGGCCATCTTGGAGGGAGGGTTGGCTGCAGGTTGTAGACTAGGGACTGGCATTTAGCAATCAAATCCGCACAGCGCCCGAGAAGCGACAAGGCAAGCACACAAACCCCTCCGAGATATGCCAGGTAATCATACCCTCTCCCATAACTAATTTCGACGTTAGAACCAGCAGGCGCCAGAAAGGCAGCCACAGAGGAGCGTCGCGCAAACGACCCTAAACAAGGTTGAAATGGTAGCGTGACTAACGTTTTGATTAATTTGGTTTCAATCGTGTCTCAGAGAAGGCGCAACTCCCGCAGCTCTGAGGCAAACGAAAAACAAAAGGAGATCGTTTAGAACACAGCAACAAACAAAAAAAAGTTCCCTATCAAGGCATAAACACTTATCAGAAGATATAGCTCATTAAAATGACAAAAAGAAGAAAAGAAAAATTGTAAATGAAAGGTCTGAATCAAGTCAGCACTGTCAATTCGCAACTTTCACCGGCGGTGCTGCAGTCGTGCGGCGGCGGCTGGAAAAAAATCGAAATATACTCGCCGCTGGCTGCCGCCAGTTCGCGTAGCGTGTTGGCGCTCTCTACGCTTTTGCTTCACTTTTGGTTAATGTTTTAACGCGTTCAAAGCTTCCGTGGGATCCTGAACGACACTTAACGTGCTCAGAATGAGCAAACATAGAAGTAACCGCATTTGCTGTGTGCAGCAACGCAAACATTATGCGGTAGGTGATGTGAGCCATCACTCACTCCCACCGGCTGCATCCATGAGGAAGAAATGGATTATTAAGCTGCGGATCGGCCAAGCTGTTACAGAAACGATGAAGGTTTGCAGTACGTACTTCATGCCAGAGGACGTTTTTTGGAATACGACAGGTGACTAACGATTCAGAGCACTTGAAATCGCGAATAGACGCACCACAATAAAGACGCAGGCATAGCACTATATTATGTGCAGGGAAAGAAATAATACACAATCTTTACTCAAATGTGGTGTAGGATGATTGATACTTGCGTTTTTGTCATTCTTGCCTTTGCGGCTACGTTGAAGCGCAAATGCTCTCCGTAAAGCCTTGTACCTGCTTCAAAATTTCTGCTTCTCGAACGCACCACTCATGCGTTTGTGCTCTTCAACGCCGGCTTGACATTCCACCATTTTCGAACAAAGAGATGAGTTTCTCATTTGTGCAAAGTCATGAAACATTTATCGCCGTCTGTTACTGCGAAGTAAACTCGGGGGTTCTGCATCGAACGAGACATAGCCAGATGCAGGGAAGCCTAACGCAAGCAAAAAGAAAAAGCAGGTAAAATACTGTGCAGTGTTCGCATAGGTAACCCTCAGCTGATTTGCGGTGTCTTTGACAGTTTATTTTATAAAGATACCTGGAAGAATGAAGCGAGCATTGCCACTGACCGGTAAATATCGGCTATGTATCGCTTGATCTGTCTAGGCAAGACGTAGTAGGGCTGACGCAAGCTGTAAAACTAGCGCAATACTATCGCTTGCACAGCACGCATAAAGCACAATAATTACAAGGTTAAAGGTTATCGTGTTAGCTCGTAAAAGTGGTTCGATATGGGTTTTTGTTTACTCCTCGTGTTCAACATCCAGCTTCGCGAACACAGGCAGGGATAACCAGACAAGAAATTTTCGCTCACAATACGCTGCTTTAAGGCTGCTTTTCACGCCGTAATGAACTTGGGCCGCGCACAACAGGAAGATTTTTTTTTCTACGTGGTGGCTTATTCAAGCGGTCGAAGTAACGACTTGCAGAGAGTACTACACCGTATAAAAGGTCATGATACCTGTTCGAAGTGGTCTAATTAATAGAATAGCAAAGAGAAAGCACTGTCACCTTTACACCAGCAAAAAAAAAATTACCAGCACACGCTCTCGCTCTTTTTTAGAGATATCAGAGGAAATTTTGGAATATGGTAGGCGGGAATAAACCGAATGCAGTAGATCTTTGCGATGATCGCAAACCTCCAATACACCAGAGTGAATGCTGCAAAGTGTAAAATTATTTTTTTGCCTCGTGTTATTGGTCTACCTTGCCGAATGTTTTCCCTCATCCTTGTACACCTGATTTTTACCCATGGATCCAATCGTCATTGATCCCGTTGGTGTGACATGTTTAATTGAAAGACAGAAGATTTCATCTTGTTCAGGTATGGAATGCATTACAACGAAGTTATTGAAAAGTAAATCTACCTGCGCATCATTGATTCTTTGTGAAAATTTTGAACAGTCATTACAGAGTTGTTTCCTCTCTCTTGATTGGAAGGTGGGGAACGTGGTTACATTGCATAAATCAGGTACTGCCACTTCAATACTTAACTATCGGCCCATTTCATTGACCAGCGGTCCCTGTAAACTTCTTGAGCACATTATTTATTCTGATCTTGTTACCTTTTTTGAATCTAACGGCTTTTTCAATTCATGTCAACATGGCTTCAGAATTTTTTTGTTGTTTCGTGTGAGACACAACTCCTACCTTTCACTAATGATTTATTTCGCGCTATGGATGCTAACGTTACTGTGGACTGCATTTTGTTAGAGTTTGCTAAGGCGTTTGACACGGTTTCTCATGATCTATTACTAATTAAACTCGGTGCTCCTAATATTAACGATCACATATTAGGCTGTATTAAAAGTTTCTTTCCAACCATAGTCAATATGTCTCAGTTAATGATTATGACTCTCATCTTGTTTCCGTAACTTCTCGAATACCTTAAGGTTCTGTGATAGGTTCTCTCCTGTTTTTAATTTACATTGATGATATTCGTCAGAATGTTATCTCCCATATAAATTTTTTCGCAGATGACTGTGTGCTTTATCGTTCAGTTACTAATGCCACTGATGAAGCATGTTTGCAATCGGACTTGAAGGCAATTTCTTCATGGTGCAGCGAATGGCTCATGATGCTTAACACCCCTAAATGCAAACACCTGCGTATTTCCAGCCGTACTCCTGAATACACCCCTCGCTATAATCTTAATAACACTTCGGTATCATCTGTCTCATCGTACAAATATCTGGGAATTCACTTAACACACAATCTGTCCTGGAAAATTTACGTGAACTACACATCTAACCAGGCTAACCGCACGTTCGGATTCCTACGGCGCCATTTCATAGCTTCTAACAGCACCGTTAAGCTTCATCTGTATAGGATGTTAATAAGACCTAAACTAGAATATGCTTGCTCTATTAGGGATCCTAATCAGATAAATTCAATTACCACTTGAGGGTCTGTTCAAAACTGCGCCGCCCGTTTTATTGTTTCAAATTATTCTCGAACAGCAAGCGTATCTTCAATGAAATCTGCACTTTGTCTTCCCGTTCTTTCTCTGCGCCGTAAATATTTTCGCTTACGTCCTTTCATAGAATTTATTATACCAACCTTATTCTCAAAGATAAGTTACTCCTCTCTCCATCCTATATATCTTCACGCACTGACCACAACTTCAAGGTAGGAATAACCCAATGCCAAAGTAGCCTTTGTATAAAGTCATTTATTACTCGAACTGTAAATGACTGGAACCATCTCCCTGCCTTCATCGCTGCTATCACCAACGTCAACAAATTTAGGAAAACTACCGCTGATGTTGTATGCCCCTCCTCTCTGTAATGCCTCAGGCCTTGAGAGTACTGAAATAAATAAATAAATAAATAAATAAATAAATAAATAAATAAATAAATAAATAAATAAATAACGCCATCGCGGTAAAACTGAAACCACAGCTCGTGTGGTTTGCTTCAAACCAGCGAAATTTGTATGCAAAGGCCTTCAGGAGTCACGGGCGCCGACGTGCACGCTTTTATGCCGCAGCACTCAAAGTGACCACTGTTTAAGGCTTCCTCGCCTTCAAGCAAGCACCGAATCCTCCGTCCTTCTTGCTCAATGTGAGCCATTGCGCAGGCTAACGAAAGCAGGCGTGTAAACTGAAGAGACATTTTAACATGACGACGCTAAACATGTCACTGAACTAGACGACCATAGCAATGCACCGACTGCTCTAGTTCTTAATCTCTCGGACAGCCATGTTGTATTTGCGGCCCCTATAGGCCGTGAAAGTGGCGAATAACTGAAACGCCTCAGCTGAGGAAAACCGCGTTTCGGTTAATTAATTGCCCCGCTGTGCAGCTAAAATTGAAAATATGCTCGACTGAGTCCCCCGTCACAGTAGGCGACCATCTAGGAGACATACTTTACAGCTGTCACAACGGGAAATTAATTGAAACGCGTGCCCGCCAAGGAGCGCACAAACCGATAAGTAGGCTAGGTTAGCCACCTTTGTTCCTCCCCCTCGAAACGGCCCAAACATCGCTGTCAATCGGGTCACGGTACGGCTAGAACGAAATTCGAAGAATTGGGATCCTCCCCCGGTAACGTGTCCCGTGTCCTCAACTCCGCCCTTCTGAACTGAAAATTCTACGTGTCGCGTGATCACAAGTCGCCAAAGCGAAAAAAAAAAGGCGACCTTTTGAACCACGAGATTCGTCACAGCGATTGAAACTGTCATAGGGATCAGTGTGGAAGGCTGAATTGCTCGTTCTGTCAGTGCCTCCTGCCAGTACCAGCGCCTCTAATGCGAAACGTACTGGGCTCTGCCGGCCGCTTTACTCTCAACTAAATTAATTCGTAGAGTGGCATTTATAAACTAAAAAAAACTTCTATCTGCGCACAAAAACCTTTGAAAAAGAAAACTGCTTTCCTCACGCGAGACTACCAAAATGAAGAGTAATACGTCCTTAAAGCTAACAAAATATATTACATCGTGCACTAATTACAAGTAAAACAACTACAAAACCTAAAGATGTGCTCAGTTCGACAATGACTGTCTCTTAATGCGCGCTCGATTGCGCCACCTACGCCGAGCACAAGAGGTGTGAGACCTACATTGCTATCTGCCTTCACGTGCCACTATGTACTCGCGACTTGCTGTCGCGCCCCTGAAGGCGAGGCCGTAGACGCGGGAAGAATAGTCATTCTCCCTTTGTCCTCGTTCTCGTGGGGCATTCAGCTTCAGTGACTGTTCGACAGGCCCTGTTCCGACGCGCATGTCTAAGCAAAGTTGAGCATCTCGGCCGCACCCTTACTCGCAAACACGCGTCCTCTCCTGTCGTAATCAGGCTTTCGCGACGCCTCCTTTTTTCTGACTCACCAAAATGAACCCTTCTCGGCTCTGCGTAATGGCCTGTTCATCTGTCTCACGCGCTGAGTTGTGGCGTTTTTAGGAGTTTTCGATGCGCCGAAAACTTCACTCTTTTGACCCTGCGCCGCCTGAACCAATTTTTCGCTGCCAGCTGGTCACTGAATGTGCCGCTAGAAAGCCCGAGCGTCATGGTCCTGCCCTGCCTGGCCGCCATGACAGTCACTTCTTTTGGCGATTCCGGAACGTCGCTCAAGTTCGGTGGTACGAGGAAGGTCTTCAGCGCGTCCTTTACCCTGCTAGGTCTACTGAAACAAGCTTCGTCTCCGCAAGGAACGCCTTTCTAAATCTCCCACTGTCTCTACTTCCTTCTCCATTCTTGGCAACGCCTGGGAGTCACTCAAGTGCTGAGGCGCGAGGAAGGTATCCAACCCTACACTTACCCTGAGGTACAGGGTAAGTGTAGGGTTGGTAAGTGTAGTGTAAGTGCAAGGCGGGCTCTCCGGAATGGCCGCTGGCTCGGCTTCGGCGTACGACTGCATCGCGCAGTCACCAATGATGGAGCCCTGAGTGATCTCCGCTCCGTTCTGCTGCGTCGAGGCCTTTCTTCGCTCGGCCGCCGCCGCATCGGGGTCTGTTCTAGACGATTCCGGAAGTCGCCCAAGTGGTCGGATACGAGGAAGGTATCCAGCGCATTCTTAATCTTCTCATGGCTACTAGAGCTTCCTCCTCTCAAGGGATGCCCCCCGGCATGGCGCCTCTGTGTAGACCGGCAACGGCCTCGCTCTCGACGTGCTCCATCTCTAAGGATTTCGCCTCCTCGCACTTTTCGTGCTCTTCATTTACTGGCGCAATCTAAATCTCTTCGAAAGGACAAATTTTGTACTGGCCACTTAGATCTTGTCTCTCGCTCTCCACAGAAATACCGAAATGGCGCCACAATGACTGTTTAGCCAGATCGCACTTCTTAGAGTCGACATCAGAAAGGCGAGCTAAGCAACAGGACACGCTACCGGGAAGTGCCCCCAACAACCCTACCGACCAAAAGTCATGGTCCAGCTGTACCTCCGCGCAAACACTCTCGGAAAATTCAAGAAAACATGAATTCCACTTTGCCAGTGGAGGAGTAAGGGAACGTGAGGCTGGGCCCGATATTCAGAATGTTTTATAAAAAAGATTATATTTACATATTTACAAGAAAGTTCAGAGTAATACAGAAAAAGTTGTCGGCACGTGACGTCAACAGTTTAGAAAGAATTCAAAGCACAGCCGTTCGCTTTGTTTATTGAAATTACACCAGTGTTTTAAGAGCAAAAGAAAGCCTCGGTTGGGAATCACTACAGCAACGCAGGGAATATCTCAGAATGAAACTCTTTCACAATTGTTCCATTCTCGAACAGGTATAGATCCAGGGAAATATTTTTCGAAGCCGGATTACATTTCTCAACGGCTGGACCATGAAAATAAGGTTAAAGAAATAGCCTGCAAGACTGAAGCGTTTAAAATGTCATTTTCCCCCAGAACCATAAGCAAATGGAACAAGTTACCATCCGATGTCGCAACGATTCTCTCAAACGATGTATTTTAAACTCTGTATGCTCATTGAACTAAGATGGTGTTTTTGTGTGTATGTGCGAGTATGAAAGTGTTCCGGGTATAGGATTTGTTTTGCCTGCTTTATTTATTGGTCCTTTGTTTCCTTCTCCCCCCCTCAATAATGCCTGCGGGCGCTGTGGGTATTGTGACAACTGAATGAATGAATAAATAAATAAATAAATTGATGAATTTGTAGCAGAGCATCACTCCAGGCGTACGTCGCTCCGTTTATGCCCTGTGTGGTCATTGTTCTGTTACTTCCCCCGATCCGGCGTCAGGAGACCGATGACATCAGGCCCCACAAATCCGGAGGTCTGTTGCCCTTTCCGTCCAAAGGGAGCTTTTGTCGGAAACGCACGCACATCACTGGGCACGAACAGGGGAAGGGGAATCGTACATTGACTCCGCTTGTCTACTGACTCCGCTCGTTCACTGTCTCCGATCGTACACTAACTCCGTCCCCGGTGTGGACATGCCAATTTGGGCGGCCGACAGGTGATAACTGTACCCTTGCACTATTTTCCCAAACCTCTCCTGACCGAGGTGCTCCCGTGCCGGCTATCAATCATCCGTTTTGAGAACCATTGTGACGAGGCCGTCAGCCCGTTCCCCATAAATGCTCTACGTGACCGGAAGTTGTCGCAGGGTGAATGGCTGATCGCAACACCACGAGCAACTATGTCCGATCATCAGCCACTCAACTGCTTATACTCAACTGCTTATCATCAACTGCTTCCCTGCTACCGAGTAGCGCAATTTTCTATGCTAGTTTATGCTTGTAAGTAGCCCCCAGTCAATCCGTTCTTGACTGCACTTGGCGGGATCCTGGCGTAATCCCTGTCGGGCGCATCAGCAATAACGGTGACACACCAGCTTTCTGTTATGCGTTGGGGCAGGCCCTATGTATACCGAGTGTGTTGTACCATGTTAATGGACACGGAAGAGCCTGTCATTTTCTGACGTGCACACGTACTGAAGGTGGGCTGAGAGGTTAATGGATCTTCTAACCTGTACTGTCAGAATCGATAAGTCACCCTGATATAATAGCACCATTTTTGAAGCCGGAAAACGATAACGTCTCAGGTAATCTGTAGCCCATTGACTTCGACCTCGGATCAATCTCTTAGTTCGGGGATGCAGGCGGAGAGATAAGCAGTGTCACTCCCCCTCACCCTGATATACGATATGGGGATGCTGCCCAATATAAGCGATAACGAGGTAGTTGCAAAGAGTGACTGCTGATGATCTTTGCTCTTTGCGGATGGTACGGCATGAGTAAATATTGATCGAGTATCAAAACGAGGTCGCTCTCTTTTTATAAATCCCGCTTATTGCGAAAGCATTCTCGATTAACTGGGTAGCAGGCCGTGTCCTTATTGAGAAAGAATACAGTTCATGGTGCGTATGGCAATCTGCGTAGAAAAGCAGCGAAAAGAATCAAGCCCTAGACAACGAAATGCAGTGGCACATAGAAAATGCACAGATGGCTTGTCAAGGTGTCGCGAATGTCGAGGCCCGCGCATATTGGAAATGTGAATGTTTGTCTGAAAATTCCAGCGCATGCTTGAAGCTCTATTGTACGCCTTCACTTTAGCTATATGACGGCGCAGGTCGTGAGATGTCTGGCAGACTCCTTTTCCAATGTGTGCAAGTAGCGACGTGATTATCGCAGCCGCATTCGGCCAGGTTGAGGGATAACTGTAAAACAAGGTGGTAGATCCGTGAAATCTGCCCTGAGGGCAACGAATGTTTATCTTTGGTCAAGGTTTATGAATTGCAGCTCAGCATAGAAGGTGCTTCCATACCCTCGGCTCTTAATACGTCTAACCGAAAGCAGTGTAAACGCCCTTTAGAGTAGAAAATAGGACGATTTCTACGGCTTCAGGCAAGTATGCCGATCTCCAGTCATTGCATCTAATGCATTTGTCAGTCGATACCGTGGACCGTTCAATTGTTTTGTGTTATGAAAGGCAGCCTCGCAGACCTTCCTTCCCCGTCATAATAATTTTACACACTATATTCTCTATATGTGACTTGTGGACCACTTTGCAATTTTATAGACTTGTCATTTTGGCTAGACAGAGTTTATGCTCAGTCTTTTGAAAATTTCGGGAACAACACTATTTGCTTCGGTCTGCGGTGGTCCATTGACGTTTGAACAGCTTCAAACAAATCCCAAGTCTCGTGTCCTTAGAATACATATATTTGTCTCTAGGAGTTAGGAGATGCAGTAGATCATCCCAGTGAAACGCACTCATTAGAGGAACAACACAAAATAATAACTGGATGGGAGCACACTGTCGTGAATAACTAGACAATGCTATCGGGTCTGTTTCGTAAGCAAATATAAATTGTTAAAACTGCAGTTTTGATGCTTTTAAGCACAAGCTCGTCTGAACATTCTAATTTTTGCGTAGTGAGTGCTTGTTCTTTTTTTTGTTATATCTCCGTCTCTTTTATTTAACATATTTCTTCCAGCAGGTTCCCTGAGTGACTTCAGAGGCGTACCGAAATCCAGGTTCGGTAAGTTGGCGTAGTTATAAGATGCGTGACCAGTGGGACACTTTGGAAGTTAACCGCATATTATGATACCATTTTACTACGCGAAACATGTTCGTGTGTCGCTGTGACAAAACACCATGCGCGCACTTGTTATTCGAATAATTTTAGTGATACATCATAGTGTAGCGAACTGACGTAGCTGTTAGAGAATTGTGACGCATCAGCTCACTAGGGAGACGTAGATGAAGGGGGATTAGCTCCGGCAGGGGCAAGTGCAGATCCGCAGGTACGAAGACAATGAGAGGTATCATTTGAATAACGAAGTTTATTAGCTTGACATTTGCTTTAAGTTTACACTGTACACATATTTCCATACAAAACGATGTCGTACCCGTCGTCGACAGCCTGCCTGACCGGCCTGGTCTCCCGTGGTTAAGTGGCGCCGTGTGCTGCTAGCTGTCTCCTTGCTCTCTTCAAAACTAATCCGACGACTCCTTAAATGAGTTTTTGTGGCACTCAAGGGACCCGCGGACTGGCGGGAGGCGCAGGCTTCTCCACCAATGGCCTATTTCGATCAATCAGACAGGCTGACAGGATCCAATAAGGGCCATAGTTTAAGAAGCCAAAAATGGTCCCGAAAACACTTCGCATACAGAATCGATTTTCTCCATAATTAATCAATTTTTGACGCCCGATACAGCCGACCGGTAGAAGAAGGCGCGACACGTGTACGTATAGTGACCGTCAGGTGCGGCCGCGTCGGTCAGGCGGGAGCACATGCCCGAGGTGCCGTCGATCGATGTCATTTCCGCACAAAGGCTTCCCCTGCATCGAGGAAGCCACATCATTCGCGGAAAGAAAGAAAAGAGGTCCGCGGCATACTCTTTTCGCGACACTTCCCCCTATGAAAAAGTGTGTCCCACTCGTTATAAAGCACTTATTACAAAAGAAAAGTGGGCTCAAGAAATCAAATGCGCGCATTATGTCTTCCTAAGAAAAATGGAAAATAACATAAAAACAAAACAACAAGCACGTTTTAAGAAAATGGAAACCCGACACATCTTGAAAGACAACAAAAGTAACATTAAAGTTCATTCAAGCGCGCTACACAAGAAAATTAACACTGAAGCTTATTCACTTGCGCTGTGATACATATCGGTGTTTGTGTCGTAAGCAGCGATGGTTCCAGGTTCGGCCTCGTTATGGAATGTCCTCCACTCGGAGTGAAGTTCAGTCCCGGCGTCCGAGTTTTCTACGACGCGCACTCTTTCGTTGGACTCTGTCTCGCACACATGATCACGTGAACCGCACTCGCGGACAGCATCACTTGGATCGCAGACTTCTTCTTCATGTCCGTCAACAGACTCGTCGTCTGCGTCGTCATCATCCGAGTACTGCCTAACGTGGCACCGTTTTAACTGTGCAAAATTAAAAACGTCGCGTTTTTTGCCGGATTGGTTGACTAGATTCTGAGGAGGCTCCGTTCGGTGGGCCACTTCCTTGGCGTCCTGGATTCCGCGTTGCGTTCCTTGGCCTTTGTCTGCCTGAAGTAGCGGCTCATCCTTGGAAGCCACAAAGGGGGCGACACTGGCTGGCTTTTTGGGTGCGAGCTTTTGATTCTGGCAGTCAGAGCAGGAGTGGACGTACTTGCTGTCATGAGAGAACATCTTAGGCCAAAAATAACGGCGGCGAACTTTCCCCCAGGTGCGCTTGACGTCGCCATGACAGTGCCGTAATACCTCCGGTCTGAAACACCTTTTGACAACGAGTGACGTGCGATCTGCATGAAAGCCTTTCGCTCTTCTGTACAACACACCGTCGATCAACCGAAAGCTCCGTGCCGTTCTTTTGTTTTTCTGACAACGGGTGCACTCGGCTGCTTTATGTGCTGTATCACTCTTTTCATCCACGGATCCTCCCTCTGCTTTCCCCCAATGTCCACGTGATTCAGCACGAACAACAGTAAAGGATTATCTTAGCTTCCTGGTGCGGAATCATGCCCAAGTCTGTAAAGCGCGCCGGAGTTTCTCTGCTCAAAGTTGGAGCGCTGCCGTAGCTCTGCGTCAGTCCCCTTCGCTCTGGCAGGCGATGCGAAGGGCTGACTTTTTGACAACCTGCCAAATGGTTGGCCGGACGGGTCCCCTACGCCCAGTCGTCCAAGCTGCTCATCCCGAGCGTCCATCTGCTCCCTCCATTGGGGTCCGTTTTCTCGGAACCGTTGCCGGCACTGAGGCGCGATGTGGCCGATGCGGTCGCATAGCTGGCCGCGTGGTCGCCCGTCGTCGTCACAGGAACTCCTTGCTTGCCAGTGCTCTGGAGGGCAACGTACGTCTTGCTCGATAGCCTTTAGATGCTCCGATAATGAGGCTATGGAGTCCGGAATCACCTTTAGGTCCCTGTCGTGGTCGATAGTTTATCACGAACAAGGACGCTCTGCCGCAACACAGGCACCGAAACATCTCGGAGGCGGCTGATCTGCTGAGTGCGTGTCACTCCAACGGGAGGTGTTGAGGCATATGGGAACCATGATTGCGACCCGGCAGAGAAATGGGCTCGAATCGGTTGTGGCTGGGACGCATGCACCATGAAAGATGCCCGATCAATGCGCTGTAAAATTTGGAGGAAGGCGGAGCAGGTGTCCTGGATTGCGATAAGGATTTTCTCCAGCACGTCCAAACGCAAGCCGCCCGTGAGGTGTCGCAACCGTGCCTCTTCTGTCAAGGACGGATCTGGCGCAAAGCTCTACAACATCGTAATAGTACTGCTCGGGGGATTCCGATGGTAGCTGTACGTGTCCGGTTCTGCAGCCGCAAATAGGCGATTTCGATTGGGCGGCGACTGGTAAAAGATGTTTTTAGTAGTGTCGCCCATTCTTCGCATGTATTAGAGGCACCCGTTAAACTTTGAGTGTTTTTGTGCCACTTTATTGCGTCCCCGTCCAATGCCAAATATAAAAATGTTAATTTTGTCCCTTCATCCCAATTGTTGAGGCAGGCTACGTGTTCGTAGCAAAGCAGCCACTCGGAGATCGATTCTAATGGCATGCTTCTAAAGGCTGGCGGTTCGATGAAAGGTGTAGCTTGAGGGATGGACGTGGTAGCGAGAACAGTAGAGGGTTCGGTCATAGTCGAGCTGTTAGAGCTAGGTTCCTGAGGTTTGTTGCCATGGCCCATGATATTAGAGCATGGACTTCGTTACCCCGCACCTCCACCACTTTGTAGCGAAGTGACGCAGCTGTTAGTGTTGTGACGCATCAGCTCACCAAGACGACGTAGATGAAGGGGATGAGCTCCGGCAGGGGCGAGTGCAGATCCGCAGATACGAAGACGATGAGAGGTATCATTTGAATAACTAGGTTTATTAACTTGGCATTTACTTTAAGTTTACACTGTACACATATTTACATACAAAACGATGTCATACCCGTCGTCGACGGCCTGCCTGACCGGCCTGGTGTCCCGTGCCGTTGTCAGACGGGAAGGGGAGCTGGCACCGGGAGGTGTCGCGTCCCAGAGGTTTCATGTACTCATCAACCCAGCATCGTTCGGTACATTACACGGCACTCCCCCTCTACCCGTGCTGACTGGGTGGTGGGGCTTTGGTTCGAGCCAACGGTCCCTCCCGGACAACGGGGCTGCTGTGGTGCAGCACAACTGAGTTACTGCACTCAACACACAAACAGCCATGTCGGTCTTACAGGACGCGAGCCTGACTGACCCTCGGACGGCCTTGACACAAAAGAGTTCATGGTATACAAACGTGGAGAGAGAGTTTCTTGTTGGGAAGGATGAAAAATTGGGGTGAAGGGCAAGGTTATGGCATCGGCGTATGTGGCGCTATGTTGCGCCTAGTCGTGGTGGAACAGGGCTTCCTGCGTGGCGAGAGCCGCGTCACACATCTAGCGTACACTGCCGTCGATATTTGGGCAGCAGGGCACGGAGTGCAGCAGCGAGTGCGGCTATGACCGGGTTTTTTGGGTCACTGCTCGATGAGATTGAGGGGTCGTGAGGCGGCTCAGCTGTAGCTGCTTGGGCGCTGTGGCCACGCTGGGCGTCACTGTAAGATCGGTCTTGCGGGGTGCGAGCAGACGTAGATGGAACGGCTGTATGCGCGGCTCGGTCGATGCGGCGTCAGCCAGCTCTAGCACTTTTTTTGCGGGAAGGGGGCCGCTCGGACGATTACAACAAACGTGGAGAACGCCAAAGCCATTCGCGGTGCAGCGCGACCACACGAGGGTGCGCCACGACCGGTTCCGGCTCTCGGTTCCACTGAGCCAAACAAAACCCCGTGGATCGACTGGCACACACGGCCGAGTCGAGCGGCCTTAGGAGCATGCATCATAACTTAATGGATATCTTTCCACCTAACACATCCAAAATCACGGCAGGACGAGCCCACACTTCGAGAAACTTCTTGTCGCCCAATTGATGAAGCTCCCGGGTGTGATGGAACCAGACCTCCGTGCTTTCGCAAGCACTTCGTGAAGGCCCGGCACCAGTCCCCCGAAAACCACCTCACAGCGTGCCAACCAAACTTGGTGTGAGCACTCGACAAGAAGAATCATGAACTGATTGGTCGCCTGATTAGGCAAAGGGTGCAAAAATCGAACAGTCTGATATGGAAAATCTGGGAGCTTAAAGAGATTAGCAATCCTTTGGAGAAGAGCTGCAGGAAGTAAACACTGTGTAAAAATATGAAAAAAAATCCTCGTGACTGCCACAAAAAGGGCACACGCCACGAGCTGGGTGGGAAAATGTGTTCAGCAAGAACAAGCGGCGTCGGGTGCTAAGAAAAAAGGAAGTAAAGCTTCGAGTCACAAGCATATCCGAGTTAAGAGCGACCTGGGTCCACTTGACGTGTAGTGCAGTAGCCATGATGCCCAAATCGGGAATTCCGAGTGCTCCCTTATCCTTGGGCAACTTAAGCACCTGCCGAGCAACGCAACCAATTGTCCCTTTCCAGAGAAAGTGAAAGAGGACCCTCTCGAAGATAAGCTTGGTTCGGGATGGGAATAGGAGACACACACGCCGCATACGCCAAGAAGGAAAGTAGAAGTGAGCGAAGAATTGTCCCTCGAGCCGTCAATGGGAATGACAACGCGCTGAATTCTTGAATCCTGGTTTCAAGCTTCTTCTTAGCCTCCTGCCAGTTTTCAGGAGACAGACAGTCTGATTCGAATTGGAAGCCTAGAATGCGCAACCGCGTTTTCACGGCGAGACCATGAACGGGCTGCGGACTGGACGGAGCGGAGTTCAAGTGCATGGCTGATTTTCTCGACCTGTTCAACTTTTCACCGCTTGCCTCGCAGTAACTGTCCATGACATCCAAGATGGTGCAAACTGATGCCTCGTCCAGGACGACAATAGACAAATCAACCGTGTATGCAAGGAGTGCTACCTGAAAGGAACCTGTTGCAAGTAGGAACCTGCGAATTCTACTGTCACAGTACAATCTTTGCAGAAGCGGTTCGAAATTGACCACGTAGAGGGCAGGTCAGAGAGGGTCCCCCTGCCGTACACTACGCCCCACAATGAACGCCTCCGAGATGCGATCCTTATGAGAACAGCAGAAGTTGGTCTAGAACACAAAGCTTCGACCATCTGCCGAAAACATACACTAAAGCCAGCCTCTTCCAAAATACAGAAGTACCTCTGGCTAATGATACCGAATGCCTTCTCCTGATCGAAAGAGCACTAAATACCAGGAAGTCTCCTGGTATTTGCCCACAGGAGAAGGTCCCTCAGTGCTAGACCGTGAAGGTGAGTGCAGCGCCCCTCGACACAACATGCCTGGTATGGACCCAGAACAGTATTTAGTACAGTCGCATACACAGACACATTGCTATGAGCTTGTAATCACAGTTCAGAAGTGTGATTGGACGCCACGCTCTTAGAACGGAGCTTCTCGACTCATCCTTACAGAGGAGAGTGATTAGACTCTCTCGTTGAGATGCTGACAAAGTCCCTTCACTGAGTAGCCTGTTCACCAATGATGTGCACGGCTTCCCTAGCAGTGTCTAAAACTTCACATAAAATTTGACTGTCAGGCCATCGGATCATGGACTGCGATTATTCTTCATAGACTCCAAAGACGAAAAAACATCGTCCTCGACCATGGCTGAGTCACAGACTTCCGGCGGCTCAGCTGGTTAAACAAATGGAAAGACAGCTGGAGAGGCAACGGGTTCGGCATGCAAGGTCATGTAAAACTGCCTCGCCAGTGCAAGAACTCCATCTGGTGGATCCACTAAGCTTCCAGCACTTGGATCTACTAGGGAAGAGAGAGTTGGGCTCTTACTTGAAATATACCTACGTTGGACGCTTCTGCTGCACCACGCTTCCATTTCCCACTGCTCTGCTCGGGTTCTGGCTCTCAAGCCATACCAGCGTCACTGCAGGAGAATCCGAAGTTCCTTTCGGAGTGAGGCCAGCGCCGCAGCAACACCAGGCGTGCCGGACATTGGCCTCAAGAGCAGGAGGATCGCGTCGGAGACGATTTTAATCTCCTCGCGCTGCTCACGTGCTCAACGCTTGCCCCAAGACCTGAAGCACTCGCGTACTCTGGCCTTCACGTCATCCCATTTTATATAATCTACATTCTCTCTGTTGTGCAGCGATCGAAAGAGATTGAATGATACCTCTGTGGTTGCCTTCCTATCCTTTAGGAGCCGTGGACTTAGACGTCATGGTCTCTTCCCTTGCGAGACTATCTTTGAATCGGCAAACTGCAGAATTAGGAAGCTGTGGTCGCTAAGAGCAGAAGGAGCCAACCACGAAGAATGCATACTGGAAGCCAGTGACGACGAGATGTAAAAACGATCGATGCGGCTCTGCAAGCCCCTTCCTGTCCAAGCCATTCCTGACTGTCCAGGGCGGAGCACGCGCCAAACGTCGATCAGTCCCAGCCCATCGACGAGCTCTCGCAGTGCAGCATTTCCAACCCTATCTTTGAATTTTGGAGTCCCTCTGCGGGAGACGTGATGAACCTGCTCTAACACACAGTTGAAATCGCCCACAAGAATAAGCCGAGAGGGACCTACCAATTATGGGCCTTATGCAGTGAAAAACTCTCTCATATCTGCACTTGTTTGGAGCATACAGGACAGGATACGGCCCTCAGCATCCCTGACATGACGAAGAACAAGGCTGCCAAAGTTCGGCATCAAAATGATGGCCGTACCTCGGCAGCCCGACTCGCCATAACTCCAAAAAGATCTGGTGCGAAAACTCCTGTCAAATTGGTTCATCTGGCCTAACCTCTATAGACATAAGTCTCTTGGAGAACGAGAACATCTGCCTTTTTGGATTTAGCTATATTGACAACCTGTAGCTGTTTAGAAGCTCGAGACAAACCTCCACAATTTAAAGAAGCTATGGTAAGGAGAGGAGCCATATTGCGTGAGAGAAAACCTTGCGGAGATATAACAAAAGCAAAGGAAGAAACAAGAAAAAGGGCTAGAGAAAGAGCAGGCTAGTATTCAATAATAGTAGCCGAATAGCATAGAAAAAGCTAAAACTGCTTATGAGGTAGTCTTCGAAATTTGAGACCCCTCATAAGTAGAATTATAGGAGGTACCTGATAATTAGGAACAATCGCATCCAAACCCTTTAGAGTGTGGACAGGGAGTAGTTTCCTCCATTTCCGAAGAGACGTCAGTCTCCGTGTCCGAATCTGAAAGGGACACGGCAGTGCCCTTGAACTCCGGAGTGCCGGACTCCGAGTCATGGGAGCCACCGTCGTCCGAGCCCGACACGCGCCGCGCGGCCGCGTCCCCGGCAGCCGAGCCAACGCGCTTACTGCGCGGTTTTTTACGCATCCTGCTCGCCTGTAGTGTCCAAGGACCACCACCGGTCCGGTGAGTCAGCGGCTCCGGCCCGCCACAGGCCGCGGCCGGCGCAGCAACAACTACGGGGGCAGCAGCGACCGTCGCGTCAACTTGCTCTCCCACAACTTCCCCCCCCCACCCCCCTGCACGCTGCCGCGTCCGACGGGAGAGTGTGCTTGTCTGAATCCACGGAATCGTCGCCGCCTTCGCTGGCATCCACCAGACTCAAATAAGACCGGCTGTTCTCGTCCTCCGAGGCAGCTGCCGTGCTATCTACCGGCGAAGCAACCGCCTCCACTGCTGCAGATTCCTGCAGTTCTGGCCGCGCGGCTACTGACGAGTAGGTGCGGACACTACATGCCAAGACCGCGTGATCTCCTCCACATCGTACGCACGCCGCGTCGCAGGCCATGTGGCCGAACTGCTCGCAGCGCGCGCCCTTCGGCGTGTCGCACGCGGCCGCCTGGTGACCTTCCAGGCTGCACCTACGGCACAATCGAACGACTCCCTCGTACTCGCAATGGATGACTTGCTCTGCTACAGAAAGTAGGTTAGGAACGGGCCGCTCCATGGCAGAGTAGCCAGTGGCAAATCAATGGCAGAGAAGCCAGGCACGCAGTCTTCGGAGATCCCGCGGATCCTACCAAAGACCGCGCTAGCTCAGTGGCAAGAGCTTGGTCTGGAAGATCCGCGGGGTAGGCAAAAAAAAGTAAAACACCCTTATCATCTTAAAGACGCATAAAGAGGAAAGGCACGTACGCACACATCGGACCAATTACGATAAACAATCAATAACACTTACAGTACCCATTCTACTTAATCAGTTCGCACAGGAAAACTGATCCTTTATGCAACTCCAATAATGAAATAAGACTATTTGTCAGTTATGTCAAATAGACAAGAATGTCATAATATTTTTATTCACATATTACAGGCATGAGTGCATGTTAGCAGACCTGTCCATACGTGTATATAGATCTGTGTGCATTGCTTGTGCATATAATATGTATCTGCATGTGTCTACATATATGGATAAATGCGAAATTGTATGTGTATATAGGTATGTATGTATTTTGTGTAATTTTATACTAGATTTTTGTTTTGTTGAAAGTGCATTTGTTTCCAATATTACTTTGTTGCAAGTGTTGCATTTTTCGTGATGTTTCTGCAGTGCTCTGCTGTCAAACGTATAAGGGGGTGCGACCCTCGTCAAGCTGTACCCCAGCTTTTAGTCTTGTCTCCTCTTTTTCAATGTGAAAAGAAATAAAAATGCCATTGATTCATTTATTCATCTTCACACGAACACCTCAATATTCGAACCTTACCTCGCTATCACGAGCCTTAAAGGGGAGATCAGCTGAGAAGCGATCAACCGCGGCCTTATTCTTGAACGTAACCTCAAAACGACCCGCACCAAAATCCTGCACTGGCTTCAAGTCGGACAGCGAAAAGCACTGCACAAGCGCCTTACAAACGTCGACATTGGTCGTGCCTCAGAACACTACCAAAGAAGGTGAGCGTACGAAGCCGCGAAGGGGCCACATACGCGGTAAAAACCACGTGGCGCCCGCGCCTAGCCGGATGAAAGCTAGCACTACACGAGTGTAGGAAGCTTAAAAAAACCTCAGCTAAACGCAGGCGGGAAAAAGAAAAAAACCCACAGGGGCGCCTCACCAAACGTATGGACAGCAAAGTGGAATTCTCAAGAACCCGCGCCGTATCCAGACATTCCGGGAGGAGACCACGTGCAAGGAATCAGCACTTCAACTCGAACTCACGAAGTTGCGCCTGGTGAAGTGGCGCCGTGTGCTGCTGTCTCCTTGCACTCTTCAAAACTACTCAGACGATTCCTTAAATGAGTCGTTCATAATTCAAGGGACCCGCGAACCGGCGGGAAGCGCAGGCTTCTCCACCAATCCTATTTCGACCAATCAGGCAGGTCAACGGGATCCAATAAGGGCCAGAGTTTAAGATGCCAAAAATGGTCCCGAAAACACGCCGCATACGCAATCAATTTGTCCATAACTAATGAATTTTTGACGCCCGATGCAGCCGTGCACGTAGTGACCGTGCACGTAGTGACCGTCAAGTGCGGCCCCGTCGGCCGGGTAGGAGCGCATGACCGAAGCGCCGTCGATGTCATTTCCGCACAAAGGCTTCCCCCGCATCGAGGAACCCACAACATTCGCGGAAAGAAAGAAGAGGGGCCCACGGTATACTCTTTTCGCGAAAACAGCAAGGGTGCTGTCAGATACTAAACTCAAGGGAAAATTTCAGCTACTGAACTGCTCTTTTCTGACCGACGCGTTGTTTATGTATTCACTCTTCTTTATACACAGGAAAAAAATAATCAAGAATATAAAGAAATTTATCCTTAATGCTCCTGAGCAATCAGACATTCGTATTTTGTACACATAACGTTTATGAATGTCGGAATGTTTGCTGGCGATCTTTCAGCATATTGAGCAGCTGCTCTTTCTCCATTCTTCTCGGAGTACGACAGCGTTCAATATCTGTCCTTTTAGCGTTATACTGCTAAATATTACTGTAGAAGGAAGTACTTTGGAGCCTGAATCATATTATGAAAAGCTAGACCACTATAAAAAAGGATCTTACCGTCATTGAACCAAAGCTTAAATTCCGATTTAGAAATATTTCAGTCGGACTGATTATTCTTAATATTTGGGGGCCTACTGTAGCATTCGCATGCACCTTTATTTAAAAGACGTTACTCCATACAGCTTCGTAGCTGTGTGAATTGCGACGCTCTCAAGCGCAAAAACACAAAAATAACAACGAAATTATAGGGTTGTACAACCAGTGTCATTTTACCAGTGCTGACATATGGGACAGAAACTTGTAGACTGACAGGGAAGTTTTAGAACTAGTTAAGGACCGCGCAAAGAGCGATGGAACGAAGATTGCTAGGCATAACGTTAAGAGATAGAAAGAGAGCGGTTTTGATCAGAGAGCAAACGGGTATATACGATATTGTGATGGACATCAAGAGAAAAAAATGGAGCGGGGCAGGTAATGTAATGCGCCAGTTAGACAACTGTTGGATCATTAGGGTTACAGGATGGGTTTCAAGAGAAGAGAAACGCAGCCGAGGACGGCAGAACACTAGGTGGAGCGATGAAATGAGCGATGAGCGATGAGCTGGAATCGGTTGGCGCCGGACAGGGGTAATAGGATATCGCCTTCGTCCTGAAGTGGGCAAAAAACAGGATGATGATGATGATGATGATGATGATGATTATGATGATGATGATGATGATGTACAAAAATTATGATTTGATTATGAGGCACGCCGTAGTGGGGGACTCCTGAATAATTTGGACCGCGAGCGGTTCTTTAACGTGCACCTAAATCGAAGTATACGGATTTTTTCGCATTTCGTCTCCATTGAAATGCGGCTGCCGTGGCCGGCATTCGGTCGCGCGACCTCGTGCTTAAGTCCAACACCATAGCCACTAAGCAACCAAGGCGGACTTTCACAGGCAATGAAATTTTTTTTCAAAGGCAATATAATTGTTTTACTATCACCTCCTTCTCGTTCACTGTACAGCGATGATCTCGAAGAATCCAGCAGGTTTGGTGCCTTCTGGTAGTATACGAGAGTTCATTGGTAAGCTGTCTGCTCCGAAAAAGTTCGTGTGCTACGTAACGCCATTGGTCAAAATAATGGTCTGCAGCGAGAAAACAGCGGCCGTCGCCGCACAATCAGCAGTGCAACGCTCCCAACGCTCCCATCGGCAGCATGTGATCTTGTCGGCCACTTTCACTTCGCTTGAAACTATCATTTTCTACACTTCAAATAAAAACTACAATACTTTCTCCTAGGCTTTCCTTGTCCTTATGAACTGTTGGCTTCATACGGTTGTGCCTAACAAAAATCGGACCCCTCAGTTCCCCTTCTTCTTGTTTGTTGATGTTCTCGCGTTATTTCAGTTAAGACAGAAGACGACCGCTTTAGGATATAGATTATAATACGTTAATTCTATGCATCTGAGCTTGGAACACAGTGCAACGCAGTGGTGATGTTTTTCCTGATGCTTACTTCCTGATTCGGCGGCGACATTTTATTGAGGTAAAAACACGTAATACGGTTTACTAATTAGAACTTATGAGCGTAATATTAAAAACAAGTGGAAGGGGGAAACACTGGAAAACTGAGAGGTGTAGCTTCAAAAATGAGGGCTGAGAACGTGTGCTCCACTTAGAGGTTGGAAAGTTATGGTCATCATCGTGACTATAATCATTTATAGTCTCTTAAAAGTAGCTTGCGTGGTATTACCTAAGGGGGAGCATGTATATCAGTAATCACAGTGCTCGTGAAAACGACGAAAATGATGAATTCCATATAAACATGTCAGGGACGCATATGGTAAAGGTATGAAAGGCATAGCGAACATAAGCCATGTCAAAGATGTGAGTAAAGTAATTAGTTCCGGAAATAGGCTGTCAGTGACTGCTTAAATTTTCGTGGATCGCGCTCATGAACTAATGATTCTGGCAGCTCGTCCGCTGCTCTGTATTTATGGGCGAGAACGCGAGAACAATGTATTAAATTGTTTGGTGGTACAACGAAAGAGCTGTATACTTAGGCTGGTAAATAGTCGGTGAAAAGTTGGGTGAGGTGGAAGGAATAGCGTATTACGCAAGTGTGGCAAATAGACGTAGAGTTGGTGAGAACGACAGAGTTGGGAAATCTTGCGGCGTATTGACAGAGAGTACAGGTTAAGACATAGATGGTTTAATAGCACTAACACACTTCCACCAGCCTTAATCAGATGTTAGAAACCGCACAGCACAATTTTGGACCACGTTCAAGCCATTAATTAGATAAGTGTGATGAGAACTCTAAATTGGCGGCGCAAATTAGAGTTTAGTATGGATTAATGTTTCGTAGGCAGGCTTGCGGATAGAAGAGGGTGACTTTATTAGCGACCTTTTGATCAAGCCAGGTGATTTCGAACAGTCAGCCAATGAGAACATTTTATGCTTCTTTACGATCGTTTCAGCTATTAGTTGGAGATCTTGTTGAATATAAGGACCCCATTGGAAGCCCAGCCTCAGGATGCCCAGTACCAAGTCTCTGCAATCCTCATCCTAGGGTATCCAAATGTTTGATCTTAACTTCAAATCCATGAGAAGGAAAGCCATATGCCCGTTTATTTCTGTTCAAAAATAAGCTCAGTGGATTTGTCTCCTGCGGTGGCTTAAGTAATAAATATGTATCCCGTTCTGCTACTCAGCATAAAGTCGCGATTTCGATGCGGGGCTGTGACAGTAGCATTTAGATGGCGGTATAATGGAAAAACGCGCGTGTACTCAGATTTACGTGCAGGCTAAAGTACCAAGGAGGTCGAAATCTATCAAGAGCTCCGTATTATGAGACCGCTGTTTACCGAACGGCGCAGAGGATCTGTGTGCGAAGTACCCATAGGTGTGCCCTGCTTCAACAATGTCCGTTAGCTATTTGTCAAATAATACTAGAGCGAAGATGAAGCCGCGCAAGTTGACAGGCAAGCCGGATAAGCCCATGGATCGCATCATACGGATCGTGGTGCGCTATGACGTGCTATTTCTGTATGTTGCCGAAATTAAAAAAAGCGGGAACTTTGACTAAAGAGTGCTGTGGCGTCACTTTTTCCAACTTTCACATCTGTTTTCAACATAATTGCGCACGTAGTGTGCAGCTGACATAAGTAAGTCGAGGAGAGGAATAGCAGCACTTTACTATGTATACAGACGGGCGGCGGGCCTGAAGAAATGTTAAGAGGGGAGAGATCTCATGGTGCCATCATGTGGCACCAAGTAGCTCGACTGCTGTAGTTAGTGTTTACTACCAAGCATGAAAAATTCTAACAATAAGCATGATTTGTGCGATCGGCATCGACCATAATGACCAAAAATATCAGTGGCAGTCATCGCTTACTATGTGTAGAAACGAAAGCACCAGTTTAGATTGTAAGCGACCCCGCGCAAGAAAGAGCATCACGACATCTATGACTTAGCTCTCAGTTCATAGATTTCGCGACAGTGACCGCGTGAATTGATTGTGTATGACAATGAAAAGGAATCCGGCACGTGAAGTAAGTAAGGGCCATCGACATATTGCTCGAGAACGCAGCAAGAAGCATCGATGTTTTTCTTCTGCCCACCTTCTTCGAGGGCCTTTTTTTTTCGTCCCACTCCCTGCAGAGTAGCATGTAGGCGAAAATACGCTAGCTAAACACTTTGCTTTTTTTTCAATAAAGAGCTTTCTCTCTCCCCCTCTCTCTCTCTCTGTAAGTCAAAGGGTGTTTAAAGGTGCCAGTTCTCGCGTGTATTCAAATGCTATTTCTGGGCACTACAAGCGCGCGCATTCGTGAATTAGACACGATACACACTCATGATGTCGACGATCATTGTAGATTTAGCACACACACACGCAAATATACAGAGCGCAACGAAAGCACGCGGCGAAAGTAAGGCATAAGCGCATGCCAGGTTGCGCACTGCGCCCGCGCATATATATATTTTCCCGCGTCCCCGATTTGCCGCGCCGTGTGCAGGAGTCGTATTTGCGAATTTCCGTATCGAAAGCGGTAGTCAACGAAAGGTGATGCAAGCAGGCTGTATGTGGCGTGCAGGCAGCATATCGAGCCCCCTTGTAAGCTTCTCCGAAGCATTGCTGTCTATGGCGCTCGAGTCCACCGTGGGTGAATTAGATATCCGAAACCGTTATGTTAAGAGAATCGCGCGCTGAGATAAACTAAAGTGAATTGTTTTCCATTGGGTGAGCCTAAATAACACCAGTATGAAATATTTAAAAATAGAAGAAACAACTTGGATGTTCGCAAGTGATCGTATGGGTGTTAGCTGGACGTGTATTCAATGCAACTGTTACAGTAACACTAGTAGTAGTGTCTGAGCGTTTTGCCCCTTTCTTGCGCCTGCAATAAAGAACATTTGCTCTTTCTGACGTCCTTGGTTAAGGTCAACTCATTTAATTTGTGTTTGCTTTTTCAACAAAATCTCCTGTTTGAAGAGTCACCGCCAGTTGAGCACATCTGTTTCTAATCTATGTTTCTCACTTCTTTCGTGGACTGATTGAAAAGAAAGTAAATTTAAAAAATGCTACACAACTGAGGATGAACCATATAATTTACTCTGTGCCACGTTGATGATGACTAGGATGATGATTTTGTTGCATATAAGGACACTGAAAAGTTAAGTAAAAAGGCGGTTCAGCCTCTATGTAGTTGACGTCGATCAAAGGTTGTCGCTTCAGCGCGGCTCTCACAATAAACTACGATGTTCGTACGCCCTATTCTAAAACCCACCTCGCCCAGCAAGACATCGTCTTTCACATACTTCAATTAGAGGCTGACTCGCCTTCAAACTTTGTTTTATTCTCGAGTTAATTCTTGTTTTACAGGAGTAAACGTATTGTTAGAGTTAAAGCGAAAATAAAGCGAAGCTGTATTTCACGCCACCCTACTACATCAAAGGGTAGTTGCACTGCGAGCCGCGCTTTGCGGTACCGCGTGCGTAATAAGGTTTGTAGTAGGAATAACTTGGCATCCGTTATTTTGAGTGCTACCCCTGCAACCTGGAAAAGCTACCGACTCGGCCAGTTTACTATTCTCTAACGTAGTTGTTCTATTTAGTGATCTGGGGCCCTGTAACGTAAAGCTATTCCAATGTGTTTCTATTCCGATTTCCCGACGTAGAATTTGCGTAACCACCGACGCAAGCACCGGGCGGTCACCCGCAGGGTTGTCTGAACAGACCAATGAAACGCTCTCCTCGTTCATAGGAAGTCACTTTTGTTTGCTTGAAAAACGAATAACATTGCCTACACTGAACGGCTTGTCGTATCTAATTGGCTGACAAGAGGTGAGGAGAACGCTCAAGTGGAGAGGGATTCACTGGGGCAGAGCCAGTGTACTGAAAATCGATAACCGGATGAAGAGGGTGGTGCCGGCGTCTGCCATTGGTCGGCTTTCCCTTACATAGCTTGTGGTGGCTGGTCGAAAATCGCCGCGGCATGCAACGGAAGCTTAAGAATCACGCTAAAACTGAACCTCAGCAATGAAGAGTTGGGAGAATGAGGTAGTGCCGAAAGTGCCGAAAAACGTGCCGAAAGTGCTTGAAGACGTTACACGGTCACGCAAGAAGTTTTATTATACGCAAATACACCCATGCTCTCTGGCAGGTGCGAGTAGCCAGCGTCTCAGTGATCGGCGGCAGCCATCTTTTATTCCTTTCGGAACGGGGCAGCCTGCGGCTATTCCGAAAAAAATTCAGTATTGTTCGGCATATTAATGGATCTTTATCGCGTACACGTCACTTTGACGCGGTGAGTTTGTGCGGTTTTATGACGTTGCGTGAAAGGCAGGTGAAGTGGGTGCCGCCCGAAAACGTTTTACCAATAGCCGAGGGCTAATGGCGAAAAGGGGTCGAATCAGAAATAACTGTTTTTCTTTTTTCTGTCAAATCATGCATAATCAGTGTGTACTCATCATATAAGATGGGGAGGTATTGCGCTTTTCGTGACGTCGCGTGACAGACAGGTGAAGGGGGGGGTGGTCGAAAAAAACTTTTGACCAATCGCGGAGGGCTGATAGCAGAATTGGAATAGAAAAGTTTGGAAGAGTTTTACGTTATAGCGCCCCTGATTGCTTTGATTTTTTTTCCAAATGATTCCCGCATGGGCCAGTAATTCATCTGTAGTTAACTGACTCAAGTCTCTTGTAGGCTTTATATTTTATAAATTCGAAGTAAAAAAAAGAATTACTGTAGGTGGCCAATTTACGCCGTGAAGTAAACGCTGGTAGCGGGAAAGCCGGCGGCAGCGTCACTGGCACGTCAGCTTCTCCGGCATGCTCGTCGTGCACAGTGACTGCAGACTCAATATATGCTTTCGGGAGGCATGCCATAACTCCGTATACCAGCTGCACCAAGATAGATGAGCTTCTCAGGTGGCGCCAATAGCCAAGTAAACACGTTGCGCCGCTTAAGTACAAGACAGATACATGGTGTTCCTTTCAATGTTGCACTGCTTGTCACAAAAAAAAAACGAAACTGGGTAATTGGAACCGCTCTAAAATTGAGAGTTGGTAGCCCCACCCACTTGAAATGATGAGGGGTGTACCAGAAATGGCTGGTGAAATTTCACCAAGAAGACCTAAAATCAGGCTTTCGTCCCAAGCCGCAAAATGTACAATTAAACGAGTATCAAAAGATGAGGAGGGGAAGAGAGCTAACCGCTATCGGGCGCCGATTGACAATGTGCCGGGCTTCGTGCAATAAACATGTTTATATTGTTACGCGAAGGACGAGTCAGTAAAACGAGCAACAATTTACAGGTTAAATTTACAACAGAGGTTGCAGCGCTGACCGGTTAGATTCACAGCGCGAGCCCAGATCGTTCTTCCTCCTCTTTTCTCGACTGATGGCACCCACGCGCCTCATTCAAACAAATACCACACACATGTAGCATAATGCCCCGGCGGCAGAAGCGACATCCCGGAGTTTCTAAATGTCATCACTGGGAGGGCGATACTGCTTCAGTAGTGTTACGTGCAGGATATCACTGGACTGGGAAGCAGATGTGGCGTCAGGGGCGATGTCGTAGGTGACGAGAGTCACTGCACGAAGTACTCGATATGGGCCTGTTTAACGATACAGCAGTTTTTCTGACAGGCCCACCTGAAGTGACGGAGACCATAGAACCACCAAAGAAGAAGGCGGGAAGTGCACGTCTGGGTGTCGCCGGTCGTACAAACGCCTTTGACTCTCTTGTGATTTCAGAAAGCGGTCACAGGCAATTTCCCTTGTGTGGGCACAGCGGGAGATGGCCTCATGTGCATATTCACTGGTCGGTGCCACTTGAACAGGGAGGGTTGTGTCGAGGGGCAGTGCTGCTTCTCAGCCGAACAGAAGGAAAAATGGGGAATAACCACCTGTGTCGTGGCGCGAAGAATTATAATCAAATTTGACATACGGTAGAGCGAGGTCCCAGTCAGTCTGGTCTGAAGAGACATACTTCGCGAGCATGTCTGTGAGAGTGCCGTTGAGACGCTCCGTGAGGCCATTTGTTTGCGGATGGTATAACATGGATAGCTTGTGCCTCGTGGCGCAGCACTGCAGGATGTCCGCGATAACTTTTGATAGGAATGTCCAGCCACTGTCTAGGAGAAGTTGTCGCGGGGCTCCATGTAATAAAGTCACGTCGCGTAGAAGAAAATCGGTGACATCTGTGGCGCAGCTCGTAGAAAGCGTTCGGGTGATGGCGTAGCGCGTGGCCTAATCCGTGGCCACAGCGATCCACCTGTTCCCAGAGGTAGAAAGAGGAAAAGGGCTAAGTAACTACAAACCAATCCTAAAGAATGGTTCCGCGGGAATGTCGAGGGGTTGAAGGTACCCAGCAGGGTGCGTCGATGGTGCCTTGCGTCGCTGGCATTTCTCACACGCAGCTATGTATCTTCGAACGGAGCAAGCAAGCCCTGGCCAAAAGAAACGTCGGCAGATCCGGTCGTAGGTACGTGACCCACCGGTGACCGGCAGTGGGGAGGTCGCGAAGTTCGTTGAGAACAACCGAGCGAAGGTGTCTAGGGACCACAAGGAGCAATGCAGGGCCGTCGGGCTGAACGTTGTGACGGTACAGTCGTCATCGTCATCATCATCATCTTCTTCTTCTTCATCATCACCATCATCATCAGCAGCAGCAGCCTGGTTACGCCCACTGCAGGGCAAAGGCCTCGCCGATACTTCTCCAACTACCCCGGTCATGTACTAATAGTGACCATGTTGTCCCTGCAAACTTCTTAGTCTCATCCGCCCACCTAACTTTCTGCCGCCCCCTGCTACGCTTCCCTTCCCTTGGAATCCAGTCCGTAACCCTTAATGGCCATCGGTTATCTTCCCTCCAAATTAAACGTCCTGCCCATGCCCATTTAATTTTATTGATTTCAACTAAGATGTCATTAACTCGTGTTTGTTCCCGCACCCAATCTCCTCTTTTCTTATCCCTTAACGTTGCACCCATCATTCTTCTTCCCATAGCTCGTTGCGTCGTCCTCAAATTCAGCAGAACCCTTCTCGGAAGCCTCCAGGTTTCTGCCCCATATGTGAGTACTGGTAACACACAGCTGTTATACACTTTCCTTTTGAGGGATAGTGGCAACCTGCTGTTCATGATTTGAGAATGCCTGCCAAACGCACCCCAGCCCATTCTTATTCTTCTGGTTATTTGAATCTCATGAACCGGATCCGCGGTCTACCTGACCTAAGTAGATGTATTCCCTTATCACTTCCAATCCCTCGCTACCTATCGTAAACTGCTGTTCTCTTACGAGACTGTTAAACATTACTTTAGTTTTCTGCAGATTCATGTTCAGACCCACCCTTCTGCTTTGCCTCTCCAGATCTGTGAGCATGCATTGTAATTGGTCCCCTGAGTTACTAAGCAAGGCAATATTATCAGCGGATCGCAAGTTACTCAGGTATTCTCCATTAACTCCAACTGCTGTGCCACTGTCCACGATACACCCCTGAGAGACAAGAACTTGCCAAAGCTTTTAAAAAACTGGACAATCGGCCGCTTTCTGTGCAGGTGCTGCTGGAACACCGCCCCCATCGCCCGTCGGCCCATGAAGCGGTGAAGGCACTTTTGTGCTATTTAAGGACGACGGGCTTGTGCGACCATCTGTGACTATTAACGCAAATTCTGTAAGGCCACACACGTCAGCGAACTCACCGCAACTTCCTTCTTTCCTTCCCTCCTCTCTTTCCCTGTGATCTTTGTTTTCCCCTTTCCCATTCCCCCGGTGTAGGGTAGCAAACCGGACGTTATTCTGGTTAACCTCCCTGCCTTCTCCTTATCTATTTCCCTCCTCTCTCCCTCCATTAACTCTTATCCCCAATTCTTCCGAATCCAGGTCAGAATACCCCTGTTAACACGCTGTGAATAGCATTGGAGAGATCGCATCTCCCTCCCTGACGCCTTTCTTTATTGGGATTTTGTTGCTTTCTTATGGAGGACTACGGTGGCTGTGGAGCTGCTATAGATATCTTTCAGTTTTTTTTTAGATACGGCTAGTCAACCCCCTGATTACGTAATGCCTGCTTGACTGCGGAGGTTTCGACTGAATAAAACGCTTTTTCGTAATCAATGAAAGGTACGGAGGGCCCAACGACCGAGCCGGCCAGTAGGATCCTTCAGCGACGAAAGCCAAGAGAGCGCGTGATGTGATTACTGAAAAGGGCTTGCCGTATAAATATGGGCGCAACTTTGCAACAGACCAGACGAGAGCAAGACATTTGCGCTCGTTAATCGAATAGTTGCGCTCTTCAGTTGTCAGGAGCCGGCTAGCGCAGGCTATAAGGCGGTCGTGTACGTGCTGGCGTTGCGATAAGACGGTGCCGATCCCATAACCACTGGCATCGGTTCGGGCCTCTGTAGGCGTGGACGGGTCAAAAAGGGCCAAGACCGGTGGATTGGTGAGAATCTTGTTATGGCGTGATAATGCGGCAGCCTGAGGGGAACCCCACGTAATAGGCACGTGTTTCTTCAGAAGTTCAATGAGTGGTCGAGCGATTGCTGCGAAATCTTTCACAAACCATCGGAAATAAGAACAGAGCACCGCAATACCCCGCACGTATTTGACAGACTGAGGTAGAGGAAAAGCCATTACTGCTCGAACCTTCTTCCGGTCGGGTTTTACTCCGGAAGCATGAACGGGATGGACTAGCACTGTAATCTGTCGGTGGCCCAAGTGGCACTTTGACGAGTTTAATTGGAGCCCAGCCTTGCGGAAGAGGTGAAGGGTAGCTGCGACGCGCTCGAGGTGCGTCTCAAATGTAGGACAAAACACAAAGACGTCGTCGAAGTAACAAATGTAAGTTCACCATTTGAAACCTTGAAGCAGAGAGTTGATCATCCGTTCGAACGTGGCGGGGGCATTGTATAAACCGAACGACATAACGTTGAATTGGTAGAGGCCATCTGGAGTGACGAAAGCGGTCTTTTCCTGGCCCTGCTCATCGACGGGAATCTGCCAACAACCACATCGAAGGTCAATGGACGAAACGTATGTGGCACCGTGAAGGCAATCAAGAGAGTCGTCGATTCGTAGTAAAGGGTAAACATCCTTTTTAGTAATTCTGTTTAGGGGGCGGTAATCAACGCAGTAACACCACGTGCCATCTTTCTTTTTGACGGGCATGACCGGCGACGCCCAAGGACTCGATGAGGGCTCAACAATGCCTCTGGCGAGCATCTTGTTTACTTCCTGATGAATAACTCACCACTCTGCCGTGGACACGCGATACGGTCGGCGGTGAATCGGAACAGCTTCACCAGTGTTTATCCGATGCTTAACAAGGGGATTCTGACCAAGTGGTCGATTGTCAGCATTAAATATGTCGCGGTAGGACAACAAAAGAAGATATATGGCGGCTGCTTGGTCAGGTGCGAGGTCCGGAGCGACCATGGGACGTAATGGGCCGTCGAGGTTCAAAGCATCCTGCGGGTAATCAGGATGATCTGGAGACGTGTCGGCTGCAAAAGCAATGACGTGGTTGTCTGTCACTGACCGGAGCGTGGCCACCGCTCTGCCTTCAGATAACACTTGCTTCGTCAAGCCAAAATTGATAACGGGGAGACACATCCGATTAGCGGCAAGGGTTACGACGGAGTGTGGCACAGATATGTCGCGCGTCAGGAGGACAACGCGAATAGGTGCAACGACAAAGTCGCCATCAGGCATGGTTGCAGTTGAGGCCAATTCGACAAAGGTTAGGGCTTTTGGAGGTAAGCGAACAAATCCTGTAATGAAGAGGGTGCTCGGTTGTTCGGGGCGCACGTCTGAAAGAAGAGGAAGCTCGATGCACAGCGTACCGGTGGTACAGTCGATGAGGGCAGAATGCGTCGTCAGAAAGTCGAGCCCGAAGATTAGGTCATGAGGGTAACTGGTCAGCCCGGTGAACAGGACTCGAACTTGGCGGTCAACAATTCCTATGCGAGCAGGGCACATACCCCTGACGACCACAGTGGTGCCATTGGCGAGGCGTACGGCTCGACTGATGGCAGGCGTAAAAACATTTTTGAGGTGACGACATAGGTTAGCGCTCATTATGGACACATGGGCTCCAGTATCAATTAATGCCGTCAACGGAACACCAATTACGTCTACTTCAATTAGGTTCGTGTTGGTGAGGAGCGTCAACGGAGAATTTGGACAGGACGAACGTGATGCAGCACTACCTCCAAGAGCTACATGGCCTAGTCTTCCGTCCGTCAGTTTGGCGAGGAAAAGCGGCGAGGCTGGGGTGACGGGGAGCGACGGCGTTCAGGCGACGGCGATCGCACGGAGGAGCGGCTGTCAGGGGCATCAGAAGTAGGGCAGACACGGTGAGGTCAATAACGGCGAGCGTTGGTGTATGGGCGAGGAGCAGGGAATTAGTTCCAGTGTGGCGGCATCCAGGTGGTGCGGTAGTGGCCGGATACATGACCAACGCGGTAGCAGAGGAAGCATATCGGTTTGTCGTCTGGGGTTCGCCATTCAGCAGGATTGCGTGGTCCGGGAGCGAAATACTGGTCACAGCAGGTTGTGGACATGTGAATGGTTGCCGAATCAGGTCGGGAGACAGAGCAGGTGGTAGGGATGCCAAGGTTTGCAATTTCTTGCCGCACAACAGCTTGAATAACGGAAATAGTGGGGGCCACTTGGTGAAAGGTACCGTCGGGGGGTCGTGACGAATTTCATGGCGAGCGATACGTGTGACGTTTCTTGACATGGTCGTGTGGCGGTAAGAGCGGAGCGAGAGGACGTGGCAGGGGTTTTGAGAGCGGAAAACTGTGGGACGACGCGGCGGCTTTTGTCTACCACTAAGCGGCGGCATTCTTTGACGATGGCGTCGACGGTGGAAACGTCGTTATAGACGATCAAATTGAAGGCGTCGCCCGCGATGCCTTTAAGGATATGGCCCACTTTTTCGACCACGATCATGGGGTCGTCGACTTTCCGGCAAACCGTGAGCGCTTCCTGTATGTTGGAGAGATACGATTTGCTCGACGACTAGACACGAGTGGCAAGCTCTTTTCGCGCAGCCTGTTGGCGACCTGACGGGTTGCGAAGTAGGTCGCGAAGCGGTTCTTTGAAAATGTCCCAGCTGGAGAGTTTGATCTCATGGGCGCGAAACCAGACACGCGGTGCACCGTCCAGAGAACAGATCACATTGGCAAGCATGATGGTAGGGTCCCAGTGGTAGCTTTGGCTAACACGCTCATAGATGCTGAGGCAGTCGTCGACACCAACGTCATTTTTAGCGGGCAATGTCCCAGGATCATGGAGACTAGGAACCGTAACGTACGCTGTGGGTGGCGTCGCAAGTGTAGGTGGCGACGGTGTGGTTCCATCGGAAGCCATGGCTGAGAAAACGACGATGCGGCCGCTTCGGAGCTCCGTGGCGAGGACGGGAACGTTCCACCTTCACCAGAATGTTACCCGAAGGACGAGTCAGAGAGACGGGCAACTATTTACAGCTTACATTTACAACAGAGATTGCAGCGCTGACCGGTTAGATTCACAGCGTGAGCCCAGTTCGTTCTTCCTCCTCATTTCTCGAGTGATGGCGCCCATGCGCCTCGTTCAAAGAATCAAATACCACACTTGCGTAGCATTATGTTTGTCGGCCTCTCGGAATCCAAAGTGGCACCCGTCGGTGACGAAGACGTTTCAAAGAAAAAAGGGTTTCTGTCCGGCCCTCGGTGTTGCCGCAGGTACGTTGGTATCGAAGGTCAGTGTGCCTTGGAAGAAAAAAGTAGCGTGGCTGTCTCGCCTGTGCACAAAGTATACGCGGCAGATGTACGGTTCTCTCCTGCATGAAAGAAAATTTATGTTTGTGCGCTTGGATTTTGTAGTGTCAGTGTCGACAGAGGAAACCCACTCTACCAAGGCGGGCGAAAATCTGTTGCAGCTTTGAGTTCAGATGGCCGACGGTCCGGGCAAACGAGCGAGCTCCTTCTCCAAGGCAAACGTGACAACGCACGACTGTGCATTCATTGCGTCGTTTCAGAATAGTTTGCAGTTGCCCAGCACTCACTTGTTTTGGATTATTTAGTTACCGTAATTAGCGTACTGTACCCGTGCACCGAACTTATACGCGCCCGAAATAACTACAGCAGCTGTAGGCTTGTTTCCAACAGAGGGAACCGAATTGATAACCCGAAAAAAAAAAACAAAAAAAAAACACGCCACTTACCGAGCTAATGATTACGTAAGCTTTCAACGCATTACGAATGTATATAGTAGTGCCAGAGGTGCATTTTAAAGTGACACACTTCATGGATTGTTCAATTCAACCCCCGCTATGGGCTACGACGCCGCAAGAAAACAGTTATCACTTGTATGGGCACCGGGCGTGATAGATAAGAAAAGAAGCTTGAGAAATAAAATTTATTGTAGATAAACACAACCACATACTCGAGAAAGACGCGAACAGGCACTCGATGTGATGTTTTGACCTGCAATACCTGCTAATCTAGGAAGTGTTACGGGATTATATAACGCACCGAGAGATGCTATACGCATGGCTGTACGCACGGTTATTTCCATGCAAGCACCCTACAGGGTTTGTCTATGATGAGCAAAACGCGGCATCTAAAGTGTGATTCAATGTTTTATATTATATTATATTTATTATATTATAGTACCATTTCCTGAAGTAAATCGCCGTCGGCATATCTCATTGGATGCAATGCCTGGACCTGCCAGTCACGCGACAATTTTTCGTGTATTCATGGGCTTCCTACACGCAAAAGCACTTTTCTGTAGCACGTATTAGGCGACAAAAAGCTCTATCGTTAGTTTTTTATGTTGCTCTATAGTTTTCTTAGTGCCATTTTTCACTTAATTGTAACATTTGAGAGGTTGATAAATTAATTAGGACTAATTATAGAATTAGGCGGAATGCAAAAAAATAATCTCTCTTCAAATGACGGCAAAGAACATTATCTTCTTTGTGTCCCGCTACGTCGCATTTGCATATTTCTCGAGTTTGGTTCAAGTTGCGTGCGGCACCCTATATATATTCCTTACCGCCATGTACTCTATTTGTCATATTTGTCATATTGTTGATAAGCCCCTCGAGAACCCGCTCACGATGATTTTGGCCCGGGATAAATACTCTCGAACGTGTTTAGAAACAGTGGCTTTATTGCTGTAAGCGAGTTGGAAATTGACCACAAATTGGAAATTCATGTAATGCCTTCGTGTTTGAATACCTGTACGACCTTACTGATTTTGCAATCTCTCATTAGTTTAGCTAAAGGCGCTGACTTTATGGCAATAATAAAAAGAAACTGAGCCTCCGATGCCGGGTACTTCTTCCGAAACTAATTCAGTATCTCATCTGAATCTGTGGCCTTGTGTTTACCTTCAACAGTAACTTCAACATTGCCTCATATGTCAACTGCAGTGCCTCAGCAACTAAAGGATCCCGAAGTAACACAAGTTACCAAGGCTTCCCATCAACAGTGGTGAATTTACCTGCAAGACAAAACAAGATATTGAAAGCACTAGCTATTGTACGTTTACCCTCAATATGACACTGTTATGTGTTAACGTTTGTCACTGTCTTCTTGGTTGGTGAGGATATATACTTTTGGGGATATATCCCGCAGAAAAGTATTCGTTACGCTTTAGCACTTACATTTTTAACCCTGGATCAGTGCTTTTAGTTTTTGATTAGAATATATACGTTATTCTAAAGGACGTAATCGCGCGCGCCCGAGAACCTTGCCCTGCGTCCGGCCACTTTTTATTTCAGTTATGTTTTCCTGTAATCCACGTATTGTGAGTCCCTTTCGTTCTAAAGGTTTGCATAAATTTGTGAACTGCTCCTAGAAAGCTGAGCCACAAGTAATTGATATGTACTGACTGATTTAGAATTACTTTCTCATACAGCTGAAAACAGGGAGCTTAATTTTTTTTTATTATGGGGTTTTACGTGCCAAAACCACTTTCTGATTATGAGGCACGCCGTAGTGGAGGACTCCGGAAATTTCGACCGCCTGGGGTTCTTTAACGTGCACCTAAATCTAAGTACACGGGTGTTTTCGCATTTCGCCCCCATCGAAATGAGGCCGCCGTGGCCGGGATTCGATCCCGCGGCCTCGTGCTCAGCAGCCTAACACCATAGCCACTGAGCAACCACGGCGGGTTAACAGGGAGCTTATTCATCTAGTATAGTAGCATCCGGACAGTAGCTCCGTACAGGCCGCCATTGGAATCAAAACCTGGCAACGTTTAACGTTAGAACGTTATCTAGTGAAGCGAGTCTAGCAGGGCTATTGGAGGAATTAGAGGGCAATAAATAGGATATAATATGGCTCAGTGATGTTAGGAGGACAAAAGAAGCTTATACAGTGCTAAAAAGCGAGCACGTCCTGTGCTACCGGGGCTTAGCGGAGAGACGAGAACTAGGAGTCGTATTCCTGATTAATAAGGATAGAGCTGGTAACATACAGGAATTCTATAGCATTAACGAGAGGGGGGCAGGTCTCGTTGTGAAACTTAATAAGAGGTACAAATCGCAGGTCGTACAGGTCTACGCTCCTACATCAAGTCATGATGACCAGGAAGTCGAAAGCTTCTATAAACACGTGGAATCGGCGATGGGTAAAGTCAAAACAAAATACACTATACTGATGGGCGACTTCAATGACAAGGTAGGCAAGAAGCAAGCTGGAGACAAGTCAGTGGGGGAATATGGCATAGGCTCTAGGAATAGCAGGAGACAATTACTGGTAGAGTTTGCAGAACAGAATAATATGCGGATAATGAATACCTTTTTCCGCAAGCGGGTTAGCCGAAAGTGGACGTGGAGGAGCCCGAATGGTGTGACGAGAAATGAAATCGACTTCATACTCTGCGCGAACCCAGGCATCATACAAGATGTAGACGTGCTCGGCAAGGTGCGCTGCAGTGAACATAGAATGGTAAAAACTCGAATTTGCCTAGACTTGAATAGGGAACGGAAGAAACTGGTACATAAGAAGCCAATCAATGAGTTAGCGGTAAGAGCGAAACTAGAGGAATTCCAGATCGAGCTACAGAACAGGTATTCGGCTTTAACTCAGGAAGAGGGCCTTAGTGTTGAAGCAATGAACGACAATCTTATGGGCATCAATAAGGAGTGTGCAACAGAAGTCGGTGATAACTCCGATAGACATAATACCAGTAAGCTATCGCAGGAGACGAAATATCTCAATAAGAAACGCCAATGTATAAAAGCCTGTAACACTACAGCTAGAACAGAACTGGCAGAACATTCAAAGTTAATCAACAAGCGTAAGACAGCTGACATAAGGAAGTATAATATGGATAGAATTGAACATGTTCTCAGGAACGGAGGAAGCCTAAAAGCAGTGAAGAAAAAACTAGGAATAGGCAAGAATCAAATGTATGCGTCAAGAGCTAAAGCCGGCAATATCATTACTAATATGGATGAGATAGTTCAAGTGGCTGAGGAGTTCTATTGATATTTATACGGTACCAGTGGCACCCACGATGACAGTGGGCGTAACCAGGCTGATGACCATGATGATGATAGTAGCATCCCCCAATTCATTAAACTTTCTGTAGGAATAAACAAACCTGGATGTCCTTGAAAAAGAATCCGACTTTAAAGCCAAGCATACAATCGAATGGGTCAGGCATTTGCGCAAAATGGGGGGGAAGGGGGGGGGGTTAATGGTGTAGGGTCTCGAAACCGCGTTAGTGCTTGAACATACTAGGTTCAGAACTGATTTACTATCAACATACGTTTGTACAATATTGTGCTGCTTCTGTCAGCACATGTGGCAAGCACATCTTTGTGGCTGCTGAGTATCGATCACTCTCCCGCACCCGGTTCCATTGCATCCCTTTTCGCACCACGGATAATGAAGATTCCTGCCGTGACAACGTATGTGTGCTCGGCCTGCAAATCTTGCTAAAACACGATCACTTTATTATTTCTGGCTTCCGGGCGCAGAGTACACACCTCCTAGAATCAAATCATGCTCGTTTACATCATCATCGTTTACATCATGTAGTTCAATTTATGTGGCAAATAATGCGGTTTAAATGTCGGACGCTTCATGTAAGACCATGTATTTAAAGCTCTTAGCAACAAAAATAGCAAAGTACCCACCCTGACCACTACAGTCGTTTCTGGCCACGTTGTCTCCAGGAACATATTTCAAGTTCAAGGGACGGTTTTCGAGCCAGATTATGGGTTACAATTGCACTGTCCGGCTGATATTACGTCATTAAATGCTCAGAATGAACACTCGTATTAGCAAGGCTTCGAGCGGTAAGTTTCAGGAGCATAAGGCTGACATTACACGCACGTCAAACATTCAGCTCCAAGGAAACGGCACTGTTATCTTTACTCATGTGATCGGTGACCAATAACGTTAGTTCGTGGCATGACACCGACATGATGCCATTTAGCTTGACTTTATCAAACAATAGTGCGACTACCTTTCCACCAGATTTTTCGGTTTTCGACAGTGCTGTTTCAAAGGAACTGGCTTCTTACACAGCGTCAAAAATCGGCATTAAATTTTGTTGCCCTGAATTTGTAGCAACTACACAGTAATTCCACTCTTGAATGAAATTTCTGAGACACAAAAGAACCGGCCTTCAGCCGTTTGAAGTTTTCCTAGTTCTGCGCATATACTCAATAAATTTAACGGGTACATCAATTATTTCATTTTTGTTTTGTTGATATCATCACGGCGTCACCTCGGGAAGTTTGACAAGTTTAAGGTCAGTACGCCACGTGGCGGCACTCACGCCAGGTAAACCCTCGTGTCCACAAAAGCTGGATACGCCCTTCCTGTGAATCTCGGCAAGCAAAAGCCTTCATTTTGTATTGAATCCCGCATTTTCGTGGTAAGAGACAGTCGTTGTCGAAGTATCCGGGATAAGTTCGACGGTACACGTAGTACATCGGGTGACTCGGCTAACACTGCGCGGATAGAGAGACAGAGCACCTATTTTCCTGAGTAATCAGTGAGCATCGTGACAACCTTCGTGGTCATGTATATACAGAGTCAATAAACTCCGCTCTTCAGATTTTGCGCAAGCCGTGCACACAGGCCTTTAGGAGCCCACTATTCTTAAAATCGTTCTGGCACAACATAAAAGAAATCCAAGGGGAAACGAAGAACAGGTTTAATACGGATATTGCTGTATTATTTATTTATCCATCATGTAACAGGCTGCTCAAGTTTTAAGTTGGGTCTACTACTTGAGACGCCCTAAAATCGCCGCGGGATGGCTTGTTTGGCTACTGGATGTCTACGGCGGCCACTCTCCCTGACCCATCCTCCATGTAAAGCATTTAGTGTTAAAATTGCTGTCATTATTCTTCGAAGGCGCATTCACATAGTCGCCGTTATTAGAATACTGTTCCCTTCACGCTGTTGAACAGTACAATACAACGTACAGCGTCCCACATATCTCAGGTTTGGTACATTCCGCCCATTGCATTGTTAAAATGCATATAGCAGTCGGGGACTCTGTGCATCAAGATTGCATACAGAAGGAGAATATTTTTTTACTCCATTTATAACCTCATATCGCTTATACTTCTACACGTCCACATAAATATAAATTAAGAAACGAGGCTAGTGCTATTATTTTGGAATCTTATGGGAGTGGCCTCGAATTGGACCTCGAATACTTATTTAAATATCCGGTACCTCAGTTCTCGTGATTCTTCTTAATTGTAAGGTGATGACCTTACATTACCGAGCTCAGTCTTGAACTGAGCTCACAAAATTTTTTCCATGCAGTCTGAGAAAGGTTTTCGAACGTGTTCCTCCGAAACAAAGCTGTAGTACATAATAGGCGCGGTCTTTATTGGCTTTATTTCGATGCTTTTCGAGCTGCGTCAGTGCTCCGAGCAGTGATCCGCAATACCACAGCAGCATCGGCCATCCGTGAAGTTAGATGATAGGATATACGTGTAAAATCTGGGGAAAGAAATCGTTACATTATTTCTCAATGAGCCGGGCAGCATGCCTTTTGTTTCTCTTTCTTTTTCGACACCTAATTAAACTGGGCGACGTGGCACAGATGAATTCAAATTTGCAGCGTCCGTTCATAGATTGTGAGATATCACTCACAGGTCATTTGTTGGCCTGAGGTCGATCAGGTCGAAATCAGGTCGATTTGTTGATTTGTAAATATTAGCTCACCGATATCTTAATTACTCAGTGTATAGAATACATTTGAACTAAAGCGACAGGGCTAGCAACAGCTGCTTAGGATTTAACGTGCAAGGCCATCACTTTGGTCACGTGATGTCCATTACCCACTGTTTGTTAGAGATCGCTACAGGTCTAATTACTTGCCGATTCAAAATTCCGGTGCCTGCAGCCAAACAGGAAAGAATACACACACACCCACACACACACACATATATATATATATATATATATATATATATATATATATATATATATATATATCGGGTGTTCTTTTAGACAACACAAATTCTTTAAAAAACGGCTATAAGCGCACCCAACATGGCACTTTCGCAGACGTATTCCTAGGTCAGGTGCACGTACTTTGCCGCTAATAATGTGAGCTTCAGAAGACTAATTAAAAAGAAACTCCTTAAATGACATTTTTATTAGTGCCTTACGGACAGTTGTTTAGACGATGAGTTAGAAGGCAGTCACAATTTAATGCACATTCATTTTTAAACGATCTTGAAAATTGCACCGAGTCCGAGATATTTATCATCGAATTTCAACGGTAATTCAGGTAATTCAGGAAACGCGAAAAACGCGTCCCCGCTATCATATCAGACTGAAACACCCGTGACAACAAGTGCAAGGAAGTTGCAAACTTCCTCGCACTTGTCCTTCCTCGCAGTCGCGGCAGCTGCGGATGCGGCACGCTTTGTCTGACAAGCTGCATGTGCGGCTGTGTGGCGGGTCAGGAGTTGCCGCGGCATGCTGGCAAGCAAACTTCGCCCCGGACTTCTTTGTGTGGCGTTGCCGTCTGACGCGCAACAGGACGCGATGCACTCAATCTCGATAGCCTGGATAGCCTGGAACTACGCGCGATTTCTTTTTATTTCTGAAATTTGTGTGTGCCATAAATTGTGACGTCCAACAAGTTTTCCCTGTGCCAGCAGGGACACGACTCCTGATCTCACCTTCACCAACGATACCGTGGGAACAAGCTGGAGGGTCCTAGACGACTCACTGGGTAGTGATCACTACACCCTTACAAAAATTTTTATACAAAGTCCATAGACAGTCCATAGACATTTGTCTAAGAAATCTATAGACTGTCTATAGTCATTTCTTTAGACTGGTCTATAGACAGTCTATAGATTTATGGCCGCACACTTTTTATAGACTGGTCTATAAAAAGTCTAAGTTTATAGACTGTCTATAGACATTTCTTTAGACTAGTCTATAGACAGTCTATAGACTTATGGCCGCACACTTTTTATAGACTAGTCTATAAAAAGTCTGAGTCCATAGACTGTCTATACACAGTCTATAGACTGTATGTTGACTTATGGCCATACACTTTTTATAGACTAGTCTATAAAAAGTCTAAGTCTATAGACTGTTTATAGATTGCCTATAGACTTATGGCCATACACTTTTTATGGACTAGTCTATAAAAAGTCTGAGTCTAGAGTGTCTATGGATTAATTAATGAGAGCAGCATTCCGGGCAAGTTGGTAATCCATTGCTTAAATGATATTGCGCGACATAAAAAAGGACACGGACGTGAAAGAAGACGACACACCAAGCGCAAACTTTCAACTAAGTTTATTGTGCCACTGCGTCATTTTATACATGGCACGCACGTAAATCGCGCATGCGCTTACACGGAAATGAAGTGCGAAATCATGTAACATGGTTACGTGTCGTGTGATGCCGCGTCCAAGTAACGTAATTCTTTTTCTGTGAGAGCTAGAGACAGGAAGCTGACACACGCATCACCCAATTTCGCGATCATCTGTGCTTCAGATATCTCACGGATGAGCTGCGTGCTGCCACGGGAAACAATCGTACATTGATCCTCAAGAGGTTTGCACCCATGATCGCGACAGTGGATCGCCAAGAAACCGCCAGAGCCGTTTTTAACATTGTTGCTGTGCTCACGGAGCCGATTATTGAGGCAACGCCCAGTTTGTCCTATGTATTTCTTGCCACAAGAAAGCGGAAGGCTGTACACCACCCGGTGTACACACTCGACAAACTTTTTTCGGTGATGCTTTCTGCATTTATCGGAAGGGACGGCATTTGGATCCGTCAGCCTGCAAAGCCTGCCGAGCTTGTCGGGAGCAGAAAAAACAACTCTTACATTCGCTCTTTGGGCAATCTTTTTCAAGTTGTGGGAAATCCCGTGCATGTAAGGTATGACACTAACTTTAGGGCGTGTGCCAGGAGGGGCATCGGCAACTGACTTTTGCGTACTGGATCGCGCTTCTCTTAAGATGCGTTCCGCGACAGACACTAGCACCACCCTGGGATATCCAGCCAAGGACAACCGTAAAGTTTGCGCTTCTAAGCTTACGTCCACAACATGGCAGCAAGACTTGCTAAGGGCATTCTTGAAGCACAAACTGACAATGGCCCGCTTAACAAGCTTAGAATGTGCGGACGTATACGGCAGAACTTGTTTGTTGGCTCGCGGCTCGTACGACCAACACGTGTGGCAGTCCTGAAAATTCAGGCGAAGATCAAGAAAACGAAGAGACCTATCTGGCGGCATCTCATGAGTAGTTTAAAGGGGGCTAAGCACTTCTGAAACGTTTCTAACGCTTTCTTAGCTTCCAGAATGAAGGCATCAGAAGAGCAGTCAATGAAAATTAAAAAGTCATCAACGTATCTAAATGTTTTAAAAACTGCAGTGCCTTGCACTTGTAAAGAAATGTCATGGTCTAAACAAGATAAAAACAAGTCACTAAGAATGGGAGCAATGCAAGAGCCAATACAAACTCCGCTCTTCTGCAAAAAACATTGGTTATCCCAAGTGATAAAGGTGGAATTAAGATAAATCTGTAAAAGTTCTAAAAATTGACTGCAAGACATGCCGGCCTCATTCTGGAAGGAAACAGCACCATACTTATCTATACATTGCTCAACACAGGACAGTACGCTTCTATGCGGCAAGGAATAATAAAGATCCTTTACATCAATGGAAAACGCCTGAAGACCACGGTCAGAATGTGACTTCAAGAATTCAATCACAGATTCTGAGTTCTTTGCGATCCACTGTCGCGATCATGGGTGCAAACCTCTTGAGGATCAATGTACGATTGTTTCCCGTGGCAGCACGCAGCTCATCCGTGAGATATCTGAAGCACAGATGATCGCGAAATTGGGTGATGCGTGTGTCAGCTTCCCGTCTCTAGCTCTCACAGAAAAAGAATTACGTTACTTGGACGCGGCATCACACGACACGTAACCATGTTACATGATTTCGCACTTCATTTCCGTGTAAGCGCATGCGCGACTTACGTGCATGCCATGTATAAAATGACGCAGTGGCACAATAAACTTAGTCGAAAGTTTGCGCTTGGTGTGTCGTCTTCTTTCACGTCCGTGTCGTTTTTTATGTCGCGCAATATCATTTAAGCAATGGATTAATTAAAATTCATGTTTGTAGACAGTTGTCTGCATAATGTCTATGGGCAAGTGTATAGGCTTACAGTTCTACTTTTGTAGACTGAAGTCTATGGAATGTCTACAGACAAATGTATATATACTATAGACATTCTATAGACTTCAGTCTACAAAAACAGAACTTTATAATCCAATACACTTTTTTCTATGACATTCTGCATACACTTGCCAACAAACATGCATTTTCATTAATTTATAGACACTCTAGACACAGACATTTTATAGACAAGTCTACAAAGAGTGTATAAGGCCATAACTCCATAGCGGCTATCTACAAGTTAGTTCACATTTTTCATTACATGCGGTAGCAAAACGTTTTGAATGTATTTCATTTCATTTTATAGATATGAAATGCATGGAATGCAGATATTATGCATGTGCACCTGTTCCTTTTCATCTGCACTTATGCATTACCGTTAGTAGATTAATAAAGCTCCTGAACCAGCTGTACTTTCATATATGTTGCATAAACAGAAATAATTTATATGGTGCTGAATCATGCAGTGCAAAAAATAAAACAAATGCACCGGCAATACATTAACCGTTTTTATTGCTCGATATAATACATGAATTCCTTAAATTCTTGTTTTATGCTATTATGGAAACAGATTAAATATTTACACTACTCCTTGGCAAGCATGGTCGCCAGGCTGGCCTTGACCTTTGTGTCATTAGTCCCAAAGGTGCTGCAGGTGTATGCTGCAAATAAGTACATGCAGCAATATGAGGCAAAAATAACAGATGTGTATTCTTTGTGTGTTCATTAAGCAGCTGAACATATTTACTCAAACCATCTAAGTCAATACTTAATGCGGTTTAACTATGACTAATGGCTGCTTGTCAATACAAATCAGTACCTTTATGCAATGTTCTATTGCATGGTATGGGGAACAATTAAACAGTCACAACTGCTGCTCGTGTCAGCAACAGTATGTTCCCTTTTATGACAAGTTCATATATGATGCATTAATGTACTTATCCCAAATGGTCCCTATATTTATTGCGGAAACGTTACCCAGTTGGGCTGTCTGTGCAGTTCTTTTGGCTGGTAGTTAAGTATGCCCATGCAGAGGGATGTTTTCAGGAGACGTGACTGGAATATTCCCAGTGTCATGCCTAAGATTGTAGTTTATTTTGCTTAGTACACATTGAAATGTATTTCTCATACTTTTAAATGAATGGGTAATTGGCCATAACTTCAACAGATGGCGGATGGGTTGATTGTATTGATATGGTACCTTAATTTCTTGCAGGTAATGAGGCCTCTTGGGCATGCTAACAGGTTTCCAAGTTAGGTATACCACATGAGCACCCGAAATACCACACGAGCATTTGTGTCATGGCACGACAGATATGCACCTCCTAGGAAACAGAACTGATAGTATAGTTCGAATGAATTCTATCACAGTAAATTATTTAAGGTGCTTTGAAAGATGAAAATTTTTTCTAGGCTATCGAGGTTCAGGACGTTTAGTTAACGCAAAAAAGAACGTATTGAGTAAGAAATGCCTTGTCAGTCTGCTTAACTTTCTTTTTTTTTCAATAAATAGAACCAATTTCCTTCAATTTTTATGAAGTGAAACGTTTTAAAAATATATTTAACACAGAGACTTTCTGGAAACTTTGACATGTAGCAAGACAGCATACCTATGTGGCCAATTTAAAGTTTCCCGATCTTTTTCCAAGCCTTTCCTGGCTGTTTTCATGAAAATTTTCTGGCAATCTATTGCGCCTGCAGCTTAAGTGCAATAAAAAATACTATGGTTTAATGCTTGCCAAGTAGTGCCAGTCCATAATATTTAGATAAAACGAATAACACGTCAGTCACTTAACATGTAGTATTAGATGCAACCGACTTGAATCCCTTGTTTAATAAAGCTGACAAGGGCTTCGGCAAGTTCGTAATTGATGGCCACACGAGTACAGCACGGAAGACAGAGACACGCGTAAAACAAATGCAACAATTTGAGGGAAAACTCATACAATGAGTTATTTTTACGGTTCAATAGTAGTTTTCTATATAATTTGCTCTCACCACTTATGCCTCTAGTTAACTTTGTTTACCTATGACTAAAGACTACATGGCAATATTAATCAGTACCATTATGATGTTTCGTTATATTATAGTATGATAAGCAGTTAGACAACCATAATGGTAGCCGGTGTTAGCAACGGTATGCTTCGTTTCAAGACAGGTTCATGTGACACACAGTGTACTCATAAAAACGAAAGAAATGTGAGAATCCCAAACGATTCCTATAATAATAATTGTTGAAACAAAGATACCCTGCTGGACTGTGCACATTTTTCAGGTGTTAAAGCAATGTGCCCGTGCCGATCGAACATGCTCAGCATACTGACTGCAGTTTTGAACAATCACGTTAACATTTGCAATTTATTTCCGCTTAGAACAGTCTGCATTGTCTCTTTTCTCATACTTCGAGATGAATACATTTGCCACACTTTCAGTAGAATGCGCATGAATGGGGGCGTACTGATCAGGTCACTTATCAACTAAAACATGTTACGATCTCTTAGGTGTGTTAATAAGGGTAGAACAAATGCAATGTCCACTGAATTATTTGAATAATCTGTGCGTTATCTACTAAGAAAAGACCACCAAATTGATAATCTGGCTCTTTATTCTTTTGTACAGCGCATATAGTATGCAGTCTGTCCAAGATGACGGCACTACATGCAACAGTAATGAAAACCGGAACACTTATTGCGCACGACAAGGGTTTCATACCGTGCACGACTGGCACAATGCGAATCTGCGCCAGCAGCTGCCTAGAGATTAAGAGCACCTAAACTGCATAACCCCGAAGCATCGAAAGGCGCTTAACGCTTTTCATATAGCTCGAAAGATAACTTCTGCTGCTAAACTGTTTAAAAAAGAGACAAAAAACAAATCTTCCAACTACCGTCAAACACAATGCCTTCAGTCTGAAACGTGTAAAGGTGCTTCCCGGAGCGACTAATTTATTGTGCTCCAATTTTTTCGGCTAAGTTGCGAAGCTGCGAGTGACTGAGCTTATCGCAGGTTTCATGCTCGAAAAGCGTTTGTGGTTGCATATAAATAGATTGGGTGAATCTAGAGATTTTCGCTTGACATTTCTTCAAGTCTCGTGTTTTGCTTGCTGTAACTTCCCAAAATTATTTAGATTGGTTGCCAGAAACCTTAAAAATACTGCTACCTTAAAAACAATGCGAAAACGGCAGTGCACACACTGCTGATGCATGCCCCGCAAACACGGCCTTTCATCCGAGTACGTTAGCAGTTATTTAACTATACATGTCTGTCAGAACATTCTTGATGCTAACACAATTTCGAGATATATACGTAAAGCGTGTCACGAGAATTTCACTACACATGCGGCGCAGCATTCATCGCGGCCGGATCAAGCGCCACGAAATGAGATCTGCCACACTGGCTGCCCAACATACACAATCCGCTTAGTGGTAGCTCAATATCAAGTTAATACATGGTGTAGCTTCCTTCTTTACGCACCTAAACTATTATGCGAAAATCAACAAGCCCGAGCGATCGCTCGCCGTAAAACATTCCGTATAGTAGAAGCGAGAACAAGAGCGCGTTATGAAACTATGTCAACGACAAACCGACACTATACCCGAGTCGCCTGCGCTACATGCAGCCGCTTCGCGCTACGAAATGCGCTCACATAATCATGAGCTATTGACGCAAAACATCTTTGCTAAAGCTTACCGTTCAGTGTAGTTGACGTGTGATGCCACAAAGATGACACGCATACACAGACACCAACGCTCAGGCGGACACCGCACACCGGTACAACCGTATACGTGCCTGGCGCACTCGTTGAGATGGCGCACCGCCGCGCATGCGCAAAATCTCCGCGCATGCGCAGGAGCTCCGCGCGCGCGAGCGCGCGCGCTCGGAGGAGTGTGAGCGCCTTTTCCTCCTTCATTTTTTTTTTCGCTCTCTCTCGGCGCGCCATGCGCGCCGGAACGGATGGCTTTTTCATCTTTATCACCATTATTCATCTTTTTTCGTGGACGAAGGAAATGCGCTGGCAGGTTGTATGACAAACGCTGTGGGCTATCGTATGAGGCTGGAACGCTAACTTGAATGCGCTGTTTGTAAAAGCCATTACAGGGCCCTTCAAACGTTTCAGACGCATTATTGCCAGCGTCGATTAGTAATACAGCGTACTTGTAGCATATCTTCCAGCGTACCACCAAATGTGATGCCCACACGTATGTTAGTGCTAATTTTCTGTTCTGGTGATAGGTCAAAGCAATCAGTACAGCATTGAGGTACTCATATGCGTGGCTGCCCAGGCATACCGCCGGCGAAATACTGGGTGGGCTCTGATAATTTGGCACCTATTTTAAGTAAATGAGAAACTTTGATGGGTTTATAGTGCAGGATATCAGTCAACAAAAAACCGCCCTATGTTAGTGACGCAGCCGAGGTATGAAGAAAATGTGAAAAGTATCCGAGAATCGGACGACACACAACGCGAACACCACATGCGCGACATCGGTTCATCGCACATTCACAAAGTCCGCGTTGTCAGCTACAAACATTACGAGTGTCCTTGCTGTTAGCTCGATGCCTGTTTGGAATCCACTTGTAGCTGAAGCTGGCGTTCATAACTACTATTATAACAATTGGATCGGCGTTTTGCTTTCTTTATTCTACTGCCGCAAAAGTGATGCGACAACTGTGAAGACTGTCTTGGGATTGCCGAGACCGACTACGTAGATCATATCATGTGGTCAACAAATGCGGAGGTATACACTATGTGTATACTAATGTCTACAAATAGGCTCTACAGCAATCTCAGCAGTATACAACTTCAGTGGCTTATATCAAACGCAGCTACGTATTATCCACCGGTACCTGCGCTTGGTTACAGCGTACACGGGTTGGGCCCAGATTAACGATGTTTGTCTATTGTTAATCTATAGACATGCAATACCACGACAACTCAGAGGCAGACCAGGTGGTGAATTCACCACCTGGTCTGCCGGCTTTCGCGACTTATTCACCACCTTTGCCACATCATCACCATCTGACCTTCACCAGCTGGTCTCGCGAAGTGTACGTCCGGGAAGCAGCCAGGATTAGGGCCTTCGGGTGCCTGGAAGACCTTTGTGACTCGGACGTTGCCTGTTCCGCCGCGATCCTCGTTCGGTGCAGCTGCACCGAATGACGACTAGCAGTCTGCACGGTTTGCCCGCCGCGCCGGGGTTGCACGCGGTGCCGGTCGCGCATGAACCAGTGCCATATCATCGCCTTCGCAGAGGGCGGGGAGTACGGGAACTCGGCATTACATATTATCGACTTTCTTATATAGACATTCAATACACCAGGAGAGAAAAAGAAATAGAAACCTTAGCCGACTATTATTATTAAATGTCTAATATAGAGAGTCTATAGACAGAGTATGGACAAAAATAGATAGAGACCGTAATCCACTTTTGTCTATAGGTAGTCCATAGAGGGGAAGGATACAATAAAGAAACATACTCCTTATCGACTTTTTTCTATAAACTGTCTATAGACTGCGAGTAGACAAAAGAAATAGAAACCTTATTGACTTTCGTCTATAGAAAGTCTATAGACAAAGTATGGACAAAAATAGATAGAAGCTGTATCGACTTTCGTCTATAGGTAGTCCATAGAGGGGAAGTAGGCAAAAAAGAGCAAACACCTTATCGACTTTTTTCTATAGACCGTCTATAGACTGCGTATAGACAAAAAGAAATAGAAACTTTATCGACTTTCGTCTATAGACAGTCTACAGACTTTGTATCAACAAAAGGCCAAATCTATAGAAAGGAAAGGTCGTCTATAAGAAGTCTATAGACTTTCTATATATAGTCTAAAGTCATTTTTGTAAGGGCATTATCGAAATCACCAGCGCCTCGGCCAAGCTACGCCGACCCCTAGGGAAGGCCAAAGTTACAAATTGGCCTAAGTTTAGGGAGAGGCAACAGCTCGATTTAGATACAAGTCTGCCCTTTCCGGAACATCAAGGCCGCTTAACCACGATCAAGGAGTGGGCCCAACGCATCAAAGAACTATATGACGCCAACACTAAAGTGTACCAAAGCGATACCGACACGCCGGCAATCGACAACCATATAATACACTTATGGGAAGCATGCAGAGGCCTCACAAGAAGATGGCGCAAATAGAAGCTAAATCGCAAACTTAGACTTATGATTTCAAACGTCACTAAACAGGCCAACGATTATGCCATGAAGGTTCACAGGGACAACTGGCGCACGTTCTGCGATTCGCTTAAAGGCACGCTAAGCACCAAAAAGACATGGAACATACTCTGCTGCATCATCGATCCTTCAAATACCAAAACAGAAACAGACACAACCCTACAAAAACTCGTTGGCGAATATCCCGGAACCGAGGATGAACTCATACAGGAACTCCAGCAAATGTACACGGGAATCCGGACCGGGCATCCGAAACCATACCCTCAATATCCGGGAGCTCCGAACGAGATTCTCGATGCACCCATTACGTATGCGGAGGTATACGCGGCAGCACAGAGCTTCAAGAAAAACACGGCACCGGGTCCCGACGGGATCACCAACGCCATCTTGAGAAACCTAAGCGATGAAACCCTGCGAGCCTTTACAAAGCAGCTGAACGAAGAAATATGGGCACCGGGCGGAACATTACCCGAGGAATGGACTACAGCTCACATAGTCCTTATACCCAAACCAGGAAAACCGCGCAGGCTCGATCAATTACGACCGATCTCGCTTACGTCTTGCCTAGGCAAGCTTCTTGAACGAATTGTACTCACTCGAATGGAACAACACATGGAAGAACATGGACTACACCCCAATTGCATGTATGGATTTCGGAAAGGCATGTCAGCACAGGATGTCTTCCTCCTCCTCAAGGAAGAGGTCCTCAACCCACAACCGGGCAGCAACAACAACATACTCCTAGCCCTCGACGTAGAAAAAGCATTTGATAATATAGCACACGAAACCATCCTAGATGGCCTCGCCGCCATAGGATGCGGAGAGCGAGTATACCATTATGTCGTGGCTTTTGTCAGCCACCGCAAAGCTCGCATCGGCATAGCAGGCGTACAATCGGACATATATGATCTACCGCAGAAGGGTACTCCGCAAGGGTCAATATTATCTCCTTTCCTCTTCAACATCGGGCTTAGAAAACTTGCTTTACAACTGGAAAACATCCCAAAACTCGGATGTGCCTTCTATGCCGACGATATCACTCTATGGGCAACCAAGGGTTCATACGGCGACAGAGAAAACACGTTACTCACAGCTATCGGATACATCGAGTCATACCTAACCACAGCAGGAATGAGGTGTGCCCCACACAAGTCGGAGTACCTTCAAGTCCGGCCTAAACAAACTAAAGAACATCGAGCCCCGCCAATACATCTCGAGATTGCCGGGCAACCTATAAAGCGCGTCCCGACCGCACGCAAACTAGGTATGCACATCCAGGAGAACAACGGCATAAAGCTAGCCTCAGAGAAATTAAATCACGTTATAGGAAGCACCGCATCACTCATCGCCAGAGTAGCGCGCAGCAAAGATGGTTTCACAGAGGACGAAACCTTAAGACTGGTACAAGCCCTCGTCATCAGCCGTGTCACGTACGCGCTACCGTATCAAGTCAAGCGCAAAAGCGAGACAGAACGCATGGACACTCTTATAAGAGCGGCGTACAAAACGGCCTTACAGCTACCGTCAAGCACAAGCACAAAGAAATTACTAGCGCTAGGCGTATACAAGACCTTTGAGGAGCTAGCAAGTGCCACGCTCATAGCGCAGAGGGAGCGCCTCAACAAGACTCAACAGGGAAGACACCTTCTTCAACGGCTAGGGTACCCGCTGACACCTCAGTACTGCAAAGAAAAAACACAACTCTTGCCTAACCACATTAGAGAGAACATTGCAGTAGACCCTATCCCCAAGAACATGCACCCCACCCACAATCAGGAGAGAAGAGCAGCGCGTGCCCGCATGTTGCACAAACGTTGTTTCAGAGACACGGATACGTACTACACGGACGCTAGCCCGTACCCCTCATCGCCACGTTGCGGGCTCAAATACACACTCGCCGTTGTCAATCAGGGGAACCTGGTAGCCTCAGCCTCCATCCGCGCCACATGCAGTGCAGCAGCAGAAGCAGCAGCAATCGCTCTCGCACTTCCCGACGCTGAGAGCAAGGGAAGGTCCGCCCATGTCCTCACTGACTCACAAGCAGCTTTCGTTTATACCTGAATGGAACACTCCCTATACAAGCCATTCGAATCCTAGGTCGCACACTACAATGGACCCATGGTATCGTCAGGTGCCCCGGGCACGAAGGCCTGCGGGGCAACGAAGAGGCGGACTGCGCAGCTACAGGTCTCACTAGCCGAGCGGCAGACCACACCGTTCTTCAGCCCCCGACAGACCGACGAGCGACCCACGAGTTATTAACGACAGGTCAACAAATACTGCAGGACCAACGGCTCGGAAGAACGCAATACGCTCCCCCACACAAAGCTCTCAATAAACTCCAGGCAAGGGACTGGCGCCGCCTGCAAACGAACACATACCCACACTTGTCTCGTCTACACGCAATCTACCCAGACAGTTATACGTCCCGAACATTTCCCTGGTGTAGCAACCACACAGCGACACTCGCGCACATAACACACGAATGCACCGACCGTCCGGGCGACGCAATTTCGCCACGAGTCGCAACACACACACTCACTACGTGGTCTTGGGAGGCGAGACTCTCCGAACTGGACCTGGGAAGCCAACTGGCGACCCTCGACCAGGCCCGGCGAGCCGCGATCGCCAGTGGAGCCCTGTCAGAGGGAACCACCCAGGAATAAACCGCGCAACGGTTTCTCCAATAATAAAGTTCCTCCTCCTCCTCCTCCTCCTCCTGTGAACAACTGCCCTCAGATGAATAGTAAAAATCCAATCATTGAATTTTTGTTAATTAATATTTTCAAACTAATATAACCAGCGGCGCAGTATTTCCGCCTCACCGTATAACTTGTTTGAGAAAACAACAGGCGTCTG